>NW_028258324.1:66372500-66997500 GCF_053883595.1 Heterocephalus glaber
TCTGCCAGCTGGTTGAGTCAGACGACACATTGAGAACAATCTTTTTTGAAATCATGTCCTCCATTCAACTCTTCTACAATCCTGTACTGTCTACCTCATCCCATTTACCTGGGCCCTCTCCTTTCCCCACCACTGGGTAAGAATTCATCCTCCTACGCTACGTGGTTGCTTCATCGATAGTATCCATAGTTCCGACAGAACTATGAGACAAAAGCCATAAAATAGCATGTAGTACTATTTTTAGGAGTCAGAGTAAAAATGCTCTAAAGATCTGGCAGGGACATTTGGCCCCCTGAGCCTCCAGTCTCCACAGCCAAGTCTTTTCTTTAGTTTTCTCTGATGTTAGCCTGAGAGATAAAAGAAGAAAGAAACATGCTGACACTTTAAACCCACCATGCTGTTTATAAAATACGCATATGACGCATATCCTAATACAGACCCTGGCTCTATTAATTCTCTGAAGCATTTTTTTCCCTGACTCCATGTTCCAATCTCATAAAGCTCTTTCTTTGCAGCGGAATGCAAGAAACCCCAGCACTATGCCACCATTCTCAGGGTAAAAACACAAAGTGGCTGTATCAGCAAGGAATGCTCGGGGAATGCGCTCGTATCCCATTTCATGGTAGCCATTTGAGAGGATATGAGTGACTTTCTTTCATTTGGCAAGGCTGAATCTCTCAGCAGCTACTCCTTCTGATGGTATGTTTTTGAAGGCTGAGCAGTATGACTCTGGGTACCGTGTGTACATACATATGTAGGAATAACGTTTATGTTTCTCAGAATAGGCACTTTTCAAAGGCAGTAAGGCTAAAAGTAAAGTTAATAGAGCCTATATTTAGTGCTCATCTTCTCACTTTGCTGATGTGTATGCTGAACAGAAGATCACAGATTTGAGTCAGTCTTTCAAAGGGGCCAGAGTCGGCAAATGGCTATATTCAGAGTTGGGGAAGTCTTGCCAACCCAACTGAAGCTGTTAAAAAGGCAGACTTGGAGAAGGTGCAATCGTTTTTCTCAAAGGTGACGACGGTACAGAAGGAGAAAAGCCTGTGACAAAGCCATGAAATAAAAGCTTGTGTGTACGGCTCAGGGAAAATTACTATCCTCAAGCTCTGAATTTTCATGTCACATCTACTTTTTGGCACAGATTTGCTACTTAGAAAGTTCTCTCCCTTTCCTTTTTTTGTACATCTTATAATTGCACATATTCCCATACTTAGCAGTAGAGAGAGAAGCCCCAAATCTGTTAAAGTAATGTAAAGGTGTAGGTTAAAAGACAAAACAAAGCAAAAAAACCCAAAACAAAACAAAGCAATTCACTGCATAGAGAACATGCAAAGAACTCAATGCTACATCCACCTGTCATGGTTTTGCATCTAAGTTTAAATTTTTACTTAAGGCACATTATACTATATGATAATCTCATTCATGCTAAAGAATAAGGCAGTCATGTGTCATCTTTAATTCTACTTGCTCTTTGATATGTTTTCTGAAAAAGAATGAAGACATAATTCAGGTTTTTAGATAGGAAATATTCTAACTTTGCTTAATGAGGAAATAAGTCTTAGAAAATTTGCTCATCAGCTTTCCCAGGGGAATAAATGGGTAGTAAAAGGAATAAAGTCATTTAAAAATGATTTTGCTGTTGTGTGGCCATAAAATATTGACGCTAACATTCAGCTTCCAAGGTCCTGTATCTTTTTCGTCAATTATACACCTCCATTCAGACTTTTTACTTCAGCTAGAGGGATGGCAAGGTCTATGCTAGTTTCAATTTGCTACCTGGGGCGGGAGGTCTAAGGCACTGTGACTTTTGGGCAATGTATCCCTGACTCATTTGCCATTCTTGTAGAAACTAAGCAGAAATCAGACAGGGCTAGTAAAATGCACACATTGCCCAAATGTCAACTTGTTATTTCACAGTTAAAATATGAGTGAGGCCACTCCTATTGTTGGTATTTACATTATGAAAATCCCCTTTCTTCTCCAAGTGTGTATTTGCAGAAATAAGTATGTTGAACAGACACATCATAACTTGACTAAGGTATTCTCCTATTTCTGGTTTATAATTACTAAGTGAGGATCACTATCACCCAAGGAGAAATAAAGATGAGAAGGAACTGGAGGTTTTCCCTTTATATTTAGCCTCTCTCAAGAAAAGAGGAGGAAGAAGGGGAAAAGAATGAGGAGAAAGAGGAGGAAGAGGAGGAGGAGGAGCAGAAATGCATCTGAGAAAAAGTTTGCATTTTCTACACTAGTTCAGAAATGGAGTTAAATAATTTGGTGAGGAGAGGTATTCAGTCTTAATACTTATTCTTTCATGATGGAGGAAATGGATTTAAGAAAGCAAACTATTATTCTTGTGCCTCACAATGAAGTAAAGCAGGTACTATACAAAATAGCAGCACAATGCATCAATAATAATGGTCCAAGAATAGGTCTTTACCTTTTGCTTGATAGACAGAAACATGAAGAGGGAATCAAGAAAGAGAGATTAATACCTTAGATCCCACCCCCATCTCAAATTGCTTTGGTGTATTTTAAGAGATAAACAGAACTATACAAAATTTAAACAGCTTTCTCTTTTCCTTTTGGGCAGCAACAAAATTGGGTCAGGTCTAGGAATTATTAATTTCCTGGCCTAAAAAGCCCAGGTGTTTTAAAATAGCATTTCTCTTTTAGAGAATCTGCTTTCTCAGAAAATTGTGTGTATGTGTGTTTGAAAGACAACACAATTGTATTTTCCATAAATCTGGGGGACTATCATGGAGGATGGAGGAAGAAAGTTTTTCATTTTTTTTTTTACATTATAGAAAGGTAAATCAGAGTTTGTGGCTCTGATTTTATTTTATTTGAAAATAAAAGTATTTTTAAAGGACTGCTTTTTCATATTCACCTCTTCTTGTCTTTTTCTTCCCTCCAATATGACATCAGAGTTCTACCCAAGAGAGTCTTTACTCAGGTGTACTCAGCCACATAATTCTGAGAAGTGCTCAGAATGCTGCTTCTGTTAATCCATCCCTAGTGTGGGGCATCCCATCTGTGCTATGAAAATTGCTTCCTATTCCTTCAGCTGTAACATTCACCAACCTTCTCAAGAACAGGAGACCCCCTTTCTAGACTCTGAATGTCCTGCTGATGTCTCCTGTCCCTCAGTTGAGAAGACTGGGAAAAGGTGAGAGGCCATTTGTTACTGGACATGGCTCTCATTAATCCCAGGGAAAAAGCAGATGAATGATGATTCAGGGTCCATGGATGGAAGACTAGGCAGGAAAAATACCTAGATAAGTTACTAGATAATTTCAAAGGCTTCTCAGATTTAATGCAGGAGATTTAATGTGGAGAAAAGATGTTTATTCAATCAGTTCACAGATTTTGACTGAGGGAAATAACTAGGAGAGAAAACAAGGAAATAAAAAACCAAGAGCACACACCAAAAGGAATAGCTTCCCGAGGGGTGCAGCTAAGACCAGAAATGCTCACCATCCACTTGGTGAACTTCGACCTACAGTGTACATGGAGGCCTCTAAGTGTTTTTTAGAAGCAACATAGTACCAGACTCTTTGTGAGAAGGATATGTTAATCACAGAACTGTAAGAGCCAGGGAAGGCCAGTGTATGAAATCACAGAAGACAGATCTCCGAAAGGCCATCGGTCTCATAGCATTTGTCCAGACACTTCAACGTCATATACACTTGGTGGGCTCTCAGTAAATGCGGACTGACACAGAGAGACTAATATGCACTGTTTACCTACAGCAGCGTGTGCCTCTGAGGTGGACTCTTCGTGCCCACGGGAGACAGGCTTGTCTTAAGGATCATTCACCTCGGCACAACAGTGAATTCGAAATGATATGGTCTCAGCTGATATTCCTGACCCGGTGGTTTCGGAGAGGTTTTCAGTTAATGTAATGTAAACCAACTCTCTCTGGGGAAATTTGCTGCCGTGTGCTTCTGCACCAGTTGTTTGTTCCACAGTGGTCTTTCCCCACCAATTTCATCACAGTGCTGATCACACACAATACCACGCGGTTTCCCACAAAATGACACAGAAGCTGTGTGTGGGCTCTCAATGATCGTAAGCATGGCAGTGCCCATATGGATCCGCCACTGATAGCCAAATGGGCTCTACTCATTTCCCTGGATGATTTCTGAAAGGGGGTTCAGTAGTCTGTGAGAAGTGCGCATTGTCCTCTGAGAGAGCACTGGCCCTGTGAGTCCTAGGCACATCCCCAAACCTGCCACTTACCAGCTATATTGCTTTTGGCAAGCCACTTAGCGATTCTGAACTTCAGCTTTCTCTTCTAGGATCTGGCTATTAATAACCTTCCTCCCAGGGCTGTTTTATGTGTGAAAGCAGTTTGTTAAGCTCTCTCAGGAATTTTTATTTTACAGCTCAGAAAGCCACCCCCAGGTGCTGCTCAGGAGACTGACAGCAGATTCTGCTTGTAGTGCTCTCCAGTTCAAAGCTAGGGTAGAAGAAAATACAGTCTCTGTCCTCCCAAACACTAAGGAATACTAATTAAACTAAAAAATAATCGAGGTCAGTAATGGAAGAATTTATACATTCCTCTATAAAGCTTTAGCATAATCCCTTCCTTCCAGAATATTGTTTGTACAAAAGAACTGCTTGGAAGAGTTCCACTACATTTTGCTTTTGAATCTCCTTTGTTAGACCTGGAGATTACACACTGACATTTCTCAGCACTTTTAAAATCATCATCAGCAGGTCATATTAATTTAATGTATTGTGCATGGGTTGGTTACATGAAGCTATCTGACAACTATCGGAACAGTTTGTCTTCGGAATAAGAAAGTACGATCAACAATACAACTCATAAATTCTAATATCTGATCCTTGGAGAAAGATTTAGACCACTTTTAGGGATGTTTAAAGATTTTTGTAATCTTCAGCTAAAAAACACAAAGTTTTCTTTAAAAAAGGTAATGCATTTCTTAAAAACAAAGGTTAGTTTTTGTTGCCAAGAAGAACATAAGCTCAAAGGTTGGTTCTATTTTAAAGTCAGGAGAGCTTGGAACGAAGGGTAATGGTGGACATGGAAGACCTGAAGAGAAGATGGGCTTCTCTAAGAAGGCACTATTCAGGCATTCTGGATTATGAGTTAGTCTTGAATCTGTGATGGAATTTTAGCAGCAGAACAGAGGAGTGGGGAGTCCTTTCTAATTGTGTGCCTAGAGGCAGTGAAGAAAATAGAGGTGCCCTACGAGTTCTTCTGTGGAAGTTCAAAAGACAAGTATATTTTCTGCAAGAGTGGAGGATGGAGGCATAGATCAGGAAGAATGCACACTTTTTAGGTTACAGTAAAGTTCACGGAGGGTTGGTTCCTGTTCATACAGTAGTGGATTATTTTGGCCAACTCATACTCTCTTCCAATTAAAAGGGATGAAGAGGCATGAGATGATTTTAGTAGCATTTCTCTGCCCCTTTTCTACCCTACTGGTCCGGAATACATGGAAGACTTTTTTCCCTGTTAAGGAGAAATTCCAGAATCTTGGGACATTTTCCCAAGACAGAATGTCTTCTTAGAAGATAGCTGTGTACTCCAATTGTGCCTTATTACTCTTCCTTCAACTTCCAAATCAAGTCACGAATCAATTCAAGATTTCTCATAAAATTTCATACCTTCCATGAACCTTTACAGATGCCACTGTAAAAACTGCACTGAAAGAATTATGCTTCCTTATGCCCCAGTTCGTCCTGTGGGGCAAGTACAGATTAACCTGTTTGATTTTACTGTAGCTGGCCTGAAGTGAAGTTCCTCAGAGGCTGATTCTCTTATAGTGATTTGTCAATGATTATTAAGATGAGGTAAGTAAGAGATAAAGATACTGGGAGGACAAACATGAAGAGAAATGATGGACTTCTATAGATAGGATATAATCGATCATGGAAGGTAGTTGATTACTTGGGCTAAAGTGCAACATCTCTAGGTACAACACTGGCACACAGAATGGATACAAGGGAATCTGAAAGCCAAACAACCCATAGGTATTGATGTAAAATTTGTAAATGTCAAGAACTCTCCTTCCAAATTCAGTGTAGGAACATGGACAAAAAAAGGTCTCATTTTTGAGAACCCAGGGACAAAGGAAAAGACATGTAACTTTATGAATTGCCCCAAAATTGGGACTATCACAGATGCATATGCACTAGCTTCCTTCCTTTTTTCAGAATGACTGATTTTTTGTATCATCCACAGCAATATAGAATATAAAGAAGCGGAGCTGTTTGGCACTTGTGAGAAATCTAGCCTTATCTTCTTTTCACTCCTCTAGGTCTGAGTCCTTGGAAGAAATTGTCTTTGGGTGATTCCAATTCCATTTACTTTCAACTCCAAGAAAGTGTTTTCACCTGACTTGATCTATAATGATTGCTAAGTTTCACTGAGTAGACTGAAATAGAATTAAAAAATTTTGGGGGGTCTAACTGTAATGGGAGTTGAGACTGTGGATAAATTAGGAAAAGCTGAAAGAGTTGGTGATATCAAGCCTAAAAAGGCAAAGATTTAGACTTTACACTGGTTTTGTGTAGCTCCAGAGACAAAATGGACTATTGTGAACAGTACTGCATACTGGTCAGGTTTAAGTTCTGTGATAATTGGTCAGGAAAATACAGAAAAGATTCAGATGTTTATATTCCCATGGTTATGTGTATCTAGGAATAACACTGATGTTTAGGGTCAGCAAGACCACTCTACCCATGTTCAGGTGACAAAACCCAGGATGACATAATGACACTTGTTTTATTCTTAGTAGAGCATTCCACTTCCAGGATTGAGAACTGAACTTAGAAGCTATGTTCACTGCCATATGACTGAATGCATGTGTGGCTACCTAATAAGGCTTCTACTTCAGAATATTAGGTAATGACCATCAGTTAGATAAATAAGATTTTCTCTTGTCACTAAGTGAGCAAATTATCTTAGAAAACTTAACCCAACCATATAGTAAGGAAGACTTCATGTGGGAATCTTAAAATATTACACTGCTGTAGATTTTCCCTTTATCTCTAGTATACATATCTATGTGTAGAATAACTTTTTTAATGAATAGCAATTTTTTAAATGAAGGCTAGTAGTAGAGCTATCTGTGTATTAGAGACTGCTACAAATTAAATAAAAATCAGAAATATAGAGGAAAACTTTTAGTAACTTTAAAAATAATTTTAATGTTTTGATAAAAAACATATTTTTGTATAAGTTCTCTATAAAAGAAGTCCCACCCATGTTGGCCAACTAAAACAGAATCTGCAACCTTTTTCACATGGAGCAGGTAAGTGTAAAAGAAAATGAAATTAATGTTTTTTTTTCTGTTTTCAAGCAAAAATATATCTGTAATCCATGCTCCGAGAGAAATTCTGGTACTGATCCAACCCCTAAAACTATTGTGATTTGACCATTAGGGTTTAATATTATTACCATGAGCTAAATGCTGATATGTGCTAAAATTCATGAAAGATAATAATTCTCCCTTACTATAAGAAAAATTATCAAGTTTCAATAGAATAAAATTATGTGCTACTACTAAAAACATAATCATTTTGTGATTGAAATGCTTTGAATTTAAAACAAAATCTTAACCTACTCTTAGAACGATTACTTTATATATAGCTAAGAAAACCAGATCAGTCATACATGAATTGGTCAGGAATCTATTACCTGAGTCTCTGATAAAAATTCTCTAAGATATTAAGGTGGATTCTATTATCTCATCTTACTCTATGAATAATCACAACCTGAAAAGTTTGCCCATCCAGATTTTCTAGATGCTACATATATTTTCCAATAGTTTTTCTCCCTTTAACCTGAATTCCAGAGAATCATAACACATTGACTTCATTTATAGGATTAGTAGGTAGAGTGGAAAGAATGAGAAATGCAAGAATGACAGTAAAATAGAAAGATGAGATCAAAGGACAAGGGAGAAATGAAGGGAAGAAGAAGGGAAGTGCCTAGAATTCTCTCCAAATTATAATACTTTAGCAAATTATTTTTAAAGATGTGAAATAAAACTGTGCTAACCAAACAAGAGCCTTAGAAGAAACAATTCATTCTGATTATCTGTCAAGTAAATAAATTGACCTAAAATGTGCACGCTTGCACCATATTAATGACTTGCTGGAAATAAGGATTCCTATTGGATTAAGGAAACAAAACTAAGGCAATTTTTAAAAAAACAGATGTGCTCAAATAGGTGTTAAAGGCTTAAGTTCAAGAGTCTGCCTTCATTATCTGATTAAAACCAGAGTAAGATCAAATCATAAAACGCTAATAGCACCCAACATTACTTTTGGTCATAAGAATGTTTTCATAATTTTAGGGACCCATAAGGTGCTTCCAAAAAAAGGGAAGAAAAGAAATACTATTAGAAAACATTAAGATAAAAATTTAGACTTCTCTGGATTTAGGTTTTGTTTTTTGACTTTTTGATGGGTAAATCATTGAGATTTGGGGGTTATTGCTTCCATTATTGAGTGTTTGGCAGAATATTCTGTCGAAGGCACAATGATGGGCTTCTTTCGAATTGTGTGTCATGGAGGCACACCAAAAGAGCCATCTTAGGAAATGGACTTGAGGCACATTTTGCAGAGGTATATCTTTTTCAGTTTGCTGGTTTCCTACAGATGGCTCAAGCAAGGGGATAGAACATGCTGTCATATTTCATTCATAACACACATGTACTGTAGCTCTAGGCAACAGATGGACAATCACTTGTTTAAACTACAAATGTGAAATACTAAGGTAGAATAGCAATATTTCTAGAAGTGTATATGGAAAAAATGCCTTTCCAAGCCAAGTGGAATGGTGAGAGGCTGTGAGGTTACATCAGTGTTTCCCTGATTTCCCTAGCAGCTGCCATAATTTTCCCAACACCCTTCAAAACTTGATAATGGAAGGATCAGGGGGCAGCTGACGCAGATTTGACAAGAGAAGCCTGAACCACATCAAATAGAAGTAACACTGTTATTCCTGGCTGGTTCACATTAATAGGATTTTTACTAAGTAGGAAAACGGTGGAAAGTTGTGTTTTCCGAGTCCTGTTTCTCTTCTACAGACGCATTGAAAATGCACTCTCTTTTGTCCTCTGGACCCTAGATGTTCAATAGTTGTTTAAATGTAAAGTTTTATATTCTTTAAACATTACCATAAATATCTTTGCAGAATATTTCATAGAAAACAATTAGTGTTGATAAGTTTACCTCATTAATCAGCATAGACTCATAAGTCATTTTGAGCAGAGAAATCGCTCCAACAATCTTGCTGATAAGAAGAAGAGGAAGAGGAAGAGGAAGGAGAAGAAGGAGAAGGAGAAGGAGGAGAAGGAGAAGGAGAAGAAGAAAAGAAGAAGGAGAGAAGAAGGAGGAGGAGGAGGAGAAAATAACCCATATCCCAGAGCTGCAGAGATGTCAGCTTCTAACACCTCTGATGCCTTATATTAGGACATGGAACTTATATTTGTGTCTCAAAGGCAGTTTTGTTTGCCAATCAAACTACACTGACTCAGAATGATGTGGGGATCCATGCAAAGAAGAAATCTTATTTTGGGCTAGGGGTATAGCTCAGTGGTAGAGGGCTTGCCTAGCATGCATGAAGCTCTGAGTTTGATCACCACTGAAAAAAAATCTCATTTTGAAATAGTCTGCAGAGCTTATGACTTAGTGGATTTTTTCCTTTTCTGTGTCTCCCATGTTACACAGAAATACCAAATAGTTGTGTTTTTTAATAATTTTGTAAAAACAGGTAGATTTGTACAAAATTTTTGTTAGGGACTTTGATTTTTTTCTGTTTTTAAGTATTTAAATTATAACAATAAAAATATATCAAAAACAATGCGAGTATATAATCTTTAGGGTAATATGATCTTTTTATCTCTGTTATAGACAAAATTTCATGTAACTAAAACAGTAAAGGGTGACTTGGCATTATTTGAATCAAATGATTAGTAGTAAAAGACAATAATAGCAAATAAATCATACATTTAAGAAATCCTAGAATAAAATATGGTAGGATCCTTTCCTTAGTAGACCTTGTGAAAGAAAAAATATCTAAATCTAAATATTTCTGTATTATGTGTGCACATTCATTATTATAAAAGTATAAGTTTATATTAAAAAGAGATTTACTTTAAAAATCTTTGGTAAAGATACTCTGAGGTTATGTGATAAGAATGCATTATAAAGATTGTAAGCAAGCAGAATTCTGCTGGCAATGCCACAATGATAGGCCTATGCCAGCGTTTTCTTCAAACTTTCACTTTTGGCATGTAAACATTCAGTTACATAAGGCCTTAAATGCAACCAATAAATGGGACATTATTGCATTCTTATGGTGTCATTATCTCATAGATTCTTCTTTTGGCAAAATGTAGTACATGACTACTTCTAGGCATAAAACCTATCCCTCAATAAGCTGGACTCTTTGCGTTTGGTCTCTAGACAATTTCCCCTAAGTATTTAATAGTAAACATGTTAATGAATCAAATCAAGCAGAGTATATTACCACCCCCATTGTCATCAGCATGGTCTCGCCTTAACTTCAGAGGGCAGAAATTCAGAGACACAGCTCCCAGCTGCCATTGTATCCTAAAACTCACATGCTGCTAAGTGAATCTTATTATATTTCACACTGTGATAAATATAATCAAAGATAAGAGAAACCAGTAAGAACAGAACAATGGTCAAAGGACACTCATACAACTTAGGTCTTCGGTGGTTCTAACACAAAACTCTTAAATGACGAAAGCCAGTGAGCCCTAGAATAACTTAAATGAGCTGCAGTGATCACAAGTTTAAGAATTTCTCATTTAAAAAAAAATCACATTTATCATGCTTCTTATCCAAGTAAAATAAATTTAGCTGAAATTCCTGAGGACTGGGTTGCAATTTAAAACATGCACAGAAAATTTTTCATTTTGGTTCTGGATGTTAAAATTTTAAATTAAAAAATAAATTCAGATGAGAAAACTAGCACTTCATAGTTGTGAAAAAGACATTTGTGGAATAAGGGAAGGGTGTATAAGGAAATGTGACTATATTTGTTATATTTGAGTTCTGACTGGTGTTTATGTATATAGAGTTTCATTATATTATTATTTATACTTTCCCATATATTTAAAATACTCCATAATTTAAAAGTATATACTTGGGGAAGATTTGAAGAAAGGTTTCAAAAATTTTATGCCAAAATACCTAATTAGTTTACAAAATGGCAAATTGCCATTGCTAAGCTCGGTGTCTTTCCTCCAATGAGACATGCTAGAACTTAATAAATATGGTTCTACAGTTGGTAAGCAAGTGTTACACTGGCTAATAAGAGTTTGAATAAAGATTCTAGGCAGAGATTCTGCATATTTTTAGCTCAGAAAGACAACTTTGTTCTGTGATTGTCTTTGCAAGTGTGGTGTAAATGTCATATTGATGATATGAAAATGTTTCCCGCAATATGTAATTCAAGTTGCAGAAGGATTATAAGAATAATAAAACTGGTTTCACAATCTTTTCAAGCCTTCCTCTATTTTTAAAGTAAATGAAATAAAGCAACACAACTTCATTTTGTGTCTCTGATTTACAGTTGTTAGTCAAAAATTGTGGACCAGGAAGATTCAAAAAAAGAAAAGAAAGAAATGTGAACTGTTTTTATCAGCATCTTCCTTCAGAGACAAAGTCAGTGTTAGTAGTTGTGTTTGTATATTAGGGAAAAACATCACAATATTTACAAGATGAAAAGTAGCACAGTATTGAAAAGGTTACAAAAGCAAATTTGCCCATATTATGTCTAGGTAGTGTGGAAAAGGAAAATCTTAGGGTAGTACTGTAGAATAGTAATGGGATTTTCAAACATAGCCCCCAAGAGCATATCAAGTGTATCCCACTTATAATTTCTCTGACAAAAAATGGAAGGTTGATTGTCTTTTACCACTTAGCTATTAGCTGGTAACTATTTTCAAATGATTCTTGACCACCGATCAGTACAGATTCTGAAGTTGGTTGGTTGCATGTCAAATTTGGGCTGCTTTTAATTTATGCATTTTACAATTTGAAGTTTTTAGAGCATAACATAGAAATTGTGCACTGTTTTCTCCAAAGGATAAGAGTGGTATAGAGCAACAGAGAAACACGTTTTTCAATACACAGCAAAAGAATGGCTGACATTTATAGTTGCAGGCAGCACGGAAGGGAGAGGATGGTGACTTGAAGCCTACCAGCACCTGTGGGCTGGCAGACTCGCGCAGGAAAAGCCGTGGGACAGCAAATACCACACTAAAAAAAGCTATTCAACCAGATGAAAAGTGAGACAAACATAGGGATTAAAAGTTACAGGAATGCAGAAGTGAATGGGATGGAGCATAATCTGCAAAAATGTGGAAGTCTTCGGAACAAAGGCCCAGCAGGGCCCTGCGTGATTAAATGTGAAACGCATATTCGGTAAGAACTAGAAATACAATCTCATAAGCCGTGAGATTCTGCAGGAAGGTTAACAGCAGATGAAGCACACAGACCATCCCATAGCTTGACTGCCTCCGCTCTATTTTCCTATTGCTTTTCCTAGCTATTTCTTGTGTTTCATTCTTCTCAGTGCCACATGCACTAAGTAGCTCATCAAGCTACTGTATCTAAAGGTCAGTGCTCGCCTTGGCAGTCAGCACCCTGATGCGGGCAGAGTTGCAGGGCTTGCAGAGGATGTGTCCATCCAATGGGTAGCAGCCTTGGTTATCTCCTTCTGAAAGGAGACCACCACAATCCTGGGAAATGAAGAGAGGCAGAAATGATGTAAACAAAACTGTAAATATTTCAAATCCAAATTTCTCAGCTTTCTATTCATAACCTCTGCAACATGGCCACTTCATATATGCCTCCCCCTTCCCCTAGCACACAACATAGGGCATCTTGAATCATACTGAATGAAAGACTGGGGCTATATATGCAAATGGACTAAAATGACCCTCTTGACGGTTACTGAAAATGAAATAAGAGATGAGCCAGTGGATCTCAGTTCTCAGCTATTAGTTTGCTTCTCGTAAAACAATGACAACAGAAAATAATATAGATCCCAAATTCATCTTTTTTCTTTAGCATCACTTTTAACGTCTCAAAAGGAATACACAGGTGCAGAAATGGAAAGTTTTGGTCATTTCTGGGCAAAAGCAAAGAGAGCGATTGTTTTCTTTTTCTTTCTTTCTTTTTTTTTTTTTTTAACAGTTTGGGACATTTAATTATTTAATTTCTTTTCAAGAGATTATTGGTGCAATTAGGAAAGGAGCATGCAGATGGGGAGACGAGAGCAATTCTTGCCAAGCAGAAGGGTCCTTCGTGGTTTATGTATGCTTACTCCAATTATAGTAAGAAAATAAGATCCGAGGGGTCTGGAGAGCCAGTTTGCTGTTCTTTCCAAGGAAGTTAGTACGCTACAGAGGAGCGAGTGCTGGACTGTGAGACCGGCCTCCGGGGTACCCTGAAGGACCACCCTCAGTTCTGTCATTGGCTGCTCACTGCATATAAGGCTGACTGCCATTCTGAAAACACTTCATTTTCTACCTTGCCAAGCTGCTGGGAGGGTCACAGTGGATACTGGATGTGAGCGTACTTTATAAAAATGCAAAGAACTGCATAACTGCACAGGATTATATGACTGTTGACAGCACCGGTGAGGGTCCACTTTGGAGAGTATTACAGAGCAGTCAGATGCTGCCCCTTGCCTTTGCAGGATATGGAGGTTTCTATAAATACATAGAACGTCTAGTGGTGTGTGCCTGGCTGACTTTGGTAGAAACTAACAGGTTGAAGAAGCTATAGACCCTGCCTCTGCTGCTGATGTTTACATTTGACAAATGATGAGATTTAAATTGAAAAAGGGTGTGGCCCAGAGCCCAAAGGCAGCAACAGTTATGCTCCACAGGAAGTCTGGTTTAACCAAAAAGAACAATTTGATAAGTTGCAGTTCTAGGGGCTTTCAGGAAATTGGGAAAACGAACAAAACCCTATTATTACAATATAAAAGAAGGAAGTATATTTCCTAGGTGGCATGGACATCTGGACACTGCAAAAAGCCTAGAGTGGGTCACAGCATGGGAACCACCAGTGTCTAGAATTCTTAGAGCCAAAAGGGGCCTTGCATGGCAGCCAGAGTGGCCTCCTTGTTTTACAGTCTGGAGCAAAAAGGGAAGCGACTGGCCCAGTGTGAGGTAGATGTGATGTCCATGGCACGACAAGAACACTCTTCTTCCAACTGAGTGTTCTTACTGTTGTATGGTTTTGCTTCTAAAAATTTCTCATCAATTTAAAGCAAACCTAATGTGTATGGCTACCATAAAAGCCAAGACTAGGGAGGCACATTTGATGCAACTTTTTGCACAAAAACCAAAAACATTTCAAGTCAAAGACTGGCATGTATATCAAGCATGTGAAGAAAGTCAGGAAGCCCTTGTACCCCGAGCCTCAGTTTCTCCATCTGTCAATCTCTAAAGTATCTATTAGCCCACTCATCATTTGAGGTGCTTTAAGGATGACAGCTGAACACTGTTGGTCTCTTCACTTCTGCAGTCATAAAACCTTGTGTAAAAGCTGCTAGTTTTTTTTTTTTCAATCGTCTTTTCTCATGTCAGGGATGGAGAAAGGCATGCAGCCTGGGCTCTAGGGCAAAACAAAGCACCCTGTATAAAACAGAAGGTCAGTTATGGCTGAGGCAGTAAATGGAGTGAGTGCTTCCCGGTGAGAAAGGGTGGCCCTCACAACCCTGCCAGCCCCTGTACTGGGAAGATTTTTTACTTGGACTAAACAGCTAATCCCAAGAGGCTGTGCCCACCAATGGAAAAGCGGGACTGAAGAGTGCTGCATTCAGCAGAGCTGGTAGTAAGGAGGGGAATGCTTCAGGACGGGTCCGGGTAACTTGTAGAACTCAGATAATAATCATGGGGGAAAATGTGCTACCCTTGGCTATGTGAATGGTCACGTGTCCCTTAGCTTCAGCTGTCCTCATTGGAGGGGCTTCTCTGGTCACCTCCTGCCTGGACTCTGGTTCCGGCACCTTAATCCTGGCTCTCCTACGGTCCTTAGCAGTCAGCTGGCTTCTTAAGTGCTCAGCTAGTGCTTGCTAATAAGTGAAATTCCGTGACTTTGAACAAGAAACTCTGACTTCCCTGAAATGAGTGGATTCTTACCCCTTTCAGTGGGTGGCAGTGCATTAGAGCCAAAGTTAAAGATTCAGTATAATGATGATGATAATAACAGTACCGTTTCTCATTAATTTAGTAATTTACAACTTACAGGGTTTATTTTAGTCTCACAGCCATTATCTGGGGAATGAAGAATTTTTGTTCTTTGTACAAGTGGAAAAATTGAGATCGAGAGAGGTAAAGTGACCTATTCAATGTTACTTGCATTAAACACCCACATGGCTCTGTGAACACTGGCAACCTGATCGTCCCCAGTTTAATGACAACTCTGTTTATGAACGCCCAGCTCTCCCGGGCCTCTTGATCTGTGGCATGCACTGGCAGGCGTGGAGTACCCACCACATACCTCACAGCGGTAGCAGTGCACATGGAAGTCACGATCCAGAGCCACAATGCGAACAGTCTCCTCCTGGCCAGGGGCTGGCATGATAGGCTCCTTGCACACAGAACAGCGGGGGGCAAATTTCCTGAAAACAGGGAGGCAATTCCGGTTAGACACTAAGCATAGACACTGACAAAGATGTGACAGGCAGGGGGAGGAAGAAAAGGAGTCAGCCCAGCACCCAGACACCCGGTCTGCATTTCCTGTGTGACTCTGCTCCATCTGAGTCTGCTTTCTCCTCTGCATGGTGAAGGAGTCAGAGTGCTGAGGTCCTTCTAGGAGGCAGAGACCGTGATGTCTGATGAGGGGAAAGAGTGAGCGTGTGATCTGCTTGGCATGAAGAGCACCCGGGAGCTCCTCACCACATGGCATGTGGTCGGCAAGCACCTGCGCACAGGTTTCTGCTACGAGCCTGGGCCACACTGAGGAAAAACTAACGGGCCGCGGGGCCCAGACTTGTCTCCGACTTTTGCTTTTAGGCCTTTGCATCCACTCCTTTGGTCCTAGACAAACATCTCGAAGTTACCTTTGCCTCCTTCTGAATTCACAGGGCCTCTTTCTTAGAAATGTTTTGAATCCTAGGAGCCAACACCAGAAGCTTCAGGTATATTACTCTGGAAGTTTAAATACCTAGTACACCAAATTAAAAATGGCCAAGTCTACATTTCCTACATTCTGGTTTTGTTAAACTTTTGTTTGAAAAATTAACGAGCTGTTACATTCTTTGAAGAATTTTAGCACTCTTCAAGGCTATGAATATATTGACACATATAAATATACATATGCATATATTTCTGAGGTTAGCAGTGAAGAATGTATTTCTCATTTCTTAGTTCTTAACATGACCTATGGTCCCCCACATTTTTCCCTCATAGCAGATTAACAGGTTGCAAAGAGAGGGCGTCCATCCATCTGTATTTTCTGGAACCCAGGCAGGGGTGGCATTTGTAAGGTGTGAAAGGAGCCATGATTTGAAATGGACACTCATAGGAGCTGAAGAGATTTTCAAAACGCAAAAGAGACTGTGTAACTCAGTTTTTGGATGGAATGGTTTTAAGATTAATGATGTTAAAATTTATCTATTTGTAGTAAGACTGAAAAGGAAATAATGATAGTAATCTAATACTTCACACAGCACTTTATGGTTGTCAAAGCATTTTTACATACATTATGCTCTATATGTACATATTAATTTTCCTGGCAGCATCCAAAAGGCATCTGTACGGCTGCAATCTAAATAAATATGAATTAAGCAGCAGATCAATTGATTGCTATGAAAGAAAAATTAAAAGCATCATGGTACAACCGCAGCCGTAATCAGAGCTGTTATAATTGGTATTTTTATGTGAGAAGTTTATATTCAGTGGCAAAAAATTGCTTTGGACTACCTGATTATTTTTGAATCTGGGTCATCAGTAGTGAAATAAGCAAGCTTCTGGTATCAACTGTAAACTTTCCTTCTCTGAAAACCACTGGAACTGTAAACTCTGTGAGGGTAGAAATATATTTTCCTTCCTACTGTATCCTATTTACAGGCCTCCTGCCCTACATTTCCCAAAGCAGAATTACTCATTCCTTGAGGATAACGTTTCTTTCACTGAATTTGTCCATTTTAATAGTAATTTTTTGTGTGTCTTTAGCTGCAAAGGATAGATTTTGCCCCTTTTCGATCACCATGACTGGACCTGACAGAAGAAATCTGAGCAATATCAGTGATGTTCCCCCAAAACCTTCTGCGCTCACAGGTGGGGCTTTGGGGAATGACTGGATCATGGAGTGTGATGCTGGACTGGTCCACTGCTGGCTTCACGGCTGGTGTGCTGCTGGGAGGTGAAGCCTGGTGGAAGGGGGCCTGGGATGTTATATATTCTTCCTCCTTCCCCGACTGCCCTGTTTCTCGCTGCAGGGCACAAACTCACTCTCCTGTGCCCTGCTGCCCTGCCATGGAGCCAGACCCCTATGGACTGAAATCGCTACAACGTGTGAGCCAAATATCGTTCCTCCTTTAAGTTGTGGGTGTCAGGTATTTTGTCCCAGCAGTGAGAAAGTAACTAAGGTAATATCTAATGAAATATAGTCTGCAATAAGCCTCTGCAAGATAAATGTTATTTAGCATTTTTGTTCAATCTCAAGGTCCTTCTATAGAAGGGCATAAACTGGACTTTTGCTAAGTAATGATTTTTTCCTACCAACTGGCCCCCTTTTCATGATGGGAAAAGAAAAGTAAAGAGAGAGGAGGGGTCCCCAGAGTGTTCCTGGAAATTTGAGGAGAGTGAAAAATCCCAGTGGTCTCTTTCAATGCTTGATTCACTGAGTGGGCAATAATAATAATAAGTTAATTTGATGAAAACATTTTTTGATGACTACAGCTACCCTTAACTGATTATTGTTATGTGCCAAGTTCTACTGAACACTCTATATACTTAATATTATTTTCTAGCAGCATTACGGGGAAGTACTTCTATCATTTCTACTTTACAGCCAAGAGAGTGATGATCTTAGTCATCTCATACCCAGCATAATTCTGGCAATCAACAAATGGATGCTGATTAAACAAATAGGTTAGGGTAATATCTATGCTAAGAAGGCACAGATAGTAGGATAATGTCTCAGCACACTGAATAAGGCAGTTAAGATTGCTTTCCTGGGCTTCTTTACAGCATTGGCACTGGAAATGACCTGAGAGGAAGTTCTATATTTTTATGCATCTGTTCTATTAATTTACATACACATTCTTTCTTATTAAAAAATAATACAGTTGCTTACTGTAAAACTTTCTGTCTATATGTTTCATTGCAAATCAAACTGGTAAGTGCTATCACCAAACTTCATCAAATTCAGAGCAGATGCATATTCAAACATGGGGAGAGAGAGGGCTGAGGTCAGAGAAGCTGTCTTGGAGGAGATGGAAATTGAGTTTGGCCTTTTGAAGATGATGGCTTACATGAAATGGGAAAGTGTGTGTGTGTGTGTGTGTGTGTGTGTGCGTGCGCGTGTGCGCTTGTGTGTTTACAGGGGGACAGCTGGCCAGGGAACTGAGGGCACAGCAGTCACTGAACTGACATCTGTGACTGAACTCGTGAACCAACTATGACCCCGGATGTTCTGTAGGGAGTGACCTACCAGCAAGACTTCCAGGTTCTGTACATCAGGCTCTGTGCCTCCTGAAATACCAGTTTTGAGGTCTTGCCAAGAGGCCACCCTCTTTATGCCCTACAGGGATTCCTTTGATTCCCACTTAACACACTCTTCCAATTGTTTCCACAGAGCCTGCCCTGACTCCTGAGCTACACAATCTTTTCTGACTCCGTCCGCACAGCTCCTCCCTGCTGTCTGCCTCAGAGTGCTGCCCCTTGGCCCTGTCGCACTGCTGTGTCTGCACATACTCTCTAAGGGCACACACCTTCTACCTCTGTGTGTCTGGGCAACCTGGTTCCTTAGCATTGTTCCTTTCAGCACCTACCACAGTTACCAGCACGCAGTGAGTTCTCTGCAAATGAGCGTTGAACTGTACTGAGACGCATTTTCCAGAAGCTGATGGAAAGCTGGGAGTGGTGGTGCACACCTATAATCATAGCACTCTGGGGGGCTGAGACAGGAGAATCATAAGTTTGACCCCAGCCTGTGTAACTTAGTGAGACTCTGTCTCAAAATGCAATATAAAGGGTTGAGGATGGAGCTCCATGTGAAGGCCCTGGGTTTAATCTCCAGTAACCCCTCCTCACACACCTCAAAACAACAACCCCGTAAACTTACAAACAAATAAGAAAAAATAACCCTCACAGATGCAGACCCATTCAGAAGGACCAAAACTGAGACCCTAAAAATCTGTTTGGGAAAGGAGTTTAGGTACTTTGTCTACTCTCTTTGGCCTTGCATTCCCCACCTGGTTCTGGACTTCAAGTGGCTTTGTCTTTCAAGGCTCAGAAATAAGAGTTCTGTAACATTTATTTTTCTACTTTCTTTTCATAAGTGAGAACAACATCACAAAGTCTCTCCTTCCACATACCTGCCAATTATGGATACAACATTATTTTTAAAGAAATAATTTCTCTTTTAACATGGAAAGAACTGGCTGGGGGAGGGGGTGTAGCTGAGTTTGGAGATTTTCTTTTTCCCTTTTAGCTGCTCAAGCCTGCTTTTTTGGAGCTTTCAGACCCACACACTTATGTCACGAGCCTCAAGTCTTTAATTATGCTCCCCACCACTAGAAATGAAAGATAAATGGCACAGATATAAACTTATATTTGTCAGGATTGATTTCCTGTTTGAATTGAGGGGTGCAATGTATCAGTCTTTTCCAGCCACAGAAACATGTGTGCTCTGATTACATCTATTACATCTTATAACTTTCTTGGATTAGGGTAAGTCTAAGAAAGGAGAGAAACAGTGACAGAAATACACTCCCTATGGGTATCTTTTCCCTTAAATAGACGCAGGTTTTTTTCTTCATGTGTAATTACAAGCTAAAAATAGCAACAACGTGAAGTGCAATTTATGCTGCGACCGCCCTTTAAAAGTGAGCCCTTTCTTGTCTAATTCAGGTTGAGGGTTTCTGCCTCTGGGGTTTTTTACTTCATTCAACCTCACGACTTTTGGTGAGGTTTTCACTTTCTCTGCTATTTGGAAAGTGGTCAGGAAGTTCATTTTTTAAATGTGAATCTCAGGTCTCCACACCGCTTGCAGAAAGTGCCTCCTGGCTGCTGACAGTCGACAGTGGTGGAAATCAGCCCACAAGACTGCACACTTGGAGGCCATAGAACGGATGCCCAGAGTGGTGAGCAGTATGAGTTTCATCTCGCCAAGGGCCTCCCAAACTGTCCCCAAAGCCAATCCCAGCAAACAGAAGTCAGAAAACCCTCCTGTCTTCCGATAGCGAGTCACATTTACGGCGTTTATACGGCCCGTAAACACATGCACCATGTGACCAGTAAACCATCTAACACACCGGCCAGATAGAAATAAGCAAAATACAAAACTGTAATTTTCTCAAAAACCTCAGCCCTAACGGAGGAAAGAGGGACCTACAGATGAGAGACACGAAGAAGAGGGATATATGTCCATTCCTAGGCCAATGATTTAATGGCCTTGTTCATGAGGCTTTACTTTCTAATCCTCCTCTGAAGACCATGCAATACTGCATTAGTCAATTTCACTAGAAAATATCCTCAGGAAGAGAAGACCTGGGTGAAGGGAGAGGCTAGGGAGGACTAGGAATAAAGCTGCTCTGCGTATGTGAGAGGCTTGCATTAGGAGGAGGGAACTGTTCTCTGCATCTGTCCTCCAAGGCCTCCCATCTGCAGCAGGGCAGTGATGTAGATTTTGTCACACCTGGGAGAGGTTTAGGACAAAGTTTGGAAACGTGACGAAATTGAAGTGCTCAGCTCAGGAGCAATTTGCCAAATGGTATCTATGAGTCTTTCGTGGTCAAGTCAGAATCCTCCTTCATTCTACCGCACATACTTGGTGGTTGAGTCAGCTTTTTCACAATGAGAGCCACACAAAGCTGCCATAGACCATGCTCCAAGAAGCTCTGAAACGAGCTCCACTGGATGAGCCTGTGGATTAACCGACAGCAATTCCTGC
Organism: Heterocephalus glaber; assembly: GCF_053883595.1. Classification (NCBI taxonomy): domain Eukaryota; kingdom Metazoa; phylum Chordata; class Mammalia; order Rodentia; family Bathyergidae; genus Heterocephalus; species Heterocephalus glaber. The sequence goes on from NW_028258324.1 coordinate 66,393,657, forward strand.
AGCAGGCGGGTCTGTGTGGGGTGAGAATGTGCTCTTTAAAGGTCACTACATCCTGAGCGCCTACAGCTCTGAGAGACAAGAATGTGCAGCACAGATGCTAGGCAGTCAGAACAGATGTCCAGAGGCCTGGCGGGCCGGAGGAGGGAGGGGCTTTGCCTACTTGTGGAAGTCCTCGATGCAGTGAATGAGGCCACCGGCGTCCACGGTGAAAGGGATGCCATCCAGGCTGCGGTGGCACATCACGCAGGTGAAGCAGTGAGGATGATAGGCCTTTCCGGTGGCGCGGAGAATCCGCTCCATGATGGGCTTGGAGCACACGTTGCACTGCTCCAGAGTATTCTGGGGAGGGAAAGGACATGCCAGTGTTAGGCTGGGACCCATTTCTGTACAGTACAGCTCAGTGTTTTTACAAAGAACATGGGTTCATGTCCCTGGCATGGCATTCTGAAGAAGGCAGAGTGGATGTTGTTATTACAGAGGGAAGGAAATGCAATCAGATGAGTTAGGGCCTTTTCCGAGGTCTTCTGGGTATCAGACAGCAAACCCAGGATTTAGAATATGCGCTTTCTACTACCCTTGCTCCTTCCCACCATCACAAGAGTGACGGCAACTTTTCTGTAAATATTTCTGGGCTTGTCAGGACAATTTAATTTTGCCCTTGTAGCTCAAAGGCTGCCATAAACAGCATGTAAACAAATGAGCGTAGTTTTGCTCCAGTAAAACTTTATTCACAAAATCAGATAATAGGCCAGATGTGGCTCATGGCTGTCATTTGATCACATAACTACCCCGCTTAGGTTCTACACTGGAGAGTGCTTTATACTATTACTTCTAAAACTTGGTTCATCATCTAAGATCTAGAAGACGGCCACAAGGCCCCTAACTTTCTAAAGAATGATCTGACGACCCAGACTATGCACGCTGGTTCTAGAACCCAAATCAGAGCTCGGCCTAATCAATGGGGTTTCGATCATTTAATACTTTGAGTCAAACACCATCTCCACATTTTGGGTCCATGAATACTTTGGAAGAAACGTTGACTGTCGTGGGTGGTCTGGTTTTGAAAAGTGAATGAAAAATTCACCTGCCTTAAAAAATACACACTGGTACCATCCTTGTAAGAGCTACTTTTCAGCTCACCAATGCTCAGAAAGATCCACACTTAACTTTCCATCCTTCTCTAGAATCCCCTGCTCCCACCAAACAATCTTGTTTCACACTGAATACACTGTATTCCAAGTGAGATATCTGGCTGGACTCATTGGAATCTGAAATAGACCTGGACGTAGATCTCATTAGGAACATGCAGAACTGGGTGAGCTGCAGAAATCAGGGAGTAACTGCCCCTCATTGTGAGACTCTTTAAATTTCTAGGAGGACAGATGTATCCGTGTGGAAGTAACTAGTGTCCCACAACGGCCCAGGGCAATGGGCTCTGCCTCTGCTTCTGTTTGCATGGAGCCTTCCCCAATACTTCTTTTGCTCTCGAAATGACTCCCAGTTTCCATTCCAAAACAACGAAGTGTTTCCCTGATAACAAAGACTGAATGGCTCCACAATCTAAAAGGAATGAATTCTGTACATGATATTCAACGTCCCTTTCTAGGCTTAGTTAGCTTCTTATAACATCTCAGACTATTCCTCTTGTTCAAGCTCATGAGAAAACCACACACTTCTGCACCTTGGCTAATGCTTCCTAGTCACAATTTACCATTCTGATATCTCAAGCTACCTTGATGGTCCCAGTTGAAATTGGCTGCTCCTTTCTCACCTCTTTTTTAGCACCTTCCTTACTGTTCTTACAGTACTTCCTGTGCATCCTTCATTAAATTTATTTGGGGACATGTCTGTTTCCTTTACCAGACTTTGTCATTTCATTAAGGAAGTGGACTATGTCTTAAAAACATTTCTTTTCTGTCCCATACTGTACCCAGTGTACTGCCTGGAATAAAAATAAGCTGGGGATCAATGTGTGCAGGAAGAATGAATAAAGGACCAATGTTTAATTCCACGCTGGCACCACAGTGCTGGCCCAAGTCTTTCAACTCTGGAATCCATCCCAAGATGAATCGGTAAATCCATCATCATCCTCTCCTCAGAGCTGCGGTTGCCCGAGGCTCTGAAATTGCTTAGTATGCCTCTGGTCACAGTCTAAACGCATGGAAACTATTAACCTATTTCTCTCCCCTTTTGAAGAGGTTAAATGAAAAGAGCAGAAGAGCAAAGGATGAGAGTCTGGGATGAGGGCCTCTTCCTCCTCTACCCCAGTGATCTGAGTTAATGTGGCTAGAAATTGTCTTCCCAGGGCTTGCGCTTTGCTTCTCTTTCCTTTTTAACCTTGCCCTGTAATGTAGTTGAACAAACCAGAAAAATACTTGACCAGAAAATGTTTTGTTTGCACTGAGGCTTGGCTGCAAGATTCAGCTCATTTACTCGAAATCAGCAGCAACATATAAGGTTTCATCTGTTTCTAAGGAAAGGCTTTCAGTCTACAGAAGCTTTGCTCAAAGGACAGGTAACCTGAACATTTCTGCTACAAAGAAAGACATATGAAATGGGCCTAACATCGGCTTGCTGTAAAATGCTTGGAAGGCAGAAAAGAAAGTTTTCAAGAAAGCAGCTTGGGCTGGCAAATGACGAAGAGAAGGCACACTGACCGTCATTAGCCAGCCCCTTGCCCTGTATGCCTCCCTCTCAGTCCCCATCTGGCCCACCAGTACCCCACACAAAGCTGCTCTTTTTCTTTTTTAAATTAGCAGGTGTTTGCAATGCATAATAATTACACACAGCTCACATATACATACGTATCACATCTGAATAATTTTAGTCCCCGTCCCCTTCCTGCCCTCCTGCCTCTTTCCATCTCCAGATACATACCTTTCCCATTTTCAAAGTCTAGCTAGCTCCCTGTTTCCTGTCAATATAAGAGAAACCATGTGGTGTTTAATCTTCAGCCTCCAACGTGTTTTACTTAGCATCACGGTCTTGAGATGCACCCACTTTCCTACAAATAACTCAAATTTACCTTTCTTGAGGGCTGATTAGTACTCCACTGTGTCATGTGCCAGATTTTCTTTAGCATTCAACTCTTGATGGTTCTGTAGGTTGCTTCCAAGATGTAGCTATTATGAGCTGTGCTGCTGTCAACATGGGTGTGCATGGATCACTGTAATACTATAACTGTAACTCTTTTGAGAAGATACCCATGGGAGGTACAGCTGGATCAAATGGAATTTCTATTTTTAGTATTTTGAAGACTCTCATACTAATTTCTGTATAGGTGGCACCAGTTTACATTCCTACCAAAAATGCAGAAGAGATCCTTTGTCCCCAACAACCTCGAAGAGAAAGGTAGAATCTCTTACAGTGTCAGGGAGGAGGGTATTTGGAAGCCTCTACTTCAAGCTGTCATCTCAAAGACTGATTGTTGCCTTTAGAAATGTTAACTTTTTTACTTTAAAAAATTAAAATGTGATTTAACAATTTATGTAAAAAAGCAGTATTGTGAAACAAGGAGGTTACTGGAAGGATAAGGGGTGACATCTCATGATCAAGATATAGTCTTGGTCTTATTGAGATCAAAAGAAAAAGAAAAAAACAGAGAGTTTGAAAATATTAGCTCTTTGAAGTCCTTAGAGATTACTATACTGTGGGAGTTTTCAATTTTCCTCACTGCCTCTCTCACACTCTTTTGCTTAGAGAAACTGTTTATCAAGGAAGCAGGTCTGAAAGAGCCAAACTCACTTCTGGCTAAAGAGTGTAAAGGATGGAGCCTGTGGGGAATCTACATTGTGCAGTTTGAAAAATCATGATTCTAATCCAACTACCAGACTCAAGAAGCCAAGGCATGGACAGGGAACCCAGCCAGGGGCAGATCTGGAGTTAGATATGAGTCTCATAATCCTCTCTCCAAAGGAGGGCTTCTCTGCTACATCACACTGTATTCTGTATTTCAGTTGACACACCCAACATTGCAAATAGAAAGCATTCAGGATTACTGTCTGCAAGTCACACACACACACACACACACACACACACACACACATAAATAAATAAAGACACAAATAAATAAATAAAGACAAGAAACATGTTGAGATCATGAGAGTTTGTCTCCCAAACTCTTACAGGAGGAGACAGAAAACTCACTGTTGCATCTTTAGTGTCTACAATAATGTGCTTGCATAAATTTTGGTTGGGTGAGTACTTTACATAAAGTAAAATTATTCTGTGTAACCATGCAAATATTGTTCTAGCCCAAAGCTTCTCAACAGGCAGGCTAAGACACAGCGTGCTTCAAAGAGGCTCCAAATATACCGTATTTGGGAAGCTCAGTAGGAGACAGAGGTTTCTAGAGTCCCTCAGTGGTCAGTGTGGGTCAGGAGAAGCTTCATCCACGTACTCCAGTGTGCTGAATGAATACCATCATTTTCCACATGAACTGTGATGTGAGAAATGTTGCAAAGTAACCTTTCAAGTGTAGGTGCTCCCACGAACGGCGGCGTAGTTTAGTAAAAAGAGAATAGGGCTTAAGACTAAGCAAATCTCTTTGGAAGTGTCAGGGTAATTATTTAAACTCAAATAGTTAGATAACTTAACTGTGGGATACAAACTTATTCCATATCTTGATTCTGGTGCTAAGAAGGCTTCCCCAACAAAAGACTCCATTAAAACTTGGTAGTTCTTTTAATGAGTCTGCAGCGCAAAACCCTCCAGCACTGTGCCTTCCTATGAAGCGTGTAATGCATATATCCTCCCCCCATACCATTTCCCTCCTTCCTTTCCACCTCCCTCTTTCCTCCTGTTCTGCCTTTCATCCTTCTCTCTTGTGCTGGCAATCAAAACCAGGACCTTAATGACAGCAGCCAAGTGCTCGACCACTCAGCTACACTCGAAGGCCGTACATGGATTTTTTTTATTAAAAGTTTTCTTAATCTTTCCAGATGTCCTCTACCTACACCCATACATTAATCTAAATCCAGATGTGTATTTGTACTTGTATCTAACATATATTTCAAAACAGAAAATAGAGCAGCTTGGTATCATCCATATGACTTTGATTTTTCTAGTCAGAATTAAAATTCTTTCTTTACAGATGAAAATTCTAATTTTTCCAGATTGAGACAATTTGTTAGATGGCATCATATCCTTAAAATGTATTTTGTTTTGATATCATTACCCCATCTCCTCCATAAGAAAATGACAGCTATAAACCACCTAACTGAAAATTCCGTGGAAGAATTTCAACATTCATTCATTCTTTCTTCCTTTTGGTATATTTCTGCCCATCTTTTTGAGCACAACTCGTGGCACCCGATCACCTCCCCACTTATTCTAACATTGCAGAAAGTTTAGATAGTGAAGCAAAGTGTTCAACATCCTGGTAGGTACAGAGGAAGAGAGAGAAGACACAGGTAGGACTCCTTCCATTAAAGGCTCCCAATGTAATGGGAGAGATAAATACATCTATAAATAACAGACTGAGGCAAAGGACACCGCAAACTGACACTGCAGAGGCATGAGTAGTTATGAATGATGAGACAGTGGGCTGTGTGCTGATGATTTATGACTCTCCCAAACTATTCTGAGTGGGATCTGAGTTGGTACTTGAAAACCAACTTACTTTAACATGCTGGAATTACTATTGTGTTATAACAAGAGTCTTCATTATCTAACCCTACTTGAGAAAAGTCTCAGATAAGCCTGCATGTAAACAGAATTCATTTCATAGGTAGAATATCGTAACAAAATCGGTGTATTGGCAGCTTTGGTGAGGAGGAACTCACTTTGGCAGACAAAATCCATGTGTCAAACTAATACAAACAAAATGCATACGTAATTAGTAACAGAATTTAGGAAAAGAATTTCCAAAGTTTTCGGTTTATACTGGACAACATAGACTGGCATTAAAACAAAGAAATATGATCTCAAACCTTAAGAAAAAATAAAACTAAATAACAGAAATGACAAAAAGATAAGGACAATTAGGCCATTTTATTCAACTTCGCCATAACCCATGAATCACACTCTTCACAAAATAAATGATACCCGACTGTTTATTCTTAAGGACTAGCATGAGGTTTGTGATCTGACCTTTAATAATTCAGAAAAAAAAAAAATCTCCATTTAGGGACATTTAGTCTACTTTACCTTAAGGCTTAGAGAGCTGGTATTTTACCTTAAATGTCTAAGCTATCTGGTATCCTAGATCTTCCAAAGTACTTTTCTAATCCCACAGAAATAAAGGAAGATAAGACTTGATGATTATGCTTTAGACCTTCATGGCAGGGGCAAATTAAAAGATCAGAGAGTTCCATTGAGACTGTCATGAGAGGGAAAAAAGAACAAAATTCCTTTCCTTCCAATCCCAGTTAAAGCAGAAATTTGCCTTTGCAAGATCCCTAAGTATAGCCTTGTTAGGATTTACTGGAGAATCAGAGCAGGAGGTCTAGCACATACATTAAGAGAATTAGGGGTAAGCTCAAGTCCTGGGTTTGAAAATCTGGGCAATTTCTGTACTTTACTAGAGCCTTTGTTTTCCCTGTCTACGGATGGAGGTGAAAAATGTCTACATTATAATATTGTGATAATCGGAAGGGATCACATATATGAAAGCAAGTACCCAGTGCCTGACACTATGAAGCTAGTTTTATATAATTCTCCTTACAAATTTTAAGGGGCTACAAAACATTTTTAATTAACTTGGCATCCTTCAGTCATTTAATTAAATTAGGTCATCTAAGTATATTCCTACATTTTCCTTTCTAATTAATTCTCCTTGATTTTATATTTCTACTTTTGTTTTATTTTGTTCTTTTGAGACAAGGACTTGCTCTGTAGTTCAGGATGTTCTTGAGATCAATATGTAGCCCAGGCTGGCCTGGAACTTGCAATGACCTTCCCATCTTAGCCTCCCAAGTGCTGAGATTACAGGCGTGTGTTACCATACCCAGCTTATATTTCTACTTGTAAAAACTGAATTATCTGAAGAATTCTGTATCTGATAACTCTAGAGGTAAACAGATAATGTCATAACATAAAATGGCCTTCTGGATTCTTAAGAGACTTTTTTCACTGCTGCCCTGGAACTTTGTGGAAAAGTTACTCTATGTACACGTTATTATACTCTCAGTCCATAAATTTCTTTATGCAAGTAATTGACATTCCTTTATATACTAATAATAAAAGCTGAGACCTTGATTGGACAAAGTTTACTGTGCTAATACAAACAGACCTTCACGTAATCTCCATGGCCATCTGTTATAGTAGGTAGTAATAGCAACTCCTACCCTCTTTAGAAGCCACACATCTGTGAATGCAGTCAGTATTTGACTCTATGTCTTCTAAGTGCAGGGGGAAAGAGTGACTTTTTCTCCTGACTGTCTTCCAATTAACAAGTTTCTCCTCTATCTTTCTACTTAGTTCCATTTCACCACAATCACATCGAAAACAGTTATTAATCTTCAGCATGTTGCTGTCCCAGTCTTTAAAAAAAAATTCAATTGAGCAAGAAAAAGCTACTTAAATCATCTTGTCCAATCCTCTACCCTCCATATAGGGACACTGCCTATGTTGTATCCCATTTAATGAAAAAGCCAAGATCGAGTTTGGGATGACATGATTTTTCTGGGATGCTTTTTCCTCAACCCCCTCACTAGATTCTTTTTGCAGCATCAAAACTTCTCTTTGGTAAATGGCCCTTGTTAACAGCCAAATATGACAAAATTAACAATTGTTCTTAAGCTGGGTTTTTGCCACTGTCAAAACAATAGTGTTGCACATGGATAAATATGGAAGACTTCTGTACTGAACTCAGGAGAGCTGATCCAGCCCTCAGACTCCTGGTATGTTGTCTGAGGTACAGGTTTCATAATCCCTGCTATGCCAAGCGATAAATACAAGTTATTAAGAGGCACCCAGATCAGTTCCACAGAGACAATCCTCTTTAAGACAGGCTGGAATTTCATAACATTTTGGACAAGATTTCGTAAACTATTGAAGATCCAGGTTCTCACGTGTACAACAGGGTAAGTATTCTGCCCTATCTACTTCAGGGAACTGTGACATAAGAAATGTGAGAAGTATCCTTTGAGAATGCAAAAAGACTAAAAATATTATTCTAAAGCTCCTTTCTCTGGGAAGAATTACTGCTCCAAGTGAAGACTGACCCAAAGTATTCTAACATTACTCTCTGACAAATCAACCTCATGAGCCTACTACCTTCTATTACTTTTATCACGAGAGAAGCAAAGCAATTATCGGAAACACATACAGATATACACAATCTCTTCATATTCCGCTTTGAAAAATACATTTTTTTTCCTCTGTTATCATTGCTTTGTTTTCGATAGTCTGTTTGTTTGCCTTGTGATTCTGGGGATTGAGCCATGGGCCTTCCCACTGAGCTACATTGCCAGGCCTTTTTAAAATTTTGAGACAGGGTCTCAATATGTCACTAAGGTGCCCAAGCTGGGCTTGTTATCCACCTGCCTCAGCCTTCCATAGTGCTAGATTGCAAATGTGTGGCACATGCCTGGCTTCCTACAGGTAATTTTTCTTTTTATATCTGGGATATCTGGATCATCTAATAATGATGGGGCAGTTTCATGTTATACATTTAGACTGAATACAAGGAAGGCATAGAATGTATGGTTCATGGCAGGGGCCTTATTCTTTCCTTAACAAGGTCAATGCCCAACTCAGTTATCCCTGAGTCTTGTGCCTGGTGAGGTACCATCCTGACATCCCTCCATTAGATCACCTTCAGTTAGAATAGTGCCGGGGCCCTGATGGGAAGAAAGATTTGTCTGAATCACAGTGCTAACCTTATCGCTCTTTGAAACTAGTGTTGTTGGAACAGATGTTTATGGCGCCCTTATATGTTTCAGCGACAAAGAGGAATGAGCCAGGAGCCAAGGGCTGTAGTCTAGCTTTGCCAAGGCCAGCCACCCACAGCGAGCCCTGGGCAGAGCACTGCCTCTCTGGATCTTAATTCCTTCACCTATAAAAGAAGGAGTTTAAGTTAACTTGGTTCCTTGAAAATCTGCTTGATTTAAAGATTGAAAAACAACTGCAATACGGAAGTGTTCTTTGTTATGTTCACAGCTTCATCCCCAGTTCTCTACATAATGCCTGGCACACAGGAGGAGTTCAATACATATTTTATTAAGTAAATGAATGAATGATGCTTGTTTCGAGACAATCCTGCATTCACAGACCCTGGAGCAGTGCTTAGACATAAAAGGTGCTCAGTAAGTCCTTGTTGCATCAAGAAAATGACTGATATTAAATAAACTAACATCTCTGGCGTTTTCTGATTCTAAGGGTCTCTGATTCCATCCCAGAAAGAGTGTATTTCTCAAAAAAATCAGTGCTACAAATTTCCCTAGGAATATAAGTGATCTGAAATTAATCACACAACATAGTAAATGGGGCACTGCCATTTATCCTCCATGGGTAACCAACTCATTCAGGGGACAATCTAAAACTGGAGCTTAAATGATGATGTTTTCAGCTCTGTGCATACACAGTAATGACTGCCTGCCTGCACAATTCAGATCAGAATTAAACCATTATGAATCATCCATTAGAATCAAGATCTGCAAGCAGAGACTAGAAATGCTCCCAATATCATTCTGCTCACGTGGTGGTGGTTCTCTTCAGAGTTGTCTGAAACTCGGGCCTGCCAAGATGTTTATTTTCTACCTGGCTTTATGAATTGCAATTACTTCCTAAATTATAGCAAGCTACAAGTGGTCTGAGCCAAACAACAAAAGTCACAGAAGGTTTCTCCTTGTACTCCAGTGGATGAGAGAAGCTCCTTTGAACCAAACTTGATCTTCTTTCAAAAGAAAGGGAAAACTTTAAGCCTCTAACTCCTGGGAGTGGCAAAGAGAACAGCCAGAGGGCCTTGAGCTCCCTTCTATTCTCTAGAGATGTTGAATAGATTTGGCAATTGCTTGGCTTCTGTTGCAAACAAGGGCTTCTAATTATACTTCTGCCAATGGAAGACAACAGGGAGCACCTGAGCTTAGAAGGTCACGATGACATGCCAATATCATGGCTGTGAAGTGTGGTTTCCTCCAAATAAAGCACGGCTGAAGTGCATGTCACATGCTGGGTGCTCGCACCCATTCAGGAGAATGAAATGTAATAAAAAATGCAAAGGGAATCTGGTGAAGTGATTTGCTTCTTCCCTTAAACTGTATCTTGGCTGTAATATTTTCTGACACTAGAAATAAATTAATTTCATGTTTAGGTTCCTCTTTCCACACTTCCCCTAACTGCACCCAAAGTGGTTTAGATTAACTAGGTATGAAAGCCACAAAGAACACAGGGTTTTCCATTCTGTAACTGTTGAAAGACAAAGTGCACAAAAAATACAGATGTTTTTGCCTTGCCGCTGCAAAAACGTGGTGAACTAACTCCTTCAGTGTCTCTGGAATGCAAATTTTCTTTCACAGTTTAGCAGTCTTTTTTGGATTTCAGCACAGTGAACTAACACTTTCCTGGATTCCAAGACCTCCAGAGAACCAGATGGATGAGAGGAATTGGGAAAAAGAACCCACATTGCTTGAAAAAGGTATGAATTTCTCACTCTACATTTAGCCAAAAAGCTCTGAAAATTAGAAGAGCAAAATCACTTTTGATTTGTTCAAATGCATGCCATCCTAGAGTTGTTTGTGGTGGTGGTGGGGGGAAAAACTAAAGTGATTTGATTATTTGGAATCTGTGTTCAGTTTAAGCTAGGAAGCAAACTTTAAAACAGAGATGATATGTTTACTATCAAAGACAGGAAAGAATGTAGAAGGAAGAGATTACTCAAGAGGATAATTCTACTTGCCTATGTTCTAAGGCCAGTGACTGTTTCCCACTGTCAGAAGTTTTAACGTGACATTCAAGGCCCTTCAAGGTACTGTTCTACTCTTTGTAGGCACTTTCCTTCTCATCCTGCCCCAACTTGGTCTTAAGAATCCTGTCAACAAAACCTTTTTAACACTTTGTGTGGATCCACTATTGCCTCTGCCTTGGGCATTTTTTTTTTCTTAATTAGTTCAATGCCTCAAGAGCTCGGGGTGCATGACTTACCTCTTTTATTAATCTTTTTTTCCAACTCATCTGTTCTTTTGCAGTGTTCAACCTCCTTTATGGTGCAGCCCTACATAGAGTGTTATCTGTCTATATGCTACGGCAAATTACAGTTTCTGAAGACGACCACATCCATCCCACATGTGATAAAAAACAGCCCTCCAGCAAGAGCTGTGGTCTCCAACACCCTTTGGAATTGCATCATTGATAGAATGCTATCGCAGTGATGTTCTGGGCATACAAGAAAGCTTTGAGAAATCTCAGCTCAGAAACCTCAGGAGAGACCCAAAGCCGAGCTGGCCTGTTGAGATGTTCTCAAGATAATAAAGATGACTTTTCTTTTCAGCCACTAACTTTGGGAGCAATTAGCTATAGGGCCAAAGTAATAAAAGCATATGCACAGCCTCCTTATTTGATTATGAGCTCTTCAAAGATAGGGATTTAAAACATTTTTCTTGTGTCTAATACAGAGGATACGCATGAGATATACAAGTTGTTTGCTGAATAAATACTTGAATGAATGAATAAATGAATATTAAGTTATGGAACCAGTTACATGACATTTATGCGCTGCAACTTCCTGAAGCCAGTTAGGGTTATTCAAAATGCTAAAGGGTATATTAAGCAACAGTAATGACCAAACCATCAAGTAAGAATGCAAAATAAACTTCCATACAATGAGGAACGATACAGTGAGGGGCAATGAGATTTTTAAATCATGTAAAGTATTATTTATTTCTACTAATAACGAGAACACAATGGTAGAGGAAAATATGTATATAATTTTTTTTCTTCCAGAGTATCCAGTACTATTCTTAAAATTAACATCACCAGATAATGAAAGGAAAACAGTATTCCTTTGTGTGGCTGCCTATTAATTAAAGAAAATTATTTCTGTAACTTTACAGTCAAAGAAATTATGAAGGAGCCAGAATATCACACAGAATCACAGAGAAATGTCAGCGTGAAGACCTTAGGTATTATCTGTGCCAGTCAATCCCACCCATTAATTCTCTCTATAACATCCTAAGTCACTCCAGAATCTCCCGGAAGGTGTCCACTGTAGTACTAGGAAGCTTTAACATCAAGGCATTCATTATAACAAGCCTTACTTCTGCCCTTTATAGACAAGGCTGCTGGTTTTCCAGTGTAACACTCCTAAAGGGTATTGAAAATATTTCCCCTTTCAGTGTTCTCTTCATGCAGTTGACAAGTTAGGCTCCTTCGTTTTTCTTTATGGGGTATTTCTGTCATTACACCTTCCTAATCATTCTCTTTTGTACAAGATCTACTTGGTCTAGGTTCTTTTAATATGTGGGAACCAGAAAGAACAAAACATTCTACTCACTATAGCTTGTGTGAGTCCTTCTTATAGAAGCACAATCAGAGCCTGAATTTACTTTTTAGTGCTCTGATATATTATATTCTGATATATTATTATATGAGATATTCATCTTGTGCTCAAATTGGTAGCTTTAAAAATAAATATCAAATTAAATGACCTATATATCATGTTGTTGTAGAGTTATTAAAAAAACAAAAAAAAGAATAGGATTTGACATGTCCTTAGATTTTCTGGTATGGTTTGGCTCATAGTTGCAGAAAGAATTTCCCAATTATAAACAATGATATTTCACATATTGCAATCCCTTCTGCCCTTTACTCAATCCAGTATACTGTTCTCTTAGATAAACTTCCAGAGCTACAGTTTTGTCACTGTTGAAAGATGTTTGACATCAGAGTCATCAACTTTCATCTTACATCCATCAAGCATCCAGTCCTATGAATTTTGCCCATTAAATATTTTAATTTCACCCATTACCATCTGCTTTTACAGTATTATTTCATCCTCTCTCACTTAGATAATCACAACCATGCCTAACTGGTCCCTCAGCCTTTCTTCTTTTTCTTTCTGCTCCATGTTGATCTGCTTGCAACACAAGAGCAGAGCAGACACACTCAGCTGTAAAAGCACAGATTTAGTTCAAAAACTAATACTTCCACATCAGTGAGCTCAGCTCTTTACCTCTGGGTTGAGGCTCAAACATCTAGAACTTTTAAAAAGTTCTCTGATTGGGTCAGAGCCCCAGAAATTTCAAGATTGCCTGACAGACTATGGATCTAGACAAATCTGATGTGGATATCTGAAAGATAATTTCGCAAGGAGTTAGTGTCCTTTCTAACTGCCTTCTGGGAAATTTAGGTTATCTTAGGGTTTGTTGGGAACCTCAGGAAGGGAGGAAAAATGAGAAGAGAACTGATATTTGTTGCAATAGGTATTTATTCAGCACTAAGCATTGGGCTAAGCTTTTTCATAAAATTTTCCTATTTAATTTTTAAAACCATCCCAGAATGACAATACTGTTACAATTTTAAAGAAGAAACAGAAACACAGATTACCAATTCCTATGCACTCAAAGTCATAAGTTGGTAGAGATGAATTAAATGAAGGTCTGCCTGACTTCTATCTACAAGATCTAGGGAGTAATAAAAACAAAAAATTCATAAGCAAAGAGGAAACAGTATCCAGTATGGATGTATAAAATGATGAATTTGTACATATTCAAAGTGTTCTTATAAGCTTCTTAATTAAAGATCACATCTCTAAGGGTTAAAAATCTATGATGTAGGAGAAAGAACCTATGACTGGGAGTCAAGGAATGGGTTTCTGTTCCTGGAAAGGGCAACAGTTTTCTTGAGTATACTTTGATAACTGCTTCTCTTCTTTACATGACTGCCTGAAATACTACAGCCTTCCCTGGAGCTGTACGACTTTTTGATGAGGGTAGAAGACGTATCTCAGAGGGAAGGAGTTGGACCTCAGCCCACAGGCATGCAGAGGCGGCCACCTGGCCCTGCTCAGTGGAAGCCACAGGCCAAGCATGACACAGGGACCCGGCGCCAAGATGGATCTTTAACTACTCACACCCTGGATTGTCCACTTCCTTCAGCAAGAGGGGAGGAACATAATCTGGTTTGCTTTTTGTCTCCCCTCAGTCCAGGTGAACCTGATCTAGCTAGTACACTTACTTTATGATTTGGGTCAAGTTATGTCCCTTCTCTGAGCCTCACTTTTCTTAGTTGAGTAATGAAGTTTGGTGTAAATGGTGCCTAGATCCAATTCAGGGTTCAGATTTGCTCTGACTAAATGACATGCAGTAAGGGAAACACAGGACCATATCCTCCTTGCCCAGAATGCACACAGATCTCTCTACGCCTACAAGTGAGATCCAGCTCTTGGGAGTGGTAAGAAATTTCACAGCCTGGATGCTGCTGGCATCCGACCATTCTTCTATGTACCTTACCTTCTAGCCAAACACAATCACTTCCAGTTCTTTGAACATAGCATGTACTTCCTTCTCCTTGGCTTGTCTCTTCACATTATTCTTCTCACTTGCATCTCTGCCTGAACAACTCCTTACTCCGGTTATACACCCCATCTTTTCCAAAGCCTTCCCTAAATAAATTCTTCTCAGACAGAAATGGTTGTTCCTTCTCCATTCACCCATAAACATTTTGCAGGTATACGCTTGTGGCCTTTGTAACAAACACTGTGTTCCAGTTTTGTGTGCATGTTTGTTTCCACTGTATTTTGAGTTCTTTGATGCGGGACCAAGATTTAACCATCTTTGGAATCCTCAAGCTAGCCCAGTGTCTGGCACAGACAGTAGGTACAAAATAAGTGTTCCTTAATTAATGACAGATTAAATAAAAGCACAAACACAAAAAGTTGATTTTCGTTGAGGTTAACAGCGAGAATCCTCATCTAGCTTAGCTGAGCCTAGACCCATGCAGAAAAATAGGCTTAGAAGACAAAGAGGATGGCCCTGAAGTTTGGGCAGGGATGATGAGCATTTTCCCTATGTGAGCCAAGCAACAGGAATCAGCACTTTGGAGTCACGTGGCATCTCTCTCGGGTGAGGTCTCAGTCCACTGCAAATATGATTTCCTTCACCTTGTTTGTGATCAGCTGGCCCCAAGGTCAGAGTCATTCTTTGGCAGAAAAAACAGACTCAACAGCTCCCAGTTCGCATGCCAGTGCTCTGAGTTCCAGAGCATACTGTCCCCGTTCATAGTGTTCTCCAAGTCAAAGGCACACAGTGCATACACTAGAGGCAAATTATGAAAGAGACTGTCTGGAAGGCCCATTTAGAAATGCTTCCCAGTCAGGCTGGACCAAGGAGAACAAGCCAAACATCACCTGCAGAGAGAGTCATTCTCAGGTGCAAGGTAAATACATCTCCTGGAAGTGAAAATTCACATTGCTGTGTGGATTTTTTGTCACCCGGTGATCAAACCCATTGAATTTTTAAACTCTCCTAAGCTTCTTACCTCCCTCACCTCCTCTACTGACTGGGGGTTGAATGTTCTATGATTTCCAGATTCTGGGGCCCTCTGAGCCTTGACCACAAAGTCACAAAACTCATCTTCCTGGGCAGGCTTAGTTCCTGCAATGCAGTACAGACTCTGCTCACTCAGTTCGCGTCCTGATTAAGCTCCCCTGGATTCTTCATGGGAAATGGCACCCGCCAGGCCTTTAAAATCTGATTTTCTGGATCTAATCACAACTTGCTAAGATATAAGGCAACAGTGGAAAGTCTTAGGCCATGTGCGTGTGAGAATGAAATTCACATGTCACTTTAGAAGTGCCAAAGTTTGTGTCTGAAGCTGTGTGCCTCAGTAACTATGTAACAGAGGAACTCATTCTGATGTTACAATAAGAAAGCCGAAATGCCAAGTCCTAAGAAATTACATGATCACCTTTATTGGTTCATCTCTTACGAATTTTATATGTATTACATATGATCTTGAAAACAACCCTAATAAATGATGATTATTATTGCCAATTCCCAGATAAGAAGACTAAGGCTTCGGGGCATGCCTGTTATCGCCCTACTCTGGGAGGCTAAGGCAGGAGGATCAAGAGAGGTGAAGGGATTTTTTTCAAAGTTGTTCAAACTGGAATGTAGGTGAGTGAGTACTAAAAACTTAATTATTCTCATTTTAAAGGCCATGTTTTTGCTATTCCATTGTGCTTCCAAGAAAGGCCCCAAAAGATGGGCAGTAAACACAGTAGACACTTCTCAAAATCACTTTTACTTAGAAATGGAATTTTGAATTTACCATGATGTTGGGTAAATATGCAAATCTGTACATTTCCTTGTCAACCAAAATAATCATATTATTGACTTAGGAGAAGCTACAAAAATAGGCTGCTGCTCAACTCCTTTCAGTCTTTTTCAAGATGGGGACATATCCTATTTCTTAGAGTGACACAGAATTTCCCTCTAAAAAAAATCTTTTAAAATGTTTGTTTTCCTATGGGGAGGGATTTTGTTTGTTTTCATACCGGAGGCCTTTCCTCTATGAACTGTGAAGAAGAAAGAAGGAGGGGCGTAACTTGAGTGCTAAGGTAAGAGATCTTGCCAGGTGAAGAGGAAATGTAGGTAGTTCAGAAGTTTTGACCACCTGGTACCTCAATTCAGACTACACAACTTCTATTAAAAATTAGAAGGAAAGAAATGAGGTCAATACTTTAGAAACTAACCATCAAGGACAACAATTAAACAAGGATGGAAGACAGAAGGAATGAATCCATACTGTAATTGTGAAGTATAATAAAAGTACAATAAAGTATACAATCCATGGTAAGCTCAGCAAGTTAATAGGACTCTGAGAACTTGAAAAAATACCAAAATTTAAGACCCAGGACTTTTTAGGGAAATTGTTCTTGCAGCAAGTTCTTCAGCAACATTTCTTCTCTAGTCTTCAGGTCCAGAAAAAAAAAATCTGGATTGTAGGAGAAGAAGAGAGACCAGAAATATTACTTCGAATAATCTGATATTTTTGATATTTTGCCACAGAGATGCAAAAAGATAGCAACTGCAGGAGCAACTAAGGAAGACGAGGTGTTCAGATCCCAGAGAAAGGATCTCTGAAGGACCACAGGATGCCAGGGATGAAGCTACTGGGAAGACCAGCTGGTCCAACAAGACAATTTTCCTGATGGAGAAACAGATTTGGTGACAAAGTGGACAGTTACACTGCCAAGTTAGAGCAGAGCTGCCATGTGAGCCCAGGTCGCTTGACACTGAAGCTATGGGTCTTTCCACTGCCACATAACAGTAATAGAAATGAAGAATAAAGAACTACCACTAGAGACACAGGGATGTGATTAACAGTCCAGGCTGGTGGCAGGACTGCTATAGTAAATACCCGGAGGCCCTTGTAACTGACGGAAGGTGGATTTCACCCACATTTCCAAGACATCTATTCATGATAAAATTTAAAAGGAGGAGAATAAACTAATTATAGCATATTCATGGAATGGGGCATTTTCAGGGAATACTAGACAACAAAAAGAAACAGATGGCTGATACAACAACATGGATGAATCTCAAAAACTGCACATTGAATGAAAGAGCCAGACACCAAAGAATAAATATGGTATAATTCCACAGTTATCTGAATTTCAACAACTATGATGAGAGAACTCAGACAGTATTTGCCTCTGAGGGAGGCAGGTGGGGCTGGACTGCAGGGAGACACAAGGGACTTTCTGGAATGATATAGATAACTGTTAAATCTCATGAAACGGAACACTCTTGATCTAAATATTACATTGAGTGTCAATTATGGCTTAATTAAAAATGAGAAAAATGAAAATAATATTAAAAGTGACACTACAAATAAGTATATCATGTCATGAATATAAAATATAACTAAGTGAATATAAAATACATAAATAAGTAAATAAATGAATAAAACAAACTAGGAAAAAGATACTTCTTTAGTCCATTTAACAAAGATAAATGTCCTAGTGAAGAAAGGACTCTCTACATTTTGCTTCGGTTCTTTTTTAAAAGATGGTCATTTTTAGAAAGGGTATAATCTATTTCTTTGACAATTTAAATATCTCCCAGTCATAACAACTTTAAAAAACACACAATGAAACCTGCAGTCTTTCAATCAACTCCTTACATTGGGTAGTGGACAGAACAGATTCAGAAGGGCAGGTGGATACATTAGAGAGGCAGGAGGAGAACATGGTATTCTGAGGTTTCAGGATGGGCTCTTTTTATTGTCTCATGGCTAGAGGGATGCTGTGGTGTAACCCTTGCCTATCTCCAGAATGGAAATTCATAAAGCACTCTGACGAAAATTCTCAAGAGACAAAGGTAGAAATTACCTTAGATGTTTGTCTAAGATGTCTACCACGTGGCCGGCAGAAATGCTTGGCAAAGATTGTCAGTCTTCTCAACAGGCTGATCGCAACAAAGGCTAGACTGTAACCATGAGCCCGGTACCATCTTAATTCTCCTGCCATGGCCAGGGACAGTCTGACAACCACACAGTCAACAGGATCCCCTGCGGTGGGGTCAGGGAGGGGAAAAGTCACATCCCAAACACAGCACCTTTTCCCAAAGGTCTGGATGCCTGCCACATCAGACTGGTCTACTTTCTGTGCACACGAAGCCTGAGCTTGCTCTGGAGGCAAGAGGGAGCCAGAAGCAAGGCTGGAGGTGGAGAAGAAGGTTCCTAAATTTCAGAGCAAGCTGGGATCCTAGCGCTGTCTCATGTAATTTCATATCATGGTCACGGCACTTCGCTGGTAGTTCCCTCATCTGTGAAAAGAGGATAGTAATGACCCTTGGGGGGCTCAATAGAATTAAATAAGGTGGTTGGAGCTAAGCTCTCTACACGTACACAGGATTCACTGTCACAAGGGATAACATTCCTCTAGCCTTGAAAGTCACAATATGGCTTCCAGTATTTTCAGTATCTGGTCTTGTAGTTAGTTGTAAGACAAGACACAGTTTTATGTACGTCAAACAGAGCTCCCAATGATCCCAGCTTTCTCTTGAATTCACAAATACTGGTTCCTGATTAGATAGGAAGTGTGACAGAGATCTGAACATACCATTCTCTTACCCCATCAAATGGAAAAAATGAAGAAGGAAATCTTGGGTTCTTAAAATACATGGGAATAGGAAAGGAGAAGGCTAGGAAAAACACCTCATTTTCATCATAAAGCTTGGTGTCTTTGAGTATTCTAGGAAATAGGACTGGAATAATGCCATTAACTTGATGGGTACATTTTTATATCTTACATGTAAAGCAGTCATTTATACTGTATTATCTGTGGATAGTAAAACTAACGATGTGTTATGTACTTGTACCAACTCCTGATGATGAATGTAATCACTATGTCCTGCAAACATGTCCTAGTAAAATTTTTTTTAAAAAATTTAAAAAAGAAAAATGAAGTAACTTTTGATGGGCCATGTAACATTTAATTGGTGAAGCTGTTTTTTGTACTCAGGCCTGTCTGACTCAATCCTGTGGTCCACACCCTTTCTCCCCAATCCTGCTGGGCTGTTTACTGAAATAAATAACCCCTTCAGCAGATGTGTTAGCTCAGCCTTACAATGATTACCACATTTACTGCTAGGCCTAGAAGTGCCGTGCAAAATGTTTGCTGGAGTCTTGGGTGCTCTAACTATAGAATAAAAATTAGTTATCCCTTTTGACATCATAAGGGAGCTGTAGGTCTGGAAATTTAACCTAAAGTAACAGTTGATGCTTGCAGTGAGCTTTTAGATATTTAGATAAGACTATTAAAGCACCAGTAAAAACGTTTTACTGTTTACACACCAGAATATCAGCCACTTTCGGATTTTAAAGTAACTGTGTGCAGCACAAATGCCTTTCGCTACTTATAGGCATGATCAGGTTCTCTCTTTACCAGAGAATTTTAGGGAAAAAAAATGCCCTTTGGTGGTTCTCATCAAATTTATAAGAAGACAGAGTGTGAAAGACACTACTGGAAATTATGACTGCTGTCCCTGACTTCAACTTCCAAAGTCTTAGAAGAAATTATACTTCAAATTTTCAAATGGGGAATGAGAATCACTAGAATGAAACGGAACTGCTTCCATCCCTTCCATATATTCAGAGACCAAAGTCCTTTCTAGATTATTTTGATAGAAAGAGGACAGAGTGATCAGGGAGAGGCTGGATAAAACAAAGGTTTTTACATGACACTGATTACGTCCAATGATTACGACCACTATATCCTTAGGGAGAAGAACATGGGTTTAGGAATTTCAAAATGTGCACATAAATCTCTTTATTATTTAAAAGCTAAATGTGTCATAGAGTTCTTTATCTTTCTAGGCTTTCTACCTGTAAAATGTAAACCACCTGAGAACTGTAGGAGTAAAAGAGTTAGACTACTAATTAAAAAATGGAACATTGGTTAGAATGATATTAAGTTACATCTTCAATAATAGAATAATAATAAATTATCTTGTAAGCTGTAAAATGCTAAACAAATGGCCACTGTCTGAGATTGTTATTAATCAAAACCAAACAAGACTCAGAGTAGGAACTACGAGAGATAGGATTTTAAATAACACGAGCTTGCATGTGTGGAATTTGCATGGAGCAATCTATGGCCCTACGCTGTTCCTCACTTTCCCACACCAGACACACAGAGAGACAAGGCATCCAGGGCTCCTGACCTGCCTAAAGCTAAAAGGACACAGTGCCAGCATTCCAGTCCAGATCTTGTAAAGCCAAGGCGCAGCCTCTCCTCACTTTATTACCGTTCTGCTTGGCTTTCTTGGCTCTTGGGCAATGATCCCTTTTAATTTCCCAACTCAGCTTTGTGAAATTTGTTTTTCCCAAAGTACTGATAACATTTACAAAGACCTCAAAGGTGGCAAGATTCTGGAAAGCAGGGCTACAGAATTATAATAGACAAATGATGACTTCAATTCGCACACAGTGGCCACTGAACTTGCAATAGGGGTAATTGCCAGATGAACGTCGAAAGACACGAATCAAGTCAGCAGAACAGAGGCAGTTTGTCAATGGTTATGAGGATTACTGTTGTTCTTTCACCCTGACCTAAAGCAATCCCAATTTAGCTATGAACACAAGGGCCAGAAGTCTGTTCTGTCACCAAGAATAGTGACACTACAGACTCAGCAGGTATCCTGGATCCAGCCAGTTTAGGAAGAGTCACAAAACAATAATGTTGGTTACATTTTATAAGAAAAAAGTGTACATACAACCAGCATCTTGATTAAGGATACTTCACACCCTTAATTCATTCTCTAATGGTAAGGCAAATGTCAGCTTCCTCATCTGTACATAACATTTCAGATAGGATCTCAAAAAGCCCGTGAAACTTGGAGAGTTTTTGATTTTATGTCTCTGAAACAAAAAGTTGGCCCTATAACCCAGGAACTGAGTCTTATGAATCCAGTGCCATCCCTGAGAAACTTTCAAATTATTACTCTGCAATGAGAAATATTTTAATTTCTATTCATTTGGGCTCTACTGAAAGTAGCAAAACACTTAGGGAGTATTAAAAAGCAGTAAGAAATAGGTATAAGTTAAACGTCTTATGAAAACCTAGGGGGTGCATCTAATAGAATTAAGCTGCTCATGGAATCAAGCTGGAAAAGTTCATTCCAGCCTTAGTTCCTGCATCGCGCCCCGGTCGTGTGCACAGCATGATGAGCCCTACAGGGACAGAGTGGGGACCAAGATGAGAGGTGCTGCCCTTGACAGGTAGCTCCCACAGAAACCAGCGAGAACTCCATGCAGGGTTGGAAAGCTGACACAACTGAGGACTCACGGAACACCGCATGCTCACTGTAGAAGGCAAGGGCAAATATGACAGCCCTGAGACTGACATCAATTATCGCCCCAGAAAGATGAATGCACAGAAATCTTTTATGTTTGCCCTCACCCAAGCCTACAGACTAAAGACAACCCTCTTTTATTTTATGCTTAAAGAGACAGCATCAAAGAGTTTAAGGCTTAAGATGTGAAGAAGCCAACGCTCACTGAAAGAGAAATAAAAACAGTACACTGGGAGTAGATACATTTTTATTCACTCTCTTTTCTTTAAAGTAAAACTTTCCTAGAGTTTTGGAAATTCAAAAGTGACCTTACGGTTCTGGACAGAAGCAAACTATGGAGTTTATTGGAAATAAAAGGCAATATTGTCCAGAGGTATTTGTTCTAAATCCTGGCAGACAGGTGTCCACAGAAAAGGTAATAATGCCCTCGTCTCTCAGCAAAAGTACAAAGAAGAACATGGCAACAAGGCATCTGTGGGAGAATTGATGATGGTTTCCCTTCAACATGATCCACTGTGTCTTTGCAGATGAGGACTGGGCAGAAGGCTTGTCCTAGACGGTAGAGCTGTTACCTTATTTAATTGACACCTCTCCTATTAGGGAAGAATGAGTAGAACCACCCTGTCCACACATACTTCTACTGATACACCTCGCCCAACAGAGGCCCTTTCTTGTTGCCACTATGAATGGGCACTGGCTGCCACTTCTGTGGTAACCCCAACATACATCTTACTCTATTTCTCACTTAGCTCATATCTTATTCTGTAACAGGCTCAGGACTGAGTTACTACATCTAACACAGGGTTAGATTTGCCACACTGTGGGTTAGTTAAGGATGCAAATAATTGATATAAGTGTTTGTAACCAAATAAGAACAAGCGGTAAAGAAAATATACTGAAATGGGTGGGGGTTAGTTTTGTCATAAAACCTTTCCAGGGCACTTGGCAATCACTTACCTTAGGGCTCAGCTGGCTCATCTGCAAACAGGGAAGGGTGACATGAATGTCACAGTCTATGAACCATAATGTTCATTCATTTCAGAAGTACAGGGACATCCTTCCATCTGTAATTTGGGAACAGCTGACATAGATTTGCATTGATTAGCCGAATTCTCTAAGTGTCTCAGATGCTAGGGTTAGGGATCTGGAACTGTGTAATCTGGTCAGCGGGAAAATGAACCTAAGAACATTCGTTCACATGGGAAATCAAGAGTTGTAGAATGTTAGCTTTTAGTAAAGCTGTGGTTGGCAGTGGGGTTATCATAAGGAACAAGATAAACAGGTATTTTGCACTGCAAGAGCTCAACTCCTAGTTGGAGAAACTGAGGAACTTAATAATTTAATTAAAATGTTTTAGTGGTGTATTAGGGTTGGCTGGTGAAAGATCTCTTAGGATCATAAACAAGAAGGAAGATAACTTCCCTGATGGACAAGGCTGAGGGAACCACATCTGAACCACTGAGAAAATTTTTCAATGAAACTCCAAGGAACTAGGTTCAAATGGAGCACATTATCATTCAAATTAGCACTGGACCTCAGATCTAGATTGGAAAACCAAAAACAAAACCAGAAAAAAAAATCCTGAATCATGGATGAAAACCAGGTTTGATGAAGGCTAAAGATACAAACTGCAGCACTGAGAACACCTTTCTCTATGTTCCTGCCAGTTGATGCCTCAGAAACACGTATCCATGTACTGTCATACCACCAAGAGAATGGGCTTCACACAGAGAAAAGTAAAAATCTAGACAAAGGGCAGGAAACCTTTGTGTGGAACCAAATATAAAAGACTATAGAGACAGCCACTTGGCTGTACCAAATTTCTAAGTTTCGGGCCCGTGGAGGGTTTTAGTTTTAATGATGGAACTTTGGTATTGTTCTTCCCGAAGGAGATAAAATAAACCTACAACAAAGTAAGGATACTTTTTATAGTGATAAAATCAGTGTCATATAAACAGAACATGTCTGAAAATACATGTCTAAAACATACTTCTGAATGAGGAGAATCAAGACACATCAGTAGCCTGTACTAAAAGAATTATCAGTGCTTGCTGGGACACCTTTGAATAAATAGAGTGAAATCTTCATAATTTGGAGGGCTCTTGGGGATTCACTTAATTCTTGGTGGTTCGTGGTTACAGAAAGGACTCTAGAGAAAGCCAGATTTGGTCTTACGGAGAGTGCAAAGTGGCTGGATTTGTAAGTGAAGACATTTTGCTTAGCGAAATCTTTCATCAGATGCACTGCCAAGTCTCCAGCAGCCTTCAGGAACAGAGAAACATGTTCAAACCAGTATCGCCTGCAGACAGAGGGACGCTAATTGCTTTACCCAGATTCTCTTGAACCTTCTTGCATGCAGGAGCATAAAAATAGCCAAGCTGTGTACACTGCTTGTAGGATCCAACCCTCCACCTGTGGAAAAGAATTCATGTTTCAACTCCGTCTCCTGCCACAGGTTTGCTTTGGAGCCTAATTACCAGCTACATTTGATGACAACATTACTGGCTCCAGGGGTTTCTTGTTCCTACCAAACAGAACAAAAAACAAATTCCTAAAGCAAGACCTGAAAAGTCTTACTGGGAATACAGAATCAGTGATGCAATTGCAAACCGGGGCTGGTATCTTCCGTATCTTCCTGTTGGCAGCTTCCCTCAAGAAGGCTCCATCAGAGTGGACCAGCTTTGACAAATATTTACTGACAAATGACTATCATTTTCACAATCATCATCATTTGCAATCATTTGTTGATTTACAGCCAACAAACATGTTCAATGGCGTTATCTCATTTGCTGGACATAACTGAGTGAAATACATAGAGTAGGGCTCATTAACTTACTGAAATGGGTAAAAGTTTACATTGCCGACAAGTGGTAAAACTGGGAATAAGAGATGAAGAGTCATCACATGCATTTGCCTCCAGTTCTCTTTTCCTGTTAGAGGCCAACTCGCAACTTGGAGAAAGCCACTCGGGGCAGATAAAAGAACAAGGGACCCCCCATAAATCCATTTGCACATTCAGGGTATAACCTAGGCTGTCTTGGAATGGGGCACTGCCCTTACTAGGGCTACCCTCGATCACATGCAAATCTGTCTAATATGGCAGTGACTATTCTGTGAAATGGTAGCTCCCTAAGCAGAACCCTGAAAACCACCTATGTCCTTGGGAAACTGTAAAAGGGACTCCTTTATTGGGTGGAGGGGTTTTCAAAAAATAGTCTTCATTTACAAAATAGTAAAAGGTATATTGTAGGAGCTTTTGTTTGATATCTGACGATCTTAGTAGCTTATAATAACAATAACACGTATCCACTGTCTCACAGATTCTAAGGGTCCAGCCAGGTATGGCTTGACTGGGACTTTTGCTGAGAATCTCACAGACTGCAATAAGGTGTTGGCTGAGATACCTTCTCCCTGGAGGACTGTTTTTAAACTCATTCAGATTGTTGGCAGAATTCATTTCCTTGTGAACACATGAGTGAGGGCTCAGATTCTTTGTTGGCCAACCTTTGGTCCTAGAGGTCAATCACAGACCCTTGCTTTACGGACTTCTCCCACAAGTCCTCCAGGAGATGTTTCTCTTTCTCTTCTCTCTCTCCTCTCCCTCCCCTCCCTTGCAGATTCTAGATTCACAGATTCCCTCTCTTCTGGTCTCCTCTCTCCCTCCTCTCCTCCTCCTTCTCTTCCTCCTCTTCTTTTCTCCCTCTCTCCCTCTCTCTCTCCAGTCTGTTCAGATGGACCCTCATGTAGTAAAAGTAATAACTACTACTAAGGTACGTCTCAATACTTTTGCTTTCTTCTATGCATGAGAAGCAAATTACTTGTCCACTTGGCATTCAAGAGAAAGGATTACACAAAGGTATAAACACCCTGAAGTGGGAATCACTGGGCGTTCCCTAGAGCCTGTTCTCTACAATTATCAATGTAGGAGGCTTAAGGTCCTTTTCAACTTGCCCTTCCAGGCTCTGAGAATAAGCAATACACTTTTCCACTTACTGGAGACTCATCAAAATCCAGGAGGCATATACATAGTGCCATCTTTATGAAATTATCTTGCATTTTTCTAAGAGTAGTAACACACATCCAGATCTTGGCTGCTTCTTAGCCCATATGATTTGTAGTAGTTATCTTCATGATACATAATAAGGCACATGGAGCTTGATTCTTATTAAGGAGGAGGAAGCTGGATTGAGGTAAGAAAATGGGTCCTCATCTGGTTCTCTCATGAGCTTAGTGTGTGATCATGGGCAAAGCACATCTAGAAGATTTAATTCCAAAACTAAGTTGAAGAAAAACCCATGGATACTGAGAGACCCCTCTGACCTGGGTCCCCACTCAATCTATGGAAAGTGTCTAACAGTGAGGAAGCAGCTGAGTGGCCAGGCTTACAGGGTTATCTCCTGCGGGATTCCCTACGTGGAGCGTGTGCTCTTGTTAGCCATCAGAGAGGGATGCACCCATGTAGAGGCCAAAAAGTTATTTTATAATCATTGGGTAGACTGGGTTAAGACCTTGTGCACAGACCTGTCTGTGGGGATGGACTGTTCAGGTCCTTCTCTTCCATCCTTGCCAACTCTGATGATTTACACTAGAATCCATGAAAATAGGGAGCTCATGTCAAGCACCATCTCCTGTGAGATTGCTGCATATCTGGGGATCATATCAGGATGAGGATAGGATACTCTCAGAATTTACCCACAGAGTGTTTTTGTAATCTGGAGCACAGATCTTCGCTGTAAATATTAATTTTCAAAAAGTCTATCGAGAAGCCTATTACAGTATAAATCATAAAGCACTATTAGTTTAGATTTCATAAAACTTTGTCAAATTTCACTATTTCCAATTCCCAAAAGGTAGTTAATCTGTGAAGCAAATTAACGGTCCATTTCGACAACATTCCAGGAAAACTGCAGAATGTGAAGAGGCTCCTGGAGGAGGCAGTGAACTTGGTCCATAACACTGAGCTTCTTAAGATATAAGACAAATCCTCCTGTCAGTTCTTAGCATTACGATTTCTATAAGTACATGTACAGACATCTGAGGTTTGCTCAGGGTCTCAGAAGTTGCCAAGAGACATAACTTTCTCCCACTTCCCAAGTATTTTTTAGGTGTCTGTGTGTGGGGGAACTACTTATAAACAGTAATATTTAGATGCCTGGGATTGTGCATGCTCTAATCAACAACATATAAGTTTAACTATCAAATAGGAGTACCTGAATCCTATATTCTTTAAATCAGCCCCTTGCTGTATCTGAAATTGGTAAAGAGCATTTGTTTTCATAGTGCGTGGGAAAATTATGTAGAAGTCCATTTTTATCCTTAACACAGAGAAGCCATCAGACAACTACATTTTCACAGAACTTATTCACATCCTTCACATTTACACATGTTGATGGGTACTTTCTGAAAACATGTCTTTTAATGCTCAAACTATTCCTGTGAGTCAGGGAAGGCAGGAGTTATTTTACAGAAGTGATGACTGAGGCTTTAACACACTTTTCAGGGTTACACAGTGAGTAAATAGCACAGCTGGGGTGAGAATTCGGGTCACCCAACTGCTAAGTGTGAACTTTTTCAAGCCACTATACAGCTTTAGATAAAAGGGATTCAAGTGTTGGCTGCCATTTTTAGCCATGTATGCTTAGGTTTTTATTTCACCTCTCTAGACTTCTGTTTCCTTAATAGTAATAATCCGCAGCTGGTAAGACCTGAAGTTTGTAGCTCACAAGATGGGTCTATGGATCAAAAGAGAAAACGTATGATGTTAGGTCTTCAACTGGAAGGTGTTAAATGTAAAGGTGTATTATTGCTAGGAGTCTGGGGGCATGCACAGAGGTTTTGGGAGGGAAATAGGTGTTTTGCATTGGACAGAAAGGGTCAAGATCATGTGAACGTGGGGGAAAGAAACTCCAGAAACAATGGGATGTCTAAGAATGGTCTAGGGAAAGCTTCCGAGAAGGGGCAGTGAGGTGAGCGAGTTAGTGGGACAGAGACCGTGAGTCTGACGTTCTGTCAGAGGGTGGAAGGCATGATGATTAGGAGGTTAGAAGCAGAGGTAAAGGCACACGGTCTTTTTCAGATGTAACACAAGAATGATGGGAAATCAAACAGGGCTCTAAACACTGGTATTACAACACGTGATCGCTGTGCCTCAATAAGGTGTATCCCATTGCTTTCTCATTCAGAATCTTCTATGTGCTGGGCACTAAGGGAAACAGAGAGAGATTTAGGGTACGGTTCTTGCCTTCAAATGTTCATAGTCTAGTAGGAGGAAGAGACAGATGAAAATATAGATACTTTGAGAAAAACTGAATACTAGAAGTACAAGTTAGATAAACCCTAATGTAACTATATACAGACTCTGTATTATGTGCAATATATTAATCAATGTAAAATACATTAATAAATACTATTAATAAATGTAAAGAGATCATTTTATCCTCTTGTGGGTCTTATTAATATATTAAATATTAATTAATATTTATTAATCAATCTGATATTAATAAATAAATATCAATAAATGTAAAGAGAGTACTTTATCCTCTTGTGGGTCTTATTACTAGGAAAAAATGGGACTCGATAGAAATATTTCGAAAAGACATGAGAGGCACAGTGAAGAGGCAGACAGAAAGAAAGGAAGGAGAATGGAAAACGTTATGTGGATAAAGACTGAAAAGCAGGTGCTTGGGTAGCAGATGGGCGAGAGAAGGGTTGTTCGTGGGTCAGCGGAGAGGATGATGAGAGATTTACAGTCCACATTCCAGTAGGCGCTGGACAAGAGCTCAGAACACACTGTAAGCTCTGAACTCACTCATGTGATGCCCCGTTACATAGCTGAGGAAAGGAATTTCTTCCCCACCCTACCATTTGGCTGCTGTCCTCATCTCTACCTATTGCCGGGGAGCAAGACTCTCCATGCTTTCCTCCTCTCTGCTGCTCTTCCCTTTGTAGAAATTTTGGCCAGCTCCAAGTCCCACTTCCTTTTTCCACAGACTTGCCAGTCTGAACTTCAGTCATTGAGTCTTTTATGAAGTACAAAATTGAATAGGACTTAACTTCCTACCCAGGTCTCTATTCTGCTGTGTAGAGTCACGATGGAATGAAAATCCTTATGATTCCCTCTTAAGCTGCTGTTATTTTGTCTGAACTATTTATATTAGCAGAGAAAGAAAATATGGTGTCAAGTGTGTATGGAAAATTTTCTTAGATGCGTCTGGGCAATAGTATGTGAATGTCACTACTATTCTTTCCATATTTGAAAAGAATATGCTGGGTTCAAGGCCAGAACTGAGATGTAAATCTTAGCTCTATTATTTACTCTTCAACCCAGGAAAGTCCTGTCTGAATCTTAATTTACTCATTTGAAAATAAAAATGGTGTAGGGTTGGATTGTTTTAAAATTCATACCGCTATTTCATTCCATTAATATTAACATTTTTCAAATGTATTATATGGTCAGTTTCTTTTCAATAGCCTCAGTCAAGGGATCTGTATATACCAGCATCCTGCATCTCGTTTCAGTCATTCATTCATTCATCTATTCAGGAAGAAGCATTCCAGCACCTATAGTGTGTGGGGAGCATTCCTGAGTCTGACCTGTAGATATGACAGAATGGAATTTTAACTTGTATTAGAGATAAGACATTCAACTGAATAACAACCTAAGTCAGAAAGTGATTGAGAGGGACAGAAATGAGAAGCAAAGATGAGAGAGGGAGTCCACGGGCAACAAACGTTCATCCAGGAAATGAGGGCAACACCTTTTCAGCGGAAGTGGAATTTGAGTTGTGCCCCAAGGGAAAGACGCATGCTGGTCATGGTGGCAGTGGAAGAGGACTCCAGCCAGGGAGAGTGTGAATAAAGACAGAGTGATGAGGACATCTATTGCTGACATGAGGGAAGCAGGAAGCAAGTTAGGGGAAACAGACACCAGACCATAGTGGGCCTAGAGTGCAGATCTAAGAGATCTAGATTACTTGGCAGATAGTATCCTGCACTGTATACTAAGCCCCATTCGTCTTTGTCTATTGTCTACTGCCTATTAAAATGTCTATGCTAAGATGTACTGACCATATAGTTGTAATAATAGGACAGAACTTTCCAGATGAGACTTGAACTAATTACTGTGCGAAGCTGAGGAGCAAGAATTTGCAACGAGGAGACAGGCAGTCTCTTATAAACAAACCTACAGGAACCAAGGAAGATTTTGTTAGCCCCCTACCCAAACCAAACAAAAATCAGACCCATCCACAAAAGGTAAAGACCTTCAGTGTAAAAGAAAGCATGAGCCACGCTCTCTCCAGGGATCACGTGCCCACCGGAGAGCCCGCAAGTGTTTCCAAGTGTACAGTTCTCTCCAGGCGATCCTCTAGCAGCTGCTCCTGAGCCAAAATAAGTGAGAGGGTATGGAGTACAAGCTGTACTCTATGTAGAGCGGGACATAAAGACCCAGGGGAGGGGAGGGCGAGAGGAGAAGCTGAGGGGGTGGAGAGAGGAAAGAAAGGCTAGGTATGATTAGGCTAGGTATCCTTGGCAACCAGAAAACATCTTGTACATTCTGCATGAGAGTTCAGCAGCACATGGAAGGAAAACGTGCTCTACTTCTGTCAACATCAACAGCATGGGAACAGGACATCTCTGAGCCTCAGGCAAGGTGGGAGCAGAGATTTCCAAAGCCATTAAATCTTCAGAATCTGGCAAAACCCAGAAACATGTAAGTTAGCATGTGCATAGGTATGTGTGCATGCATGTTTGCGGGTATATGGGGAAGATAGTGGACTGTGGTGGCAATGACAGCTCCCACAGCACACAAGTTCACAAGTGCCAGAACTTCACCCAGAGCACAAAAAGGAGGTATTGTGGAGCAGTAAACATTGAGGGTAACTAGTTCTGAAGGTAGCATCCCACTGACTCAAGAGCTGGGTGGATATCTTACAAGGGAAAGAGTCAACCCATGTCATGTACACTCTTCATGGATAGGATACTCCTGGCTGAAGTACGAATCTAACAAAGACACCTTCCTATCATGCTTGCTTTGGCAGGCCACAGGGCTCTGTGAGAGAAAGAGTAATGAAGTTCCTCTGTCTGCAATGAGCATCTGGAGAACTTATCTGTCTGGCCTAGGGTCTATAAAGCCTTTGTTGACTGTCTTCTCTGCAAATATCTGTTATAGATATCCAGAAAAGACATAGGAAGGCTCTTCTCCATTGTTGATGGCTACATTTGAAAGTCCACCACTCACCGCATTAGTGGCCAAACAATTACATAGCTAATATCTAAAAAGCATTTATAATGTAGCAGGAATGATTCTAAGTGATATATTTATGCATATACACATGTATATAAACACATTTGTCTATATATGTATACATGTTAATGAGTATTCATGAACATATATATATATATATTTATATACATACATACTAGAATTCTAATTTAGTCCTTACACTGACTCAGGTATAGAAACTCTTACTATGCTTGTTTTAGATAAGACTACAGAAGCACAAAAGATTTGCCAAGACAATCCAACTATTTTGTGCTAGAAATGCAACTTGAAAATAGCTCACTCTAGGTGAGAAACTACCAGGTGAAACTTCCATGCATGAAGAATAATATGTACTTACACACGTGTGTGAGTATGAGTGTGATCACGTGTGCACGTGAGCAGGTGCACACACACATACACACACACACTCAGACAAAGGCTGAAACTACTGCATCTAGTAGAGATGAAACTCTGACTACAAAGGTAGCATAGATGGTCCCCAGCTATAACTGCCATAATACCAATAAAAAACCAACATAATGTTACTAGTCATACTACCCTTTTTATATGAATGAATGGTTCATGAAAGATTTCTAAAATCAGACATTCACATAAAATGTGACAGGGTAGCAAAGCACAAGCAGAAGTGATGCATGCTTTCTGTTTAGCATGCAGCTGCTACCAGTCACTTAAGATGAATTTCTGCTAATCCAGAAAAGCAATGTGATTTTCAGATGTCCCCTCCTCCGTCCTTTTCTCCAACTCCACTAACTTACCCTACTTCAGCTTTTAAAGCCTAGTATGTCATCATCACCTTTTGCCTTTGATAGCTAAATTTAAAGGAGACCATGAATTTTTACTCTGGAACTCAGGTGAAGGCAAATAAATGTGTCCAAGACAACACTGGACACATTGTATTTAAAAGTGATTCTGATGGAATTCAGAATAAGCATGTCCACTGAACCCACATCTGTGGTGATGCAGCTAACATGCTATTCAGCAGAAAATAATCACTCTTCATGCATGCCAGGTTCACAGTCTTGCATGTGAGTCAAGTGAAGCCAGAGTTCTTTGAGGACTGTACTATCCCTAGGAGTTCAGAGCCTAACTTGAAGAGATACTAAATTCAAACAACAACTCCCAGACCTCTGAAAGGGGTCATCATTCTAGGTCAGTACTGTGTAATATAATTCTCGGCCATGATGGAATTGTTCTTCTGTACTGTCCAATATGGTAGCCACTAGCAACATTCAGGACTTGAAATGTGGCTATGTGACTACAGAGTTGAATTTTAAATTAACTTACACTTATATCAACCACACGTGGCTTGCAACTACCATATAGGACAGTCCATTTCTAGATCATGTAGACCAGCATCTTTTATTTGCTTTTACCAGGAAACATTTATTTTAACCTGTTACCACTAAATGAATGCACTTTTCAGAAAGCAACATAGGGGCTGTTAGGACTACTTACTTGGTCAAATTCACATAATCATTCTCATGGTATAGTGAGAATCATAATCTAAACATCCTTGTTTTTCTGGCTCCACTGCCACTTAAATACACATTTCTAATGAAAGTGTGACTCAAATAAATTACTGCAAGTCAAATCACTACCGTTAAGTGAACTTACTCATTTCTCCTTAAAATTAATGACTTTGGCAACAGGACATACTTAAAATCTAATGGCTTTAAGAATCATCAACAGTAGCAACAATAAAAGAAGCCACAGAGATCAGACAGATACAGACAGGGGAGTGTATGAAAGTTTATGACTAACAAATAATAGGAGTTGAAGACATAATTTGAGAATGCAATGTCAAAAATTATTATTAACAGCGTAATTATTTTGGACTACTAAAACTCATGCCAAAAATCCTTGATACTAAAAAAAAAGTTCCATTAGAATTTTTAACAACTGAATATTATGATTCTACAACTTACCTCTACTCTACTCTGAATTTAACTCCATTTGGTTTTTGTCTTTCTATACTAAAGCAGTTATAGACTGTCATAAAATCCAAAAGTATTTTGGAGTCATGGGAATGCAGAAAAAGCCTCAGCAAAACAAAACATTTTAATTTGTTTTACTTGTTCTTTTTTTATTAACATTTACAACACAGAAGTTGTGTTTGTTTTTTCCTACCCACCCCCAATCTGTACCCAATAAAAAATGTTTCCAAACTGGGATGCCAAGTTTCCATCTAAATTCCATTTTGTTTAATATCCCTGGGTGAACCTTCCCTAAAACAAAGATTTGCCCTGAAGCTCGGATGGACTTACTGTTGAAACAGCAAGAGAAACCACACTGCTGCTGTTTGAGCCCCTACACTAGACAAAAACAGAAAAGGGATCCTCCACAGAACGAAGGCCCAGTTCAGTACAGCTGGTGGTTGTCCTTCCACTTCAGGGAAAAGTTGCTTACTGATCCTGAAAACATTTAATTTCAGCTATCCCTTCCAGAAAGCCTGAGAAATTTTACACTTCTTTGCCCTATTACCTTGATGATTATCCTAGCTTGTTCCTCTGTGGCTCACAGACTGGGTTCTTGGAAGGAAATAACTGAATCATAAAAATGTGCAAATATATCCACAGAAAAAGCAATGTCTTCTAGCCCATGACCAGGCTTCTATGCAGGACTAACCCCCTTTCACTCGGGTATGCTGCTTGGGTAAAAAGTTTATAGTGTTCTGTATTAAAAGAAAAGAAAAGAAAAGAACAAACAAACACCAATAAAAAACTATGAAGGGGGATTTATTTTGGAGGGATTTCACACTGACATAAGAAAGAATTTCCTGTACATATGGTCCCCAGTTTTAGACACAATGCATTCCTGGAAATTATATCATAAAGCACACCACCAGAAGGGAAAGCTATGATTTTGCCTACTTCTTTCATTCAACAAACATCTATTGAATGCCCACTGTGACCTAGGCCCAATGACAAGCCCTGCTCAGGTCACACAACCTGAAAAATGATCTGTGCATCAGAATGGGTAAGGCTGTAAGAATGGGAATCAGTGTTTATGGAGATACCAGATGAGCAGGGCAGCACAGTGGTGAAGAGTCCAGTATGTAAGTGCATTCTGCCTCAAACTGTGACAGAGATGTCTTATGTTTGCCTTACTAGAAAGTACTGCTATGGTGTGGATCTTGAAAGTCACTCAAAGATCCACTGTTAAAGGTTTAGTCTTCAGTGTGGTGCTCTCGAGAGGTGGTGGAACTATTAAGAGGTAGGGTCTAGTGTGAGGTCTTTAGGATTGTGTGATTCCAGCCCTCTCCTCTGCTCTTTTGCTTCCTGATTGTGAGGTAAGGGGTTTGGTTTCATCATGTGTTCCCACCATGACGTGCTACCTTATCTCAGGCCTAAAAAGCAGAGGGATCATCTCATTATGGGATGGAACCTCCAAAACTGTGAGCCAAAGTAAACCTTTCTTTGAATAAACGGAGCAGCTCAGGTATTTGGTGCAGTGATGGAAAGCTGGCTAAGATACTTTGCAAAAACTATGGTGAGCATCCTGCCAATGCATGTCATGGCACACTTAGGTGACCCAAATCCCTGTGGACTCCACTGCTTCACTAGCATACTTCATCCTTTTCTCTGAGAATTTTACTCAGATTCTGGTGACACTACAAGTCTCCAAATCTGGCTCACTTCTTCACGTCTCTTAGCCCAAGTAGACAGCTTTAATTCTTTAGATCTTAGAAGATGGTGTTCATGTACCACATTCCCCAATATTTTTCCACTTTGCCTCAAAATGTCCTTGTGGTTTTTTCATGACCTGTGTGTTCTTCCTGTCTGAAAAAAGAAAGTGGACCTGATCATTTGCAAGATAACCTATTTGGCTGGTGGCACCCATTTCAATGCAAAGTTCAATGATTTATAAAGCCTGCAATGGTTTTTTAAAAAAATCACACTTTGAAACTTTAAAACGAGCAAAAATAGTCATTATTCCATATTCTAGAGAGAAATGAGCTATCTGGGGCAAATGGCCCTATAAGCCCAAATACTCTTCTTCCTAGGGACAAAGTTAAAGGAACCAATAGATCACACTTTATTCCCCAAAACTGGAATAATGCCCTTAAAATGTTTAAGGATGTTCTGTCAAATGGGTAAATAATGATTACCACATGTAGAAATGTTTTACAAGCATTAAATCACAGGCTCCCAGAGAATATTTCTAAGACTACATGGAAAAATGTCTCTGGGAATAAAATAGATTTGTAATAAAGGAATGCACATATTATAAACAAAATACACACAAGTATGAAAATATATGTCTAATATGCCTGCACAGATGTATACACTTTATATAATATATAAACATATGAACATACTTAGTATACACAAATATATATATATAATTGAAATCCTTTTACAAAGAAATAAAAAAGATTAGAAAGTTAGCTATTTAAAAATTTTTATAATGAACAATGAGATTACAAGCGATTTGGAACATCTTTATCTTTTCAGAAGTGTGTTTCTGTACAAATCCTAAATATCAGAATGAAAAATATTTAAAACTGAGGAGCTTTAAAAAATGCTGATGCCCGAGACCCACTTGAGATATTCTGACTTAAGC
This sequence comes from Heterocephalus glaber, assembly GCF_053883595.1. Classification (NCBI taxonomy): domain Eukaryota; kingdom Metazoa; phylum Chordata; class Mammalia; order Rodentia; family Bathyergidae; genus Heterocephalus; species Heterocephalus glaber. The sequence goes on from NW_028258324.1 coordinate 66,429,243, forward strand.
CATCTGAGATGTTCCCAGAGTATCAGAATTCAGAATTTTAGAAGTACTCAGATAATTCTGTTTAAGTATAACTGAGAGCCATTATTTTAAAAATAAATTTCTTTCCAACTATGCGCTTTATTTCTCTGACATGTATACTTTCAAGACAATCTGACTTGCATGACAACTAAAAGTCACACTCATTAGGATTGTTGCAACTAAAAAAAAAATCAGACTACAGAGAAGAACTGAAGAAAGAGCTAAAAAATCAAACTAAAAAAAATGGTCATTCTAGCACAACATTAGATTTAGGGACAAAGAAGTAAATAATGTGGACAAGATATCAATTTCTGTTAAAGAAGCCTAGAGTTTATCTGAGGATAGAATCTAGCACCTCATGCATGTTAGGCAAATACTTTACTACTGAGCTACTCCCATAGCCCTTAGTCTAAATTCCAACAGGAAATTACCTTGCACATTTAAAAAATGACATTGAAATAGTCAAAAACATATTTAATAACAACTTCATAGAAAATATTACAGAAAACATTTTTGGTAAGTATTTCATATAAAATTAAAAACTACCTTCTTTTTCACCTCCCTCCCCTCTCCTCCCCCCCCTTCCTTCCTTCCTTCCCTCCTTCCATCATCCATAAGAGGGACTGAACCATGCCCTGCAGCATCTGTTGAACCACTGAGATAGACCTCCAATCCCCAAAGATACCATTTCTCATAGAGGTTTCTTGTACTGACTTCTTATAAAGCCAGAGGAAAAATATTAAATTTTAATTTTGTGAAAATATTTTGGGGTGAACTCGGCTATGCGGTCTTTGCTTACTCTAGATGACACTACATTTATTTACAAGAAAGAAGATTATTAAAGAACAATGAATACAAAAACTTATTCTTTTCTTCAAATGTCCTTCTAGCTGCAACATAATTTAGTTTTTCAGCTTAGGGTGTTCTGATAATGTCAATGAGACAGTTTTAGGTTGAGGATGGGGTATAGCAAAGAGATGCAAATACAAATAAAAATAATTCATATCTGTAAATATGCGAGTTTGCTTTTTGGGAAGAACATTTGTAATGAACCTTTGAGAACCGCTTTTCTCTTTTTATATCAACTGGATACATAGTGACACAGAGAGAGAAAAAGACACGCACGTTTGGTTTCTTAGTGGAGACTTTCAAGAGATATTGATAAATATCTGGCTTCAAATAATTGGAATATTTCAGCTTATGTCTCCTCTGGTCTTTACTGATTTGAGTACACACACATGTTCATACACATGTACATACAGAAACACACATTTACTGGACAGCAAACACACCAGCGAGCATAGCCATGAAGTTCTAAGGGGAAATTTATTTTTTGACCTTTAACACATAAGTCATAATTTGTTGCTAACAGCACTTAATGTGATGAATTTAGAAATGTGATTACCACACTTCCTTGGGAGAATCTGCTCAAAACAAAACTAACTCTATTATGCAACAGTGACAAGAACTCTAGTCTTGTGGACTATGCATGTGTAGCTGAAATCGTAGACACAGTGCAACCCAGCTTCCTTTTCAGGTAATCTGCTGGAGAATTTTGTTCTGTTTTGTTTTGCAATTACATCTCTTTAGATGTTTAAACTGATGGCTCCAGAGTGAGCTTCTTCATACAGGGCTTGTCACACTAACGAAGTGCTGGCAAACCTTCCCGCGTCATTCAAGGCCCTAGAACCAGTCCTAAATGTCTTCCTATTTCTGTCCTTGGCATTCCCCTTTATGTTGCTTGCCTTTACCTCTAACCCTTGATCCAGGCCCTTACTCCTTCTCCTTCTTCCCACCTAAGAGCACCTATCAAAGATCCTACATAGTTTTTTAGACTTAGCTTCAACTCTGATTATACGGTTGGAATAAATTCCTTCTTCATCTAATTTAGATTTCTATTACAAAATTCTTTAAGGTCAATTTTATTTTATTTTACTTTGGAAAGCAGTTAATTCTTTTTTCTTCCATTTCCAAGCTTCTAGAGGGCTGGGCATTCTTTTGTGGATCTTTCAGTTCCTATATCCGGGCAATACAATACAATATAGGTATTCAGGTCTTTTTTGAAAAGTACTTGGGATTTTAGGATCCAACAACTCAAGGATAGCCATACAGGAATATGAGAGATAGAAAACTCTTAAATTACACACACACATGCACACACAGACACAGACACACAAACCTCAACTTTTTAGAGATAAGCAGAAAAACTCCTAGGATGAGCAAGAGGCTATTCATTTTATGACAAATTATTTTATCCCTTTCCAACAACCTGAGGTAAATAAAAAACAGACCTGAGCCTAAAGGCTGGGTAGGAAGCTGTCAAATGTGCACTTACACGGAGTCAGTAATCCAATAGTCATAACTCTGTAAGGGAAGACTTACCTACCTGCATTTTCAGAGGAAAGTGAGCCTCAAATTTGCCCAAAGCTATGAGGCTTGACACAATAAAGTAGAGATTTAAAACCTGGGGTACAGAACTACAGTCTACTCCTGCCATCCTAATAAAGTGCCTCTCACATTCAGAGGGCTAAGCACTTAGCTGAAGGTGAATAATAAGAGTGTTATTCTCAGCCCGGTGTGGTGGTGCATGCCTACAATCCTAGCACTTGGGAGGCTAAGGCAAGAGGATTGCCAGTTCAAGGCCAGCCCGGGCCACACAGTGAGTTCAAGGCCAGCACTGACTACATTGTGAGACTCTGTCTCAAAAACAAAACAAAGAGTTGGTCATTCTCATACTACTTTATGTTTCCCATACTACTTTATATTATACACACACCTATCCGACTGATGTGGGAGTATTAAATCTTGGCAATTGCTGGGTGATTCAAAGGATGAAATATCTCAAGAGAAAAATAGCAGTAGAAAGTATCATAGCATACAAAAGAGCTAAAAATCATTAAAATCAGGATACACACCATCATGTACCATCATGTAGTTCTGGAGTGTATACATTTTATATTACTCATAAAAAAGTTAAGTATACTAGAAAAATAAAAAAAGCATTAATCAGAAGTTGTGAAACTTGAAATTCGGTCAGAAAACCATGGACTTTCTATGCTGTCTTGAGTGTCATTTCCCTTTCTGGGTTGTTGTTTGTTGCCTATTAGCTCAATACAGGCGTTTATTTTTTTATTTTTTCATTTTTTGTGCATCAAATGCTGATCCACACCATTTTCTTCAGTGTTGGTAGCCATTGGAGATACTAAGAATGAGAAAAAACAAAACAAAACACCAGGAACTGTTAAATAGGTGTTTGAAGATGATTCCCTCACTGCTTCCATTTGAAGTAAGTCCAGACATTGCTCTTCACTGTAGTATTTGTTTCTTCACTTCAGATGAGGTTTTGGAACTTTGGTTTTGAGACAAACAAAGGGTCTGGCTTTCCATTTTTGTTCTGCATACAAAGTGATGTTGCAAGCATTTCACATTCAAGGAGAACTGCTCCCCATACCACAATCCACAAGAATTTCAACAGGGCTGGGCTTTGTTTTGGAGTGGGGAGTGGCAGTAGCAGCAAAAATACTTGTAAAATGGAAGAAGGTGTGATGTGTTTTAGAAAAGGGCTGAACTGCCAGGAGCCGGAAGGATGGGAAAACTTGGCACGCTGATTCAAACAGCTGCAGAAGAGGCAACCAAAGTGTCGTGTTCATTTGTGCATCTCTACGCTCCACAGCTAAGTGCTTTAACAGCTCCTTGGAAATCTGAGAACGGATTTTCTTTTCATTCAGAGCTATGCATGGGGTCAAACTACCTCTCCTTTAGAGAGGTTATCAGGCAGTTCATTGGCCACTGCACAACAGAGTCTGCATAGTACTTTGATTAGGCTCTGCAAAGCCATGGCAGGTGCTGCTGGAGATAGTTAGAAACACCGTCAGTCCCTGTTGCTCTGGTTGCTGGCACCCTTAACCCAGAGCATTCTTACAAGCTACAAAGAAAGGATAACAGGAGATTGACAAGTTTGTCCTGAAAATTCTGTTAGCTTCTATGGAAGCTCATTCCAACTTACCAGGAAACAGTCCTGTCTTTTCAAGGAGTAACATTTCCCTCTCTTGATGATTTACAAAGAATTGTTTCTATGCAACAATCAAAAGGCAAAGGAACAGCAGGGTACGTTTTCTCACTACTTAGCCTTGAGGGAGGAGAAAGAAGAATAAAAGCAGTTTTTCCTTTACTGGTATTTCTCTTTACCAACTGGTATCAATGATTTCTCAGTAATTCAGGTTGAAATATTACTGTATCTCCATTAGGTGCTCAGCACTATGCTAAATGGTGGGGAATCTACAGAATTTTTGCAGCATTTAGGAATACAAGATAAATTACTTCAGACAAGTTGATGTCATCTTCCCAAAAGCTTTCCAGTTCTGCTCACTCTCAGGCGGGTGAATAAAAATATTAATTTGTTTGGCACCAAATGTAAATGGCAAAGGATTTCAGAAAAGGGGGAAGCCAAGTAAGACAGGTCTTAGGAAATTGTTATGAAGAGGATGTGCTTCATTGTAAAGTATAGGAGAGAGGTACAATCCTGTCCTATTTAAATACTGGGATCAGGAGTAGGTCAGAAGATCTTCCTAAAAGATCTCAAGTTGACATTTGAGTTCAGGCATGGACAGTGAGAATAAAAATGATCACCAGGTAGAAAAGTATTCAGAGAGGAGAGCATTTTATAGTTTGCTGACTACAGTTTCTGATCTCCTATCAATTGTATCATTTGAAACAAGGTTAAAAGTGGCCAGAAACTTCACTCTGTTGGAAAGAAATACACAATTAAACTAAGAAGATCATATAAGCATGATGTACATTCATTTTTCTCCTTTTAACAATTACCTTTAGATTGTCTCTGAATAAGAGACACCCTTACAATGAAAACTATTATGCTGTGGCAGGCAGGAACCTGTCTGAGCCCACCACTGGCTGGAGGTAGAGAAAGCAGCTAGTCCACTCTGAGTAGGTGCCAAGGGAACAGCGAGCATTTTATGACATTACGGTCAGATTAGGGGGAAATAGACTGACCCTGTAACCATGCCAAGAGAAGCCAGCTGCTTGGGAAATCACAGTGATTATCCAGAAATCTTCTTTCAAAACACATGCACAACAATGGAAAATTCAAATCAACACACACAACCTTGAAAACAATTGCTTATTTCTTTTTTCAATAAATCTACCCTCTACTTCTGGCCTAGGGATAACAGTCAATGACTTCTGCTTCTCCTCTTTTGAAAATAGGAAGTTAGAATTCACTGTTATTTTGTCTCATTCAGATCTCAAGCCCAGACTCCCAATATTTTAACCAACATTAGCCAGAAAGGAAATGAGTCTAAACTGAAGTGCTGTAAAAGCAAAAATATACCTGGTTCTCGCATCCTTGAACATTTTGGCTCGCTTCACAATATTCTCTGAGGAACAGATAACAAAATCTGGAACATCTAATTGTGCCTGTATTGTAGAAGCAGGGTCACTGCAATGCCAGAGAGTTGTCCAGGTGGCCAAGGAGCTGGCTTTAATATAAGAGTACAGGGATGGCTTTGGAACTAAATCCAAATAGCATAATGAAGGCTTTGTTATCCATATGGTAAACATTAGAGTGAAGTGTTAAGGGCACTAAATTCTAGTTGGTTCCAAGGAATGAGTACTTATTTAGTACCCGGATCTTAACAGATGTTCAGTACATGCTGGCATAGGATAATAATTGGCGTTTATTAAGCTATTATTCTGTGCAAAGCACCGAGTTTATCACCTGGCATGTTTTTCTCATTTAGTCATCAATTACCCACAAGAAGAAGGACACATCATTATCGTTCCCAATCCACGGATAAAAGCACTGAGTCTTAGAGAGGGTTAAGCAACTTGCCCAACATTTTCCAGCTCTTGTGCAGGGATATCTTTGGGGCCCTGCCCCTAACCATTCTGCTACATTGTCTCTGAAGGCTGAGAAACAAACACAATTCAAAGTCTGACTTCCTACCACGGGTGACAGATAAACCATTGCTTCTGTCTTCTCAGAGCTCACACAGCAGGCTGCATCTAAGTGCACACATGGGAAAGTGAGAAGGGGTGACGAACAGATCCAGGCGCAGAAAACTTTCATCTCAGTCAGAATGGACCTGAGACTATGAGGGAGGAGAGAACAATTTGGAGAACAACAAAAGGAAACTCTAATCCCACTTGACCTGGAGGAAGCATTTAATGTATTCCAGAAGGTTCCAAGTGAGGGAGCAGTTGGAATCCATATATTATTAGACATGAACAGAAATGCTTAAGGCTCTGTCATCGATTTTCCTATGAGAGGGGACCGTAACAACTCTAAGAATGTAAACAAAGAAAGGAAACATTGCAATTTATTCCCGTGATGCTAATTATCTTCACTTCTACTTCTGAATTGAGCTAGAACCATATAAAAGACATGGAAGAGAAGTCATCTTCTTAAGGTAACTTTGTCTCACACAGTATCATAGTGTGTACTTTTGGACAACGGCCTCACCTCCTAAAAGACGAAGGTGGACCAGATGATCCACTGAAAGCTCTTTAGTATCTCCTTGATGATTGCTTTACTAGCTAAATTTCCTTAGGGAAGTTCTTTTAAAACAAGTTAGATTTGCTTAAGAGGGTCTCTGAACTCAGCAACAGCATTAGTCTTGTGAAATCTGTCAATTTAAGAGGCCACAGAGTTCAGCTTCTGGGTGGCGTCTAATGTTACAGAAGGGGGCTTACTACATTTCTGGACACATTCTGGCTATCAAGTGACATTTTCAGCATGAATGAATGAATGCATAAATACTGATTCAGAATTTGTGTTTTGGACAACCTACTTAGTGCAAAGTTTTATCACTCCTTACCAGTCTTAATTTATATATCTTGATATTAACCAAGCAAGAATAGTAATGGTATCGATTCAATATATGATTAAATAAGACTATACATGAAAAATTCTCAACATAATCACCAGCAGAGAATAAAGCATACATTACACGATATGACTGAGAAACCTACAGGGACACATGAGTACTGCAAAGAAATAGCCAATGTATCTGTTAATCTCATTGGAGACAAATATGTTCATGCATATGAGAGGATGTGAATGGTGTTATAAATTCTTCTCTTCAAGGACTGTTTGTTTTTTATTTTGCAGTGCTGAGGGTTGAACCCAAATATTCATGCATGCTAGGCAACTACTCTACCACAGACCTATACTTTCAGTTCATAAATACCATTTTCTAATTCAGTTTATGAATTCTCTATGAATCTATATGACATGACACTGCAAGCTGTAAATGTTACATCTATTACCAATAAGTTCCTCTACTAGTGTGAGTCCATTCTCCTCCTTTTTCTTTGCCTTTATTAATTGATATCTTCAAAAGAAAATAGCTAAAAGATAACTAAAATATGTGTAGACTTTATTTAGCAAGTCAAATTTTACCTGGAGTACTAAGTGCGGTAAAATTTATTAGATATAATATACCAAAATACTTAAAGAAAATATAATTTGCCCTGAATATGGACAGTAATCTTAAAAATTACCCACACATATGGAGGGAGTGTTACTCTGGAGTTAGTCCTTTGATTTATTCAATAATCACATTTACAAAGTGCATACCAGTGTACTCCACCAGTGAAGATTTTGGAAAGTATTTATTTGGTTTTTAAAATATAATCTTTAGAAAACCCTCAATATGCACAAGAAGAGGGGAAAGATAAACACAGATGCAAAAGAAACAAACCGAATTGTGCTTTTTTTGGTTTCTCCTAGTCATTTTTGCAAAGTCTTTCAAAGTATGCATTTAGATTGTTTCATGTTCTGATTACATTCACCATTATAACATTGGGTGAAATCCACCACTGCTACCATTGTGGAACTGGAGGTTTATGCTAGATGTAAGAAGTATGCCTTCTGATTCTCTGGTTGAATGAAGAATGTTGTCTGGCACTGGGACTGCAAGCACCACAAAGGGGAAAGGAAGAGTAACCAGAATTCTCCAGATTTTACTTTCTACCCCAATGTCCAGATCATCGTCTGTTAAAACTACATTTGATATGGAAAAAAACAAATCACATTAACAGAGTATCTTGTGTACCAGTAGAGTTCAACTTTGGGAAAGTCCCTTCCCTAGGTCTTGGTTTTCTAATTTGTGAGTGAGAATTTTGGAATCAGTGATCCCCTAAGATACACCATTCCTTAATGAATGATTCAAGGATTGTGTCTTGTAGGGCAAAAGAACCAGCCATCATCAATAGATGTCATGAAACAAGGTTACTGTTTTCTTTTCCATGACTGAGTTCTATGAAATTACTGATGATTACTCTAAGATAAAATGGATGCTGGATAATGAAAATGATGACGGCAACTAACATGTATTAAGCACTTCCATGGTGCATGATGCTATGCTATTTCCTTTATGTTGGTATTAGTATTATTCACCTTTCAGAGAAAGGAAAATTGAGTTTTACCTAGCTATGAAGTGTTGTTGGGAGTTCAGACCAAAACTCCAGACCTCATTTTTTAACTCCTTTTAAAATTGTTACACTTCCAAATCACCTGTCTTCTTTGATATGTTTTTATTGGTTCCTCCAATTTTTATTTCTTGCTTCAATTTTTTTTTAAATGACAGCACTTGATTTTATTCTATCTGTGAAACTCTTTAATGAAGGCTATGTCTTCAACTTTCATTTCCTAAGTGCCAATTACAGCAAAGGTTCTCAGCTAACGTTTAGAGATGCAAATATCCACAGTGCTATCAAATTACAGGGTTGAGATTTTTTCCTAGAAATTCAAAAGTTCTCCTCCCTTTGTAATAGTATATGTTTGCAACACATAAGAAATACATTCACTGTGGAGAACTGGAACATATTTCACCTTGGTCTTTTGTTCCTTCTGTTCTCTTTCACTCTCTCCCTTCTCCTACCATCCACAGAGGCTCTTCTCATCTTCACAAAGTCTACCTCTTTGTTTCCTATCCTTTATCTTTTATTTAGCTCTTTAAAATTATTTATACTTTGGGTTTTTCATGAAACAGAAATCATGTGATATTTAACCTTCTGTGTTAAATTATTTCACTCAGCATTATGGTATTAAAAGTATATCCATTTCCTTCAAATGACTCAAATTTATCCTGCTTTATGGGTGACTAGTACTCCACTGTGTGTATATACCACATTTTATCCACTGATTTATTCATGGGCATCAGGCTGCTTCTAAGATTTAGCTATGAGTTATGTTGTTATAAAATGGTTATGTTATATATGGATCACTGTAATAGGATGTCTTTAATTCTTTTGACAGGATACACAGAAAAGCTATACCTGTCTCAAATGGTATCTTTGCTTTTAGTTTTCTGAAGCATTTCCATACTGATTTCCTTAGTGTTTGCACTTGTTTACATCTCCAATGGTTATTCTGAACAACCTTGCCAATATTTGTTGTTTTTTAAATTCTGCAGGATGGTGCTTCTTTATGGAATAAGATGGAGTCTCAGCATTTTGGTTTGGATTTCTCTAATTGTCATGGATGCTGAATACTTTTATGTGCCCACTGGTGTTTTGTAACTTTTTGTTTTTGAGAGGTGTCTGTTTGTTTCAATGACCCATTTTTTGATTGGGTCTTTTATTTTTGGGAGGTCGAATTTTCTGAGCTCTTTATGTATTCTAGCTATTAGTCTTCTATTTGAGGAGTAGTTGTCAAATGTTTTCCATTCTGTAGGTTGTCTCTTCAAAAGTTCTTGCCTCTGTCTATGTCTTCAAGAGTTTTAGCTATTTTATCTTGTAGCAGACTCTGTTTATAAAAGTGCCATAGTTCCTTGAGGTAGATGTCCTCTTTCATAAGTTATACTTTGGTGAAAAATTTATAGAAATAATTTACTAAAATTATATATATATATCTTAAATTCCACTCACTGAATTCTACTTTTAAGAAAGATATATACGTACACATGACAGGTGCTCATAGAAACATTCCTTGTATCAGTGCACCCAATTCCAATCCAAGAGTCTCATAACAACAGAATGGAAAAATTATGGTGATTTTTATGCAATAGAAAACTATACCGAAGGGAAAATAAATATAACTGCTGCATAAGTAAAGTTGAAAAAAGCACTGCTTCCACCTATGCAAAAAAAAAATCACGTCAAATGCGCTGTAAATTTGCAGCCTTTTCAAGTTCATCAGAGGACTGAGGCTGTGCATCAATTGACTAATCTGAAATCTAAGGAAAGAGCTTTGCCTCCAAGGACACATAGGCTAAAGCACTTGTTTACATGATGCAATGTGTTTGTGAATGCCATAGTACTAGAAAGAAAAATTCACCTAAAATTATTAATCAATTGAACAAAGCAGATTGTACATTAGTGTAAGAGCACAGAACCACTGGGCACAGCAGATAGGAGAATTAAATTCATACATTTCTCCACAGACTTCACTAAATGCTCACAAGAAATACTTGGAGAAGGGCAAGAATTCTGGTAAAGTGTCTGTTACTAGGCATGCTGGAGAGGTGGAAGAAAGCACCTGTGGAGAAGGCTTACTGTCATATACAGATCCTTCTCCAATATCTTCCCTTTGGAATGAAAGACTCAAGCCTTGAGAAAGGGCAGTTAATCTTGTGGTCCTTAGGGCAACAATGATGATCTATTGCAGCCAGGCCAGGGGAACAAAAAACAACACTTGTCCTGTGGGTGAGGCAGGACTCTGTATCCCCTAAAATTAAGGCTGGAACAGAACATCCTCTTACCCCATTAGTATCAAATGGAAAGTAACAGCAGTGGTAGTGTTGGGACACTGTCAAGATGGAGACTCTCTCTGAGATACAGGCACAAAACTAAGAGGTGAATGTGAGAGGAGAGCAGATATTGAGAAAAATTCTTTTGGTAAACCACTACCTACTATAAAGAGGTAGTATTTGAGATATTATGTGGAGTACACTGAGGGTAATGATAGCAACAAAAAAACCACACCACAAACCATAGTCAATTCATGACTAGACTGAGACGAACATCCACACTAAAGGCCAGCAATCCCTAAACTTTTTGGCACCAGGAACCAGTTTAGTAAAAGATAAATTTTCCACAAAATGAGGGGTGGGGGAAGGATGGTTTTGGAATGATTCAAGCACATTAAATGTATTGCACATTTTATATTATTATTACTTATATTATTATCACTTTATTTCTAATATTATATTAGAGTCTCATAAGGAGTGTGGAACTGAGATCTTTTGGACTCACAGTTCACAGTAGGATTTGCGCTCCTATGAGATTCTATTTCCTCTACTGATCTGACAGGAGGTGGAATTCAGTTGGTAATTCCAATAATGGGGAGCAGCTGTAAGTATAGATGAAGCTTCACTTGCTCAACAGCCACTCATTTCCTACTTTGCCGCCATATTCCTAAGAGGCCAGGGACTGGTATCAATCTGTGGCTCTAGGGTTAGAGACCTCTGCTAAAGGCTTAAGAGAAGAAAATGCATATCCATTTTCAGGCATAAAATTATACTTGTTTCTAATATCCTATACAAGATATCTAGCCTTTCAAGAAACATTGCCAGGCATAATAAGAAGCAAAAGTAACAGACAAAGAAAACAACAGTAATAGACTTAAAAACAAGACAGATGTTGGAAACAGTAGATAGGAAATGTAAAATAAAATGATTAATGCTAAAGACTGTAATGAAAGAAAGAAAACATGCATGATTAGCACAGGCATAGAGTGTAAGTCATGAGACTATGACTCATTCTGTTTTGTGAGGATAAAATGGAAATGTTAGAAAGAAAAACACAGTTAAAAAAAAAAAAGATAAGTTTCAATGGCCTCATGAGCAGACTAAGAACCTAGGGGAAGAATTAGTAAGTTTGAAGATGGATCATAGGTGTTACCAAGTAAACTTGAAGAGAGGCACACATACACACAAAAGAGGGAAAACAACAAAGAATCCAAGAAATGTAGAACACTATCAAGCATACATAAACTGAGAATCCCAGAATTAGAAGAAAGAATGAGGTAACAAACAAAAAATATGAAGAGAAAATGTCTGAGTATCTTTCAAAAGCAATTAAAGAAATAGTAAACTGAAGATACAGGATTTAAGAAATAAGTAGGATACATACAAAAACTAAATCTAGAAACTATAATCAAAACAAATACCCAACAAACCTAACATTTTCAAAAGGGTGAGAATAGATGATGAGAAATAATCCTGAAATCATCAAAGGCAAAAACTACACATTGCACAGAAAACAAAAAAGAAACTGAAAGCAAGTCAGGCATAGTGGCACATGCCTGTGGTCCCAGCCTCTTAGGAGTTGAAATGGGAGGACTGTGTGAGCTCTGGAGTAAAAAAAAAAGAAAAAAAAAAAAAAAATCAAAGAAATCAACAGCCGACTTCTTGTGAGAACTACACAGATAAGAAACAATGGAATGATAACTTCAAATTTCAAATGATTAAAAAAAAAAACAACCAGTGATAGAAATTTTCTGCCCAGTAAAAATATACTTCAAAATGAAGGAAAAATAACAAATATTTCTGGCAAACAAAATTGAGAAGGAATTCATTTCCAGCAATTCATTTCTGCACTACCAGACATTTTAGAGGAAGTTCTTCAGGCAAAAGGAGTAGCACAGGCAGAAAGAAACTTAGATTCATACACAAAAATCTGAGAGTGCTTGCTATGGCTTGGATATGGCTTAAATGTGTGCCCCAAGGGTTCCTTGGAAGCTTGGTCCCAATGTGGCAACATCCCATGAGGTTGGAACCCTTAAGAGGCAAGGCCTAAGAGGAGAGTTAAGCCTATAGTAGGAATCATTGTTTTATGTTAGGAGAGCATTCCTACTCCATTGGGAAGTCACAAGGTTGGAGGTTGTTATAAATGCACCTGGAACCTCTCTCATTTTCCCTGTTTCTGGCATTGTGAGGTGACCTCTTTTTCCTTATTGTATGATCTCCCACCACGATGGCATCTTTAATACAGCCTTCACCAGAGTTAAACATATGTCAACACTATATACTCTTAATCTCCACAACTGTAATCTAAATACATTTTTTTGCTTTCTATAGTAAACAGCCCTGATATTTTGTTATATCAAAATAAATGGACTAAGTGCTGAAAAAGCCTAAAAACATGAGTTATCTTTTCCTTGTTTGTAACTGAGCTAAAAGACAGCAGTCTAAAGCAAAATTAATGGCAATTTTCTCTGAGTTTAGAGCATATCTACAAGGAAAAGAATGACAACCAGAGCACAAAGCATGGCAATAAGAACAGGAATATAGTATTGTAAGGTCTTAAGACTACTCAGTAGGTAGAATACTGTTATCTGAGGGTTGGTTCTAATTAGAAATGCTTATTGAAAGGCAAAGGAGAACAGTAACATTAAAAGGAAGAGTATAAATAATAAACAAATAATGAAAATAAACAGAATTCTCAAAAATACAAAATTCATAGAAAAAGAGAAACAGAGCAGAGGGCAAAGCTGTAAAAACTAGCGAAGAGATGAATTTCAATCCAACTATATTAACGATTATATCAATTATTAATAGTTTAAACCCAACAATTTAAATACAGAGATTTTCAGGCTGAATAAAAAAGAAAGATCTTACACAATGATAAAAGATCACTTCAGTGGTCAAGAAAACAACCTAATGTGTATGTAACTTCAAAATATATCAAAACAAACAAAAACCACAGAACTGAAAGGCAAAATAACAAATCTACACTAAAACTTGGGCTCAGTAACTTTTTCTCAGTAACTGATAGAAAAAGTAGTTAGAAAATCAGTAAAGACAGAAAATGTACAATATTATGATCCAATTTAACCTTATCAACATTTATAGAACATTCCACCCAGCAACAGGAGAATACACGTCCTTCTGAAGTGAACCAACACAAATCACATTCTGAGACACAAATCAAACATTAATAAATTTAAATGAATTAAAGCTATGCAAACTATGCTCATAGGCCACAGGAAAATAGGTTAGAGATGAAGAACAGAAAGGGATAGAAAATATCCAGATATACTAAGCAACATACTTCTAATAACTCACGATCGAAGGGGAATGAATTAATTTTTTCCATCACTAAGTCACAATACTTAACATTCACAATTTAAAAGATGTTTAATGTGGTTCATGGTTTCAAGAGATTCAGTCCAATGTTGGCTGGCTCCAAACAGAAATGTCATGGTAGAAAGGCATTGTAGAACAAAGCTACTCAGTTCATAGTGGCTGGGAGGCACAGCAGGGGAGGAACAGTAATATAGAAGAAGTGGCCAGAGCCCATATATAATTCTCCAGATTAAACTTCCACGACACACCCAGACACATTCAGAAGTTGCTTTACTAATCCCCTTGGTGGGTCCCAAGGTAGTCAAGTTGACACACTTAAGGTTAACTATCAAAAGGGAATTAGAATATATCTTTAATAAAAATGAAAATATAACACATAAAAATTTGTAACATATGATTTAATCATTAAGTGCTCTTTAATTATGTATTTATGTTACAAAAGACAAAAGATCACACATCAACAACTGAAGCTTTAACTTTAAGAGCAAACTAACACCACAGCAAGCAAAAGGAATGAAATACTAAAAAGCAAAACTAAAACTGAGAACAGAAAACAGTAAAGAAAATCACTGCAACCAAAAAGCTGACTGTTTTGAGAAAACAATCAATAAAATTGAAAAACTGTCTAAAACGACCAAAGAGAAAAAAAAAAGAGAAATAAAATACAAGCTTCAAATATCACGGAGAGGAGAAACATTATTACAATAGTTAAATAATAGTAAGAAAATATGATAAACAATCATTGTGCCTATAAATTTAGTCACTTAGATGAAATGGATCAATTACTTCAGAGATACAAACTGTCAAAGTTTTTTTGTAAAAGTTTTTTTAAGAATAAATTAAATATATAGATAAAAGCCTATGATAAAGAAATTTCCAGGTACAGTTGACTTCACCAATAAATTCTATCAAACATTTAAGGAATATTTACTGTTGCTAATTCCACACAAATTCTTTCAGAACAGTAAAAGAAAGAGAAACTTGCCAGTATTTCTCTGATACTAAGTCTAGTCAAGTAAATCACAAAAAAAGAAAACTATAGACCAGTATCCCTCATGACATAGATGAAAAACTCCTTAACAAACTACTAGTAAGTTAAATGAAAAATACTTTAAATACTTATTACAATATAACCAAGAGGGGTTTATCTTAAGAATGTAAACCTGACACCTTAGTAAAATTAATGAATGTCTCCTGTCATATTAATAGACTATAGAAGAAAAATCTCATTAGTGTATCAACTTATGCTGAAAATCATTTGACAATATTCAACCACCTCTTGTGATGAAAATTCTCAGAAATATAGAAATAGAAGGGAATTTTCAGAACTTGATAAGAGCATCTACATTAATCCTTCATAGAACATTACGCTTAATGATAAAAGACTCAATGCTTTCCCTTAAGATTGGGAACACGGTGAGGTCCGCTAATATACCGTCTATTCAACACTTAACTGGAGGTCCTTGCCAGTGAATATAGCAAGGAACAGAAAAGCACAGATTTAAAAAGATGAGAAAAGAAAATAAATTGTCTGTATTCATAGAAATATTTGTTTTTATTAAACATCCTCAAATTTAAAAACAAATGCTCCTAGAAATAATAAATTAGTTTAGCAAGGTCACAGGATATAAGATCAATATGTAAAAATCAATTGTATCACTATATAGTAGCAATGAACAGTTGGAAGTTGAAATTCTTTTAAGAGTAGCATTTATAAAAGCACCCCACCCATGAAATACTCCATTAAAATCCTTTATTAAAATTTTTATACCAAAACCAAAACAATCATTAAAGAAATTACAAACGTACCTAAATGAAGACACACTCTGCATTAGTGGTTTGGAAAACTCAATATTGTTAATGTACCATTAATCTTCAGACTGATTCAGATAATCAACCCAACTCCAATCAAAATCCCAGTAGGATTTTTTTTTGTAAGAACCAATAAACTGATTAAAAAATTCATAAACATAGGCAAAGTAAGTAGGTTAGCCAAAATAGTTTTGGAAAGACCAGAACACACCAAATCCCTGATTTCTAGATTTACTACAAAATCGTTACTGTCCGGAAAATGTAGATTGACAAAATAGGACAGAGAATCCAGAAATTAACCCACATATTGTTCATGTGATGTATATTGTTCTTATGGCTGACAACTCACATAAGGTTCATTAATTTACAACAAATAGTGTTGGAACAAAGAGCCATTCACATGGAAAAACAACAACAACAAAAAACTAGGGAACTCTGGTCCATACCTTGATTATTTTACAAAAAACAACAACAACAAAAATTGAAATGAGCAGTCTTAAAAATAGAACCTAAAATTATAAAACTTCTAGAAGAAAATAAATGAACTATGATTATATCTAAAAGCTTACAAGAGCCTCAAAACTATCACACAGAACAAAAGAAAACTGTAAAAATATATACAACAAAAGCACCTAAACTAGTAGTATAGTAAATTATGATAGTGGTTCCATTGAGGAGGGAGAAAGGCATAAATCCTGGTTGACATGAACTAAACGTCTGTTGTAAGCCATGTTAATGTTCCTTCTTGTCGCAGGATGGCAGCTCCAAAACTGTGTTCATGCTCCCATAATTTACCTAAGTGTACATTAATATACAAATTTATCTATATTGAGATTACACACAAAAACATTATTTTTAATGACACTGATTGGGTATTACTTGACAGTCTTTTTTCTTTTCTGAGACTCAGTTGTGCATATATAAAAGTGAAGGGTCCTACCAGTGATTGCGCACCTTTTAGAGCCTTCGATGATAACAAACAGCCCACTGCAGCACACGTGCCACAGGTCCGCCACCCTTGAAGATCATCTTAGTTTTTGCTTTGAATATTTCTTAAATTGAATTTAGTTGGTCCATTATTATATATGTTGAACGCATAGAACAATTTGCATTTCTAATACTGATTCTGTAACTTAGAATGAAGTTAAATCTCACGTGATACAAGTAATATGCTTGTTAAATGAGTCCTTAAGAAAGGCCCTCAGGGTATTACGTGCTCTCCTCCCCAGGTTATGTTTCTGATCTCTTCTCTTATAATTCTCCAGTGTCTCACCTCTCCATAGCCATCCTGCATCCTCTGGTCCCTCCAATACTTAAAGCACACTCCCTTGTGTCTTTGAAGTAATTGCACAAAGATTGTCCTCTCAAAGGAAGACTACCTTGTCTGCTCAATGGAAAAGTGCAATGTCTATCTGTACCCTGCTTATTTTCCTTTCTATATCGCCTATCTTACTGCATGACTTACTTTGGTGGTATTTACTGTTTAGTACCTGACTTCATGCACCAGAAATGTGAGCACCAGTTGGCAGTGAGCCCCACTGCCTGTGTGGATCTCTGATGTATCTGAAGACCCTGGAATAGTTGTTGATGGCACTGCATGAGTAACAGCCACATAACTCTGTGTAACTAAAATTTCTAAACAAAACAGAGACTTCTGAGTATGCCATAGCTGCAAAGTAAATATCTACCACGTTCCCACTTTTAATAACTTGAATTGAAGAAGTTTTTGAATAAATCTCTCATAGTAAATCTTATTTAAAAGTTAAAAAGGGTATAAAAGAGTTCCATATCTGACTGCAGAAACTGGGTCCTTCTTAAGAGAAGGACCATAGAAAGAAACACTCAGAAGAAAGCCCTCAGGCTTGACCATTTAGAGTGGTGGTGGATAACCTATGACACGTGTGCTGCAGCTGGCTGTTTGTTATCACTGAAAGCTCTAAAAGGTTCACCAACACCGATTTAGAGTCATTACTCTTATTTCAGAGAGAGAATGAGAATCACAGCTATGCCTTTTGTTTTTTCCTTTCAGATCTAAAATATGAAAATTGGGAAACAAACAAGTCCATTTCAGAAGAGCCTGGAGATAAAATATCAACACTTCTCTACACGAAATCATAACATGCTAAAATCAAAATATATTTAATTGCTGAAGTTACTGTTGAAACCAGCAACCCTAGGTTTAACACCATAATAAACAGCAATGGAGACTTGGGTAATTCCTCCCATTTTGATAATACACTGCTATTCACAAAAGGTAAGAACAGTTATTATCCCCATCCCCATTCTACTCAGGATGCCAAGCGTTCATTATTCATTGAAAGAGAAGAAAAAGGAGTTGAAACTGAGAAGCTAAGATGATCTGTCCCAGGTTACCCAGCAAAGAGTGGCAAAGTGGAGAAAAGAACAGTGCACTGGGAGTCAAGACTCGGAAGATGTGGAAACTGCCCTGGCATTAACTAGCTGAATGCCCACAGAGAGTCACTCTCCACCTGCCAAACTAAAAGCTTGGCTCACATCAGCGACTCACAACTGAGCAGCAGATTCTTGCTGGGCCTTGAGTTAGCCACATATCATATATAGGCTAAATGAAGTAACAGATAATAAGGAATTATATACATACGTGCTATACTAATAGTAACAACAATAATAAATAAACCTTCAGCATTGTTTATGGGCATAGGAGTACCTACCTCTACCTTTCAAATATTTGTGGAAGCCATGATCAACATAAAATGCATATACTATGAAGGCACCATGAAATTCACGACAGCTGTTAGTATTTTATGCATATTAACACATATTCACTGCATAGTTTCTACATAGTACTTGAGTGTTTGTAATAAAATAGGAATTTGACATTTAATCTCTGAAGGCCCTCCCACTTTTAAAATGTTGGGTGGTAGATCCTGAGACAAATCTCTTTGTGACAAAGCTAGGGCTCTTCTTCCTTGATGTGATAGTTTTAGACATCTTTTCAGCCTCGGGAACCACTGTTCAATCTTAAACTCAAAACTCAACATGAAATGCAGGTAAAAACTGGGGTGCTTTATTTGATCGGAGCTTGTTCTTGTAAGGAGACTTAAGGCTGTGGAGACCCCCTGCCAGGCAGGCTGCTTCTCCCCATCCAGGCTGTTCTCCCAGGAACTCACAGGACTCTGTGAAGCAAATTCAAAGTGACCACTGACCAAGGTTTAAAATTCATACACCTTTCAATACACTAATCAGAAAAAATATGAATAACCCAACAGCAACAACAACATAACAGCAACAACAATAAAACCAGACAGGGAATGTGAACAGGTAAGAGGGTACTAAACATAGGAAATGGTGCCAAACTTGATTTTTAAGTATAAAAATTCAAATTAAAACACTGAGATCCCATTTTTAGACAAACTTTAGGGGAATATTTAAAAGATGGAATATACTCAATGTTAGTGAGACTATGAGGAGGCAGTCTTAAAACAATGTCTTAGTTACTTTCCTTCTTGCTGGGACCAAATACCCAACACCCAAAGTTAAAGTAGGAAAGGTTTATTTAGCTCACAGATTGCAGAGGTTTCAGTTCGTAATCGGTGGCTCCAAGGCAGGGTGGCATGGCAGACAGGCTTCGCAGGGCAGAAACAGTTCATGGTGAACAGCAGGTAGCAAGCAAGCAAAGGACAAGACAAACCCCTTTCTGGCCTTTATATTGTATCCAGTTTCCAGGATTAGGACAGTGCCAAACCAGTCAGAGGACTGATTTAGTAATGACCCACCTTTAACCCTAGCACCCTTAATCTTAACATTGCACCCCGAATCAATCACACACTCTAGATTCAGCCACCTCTGAAAAAGTCCCACCTATGACCTCATGTGCTTTGGGGGACATCTAGACGCAAACCATAACAAACATCATCAAGAAGAATGAACCGAGATCTCTTTTTTGGAGCGCTATTTCAGTAGGTATCAAAATGGAAATGTACCTATAATCGTGCCTCAGCAAGTCCTTTCATGAAATCTATCCTGCTGAAAGCCTCAAAATTCCATGAAGATAATTGCACAATGACCTTTGGGTTTAATGGCAACGATGGAAAATATGTAAATTCATTTCAGTGGGGGAATGACGAGGTCCAAGCACCCTACAGAACTCTATGACACCATTAAAAGATTAAGCCCCATAGGCACTATCATTCTGTGAAAAAAATATAAAACATATATTGTTTTAAAAAGACAAAAACAAGATGCAGAACAATAAATATACTACTACATTGTCTTACACATGTATTTTTATCATATACAAGACATTCAAGATGAACATGCACAGATTATTAACGATGACTTCTAGGGATAGGAGTTCAGAAAAATTTTACTTTTCATTTTAGATACTTCTGCATTATTTGATTTTTGACTAGAAGATGAATTAATGTGTAATAAAATTAAAAGAATAGGACAAAGGAAAGAAGGGAAGGAAAAAAATGAAAAAAGAAGGAAAAGGAAGGAAAGCTTATGTAAGTAGGCAGGGGTACAGGGGATGAAAGGAGGGCAGGGGAATGGGAGAAAAATAAGAACCAAGATACATCATGTATAGGTACGAACTCCCAATGATGAATGTGATCATAATGCACACCTGAAAGCTACCAATAACCCAAATAAAAAAGAAAAGAATAGGTACTGTATTGCCTACTGTCTTTCTACATATAAGATGATTCAAAGAGGAAACTTAAGCCTAGCTTATACATTAAGATCAGGGCACAGCTCTGACCTCTACTTCTATACCTGTTTTGCTGGTAAAGGGTATAAAATTACAATAGCTAGGTGTATTTCATGGGAAGTTAAGCTCATATATTCCTAAGAAAGAAATCACGAAATACTTCTAATAATGGAAAGATGGATTTCAACTATAAAAAGGATTTAGTGGCATTAATATAAAGAACTTCCTTAAAACAGCAAGTCACTCTTAATTAATAGAGCAAAGAATACATAGAAATGGAAAGCAGTTCATGTATGAAGCCTGGAAGTTTGCAGGAGCTTACATGTCACGCTTCAACAACTCTTGCAACATATATCTGTTAAAAAGGGGATCAGCACAAAAGTCCATAAAAAGAGAGCTTTACATTTTAAGTAGTTTTGTATCCTCTGTGAATATAAAGGTTAAATGGGTATTAAAGGAGTATTTTCCTTCTGATTAAAATTTTATCCAAGGATAGAGTAAAAGATTCAAAATGGAGTGCAGACTCTGTTAACAGTTATTGGAGATGCTGTGAAAGTTAAGATCTAACTGGCTGAGTGGGAGCCTTTATTTATTTATTTTTTAAGCAAAAGGTGATGTAAAATTGGAACCTTCTTGCTGTGACAGACTGAATGAAAACCTGTTAAAAGGCAATTGACTAATTCTGGATTATTTTTACTATTGAGAAGACTTGGCTTACATTGAAGAGAAAAGAAGCAAAACAACCACACAAATGTAGCTGAACTGGCAATTAAATCATTATTCATCACAAACAGTTAATCACCCTTTTAAGCAAAGAGGGCGGAACCCAAACTGCAGCTGTATTTTAAGATACTGAACAAGGAAATTCACTAGCAAGTGACAGAGTTCATAAAACTAGACAGAAGCTTTGTAGAATTTGAAACCTCCCTGTCTTAGACATCATTCCCTTACAGTTATTCGACATCTTCCCACCCGGGCTTCCCAAGTTGTTGTTAGTGCTTGATCAAGTAGACACATGGATACATTAAGGTCTCACTAAAGTGTTCCTTGATCTCAGGGAGTATATATCATCCCTTTCTCCTAAATCTCTGAGTAGTGTCGCAAGCAGCAAAGCAACCATTCATTGCATTTTGAGTACATAAAAGAAACAGATTCTATCAAGGGCAAAGCGTCCCAGATGAACATAGGAAAATTGCTGAAAAGTTGACCAGTGAGGAAAGACAAAATGGATTTGGATGGTTAGCCTGGAAAGAAAGCAGTTTATAGGAGAACATTTAATGCCTAGGAGAATGAATAAACATTATTATGTTCCTGTACAGAGCTAGATTTATGAGATGCCTTGTCTACTGTCTTGGAAAAGTATCAGAAAGCAGTATCAACAGTAAAGGTCCTAGAGACTGACTGAGTTCAAGTTTGAGTTCTTTTTAATATCTTTGTAAAATGGACAAATTACTAAGCCTCTCTTAATCTATTCTCTCTCTCCTCTGACCCCTCACCTCACCTCTCCTCTGTTCTCTCTCCTCTCCCTCTCCTTTTCCCTGTCCCTCTCCCCTTGCTCTGTCTCTCTCATACTGGGGATTGAACTCAGGGTCATTACACTGAACTATGTACATTCCTGGTCCTTTTTATTTTTTTATTATCGAGACAGGGTCTCACTAAGTTGTTAAGTTCCCCAGGCTGGTCTCTAACTTGTGGTCCTCTTGACTCAGACTCCCGGAGTCCTGGGATTTCAGGCATGTACCATCACAACTGGCTCTCCGTTATTAAATAGGATGGATCAGAATACCATCTCATTGGATGAAATGTACCACATTAAAATTTACTATTAAATTATCATTGGCCAGGGTTCAGCTCAGTGGTTTCGCCACCTGCTACGCAAGAGCAAGGACCCGAGTTCGATCCCCGGTACCAAAAAAAAAAAAATTATCATTGTTCTTTTATTGTCTATGTGATAAAAACATTAAATGCCAACTACAGACACATAAATGTATGAAGGAGACAGAGTTCTTTCTAACTACCTAATGTGAGTCAAGCCCCACACCAGGAGTCCTCTTGAAAGATTTTTCATTTTTTTCTTACCAATGAGATATTCTTATTCCCTTGGTAAAAATTTAAAGGTTCAAGGAAGTTCATAAACAAATGTTTTCATCACAGAGTTCAGTTTGAGCTTAATATTTCCTGACCTCAAAACATTTTTTCCCACTAGAAGGAGCTCTAGGAAATACAAATACAAGATAAGTTATAGGTCCTCTTCTCAAGAGCTGCTACTACAGGAAAGATAAAACCCTCAAATGAATAAGTATGTAAACTAACATAATCAATGTGGAAAGTGGCCAGAAGACAGAATTTACTTTCACCTCCGGAGACAGAGGGAACGTTCAGGTGTCAAAATTGAACACTTAAAATACAGATAGAAAAATGTGACAGATGTATTCAATGCTAGGCACAGAATGAAGAAAAGCAGAGGTCAGAAAAAATGTGACTCTTGGGGAACACAAAGCAGGTCAGGATGATTGAAGTGCGGGATGTTTAAAATAAGATGTGATTGAATAATTTGGTCTTTCTCTATATCTAGATGTCTACAAGATTGTATGGTTTTAATCTGTGGGCAACACTTAGTCTACACGAACACTCACTCATTAGGCATTACAATCAGGACAGATCGGATTCCCACCAAAATACCCTACTGTCACTCACTTTAACACTTCAACCCTCCAGTGTGGAATGTATGGCAGGTTACCCTTGGCCTGTGAATTAAACTGAGGAAGAACCTTGATGGCCTGACCAGGGGTTTCTGGCAAATGTACAACAAAGCCGGACTGCATGCCTTGTTGGTTTTTGTCCTCCCTTGGTTTGTCAAGTCATCAAAGCCCACAATCACTCTCAGAACCCAGTCTTTGTAGCTCCAAGACACCTAGTTGAAGAGAAGCCCTAAAACAGCTACTCTGTTCCATGGTGGTGGTGGTGGGGAATAAAAATTAACAGATTTGTTGTCAGGGCATATTTTGCAGGGATGGGAGTTTGGAGCTGAATTTTAAAGTTACTTAGGTTTTAGAGGTGAAAGAGAGGTAGTTTCAGTCTTAGGGAAGGATGTGGAGAAAAAGAGATCTACCTCAACTGAAGTCATGCTTTTAAGATTACATAGAACTGTAACAGGATCTATGGAGAAACGTGGAACTTCTCCTGGTCTAGGAATTGAAAGAATGTAGTCTGGAGGTATTTGTGAATAGCAGTCAGAAAGGCACTGGTAAAATGGAATTGGCCAGCGGGGGAAGGGGCTGGAAGTATGGCCCCAAAGCCAAGGTAGATTTCTACTAAACTATACAGGAGAAAATGCAGTCAGGCTCACATTTGGGACAGAAAAATTTTTTCACACTTCAGCTTGTATATGTGTGTGTGTGTGTTTTTCTTTAACGAGCCATGCTTAATTCAGGCTCATCTTACTCTCAGCTCTAAGGAAGCAATGTGGAGAGTTGGAGAGATATGGAATATGTTGTTGCGTGGCTAAAAACCACAACACTTAAGGTAAGGGCTTTGCCATCTACCTACTCCTGATGCTGCTTCCATCTCTAACCCATTGCCAAAGACCTTTCAGGAAAAGCCTGTAATGGATGAGTGGTGTGAGAGGTAATAAAATGGCTGAACGTTCTTTTACTTTTGGGAGAAAGGCCAATGTCCTCAGTAAGGCCTGAGCCCTTCCTGGTGCATCTCTCAAAATGCATCTTGCATCAAACTTCTGCCTCCATCTCTGAGCTCTGACCACACTGGCCTTTTTCAGTTCCGCAGGTCAGTGTGCTGCAGTGTCTGAGATGTCTAAATCCCTACCCATCGCTCACAGCTTGGACGAGTATCACTTCCTCAGCAATGCTAGCTTCACTCCTCCGTCTAGGTCAAGTTCCTTTGTTCTAATTTTCTTGGAACAATATCCTCTTTTTCTAAAATGCTCTGTCTCTATTCCTTCTTAGAACAGAAATTTCCTGAGAACTGGCACGAATCTAGTTTGCTTGGGGCTGGATATGTGGTGCCTTGTGTGTGTACGCTTTCTCAACTGAGCTTTGGTAAACAGCTTTGAATAAAACTTTTGAATAAAACTTTTCTTTCTCAAGGAGAAAGTACTTTCCAAATTGTGAACATGGAAGAATTAGAGGTTAGATTATACAGTTGGGGCAAAACAAATGCATTTGTTGGTCATTAATTCAAATCAGATCATCATAGAAAAAATGTATACGAAACAAATTCATCATAAATTAATAAATTATATACAGAAAAAGCAGAATAAACCACAAATTTGATTTGGAAACTACTAGAAAGATAAACTGGTTAAAATTGAGTGATGATGATGATGATGATGATGATGATGATGATGAAGAAAGCATATCAGAGAATAGCACAGAACTACTTCTTTTGGAACACCTAGTGTGGCCACATTACCAAGCCTCCCTTGCATTTATAGCCAAGTAATAGTCCTAGCCAGTGCAATATGAGTAGAAGAAACACTGTTACATTTTCAAGACTGGCCTTCAGTGATCACCTCCATCACTTCACAAGCTCCTGGATGCTCTCTCTTCATCTGCCAGGCCAGAGAATGTAGGACATGACCACTAGGCATTAGAGAATGGTGGTACTTGGATGTTTTCAGAGACAAATTTTACAACACTGAGATTTGGGAGTTTGTTTGCTACATCAGTTAGTACACTTACCTGGGCTGATACGTAAGACATTCAGAAAATTGCATACACACATACACACCTACATATTTGAAGTACTTTTTCTGTTAACATGTGATGAAAGCATAAGGGTAGATTTGATGAATCAAATCTTCTAGTACAGTTTTCCAACCAGTTCTACTGCTCCATTGCTTTGCAGTCATGGATGCCCAAGTCTGGATGGTTTCATGTGCCACTTTGCTTCTAGTTCCTTTCCAATGCAAAAGGCAACCTCTTTCACAGCCACACCACCCGAGGCCTCAGTCCAGGGCCTTCCTCTGTGACAGTGCAGGGGGAAACTTTGAGGTATCCTTTCCCAGCCTATATTAGCTGTTATCAAATTCTTTCCTCTGCAGCTCTCCAGATCTCCTCTGCAAGTGTTTCCTCTGAGTCACTTTTCTAACACAAATGCATGGGTTTGAAAAAGGTCACTTTCTTTGATCTGCTCCTCCTTGCCCTCTAATACAAGCCCTGCTAAATATAAACTGGAGTAAGAAAAGAGTGGTGGGAGACAACTGTAGAATTACTTAACCTGCATTTTCAGAAAACTTGAGAGAATTCATCTTTTATGTCACTGATACTTGGGGACTGGGGAGTTATCTTCCTTACAAATTAACCATGAAAATTCAGTGTTTTAAGTGATATTTGATTATCAAATGATTTGAAATAATAATAGCTGCCAAGGTCAGAGCCCCACATTTAGTGATTCTGATTTTGTTTTTCTGAGGAGGGGATGTAGGCGTCAGAATTTTAAAACATAGTTTCCTGGCATAGATGCAGTAAGAGTTGAAACAGAAATATAGCTCTGTGCAACTATCACCTATCAATATATAAATAAACTGAGTATGCATAATGTATTGCAGAGAATAAAATGTCAATAAATACCTATCCAAAACAGCTCTTAAAGATATGCTCTATTCGTTGCCTGAGAAAAACCATCTTTTCTTCTCATGATTTCTCCCCATTACTCAAGTACTCTAAAGTTGGAGGCTCACGAAGAGCCTTGCTAAGAAAGGTCTAGCACCCACAATACTGGGCGCAGTTCCTAGGGATACGACTGCATAAAGGTTCTTTCACTAATCCTTAACCTAGTTGGGTGGGAAGCTGAAAAAGCTGCTCACTTATCCATATGGAAATGGATGGCTTCTCAGAGGCTCTGAGTGTCCTTTTGCTAATTTGTAAGGCACATATGGTCCCATATCACTTCAAGTGCTAGCAGGCAGTTAATCTTGCTTTAGAACATCAGTGAAGTGATGGGTTAGATCCCTGATGTGCGCCTCAGTGTCACTGGGAAAAGGAGGTTTGACTCGGCCTTGCAATCTCTTCATTCCATTGAAGTAAATTCTGTGCTTCTCACTGCTGTTGGCCAGCCCCTCTGAAGCCAGCAGCCACCAAGGCTGGGCTCCCTGTGATGTGGAGCAGTGCCCACCAGAGGGACTAGAAGCACACTTCCTTGCAGTCCTTAGCCCTGACTTCTTCCATCTCTGGTAGCTTTAACACTGTCACTTCTGTTTTATAAAGATCTTTCCTCACACTAAGAAGCAAGCAAGTTTTAAATTAAATTCAGCATCTTTGCTATCTCACACTGTCCGTGCAGCTAAAATATGGCTGCACAGACTCGACATTTTGTTTCAAGATTTGAAGACGAAGCTTATTAGAGCACTAAAATAAAAGATAGGATTTGGGTCCCCGTTTTGCATCAGTGGCAAAACTGGTGATGCCCAGCACTATGTGGGGGTGGAGAATGAGCTTCTATTAGGTGGCAGGAAGAGGAGGGTGTGACAGTGCAGCTCCCAGGGGTTGTAAATGTAGAACAACTCATGCTGAATCCACTTGATTGTAGCTGACACTAGAAATGATGAAAAGCATTTCTCAAAGCAAGAACAACTCCAGTGCTCTGTCCTTTCCCATTAAAAGAAGATCTTGAAGGGCATTAGATTGTTATTCCATATCCTGTCCAAAAACTCTGAGAGTAGGTTGTGGATGACTAGGCTGTATATACTACTTTGAGTGAAGGAACAGAACTGGAAAGAAGGAAGTGGGAAGAGAGCCTGGAATAGGAATAAAATGAGGGTTTTTTGTTGGTTCTAAAGACCACTGGGGCTGAGCATCTACCTTGTATAAAGCACAGGGTTACGGCAGGGAGTATAGCACAGCACTCAATCCAACAGGTGGACTTTTCCTATCCTCACAGAGTGGGATGCTGAACCAGAGGCAAAACCAGAACCCATGCTAAAAAATAACAGGCACTAGGGAGGGAGTTATGCAGACACTATGAACATGACACATGAGCAGCAGAAACCAACTTGGGAAGACAAAGAGGGCTTCACGAAGGGTAATCAACTGAGAACGTTAGGATAGGAACGTGTAGCCAGGCAATAGCCCAAGAAAAAGTGTCCTGGGCAGAGAAAGATTGCACGCAAAGGGCTGTGGATAGAGCAATCACGGTGCAATTGGAGAAACGAAACGAGTTCCATGTGGTTAGCATACAGTGATGACATGAGGTTGGAGAGATACACAAGTGTCTTATCTCAGCCACATACGCGTGGCGCGTGTTCATTCAGAGCACATATCAGCAGCTCGGGCCAGTTTAAACAGTCATATTAAAATATGTTAAGAAGCTCGGCTTTTATATGCAGGACTAGGAGCAAGGAACCATGGAGTAAGGAACCATGGAATGGCTCTACATGGGAGAGCAACAGGCTATGGCTGAATTTCAGAGAGACCTCTCGCTCTCTCCCTTCAAGAGGCTACTTTGGAGATGAAGGTGGGTACAGGCATCTGGGTGGCAGAAGGGCCAGGCAGAGCACAGAGTGGGGCTTGTACTCCTTTCTCCCGAGGCAGGGCTTGACCTGTAGAGGTGACTGCTGTCACTTCCACTCAGGGTGACTTCCACTCTCCTGTCTAATTGCAGGAAAGTCATCTGCTTTGTTTTGCGACCGAAAGCAATGATTCTGCCTTATCATTTGGAATTATTTTTTACATTAAAAGACACTTAAATCTAGTGCTTATAGAAAGTTTCTTTATTTCCTTTAAGATTTTTGGGGGGGTCAATTAGGCTGGGCAAAGCAATGAAAAACACTGACACTGGAATAAAAAAAAGCTAAATTCTAACTCATTACAGGCAACACATGATTACTTACTTATTTAAAATTTAATTAAGCTAGAAAGTTATAATCTGAAAAGTAAAATTCTTTTGGAGAGAAAACTACCAAAAAGTTGAGTATTCCTAGAGGTTTTCAATATATATACACTCAAAAATATATATTCACACAGAAGTATTACTTTCATAGTTTTTTTTTTTTTTTTTTTTTTTGGTGGGGGACTGGTGCTGAGGATTGAACCCAGGGCTTCCTCTGGGCTAGGCAAGTGCTCTGCCACTGAGTTACCCTGGCTCTCAAATTTTCTCTTTAAACACAAGTAAGAGCCTTTATCTGTCCTTTATTTACAGGATTCTTTATATTTATTTACTTAAAAATGGTTTTCTTCTTGGGTGTTTTATCACTACCTGCAGGTTTACTTTGATTTTCTGATAGCTCCCATGCATTACTCATATTTTCTTTAGTTTGTAATTTTATTTTACTAGTCCCTTTATGGTTCTGCAAACAATGGTGCAATAGGTGTATAGCCATGCTCCTGTGCAAATATCTCTATAACACATTACTACTTGAAAGGGAATTGCAAAGTCAAAATATGTGTACATTTAAAGTTATGAAAGGTAGTGCTCACTTTTGTTTCAGTTTGTTCTCTAATACACAGGAGCGTACATGCTTTTTCCTATCTTAGCCAATACCAGGTACTAAATCAGTAAGTCTTAGCCAATCTGAAAAGGGAAGAAATGATATTTTAAACTCTTCTTTAAATAAAATGAAGTTTAACATCTTTTCATGGGGTCATTAACTTTTCATTTCATCTTTTATAAACTGCCGATGCATTTCCTTACTCTTTTAGTCTAATGGATAGTTTTTAAAAATTGTTTTTACAACACTTTTACACACATTCAAAATTACTGACATCACTTTATTATTTCAGTTTGGAAGAACAAGTTGCCGAGCCTCAGTTTCAAATTTCTGAGGAATACATAAGATAATGGATATGAAGTCACAATAAAAACTTTAAAACACTACATAGATTTGTATTTTATAAAGATTTCTTCACCCGCATCATTGCAAATGTATAATCTGGCCACAATGCAGAACACTGGGATATTTGCTCTCAGCCCAGCCTGAATAGCTATCATCAAGAATACAAATAGAATAATAAATGCTAGCAAGGCTTTAGGGGGAAAAGGAGCCCTTATACACTGTTGGCGGAAATGTGAATTAGTACCGCCACTATGGATTTAGTATAGAGGTTCCTCAGGAAACTAAAAACAGAGTTACCATTTAATCTAGCTACACCACCCTTAGTATATCCTTGAGAGAAAGTCAGTGTACTATAGAGATACCCATGTTTATCATAGTGTAATTTACAACAGCTGAGCTACTGAATCAGTCTAGGTCCACACCAACAAATAAACCAATAAAGAAAATATGATATATATACACAGCAGAGAATTACTTGGCCATAAAGAAGAATAAAGTTATGTCATTGGCAGGAAAATGCAACTGAATAACTAGAGATTTCCATGTTCAGTGACAGAACCCTGACTCACATAAGACAAATATCACATTTTCTCTCACAGGTAAAATCTAAAAACAACATCATCAAAAAAAAACAGATGACAGGAATGTAGAAGGGGGATTATTAGAGCACAGAAAGTGAATGGGGAAGGGGACGAAAGGGCAGAGGGATAACGAAGAGGTGGAAATGATGAAAGTATGTTGTATGCATGCAGAAATAATGCCAAAATGAGCATCATTATTCTGCATAACTAATAAAAAAATTAAAAAACCCTTTAAAGGGAATCTAGGATCTGTGTGAACTAAACGGACAAGAGCTATGGTCAGCTGCTAAGGCCAGTTGACCAGTTAAGGTGCACTCAGCTTTCCCCATTTCTAGTTCATTGTACTTTCTACTAAATCAGGCAGGTTACTGCAACTACTGGAAAACAACGCACCCTATGCACTATGGCTGAGGTGACACGTTAGGTGCAGTCACTACTGAGGTTGGAGCAGCTACGAATGGGGAGGAAGAGCAATGTCTATGGGGATGGAACTGGCAAGGATGACAGCAGCCCAGCCGCAGAGACCCAGAAGGGGCTGATGTCCTATGGTGGCAGTATGAACAGTCAGCACTGGTGGGGGGGTGGGGGGGGTGGTTCACCCTGATCCATGTGCGTGGTGTAGAAGAGATG
Organism: Heterocephalus glaber; assembly: GCF_053883595.1. Taxonomy (NCBI): domain Eukaryota; kingdom Metazoa; phylum Chordata; class Mammalia; order Rodentia; family Bathyergidae; genus Heterocephalus; species Heterocephalus glaber. The sequence continues at coordinate 66,459,813 of NW_028258324.1, forward strand.
GAGAGTAGCTAGAAGAGAACAGAAAGGGATGCCGTCCAGATTCAGAGAAAATGATCAGAAGGTTTGGAAATGAAGCTGTGCAGGAGAGGAGTGGAAACTGAAACCACTGAGCCAAGTGCATGATCCTTTACCTTCAGCCACCCTGTTAGCTTATGCAAAGGACTTTGCCGTCAGTGATCTCAGCTCTGTTCAGTTCAACCCTCCATCCAGAAATATCTGCCGAATGCTTACTATGGAGGATGCAAGGAGGAACAAAATTCCATACCTGCTTAAGAGAGAATCTACTGCTAATGGGGTTCATGAGAAATAAATGGGCGATTTATACACAAATTTGTAAATGCTACAGTGGGGTAAAGTAGACCGTGCTATTACAGGATGCTGGGGAGGATATGATACAAGAATCACATTTACTTTTCAGGACAAAGTGATGTCTAAACAGAAGTCAGAGGAAGGATAATTCTTGCCAAGTGATGGGAACAGAGGAAAGATGCATATTTCACAAAGAGAAAGTACTTGCTATCCTCAGAGGGAAGAGATAGCACTGTGTTTCTGTGTGTGTGTGTGTGTGTGTGTGTGTGTTTGTGTGTGTGTGTGTGTGTATGTTTGTCTGAGGAGTATGAATTTTCTCTTCAAGGTAATGGAGATTTTCTGAAGAACTTTGAAAGAACTTGCCACATAAATGAAACGAGACATACAGAAGCAAAAGCAGGTTAACCAGAGCAGCAGGTTTAAAGGACTTGTGGCACTGGGGGGTCTGTGAGCCCACTTAGGAAGACTGTCTGGTAAAGACTGAAGCTCAGAGAGAGGTCTGGGCTGCATATTTGGGCCAGAGGTTTTAGTACACAGACGTTATTTTGTAGTCATGGAAGCAGATGAAATCACTCAGGAGTGTAGAATGAAACCAGACAAGGATTAGGGCAGAATTCAGCAAAACTCTGAATTTAGGGAATGAAAAGAAGACAGGAAGTCTATGAAATTGAGTGAGAAGTTGTAGGAAGAAAACCCAGTGTGTGGAGTCACAGAAGCCAAATGAAGAAAATGCTCAGGGAGGTCCTGTCAGTGTCTTTACATGCTGGAGAATAATAAGGAATGAAAGGCTTCAGCATATTTAGCAGCAAAGAGGTCACTGGAGAGGCCTTGACTTAAAGCTTTCTTTGTAATGTGATTTCCTCTTGGGTGTATTTTGTTAAGTGAAACTTGTTAAAATTTTTTTTTTTTTTGGTACTGGGGATCGAACTTGGGACCTTGTGCATGTGCGGCAGGCACCAGAACCACTGAGCTAAATCCCCAGCCTGTTAAAAAATTTTTGTAAACGAATTTTTTTTTCTTAAAATAAAGACTTTTTCACAATGGAAGAAAAAAACCCCATTAGCGGTGTAAGTGCAGAAGGGGGACAGAAGCCAGAATGCAAGGAGCTAAACTGTGAATGGAAGGTGAGAGATCAGAGAGAACGAAGATTCGGGGTGTATGTTTAAGTGACAGCAAAAGGAGATGCAAAGCTGTGGAAAGAAAAGGAAAGGTTTGCAATTTTTGTTTTTCAATATTTTATCAATTAATTGATTTTTTGCAGTTCAAACAAGTATTTTTATTTCAAATATACAAAAACTTTTAAATAAACATTACATTTTCTGATAACTATAGAGTCACTTGAAGTTGGAGTTAATCAGACAGAGAGACTGTGTACCCTTTCATCCCTTTTTCCCCTAGTGTTAACACTTTGTAAATCTACAGTATAGTATTAGGGTCAGGATATTATCTTGGTATAATTAGCTGGCATTATTCAGATTTGCCCAGTTCTACTGATACTCATTTGCTTGTGGTGTGTGTGTGTGTGTGTGTGTGTGTGTGTGTGTGTGTACTCATAAACATATGTGTATTTAGTTTTATGTGGTTTTATCACTTGTTTAGATTTACATATCTGCCAACACAGTCAAGTACATCGCCACGATTCCTTCTATTGCCCTTTTAAGTAAATATGTCTACTCTTCACCCCAAATCCCTCAATCTTAACTCCTTGCTCCCCTCCCTAAGGCTGGACAATCACTAATCTTTTCCCCAATTCCATAACGCCATTTAAAGAATGCTATGCATAGAATCATACACCATATAACCAAGGGGATTGGCCTTTCCCATTCAGCATAATTCTCCTATGAGAAGTTGCTGTGTATAGATCAAGAATTTCTTCCTTTTATTTGCTGAACAGTATTCCAGGGTAAGAATGTATCATAGTTTAATCAGCCACCTGTTGAAGGACATCTGGATCATTTACAGGTTGGGGTTGTCATGAACATAGCTGCTATGTTTGAGCAAACAGACGTCCTCATTTCCCTGGGATAAATGCCTAGTAGTACAAATGGGTCATATGGGAGGTACATGTTTAGTTTTACAACAACCTCTCAAACCGTCCTTAAGAGTGGTTGTACCATTTTATATTTCACCTGCAAAGGATGAGTGATCCATTTGCTGCATTATTGCTACAGCATTGAGGTTTAACATTATTAGCTATTAAGGAAATGCAAGTTACAACTGTAATTTGATACCACTACCTATCAGAATGGCTAAGTTCAATACCATCAAGGTACCTATGTGCAACGTGGCAGCATATAGATGGCAAGTTTGAGAAGAGATGAGAATGACTAAAGAGATAGTTGAGTCACGAAGGAGGATGCAAGCCAGCAAAGGAAACTGAGAAATCAGTGAGGATTAAACTGGGAGGCTGGACATGCCAAAGAAGTTAGGAGAACATCATGGGCAAAATGCCCACCCCCCGAGATATCATGGTAAGCACTGGTGGAGAACAATGGTTTCCACAATGTGGAAGTCACCGATGTCTTCAGCTACTGTAGTCAATGTAGGACTGGTGAGAAAGAGGCCAAGCAGGAGAGAAGGCAGAATGCTAGGTAAACAAATGGGAAAGGATTTCTAAAAACCTACACCCAAAGCATTTTTCTGTGAAGTGGTGGAGACATCAGTAGCTAAGAGGGAGGTGTGAGATTCACGGAGGAAAATATTGCCCATGCTAGAACATAGCTGGATGCTGTTGACAGTAAGTCAACTGAGAGGGAAAGAGGCGGAAGATGTAGGATAAAGAATGGAAAGTCTATGGAGTGAAAAGCCTGAGAAGACAGAGCATCTGATAATCTGACAGGCACTAAGAGGAACAAATCTGACAGCAGACACCCAGTGAATGTCTTCTAGCAGATTTCATTTTCACTGCAAAGAACAAGGGAATGTCATCCCTTTAGAAGGAATGTGGGTGGCACAGTTAAAACTTGGGGTAGAAGATAACATTTATGAAACATCTGAGAGTAGATATAAGTCTGTAGAGTAGGGCTGAGGTCCACATCCAGCTTGGTCACCAGTTTTTAATACTATCAGTGTGCCTGTGCTTTTCTCTAGCAACATCCAGCTGCTTTGGCGAGCAAAAGACAAGTGGTGGTGTTCATCCAGAATCGAATATTGCTAGGAAAGAGTCACAGGACAGAGAGGCAAGTGATCGAGGGAAGACATTATAAAACAAACTCTTATAGTGCATTTTTATTGCTTGCCAGAGAAAGTATAAGATAGGTTCTTCAGGGTAAATCTCCATGATAACAGCCAGTATTTATCAGGCATCCCTGATAGCAGGCACCATATTAGGCACTTATCCCAGGTGAACTCATTCAGTTCTAGCTGATAGCCTCAAAAAATAAGCACCTCCTCTTATCTGCCTGGCTTAATAGACGAGAAATCCTTGTCTTAGAGAAATGAAGACCTCGAGCCCTGTCATTTCATCTTACAGTGTAGAAAGTGGCAGGGTGTGGATTGAAATTAATATCTCTTCAATTTAAATGTTGAGCTCTGTACACCACCTTGTAGCTTTTGGGATGTGCAGACTGAGCCAAGTGGTCAGGTAAGTTTTCCAGAGCCTTCTGATAGAGACATGGGGACTATCTCATAGAGGGATGGATTCAGAAATAGAATGAGTGATGGGGGTTCGGAGGGCATTCTGGTGGGACATGTGGAGCGATGTTGGTGGTGAAGGCAGGAAGGCGAGGAGAAGGAGGAAGGTTTTTCACTAGAAAGGAGAAACAAGGAAAAGCAGTAGACTTCTACTGAAGGTCTGGACCCACCATAAGCTTCAGCTACCGCAGGACTATGCCTACTGGCTGAGGACATGGTGGAGATGAGAAGTCCTGCACTGGAGCCCTTTCCTCCACTCCAGAGATTAACCAAGCAATGTTACCCTTTTCACTGAAGCCTCACCCCTTCTACTTACACTGATGGATCTGGATACGAAGAGGCTGCAGTCTTAGTTCTGACTGGGACAGACTATTCATTCTCAAGTGTTGTCCAAGATTCATTTTGAATAACAGAGAGATTGCAATGTTCACTCCAAAGACATGCTGCTCTCACAGCTCCTTCGATTCCAAAGTCCTTGAATCCCATTAACAGCTCTGATAGGGAGGCAGAAATCAGAAGTCTTAGTCCTCCCAAACCTTTGACAAATATGCCCTATCCAGGCAGACACCAAGAAGGGCAGAAGGCTGACTTATGGATGCCCCTGTCTAAATGAGTTTGAAGCCATGATGTTTTGCATATGAATGCCCACTGTTATGGTTTATATCTAGATGCCCCCATCCTCAGTCTCATGTGCTCACAGATGGGCTTTTGAGAGGTGACTGGACCAGAGAGGCTTGACATTTATCAGTGGATTAGTCTGCAGCTAAATGGGATTTGGGAGGTGAAGGCTGGTTGGAGGAGTGGTTCACCTGGGGCATGGCCTGGATGGATCTATCTCCCTTACTCCTTCCTCTTTGACTCTCTGCTTCCCACTGCCATGCCATGAGCTCTTTCAGTTCTGCCAGCCCCCTCTGCCATGTTGCCCTGTCTTGGAGCCAGTGACTGAAGCCTCTACAAACTGTGAGCCAAAATAAACCTCTCTTTCTTAGAACTGTGGTGTGGGGAATTGTGTCTCAGCCATGAGAAAGTAACTAAGACACTCCTGACTAGCTCTCTGTGTTGGGCTAAATCCTTTCAGCCTTTGGAGCCTTGGTTTCCTCATATTTTTTTTTTTTTAAATAAAAATAATTACATCTGTTCATCAGGCTCAAATTTATGTTGAAAATGTTTTATACACTAGAAAGCACTAAATAGTTATTAACTTTTGTAAACTCAACAATTAATAAACACCACCTACATTGAAAATGTTAAAGGAGTAAAGAATGAATAAGTTACCACTGCAGGAAGAGGAAATAAATATACAGTAAGTTAGACAATGATAAATGTCATATGTTTCATTTCACTTCTGCTTAAAACAGATTGGAGAGAACAAGGCCTAATGTATAACCTCATTTTATTCTACATTAAGAGATAGGTTATAAAATTTTCCTTTAACTTTAAAATACAAAATAACTCAGAATCTTCTTGTGTTGTTATTGCTCTCATTTTTAAAAACAGAAGCTCTACATGTCCTACAGGACCATCTCTTTTTTCAAGCCAATGAAAATTCTTCATGCTGCAGACATGCTGAACCAATCCAGAAGGAAGTGGTCAAGATCCTTAGAGGTCTTCATAGCAGCACAGACTAGAAATGAATACAGGGACTAGAATTTACGCAAAACAGGAGAAAATTCAGATGAGCTTACGGACTTCAGGCTGTCAAGTGAAAGATGTGTTAGTTGTTTTCTCTGAGGAGCATAAATAAATGTAAGATTTCTATTCAAAATAAGAAGTAACTGTATAACTTTCAGAGAATTAAACAAAAGGAAAAGCTAGTAAATTTGAAATGCATAGGATATGTCCCATCACTAGAACTGCACTTGTTTTTTAAAAGAAATGGTACATCAATTGCAAAATCACTTTTGCAAAATTCATTGCAAAAAACTCCATCTGAAAAATAAGTAAGCATTCCTCTTTTTCTTTTTGCTGCATTCTTGACTTAGTGAACTGGCACAAAATGAAAGTAGATGTCTATATTTCACGGCCTAGCCACACAAAGGGAACCAACTGGCACAAGTGATGAGTTCGGAGGAGGCTTTTGTGTACTACTCAAAGAGCCTCTGCCATCATCAGATCTATGCTTCAGCCGCACAAGGATCCACACCCCTTCCTGATTTCCTGCTGTCGACTGTTCTAAATGAAATAATTCATCGTCCATAAAGCCTGCTTTACAGTCCACTTCTGTTTATCAGTGTAATGTGCCTGCAGCATGCAGTTCTCCAACATCCCTCTATCTGGAGCACATTATCTGAGAAGGAGAGGTGGGAAATTACTTCAAATTATATGAGTTTTTCTAAGTGCAATAACATTCCTCAGTTTTTAAAGGACATGTTTTTTTTTTTTTTAAAGTTGTCATTTGAATTCAAGTTCTTTGGAAAACATGCATAATAATCTTAATGATCCCATTGAGTAGTTTAAATTCAAATTGTGAGCATCTAAAATACCATCCTGGCAATACTTTCCATAAATTATTCTCAAATTCAATACAACCCTACACACAGAAGCACACACACACACGTATCTCGCTAAAAAAAAAAATTTAAATTACAGTTTCTCTTCTCTTGTCCCATTTAAATTGTCACTTGGTTGATAAATTAGTGCTGTAGTGTCTGCTTAAAAATGTCTATATAATTTTTCTAAAAAATAATTTTTTGGCAAGTGTAAAATTTTATATCCTTTCAAGGTAAATTGAGCTTTGCTTTGTTGTAGGGTTCCTGGCTTTGGCATGAGTGTGTGCTCAATTTGTAAGTACACATGGATGTGTGTCTTGGTGTTTCGCAAATCAAGCCAGATTTACTCATTTCCCTTCTGATTCATTGTGTACACTAGCACTTTTAGGAAATGCTTAGAGACTGACTCCAAAGGGTGACTTCTACTAGAGACTGCTCGCCTAAAGTCTTTATGATGAGCTCGGATACATAGCAGAATTAGACTGAGGACACCATAGAATTTAATGATTAAGGGAAAGAAAGCTCTTTTGAACATTAATGAGAAGAGACTACATTTTTGCTTTATTTTTAGTATTTCTGAGAAATAACATTTATTTACAAAGCTTGCCAGTAAGATTTCAAGAAAAGGGAAATATGTAAATGAGCTACAGAATATTCCAATTGTAATATATAACGAAATGAAGCCACACAGATTGCAGCCTTCCTTCAGCAGAATTCAAAGGTGTACAATTCGCAAACTTAATCAACAACTACACTATGAGGAAAAAATTTTCCATAAATTTGAAAATACTGATGTATTTCTGAATTGTCCTGAAATCTGTCTCTCCTTGGTGAAAAACAGTTGGGATATTTGATACCACTTCAAACATCAATGAAACAATACCGATAAGATACTTGCCAATAATTAGAAGTTATTAGTCCCATTAGACTGTTCTGATATTTGAACAGCTCCTACTGACAGTAACGATTCAATGACTCTGGACTACAAAGAGTGGTTGGGCATTAGCTAGTTAAAACAGGGAAAGGGGGCCGGGGATTTAGCTCAGTGGTTTGGCCGCCTGCTGTGCAAGCACAAGGACCCGAGTTCAATGCCTGGTACCAAAAAAAAAAAAAAAAAAAAAAAAAATGGAAACAAAGTCTGTAAATAAGGAGGAGTGGAGGGGTTGGAGGGAGGGCAGGGAATGGGGGAAAAATAAGAAAAAAGATATATCATATAAAGGTACAAGTTTCCAATGATGAATATAACTGTATTGTATACTTAAAACGTACCAATAAACTTAAGGAAAAAAAGAGAATGTCATTTTGTTGCATAGGTTGGTATTTAGAAACCACCTCATTGTAAAGTTACTTATTTTTCTTAAAAAGACAACTCACCCATTAAAGTCTATTGTGCCTAAGGGCCAACAGAAACTCCTTTCAGTGTTGTGGAAGTCCGAGGAGAAAACCATCAGCACCATCAACCAGTATTAACCGGATGTCAAGAGAGTCTGAGGCCCGCTTAAGGAGCCCCAAGGAATGAAGAAAAGCGACAAGAGACACAGTGTGATGGTAACTACCCCGGCAGGAAGACAAGACCCTGGGATGTTTAGATGAACGGTAACACAATGTGCCCCTCGCTGTTTCGCTGCCACCTCAAAAGACATTTTGTGTCCGCAATGGCACTTATTCTAAATGTTTTTTTTCAATTTTTATTTCTATTAGTGCATGTGTGCAGTACATAATGCTTACATTCAGAGTGGAGGGACAGTACATGTACAGAACACACTTCAGTTCCTTTTTCATCTCCTTCTGTCCTCTTGCCTTCCTTTCTTCATTTCTTGGTTTCTTTACCTTTTGCAAAAGTTCTACCTGCTTGCTTCCTGTTATCTTTTATTTTGGTCTTTATTTGGGGGGGGGTTCTTCTCTCCATCTGGCTATTTCATTTAACCATAAAGCTTCTTGAGAATTAGGTGATTTTTGTCTTTTAAATTTTTATCCACCTAATGACCATTAAAATATGTGAAATGCAGAGGATACTTAGTAAATATTCGTTAGGTGGATTTCAATGGACTGGATCATTTAAGCAAGCAACTGATGTGCAAAGGTCAGAAAACTAGACTCGGGGTTAGGAAACAGAAGTCAGAGAGACCTGTTTCAGTGTCTTAACTCTCTGGTATACATGCTCTGGGCCTCAGTTCTCTCATATCAAATCAAGAAAGAACACCTGCTGTGTGGGATTGTTGTGAACATTAAATGAAAAACAACTATAAACGTACTTTGGGCACATGTGTTTAAGTGTAAGATATTATTATGCAAAGCAGTTGCTACAGGTGCTAAATGCTAAAGGATATATAATTAACATAGCTGGAAAACAGGCAGATTATTAAATATAGTTGCCAATGTTGAGGCTCAGAAAATGATACCTCAAGGTATGGGGCTTTGGCACGCTAAGTGCTTTGAACTACAGAAGACTGGCAGGCCTCTGAACCCAGGCGTCTGTGCCCTTTTGCACTCTTGTTTCTTGTCCTGGATTCCTTATTTTACTAAACACAGAAAGAATACAACTGGCATGAGTCTTTTCCCCGGAAATGTCCTCAGCTGGGGAAGATTAACTGTTTTACAGGACAGGAGCCTGAAGGTCACTACTATGTTGAGACAAACTTAATAGGAGGCTATTCCTTATTCTCCTAAGGGGCGATTCATCTTTCTCCCAAATCATTTACTTTTTTCTAAACTGCCTACAGCTCTCTCCACCTTTCTCTAAAATGAAGGTATTAAGCTGCTCTTATCTCTAGGGTTTTGCGTACTCACTTTCCTTTATTGAAGTGCCCCATGCACTTAATATATTTGTATTCTTTTCCTCCTATAAATCTGTCTATTGCCAGTTTATTTCATAGATTCTATCAGTCCTTCAGAGGGCACAGAGAAAATATTTTTCATTCCTACACTTAATACTCTCCAACAGTAACTGGGAGCCAAGTTATTCTTTCCTAAAAATACCAAATAATATACTAACTGTTATATGATTTATAAACCCACATGGCCCTTTCACCTGGAAACTCTATCCCCACTGGGCTTCATTTACTAAAATAAGAGGGTCTTGGGTTAAGAGAATCTTCAAGGTTCTTTCCACTCAAAGACATGAAGGTTGACTTCTAGTCAATTCTAGCAGCAAAATGAATTTAAACTCTTTAGCAGTGTCTTGTGGTGCTTTTATAGCTGTTAAGCATGGTATCTACCTTATCAACAAAGGAATGACAGCATCAACATTATTTTTCCTTTAGCTCTGGATTTCATGAGGCTTTAGGACAAAAAAATTCGGCCTTTGTAATGAATTCTGTTAAGATGCCTACAGAGGAGATGATGAGCCTAAAATTGTTTTTGCAGCAAAACCTCCGCAAAGCAGAATATATATATATATATATATATATATATATATATATATATATATATATGTTTTAACCTCTTCTACCTTCATATTTTCTCCAGAGTAACAGATAGGTAATACTCAATACATCCTTATTGATCAAGAGGCTGATATAATTTCCTTCAATCTAGAAAACTGCGGTGGAGTTCAACATGGAAAATAATTATTTAGAAATTGGAATTCTTCTCACTCATTCTTTCTCCTTTACCAAAATCCATTTTCCAACTCCACAATCAAGGCCTGGATGAAATTCTGCCTCCTCTGGGAGGTCTTTACTGATTCTGGTGCCTCCTTGCCTGACCCCATGCCAGAGCATACCCTGACCTCTCACCACCGCTGAATCTGTCACAGATAAAGCCAGGCGACTTTGCCTTGTATCGTATTTGTTTGCAGGTAGGAACCTCCCCACCAGTCTAAGGGCTCATATCCTGAGTCCTGAGTCTCGTGCTGCTCTGTATTCTTCCAGCACTGAGCACAGTCCTGTGCGCCCAGAAGGTACTCCTTCAGCGTCTCCTACAATCGCAGGTAGTTTACAATTCAGTTAAATATGTGCAGAAGGAAGAAAGCTCACTTTCCCCAAGGCAGTGGAGACAGCGATCACCTCCCTTCCCTGAATGGTCCTCTATGAGAACTGAGTCACCCTTGAGAAAAATCTGACAGCACGATCTCACAAAAACAATCTTCTTCATTTGATTTTACTTTGAACTTAATTAACAGTATTGCTTAACCTGCCACCTCTTAATTATACTGGCAAGTTGGTGAGGTTTATTGATCCATGCATGAGGAGTTAATTCCAAAAGGGACTTTGACAAAGAACACTTTATGGGAGAACACATCGTTATTTCAGCAGCTTTGCTGGAATGACCTATAGCCCCTGCCCGGCCAGACTCAGGCTGCTCTGGCTTCCTGCCACTTGAGCCAGTTTCCTAATGATCTAATAGGAATGTGCAATAGTCCTCTCTTTAAAAAAAAAGTCTTTCTTTTTCTTTTTCTTTCCTAAAAATGAGATCAGAGCTAGTAGGTCAAATATATTGTTAAAGGAAAATGCACCAGGGCTTGAATGTTAATAGGACCCCAAGGAGTATTTAAAAAAATTCTTTAAAGGCAACAAGATGCTCAGTGAACATCTTCTAAATAACTAAAGTATGTAGCTTCTATCACCAGAAACAGGATAGTCTAACTTCTATTCCATCAACCATTGCTGATAATGCATTTATAGACCTATGGTCTAGCGGTTTAAATAACTGCAAGGAACTAAATGGAATCTCTTCTAAATTCAGATGTGGAAACTCTCAGCTCTCAATGTGACAGTATTTGGAAATGGGGTTTTTGGAAGATAATTTAGATAGGGTTGTGAGGGTGGGGCCCTCATGTTGATTATTAGTGCCCTCATAAGGAGAGCAAGCAGAGGGCTTGCTCCACCCATGCATCTCTCCATGTGAGGACACAGTGAGAAGCTCAGCATCTGCAAATCAGGAAGAGAATCTTCACTAGCCCCCGTCATGGTGGCTCACTGATCTTGTACTTCACAGTCCCTAGAATTAGGAGAAAATGAGTATCTGTTGTTTAAAGCACACAGACTATGTATTCTGTTATGGAAGTTAAAACCTACAAATAAGTCATTAAAAAGTGAATGCATTAAATACTCCCTAAGGAAAGAGGTCTTCTTTTGGATACTATTTTGAGCAAACCAGAGTAACTTTGGGTGGTGCATAGGGAAAAGAGATACAGAGAAACTAACAGAAAAACAAAAACCAAACCAAACCAAGTTTGTTCCGAAGGAGCTCACAGTTTCTTTATATAAAAGTGAGATTATCTACCATTATAAAGAAGATATAGAAAAGGATTAAAAGAGAGGGGAAATATTAACACCAAAGTACAGATAAAAGTTCTGGAAATACAGGGAAGGAAGTGCATGTATTCAGGTGGAGGGGAATATAGAAGAATTTGCAAAGCAGAGCTAACCAAACCGGAAGCTGAGAGATGCAAAATGGAGTCTTGCTGATTTAAAAAAAAAAATTTCTATATGATAAGAGGCCATCCAGTAGCATGGATTTACTTAAGAGCAAATCAGAAGCTGAGATCTGGAGTCCAGGAACTCAAAGTTCTGCACTAATCTTCATTTGTCAAAGGCCATGGTTTTCAAAGCCTTTACTTTATTAATCTGTATAAAGGGTTAATAAATATGTAGAATTAGGTGAAAATAAGATGGATCATGACACTTCAGTATAAGCTTTCTCCCCAAAGACTGTCTTGCTGGATTGCTTATCTCCTTCAAACGCTCCTGCATTCTCTTCTCCCAGGGCTTTTCCCTCAGCCCCAACACACTTAGTACTTTTCACTCTGTGGAAAAACTCTCTGCATATTTGTTTTGCTCTATAATGGAACTTCTTTAGATTCTTTGCCTCCACTAGAATAAAAATAAAAATAGTTCACTTTTGAAAAGAATACAATTTAGAAGGTTCAGTTTCATTTCAGATTACATGTCCCATGAGTTGTATTCATTTAAATAGCCTCGTATATATTTTAGCATTAATAAAGAGCTCATAAGGTAAGAATAACTTCTGTGGAAGATGTTTATTATCTTTTCAAAAATAAATGGATACAATTTAAAAAGTCATCACATGTCTCTCCTTTTCAGATTACTTCAAGAATTCTCAGGCCCTTTAAAAAAATCAATTCAAAGTGGATCCAATATGTGAGTATAAAACCTGAAACCTTGAAACTGCTACAAGAAAACATAGGGAAACACTTGAAGCTGTAGGGTTTCCTGAACAGAATTCTACTAGTCTAGGAAATAATGGAAAGAATCAGTGAATGGGACGACATGAAATTAAAAAGCTTTTGTGCAGCAAGGGAAACAAGTGACGAGATAGTCTATGGAATGTGAGGAAAATCTTTCCCAGCTACATTTCCAACAGAAGATCAATATCTAAAGTATATAAAACATTCAAAAAACTTAGAATAAAAAAAATCAAATAGCCCAAGCAATAAATGGGCAAATGAACTGAACAGGCATTTCTCAATAGAAGTAAAAATCACCTGTAAATATATGAAAAATTCTTCAACATTTTTAGCTACTAAAGAAATGCAAATCAAATTTATACTGAGATTCTATCTCACCCCAATCAGAATGACTATCCACAAGAATACAAAAAACAATAAATGCTAACAAGAATGGAGGAGAAAAAGGAACCCTTTTATAGTGCTGATGGGAATGTAAATTAGAACAGCCACCATGGAAATCAGTAAGGAGCTTGCTCAAAACACTAAAAACAGAGATACAGCGATACCATGCTTTGGTTCATATTCGAAAGAATTAAAGCCAGCATACTATAGGGATCCTGGCATACTCATGTTTATTGTAGCAGAATTCAAAATAGCCAAGACATGGAACCAGACCAGGTACCTATCCACACGTAAATGGATAAAAGTAGAGAATTATTCAGCAGTAAAGATAACAAAATTATGTCATTTGCAGGAACATGGATAGAACAGGAAATCATCACACTGAGCAAAATAACATTCTGGTTGTCCCTAGAAGGACAAGTATCTCATGTTACCCCTAATATGTGGAATCTAAAAGAGATGGCCTGAAAGGAAGTCTATTACTAGACAAAAGGAAGAGAATCAAGTTCCCTTACCATTAAGGAAAGGTAATGGGGGAAAAGGAGATGACAAAATATATACATGGAAATTCCTTATTTTATAAAATTGATAAGCACTAATATAAATACATGTTCAAAAACTGAGCTACAGGAGATCTGGTAATCTCAAAAGTTAAATATGAACTATTTCAGAGTAAAATCAAATTCTCAGTGCATCCATCCAACTGTGACATCCCATACAGGTTTTCTCCCCTTCTGACACCTAATCTCCCATACACTAGAAGTAGGAGACCTAATTACTAACTACTCTTCAGTTAAAAAAATAAATATTCTTTGAAAACCTACTAGGCCCTTGCCACTATGAGGCATTCAAAAAGAGCAGCGCCTGCTTCACAGTTTCCAGGACATCTGCCTCTGCCAGCACTCCCTCCTCTGCAGGGAGGCCAGGTAAAGAAGAGATTCAGGAAGGAGATCTTATCTGTTTATTTACTTATTTCTATCAGCCTGGCCACCACAGGGAGGTGGCCTGCCACATTCAAAGTCATCAGAACATCAGAGAACCTCCACTCAAATTCCTTGGCAACTTTTCCGTGTGAGGAGAGTCTGTGTGCTTGCCCTTGAGCGACTGCAGTGGCTCTTACGAGAATTCTGTGGCTGGAAGCTAGACAGCTGGCCTCACCCTCACATCTCTCTCTTCTATCTTTTATATCCACATCTCAGCAATAACTCTGATCATGGCTCTGGGAGCCAAATTTTCCTCTTCCCTTCTTACACTCAGACTTAAGTCCAGGGTGCACTAGAGGGCAAGCAAAGGGTGTGCGAGCCACTGTGAGGAGACACTGGCATCTAGAGTAGATGCAGGTCACCTTTTCGTGCCCTATAACTATAAAAACAATGATAATAGGTTCACCTACCTGATAAGCACTACAGAAAAGACACAGGGAAGCCAACATGACCTCCACCCCCAGGCACATACTCTTTGAGGAGTTCAACCACTCATGTGTTAAGGACTCCCACAGCTTCGTCATACAGGTTGTGGTCAGGTTGAATCCCACGAGAGAAATGGAAACAGAAACCTTGCAGGTTCAGGGAAGGCCACATCTAGTTGAGGAAGATCCAAGAAAGCTTTTTAAGGATGGTTGATTCCGATTTTTAGAGGAAGAAAATGGGGCAGACAACAGCCGGAGGCTAGACAGAGAAACATCAGATATCAGTCCTTGGGCAAGTACTGTAAAAAGCATGGGAGGTAAGAGTGGAAAATTATTTGGGGCCACTGCCTGTATGAGCTAGGCTGAAAAGTACAGACACGTGGATCTCAAACTTGAGTATGCATGAGAATTCTTCTCCACCCTTACCCTCTGCTGTGTGAAAGGTACGAAGTTCCCTAGTGTAGAAATTGGGAGAGGGTCTAGAGTTTTATTTTATTAATAAGGTCTTCGGGGTGACAGCAAAGCATATGACCTCCGAGGCATTTAGAGAAAAATCTAGCTTCCAGAGTCTCATGTCTTATCATCCCTCAGACTCCAGCGGCTCTGAAACCAGCAATGTGAATGTTTTGCCATTTGCTAAATCAAGTTAGGGAAAATTCTCCTTTACAAATTTTATACACAAAGCCTTCACTATGATTTGTGCACAGCCTTATTGTCTTGGAATCCTTGTTTAACCATATAACCATGTGAGGTAAGAAACAGTGCTTTCATTCTATATGTGGGGAAAGTGAAGCTCAAAGAAACGGGTGGTTACAGAATAGTAGCTGGTCAAGGTGGGTGCCATTTTAATAGACATATTCTGTCCTTAGAATAATTTGCCTTATACCAAACTCTTTAAATGAAAAGACTGAATATCTTACCTAGGATCCTGGAGCTTATTTTTCAGGTTTAATTTTAAGCTTGACATTTAGAGCACGCTCCTCTCTGTCATGTCTCTATCTCCTCCGTCTCTTATTTCTATGTCTGTCTCTGTCTGTCTGTCTCTCTCTGACTCTCTCTCTCTCTCTCTCTCTCTCTCACACACACACACACACACACACACACACACCTCTCCCTCACTCCTATTTATTCTAATAGAAAGTAGAATGCCACAGACATTTCTTTCTTCTGTAGGTACGGAAGACTTCTGAAGACCCACTGACAGATTCCATGCTAGAGCTGGCTAATTATCCTGAATAATCCATTAAGCAATAGAAGGTAAATATGAAAGAAAACAAGGAATAGGCTCCTTCCCTATGTTCTTTCCATCTTTTTACCTCTAAAGTAGGAAGTTTACTGAACCACTGCCAACAATTCACTCAGCCTAATGAAGTGTATAAGTAATGGGATTAAATAATCTTAAACCATTATTACAGTGGCCTGATGCTGACATTCATCTAAACTCTGGCAAACATCGTGTGGTGAGTTCATGCTTGATTTAAAAATAAATAAACTAGGGCAGTGGGAAGGCTTTAGCATAAAGTTTCAGAAGCATTTAACCTGGAAATTTGAGACCCTTCATTCCGTTTCAAGATGAAGTAAACATTGTCCTAATTCTACACTCTCCAACCAAAGTCTCCTGAATCCAACATTTTCTAAGAATGTCTCTCTGGACCTGTAGCCACATATGGTTAAAATTCTTCTTGTCAGTCCCCAAAGAAAGCAGTTCTTTGAAGGCATCATCAAGGATCATGGTTTCTATTCCTGCCCCTGCCATTAATAAACCATGTAACCTCAGGCAAATCAGTCAGCTTTCTCAGCTATAAAATGACGTTATTGAATTTCTAAGGTTCCTTCTGGCCCTTAAAAAGCATTCTAATTCTATGACAACAGCAGTTAATATAGTTTGAGTTAGGAACTAGGAGGGAAATGCTTTATGCAGTTAGGGCCCTGTTTTGTTCTGGGCAAACTGCTCAGGGGTCTGCATTTCACTTTCCTTACCAGGGAGTTCTGCTTAGGAGCCTGCAGGGCTGTGGTGAGCTGTAACCAAGACTAGCAAATAGCTGGGGCCTATTTGAGGACAAGAGCTACATAAACACCATCAGTAAAGGACAGTAAGGTATCTATTCATTCCCCTGCTGCAAACTTGTTGCTGTTGTGGAATAATAGGGTTAAAATAGGGATGCCTATAAAAATGAGAGATACTTTCCAAAGTACATTCAATCCCAAAGTCATTTTGTGGATGAGTTAATTATTCTTGGGAAATTGAACAGCATTCTTTACTTTGATCATTTATACTTTCAATTAAAGTTTTACCTAGGTATTTTGTATGTTTTGTTATTCTGAGTAAGGATTTTTTCCTGTTACAATATCTAAACTTAAACATATAATTTTTATTTTGCTAGCTTATGAAACTTATTCTAATGTTTTAGATTTTTTCCAAGTTTTCTAGAAGAAAAATCACATCATTTGTAAATATTTATATATCCCAGTCTTAAAATTTTGAGTAAAATGCCTCAGGAAAATATGAATGATACAATGCCACTCATTTAAAATGATGAATAGCAAATGCAAATATCACTACATATTGTTTAGAGATATGTATTAAACAAATCTAGAGTTAGCAGCTGTATCTGTATAGAAGCTTTGGAAATGTGAACAGAAAGAAGAACTCAAAAGAATTTCAACAGAATTTCTGATGTTTCATTATCCAATAGGTACATGGACATTTATCATATTATTTTTCTTATCTTTATATGTGCTGCAATATTATAAAGTATGTTGAAACACACACATATTTAACCTTTTCTTTGATTCCAACTTTCTATTACAAAGGATACAATGTTAAGACCAATATTAATATCACAGAGGTGATTTTGTGCATACTTAAACCTAGAGAGAAAGATGTTCGGCCATGGCTTTATTTTATCTGATAAAAATAGTACTTTTCTTCAATTTCACTTAGAACTTTGTTTTAAACAAGAATGTATAATCAATCTTATGAATTCCCATTCAATGAAAAGCATGTATGGAGATGATCAATTCTAATTTCAATTTGATACACCAATATAGCAGATTGGTCCAAAAGATTCCTAATTATCCTAATGTTGTAATGACAGAGCAATGTGAAATGTTTTATTATGTACTATCCAGTTTATTACTATTTAGTTTCAGGATTTCTGCATTTCTGAAAGTTAGGTTCGCACAGAGTTGGCTTTTGGGGCAGCCTCGATTAGTATTACCCTGAGGAACATGTTAGCTTATAGAATGATTCGGGAAGCTGCTTCTTTCATGCTAGGCTTTGAAAGCTGAAATAGTGCAGAAATCATTTGTTCTTTGAAGATATGAAAAATCCAGTTAGTGAAGTTTTCTGGGTCTTTCTCAGGTAGCAGTTCTGACTTTCATCCATGTTTATGAAAGGTTATTCAAGTATTTTTTTCCCTGCATATTTTAGATCTGCTGAGAAAATGATCTCCTTCCTATAAAATTGTAAGTGTAATAATTTAAAAACGTGTTCTGTATCTATGCTAGGAGCTGCTTTTTCATTTGTAATATTCTGTAATTTTTGTTTCTAGATTTATCTTTTATTGCTCTTTACAAAGAATCATCTCCTCAACCTAAAATTTCTAGTATTTTTAAACTTATCAATAATTTTTATTTTAATGAATCCCTTCTTTGTTTAGGTTGCTTTTGTCATTTTCTAGATCTTTAGGTTACTTTACTTGTACTCTCCTGCTGCAGTTAGTGATATGATCATTACTTGAAATTCAACTATGCTGGCTCCATTATTTTGCTACATCATATGGCTGACAGGCTTTCTGTGTATTTACCAAGTTGAACATTCGTTGCAGGATGAGAGCATGGACCGAGCAATAAGGAGCAAGTCAGAAGCCCTCTTCCTCATCTTTACATAGTCTTCTACTTTGAAAACATCAGAGTGGCATTTGGATAAAGGGACTCAGAATCTCTAACGTGTGTATCACCAGGTCTGGATATGTATAACATGCAGAAAAAAAAAAAAGAACCACTTAGGAGAGTGGTAAAGGTAAGGCTGTAAGAACAGAAGAGATAACTTGTTAGTAGTTGCCTGGTTAAACTCTACAAGACAGTATTTGACAAGTTTTTCTCTTTCTTGAAACATTTTTCTTCTTCTTGGGAGAAGGCTGGTAGAATAACGATAAAACATCAAGAAGAAAGTGCGCGCGCGTGTGTGTGTGCGCGCGTGCGCACATGCATGTGCACCCGTGCATGTGTACCCGTGCATGTATGATGTGAGAGAAAGAGAAACTAGAAGGAAGCATGTCTTGAGATGACAGAGCAGAGGTGTGCAGTTAAGAGGAGGGAATTGTATGTCGATTTTTCAGATTTAGCCCAAACTCTCGGTTCCATTTTCAACACTCACATAAGGCACTGGCTATAATTGCTTTTAGAACATTTTATTAGGAGAACTTCAGTATATAAAAAGACAGCTTTCCTGCAGAGGAACAAAAATCTATCTCTTAATGGAAGATGAAAAGTGATTCTGATGTAAGTGTAGCCACTTAGCAACATAAGAGAACGAAAGAGTGTTAGCGTGTTGGTCAGGAATATGCCAAGTTCAGGTCCCTTAAAGTGTTTAGCAGTCTTTGGGGTTGGCCTTCTCTTTCCAGAAGTCCTTTAGTCACTAGGATTCCAGCTCTAATAAAAATGCCTGACCAGATTCTACTGTCAGAGAGTGAGGAATTGGATTCTGTCCACTCTGTAAAGAGCCCTGGTTTCGGGAAGGATCCTTGGCTGCCATTTCATAAACAGACTTTTGCTGTGAATCTCTGACGTACTGTGTCCCTAGGTCCAGACGCCTTGCCAGTGCTGAGAAGAAAGCAGCCATTCTTTCCTAAATCTACACTGATGACGAAAGTTGTCTCATGAAGGGCAGATGGACACATAAGCAGGAAGCATTGCTGCTGTCCTTCATTCTCAAAAAACATAAAAATTGTCTTAAGCTAAGCATGATTCTCTTTTTCTCATATATATCCTCATATTCCTATGAAGTCAAGCAAGTTCATTATTAGCAACAACTACACTACTCCAAACAAAATGTTTCTAAATTGTATCACACAAGGCTAAGGAAAAAAGCTAACTGCAGATTAACCCCTTATTATAGTAAATGGTTTCACAGTATACGAAATATCATACTAGTTCATTTCCTTTATTTGAAGATAGGGAAGAAATTACTATCTTCCTTCAATAAAGGAGAACATTAGTACTCAACAATTAAATGGTTTACCCAAGGCCATACCAGGAGAGACAGGAAAAGGAAAAATAGATTCTTATCTATCATTTTAACTCCCAGGAAAGTTTTAGGGCTCTTGACTTTAGTCTATTCATTTATTTTAAAGTATAAGAAGAATCAAAATTAAGCTTTTATAAGATATCACCAAAGTAGAAAAGCATCTAATTGATTTTAATAATTATGCAAACACAAAATAAATATGATATAATACAATTATTAAATTGGTTAAAAATAAATATGAGTAAAGTTCTCCAATGAGGAATAGGGTACAGTTTAATACGTGCTATAATTAATGCTGATGGTCTTGGTTATTGGAAAAGTCTTTATAAAGAGATATAATAAGGTAAACCGAAAGTCCTCTGAATTACATTACACTTGATTTGGTAACATAAATCAAAGTATTTAGGCTAAGGTGATACTTTTAAAAAATAAAAAATAGGTTTTCTGTGGGCATATTAGTTATAATGTTAAAATATTAGAAAATATCTAATACATTTTGAGGGACAAATGGTTTTAAAATGTAGTGTATAAACATGATATAAACCTAAACAGATGAAAAGCTAAAAATGAAGATTATTACCAATGGAAAGCTACACACATATTTATATGAGGTTAGTAAGTAGAAAATAGAAAACAAAATATGTGTAAAGAGAATTACGATGCCCTTAGAATTAAATTTTTTAATCACAGTTGTTTGTGCACCAGGATTTAAAAATTTGAGAAATATACTACAAATCATTAATGCTTTTGTTAATATATTAATAATCATGGAATCAAATGTGGAGGCATGATTGGCACATTTTGTCTATAAATTATGTAAATAGTAAATTTAAATATGATCTTAGATTTATCAATAAACACTTTTGGCAGAAATCAGTTTGAGTACTTAAAGCAAAGTCAAATTGGTTGGTCAAACACTGATGGTCCTCACTCAGAAATAATTCACTAATCCACTAACTTCGCTGGGATCTCCGTGCACTTAAGGATGATAGCTGGGTGGCTAACTTCAATACTCTTTTTTTTGTACTGGGGATTGAACTCAGGACCTTGTGCTTGTGAGGCAGGGGCAGTGCTGCTGAGCTAAATCCTCCTTCAATAATGAAAAAAAATTATAGGAATACTGACTGATGCCCAGGGTCTGGGCTCTCTCTGCTTTGTAGAGAACGCCTTTTAGACATCCGCTTCCAGCACTATAACAAGAAGCAGTTCTGTCAGGTCACACAAGAAGTACTTCCTATTCTAAGCCTTTTCATTCATAGAAACAGACACACAACCCTAAGTTTATTCTTATGCAAAATCTGTCTTCAGAAGAAATTTGTTTTATCTTATTCTCCCTGTTTCCTTGACTTCTTTACACTTCCAGTGTGCAGCTTTTTGGACATGCGAAAGTTTAGAAGAAATTACAGTGCTAATGCATCCATTTGCAAGCATGAGGGCTGTGTGGTGAATTTGGAATCAATAATCAACAAGGGCCCTCAAACAAAGCTTAAGTGAATTCCGGAATCATGAAACACTCTTACAAGGATAAAAGTAAAAAAGGTGGTACAATTTTCAGAATTTGAATTCATCCAGCTCTTCCAAGCATTTGATTAAGCACAATACAGTAAAGTGCAACCAAAGCAGAGGGAAGCACCACGGATAATCAGAGATGTTTGTCTGCAATAGAGATAAAAATCCACCCACCTGCTGTGAAATTCATTTTTATAAAATGGATATATTTGAGGGGTAAAACATATTTCTAAGGCTCAGAGTCTTACTGCACATATGAGATTGTCATGTTCAGAGATAGTAAATAGGTCCAAAAATCTCTTAAAATTAATCTCACAATAACACTTTTTCCATTACTGTTTCCTGAGCAGGTCAAATTTGCTTTAAAAGATTGCTTCATTTCAATTTAAGGAGTCATCAGGGAAAAAAAATCCCTCAAACCATCCCCATTATACAGATGACAAAATTAAGGCTTAGGAAGATCAGGTATCTTTCCCAAGGAGACAAAGCATTAAGTGACAGAACTGAATTGAAGCTCATGTTCTTCTCAGAGTGCTATATTATTTCCTGATGCTACATCTAAGAGTTTTGGCTAATAAGAGATAATAAGACTCGCTGAAGAAGGCTGGCACAAAAGCACCACTGAAGTAGCAAGATAGTTAAAAAGGGATGAAATGCAGAGACAAGAGCTACACATACACACACGTGTGTGCACGTGCATGTGCACATACAGACACAGCACTCTGTAATTAGTAAGTGTAAGAACAAACAGCTCTAGGTGCTTCTGCAGCTCTGTTGAGGTTTCTGTGAGAGCTCACAGCCTTGAGTAAATTTCAGAGTGGTGGTCCTAAGTCACTGTGAATGTCAGTTCATGCACTCCATTTAAATATAGAAGGGAACCATGTAATGCCTTTCCTTTTTCAAAAATGATGTCAAAGGTTGGTATTTAAAATATGTGCTAAAGTGGTAAGCTCTTGTTTTCTATACTTTTCTTATATATAATTGTTTCTTCCAGAGCAAAAGAACACACATTTTGTACAAATTAAAACCATGTAGTGTTTGCACAATAGGTAAGTAGGTGTAGAAGTGTAAACAACTAAATGCAGCCCTGGCTCTGACACTGATGTGGTACATAAGAAATGGGTGTCCTCCTCTCCACCTTTCAGTATTCTCATTTTATAGGCTGATGTTAAGCAAATGACTTTAAAATATGTGTTTTTCCAACTCTAACAGTATATTATTTTATGATGCTATATGTTTGAGGTGCTTTTGAAAGGAAGATGAAATAATATTGAACTTAAAATATGCAAAATGATATTTAATCCAATAAAATCTTAATCTTGAGGAACTTTGAGATACATACTAGAAGCCCCATCATGACAATGAGCTAGGGATGACAGTTTATGGGATGATACCAACCCAGACAGGAACTCCAAAACACTTGAATTTTGGAAATCTACAAAGATATGACTCCCAATACATCACAGCCAAGGCTTCTTTTGGGTTGGAATGTCTTGGTACCAAGGGTCAAACCATGACTCCTCTGTGGATTTGCAAAAAAAAGTGTTATTTTCCCCATTAATTAGCTATGCAGATCAAAATCACACAGAAAGATAGCAAAGAAATATATTTTAGATTTTAAACATTTGCACTTTATTCATCAACTTCCTCTTTCAGAGAGGATAGCTCAATGGATTAAGTAGCCCTATAGAAAAGCTAAGATAATGTGACTGAGAATTTTTTACTAAAATATAGTTGTGTTATTTCAAACAAAATAATTACTATTAGCTCCATTAGCATTCCTATTAATTTCCCCTTAAGGTGCTCTGTAATAAAGGGCTTCTTTGCATCAAGGAAAACCTGCCGGATAAGGAGGTTATTTAAGAAACACTCTGAAATCCAGGTGTTTGGAAGAGCATTGACAAGTCAAGAGATCTGCAAAGTTTCCCTAAGACGAGATAGAGCGTGTTCAGGTTGGAATGGCCATAGACAGTTTCCCTACGAAACACATGGATTTCAATGCAAGGTGAAATTTAACAACAAGAGGTATGGGCCCGCTACTAGGAAAGCCTTTTGATCCCTGAGGGAGGAGCGTGTTGGCTTGTATATACTGTACATGCTGGAAAGCCATAGGTTGGTGATCTCCCTGCAGAGTCACTTAATGAAAGGAGCCCTACCCCAATGCAATTTTTGACTTCATATGAGTTGGAAATACAGGGGAAAATGATGATACATCAACTTACACAAAAACATACCTTTTGAAGCCTGCTCAGGAATAAAGATCAGCTGGCTACATTCAATCTGGAGTGACTGGCATTTGGCCAAAGGAGACAAAGCACTGGAGAGACAAATGTGGAAGAACTTACAATGTAGCAGGGCTCGCAGTAGGCCTTCTTCTCCACAGCATAGAAAGGCTGCCCTCGGAGCTTGTTGTTGCAGATGATGCAGGTAAAACAGTCCACGTGGAAGACCTGATCCATGGCAGTGCATCCTGTGCCTTCCCCAACAACATTTTCCCCACAGCGAGCACAGCGGCCTGAGAGAAAAAGAGAGGACTGATTGTTAAGAAGAAACAAAGGAATTCCTCACCCTTCCTAAAGAAGCCAACTTGGGAGAGGCAGCAGATTGATTCATCCCTCCAGCAGCAGTGATAGAACCACCCAAGAAGGATTATCATACAGTCACCACTTGCTTTGGGAAGCCAGCACGGCAGGATTTTATGAGTCAGCTGAGGAGACTGATCAAAGGTCACAGAGAAAGTGCTAAGACAGAACTTAGGTCTCTGACTCTGAGACCAGTGTTCTGCCTCTAACCTTACATACATGTATATATAAAGGAAATATGACTCAGGATGTTGGTTGTACTGAAGGGTACAACCTAGGAAACAGTCCAAGAAAGCCTTTCTCCTTGGAGATTCTCTGCATCCAGTCAGAACGAGAAGGATCTGGGTCCAACTCAAACTTTGACTCCTTTCCCAAAAGCCCTGGTGGTCAGATCTCGGTAATGAGCCCTCAGTGGTAGGCAGATCATGCGTTTTATTTCCAGATCACTCTGACTGTTTAGGAAATTCTCTATCATGTTGAGCCAGCATGTATCTTCATTCTAACTGCTACCTAAAAGTGCTAGCTCTGTGTTCTGGCGTCTCAGGAAACAAGTCTCATCTCTTGGACTTGACACCCTTTAAGACACTATGATTCAGTTAGCACGGCCTCTACATATGTTCTGAGTTTCAACATCCCTAAATCATATAAAAATCCCAAGTACTGTGAGCTTTTGAGTCCCTCATGGCCTTGGTTCTGCCATGAACCCCTACCTAGTGTGCTGCAAAATTATAGCATTCTTAAATTGATTAATGGGATCTGGCCCATATATGTTAGGTTGTGCACACTGTTTTAAATTGTAACAATAAAATATAATTTAAGACAAAAGAGATACTGTGCTGGTTGTAATTGATATGTCTATCTGGCTCCATCATGGGAATCTGGTGTCAGAAGTCAAGTCCACATCAAATTTGCTTCTTTAGCCTCCGTCTTTAAATTTAAAAATCCCAACAGATAATTACAGACCACTGGGAATGTCAGCAAATTTTCATGCTTTTTCATATAACTTATAACAAAGCTAATTTCATGCATGCTGGACATTTTTCTTAGCGCTCCCCATATATCAGTAACAACTTATGTGTAGATACTGTTATTATTTCTATTGTGCAGGTGAGGAAAAAGAGTTATAAAAAATGTTTAAGCATGATCAAACGCAGGCAGTTTAGCTTCAGTTTTTGTGCTCTTACTCACTATGCAGTATTGTTTCTTCCTCGTTGTATGCATCGGGATTAGTACAGATTTGGCATTATGGCTCACGATGGAGACATTTCTCACTGAAGACTGCTTTCAGCACTCCATCACATTGGATTGACAACCATTTCACACTCAAAAAATGAAAGGGCTAAATGTTTCAACTTGGGAAAAAAAAGAAGTAAATATATTTCAAATTCTCTCTGGTTGCATTTAGCCCTGGAGAGTATTTCTTCATATTCTATTGCAGGATTGGAATGTGTCTTTTAAATAAGGCTCAAACTATCCATCATTTTTTTCTAAGAAATGAGAAATATCAAGTGCTGGAAAAATAAAGTTCTTGGAAACTCAGCCATCTCTGCTAGAGTTGATACTATTACAAAGGCCCAACATCATGCTCTTGACATTTGATAAAAAATTTGTATAATAATTTTAATAGAGTCTTTATGACTGGGCTTACAAACTTCTACCCAAGAGGAGTTGTACAATTTTTATTATAAGATGTAAAATTTAGAAAGATATCTTTAAAATATTTTACTTCCCCTGCTTATAGTAAAAAAAATTAAGGTAATGTATATAACACTATTTTGTGATTACTCTGGAAACAGAAAAATGAAAAACTTAATTGGTTTACTATAAAGTGAATGGCCCTGTTTGAAAATGATACTAAAATTCTGAGTCCTCCCTGTTACCAACTGTCAGAATTCCATTACAGAAAAAATACTGAGGATTAAGGAGCAGATAGATGATTACTAATCCATGTGATTATTAAGAACACATAAGATTTCTATGAAAATTGTAATATTACATTATAAACTTGTTAAGTGCAGGTCAACAAAATTGTTTTTCTATATTAGTTTTTGGCTTTCTAGAAGTAAAAATGGATCACTTAATCAGATATCAGGAACCCTGGGGATCTGAGGATGACACTTTGCAAAACAAAACAAAACAAAACAATATTCTGGCCAAATGGTGTCAACTATTGGTCTAGGTGGTCTGCTAGCCAACTAGACATGACAATTTGATTTAGCCCAGGGATGGCGAACCTTTCAGAGCTTTCAGTGATACAAACAGCCCGCTGTGGCACATTGTCATAGGTTTGGCACCGCTGAACTGGAACACGAATATACAAAGTGTAATATCTGGAATTTAAGAGCTTGAAACTCCAT
Organism: Heterocephalus glaber; assembly: GCF_053883595.1. Lineage (NCBI taxonomy): Eukaryota > Metazoa > Chordata > Mammalia > Rodentia > Bathyergidae > Heterocephalus > Heterocephalus glaber. The sequence goes on from NW_028258324.1 coordinate 66,485,886, forward strand.
GGCAAGGAGAGTTTGTTAGCTATCCGCAAAGACGGCTAACAAACCTCAATCCCTGCTTTAGATGGTAAGGTTAGGCTGGAAAGGTAAGCTTTGAAATTGTCCTTCTACTTAACAGATATCCTGAGTGTCTACTCTTTGTCCAGTACTACAGTCTGCCTCTGTATGACATGCAGAAATCGGTTAGACATTAACTGTGAATTGTAGAGTCATTCTGAGACTACATACATCCCCAAATCACATGGCAAAATGTGCAACATGTTAGAAGAAAATGTTATGAAAATATATAAGGAAAATCACATCTGAGATGGCTCAGAAAAGGATTTGTAGAGAAACAGACAGCAGAGTTTGAGTTTAAAGAATGGAATTTAGACAGGTAGAGATGGACAAGAGAAAAAACATCTAGTTTTTTCACAGAAGGAATGTGTATCTGTGGCTTCCAGGATGCACAAACACTACAGTGCTTGGTGATGATGTCCTCTCAGCTATGAAAGTAGATATTTCCATTATGTTTTGGAGAATATTCTTCCAGAGTCTGTCAGGCTAATACTCTGGACCAAGCCATGACCAGCCCTGCTGTCTTCTGTATTTTTCCTATCCTTGGGATAAATTGGGGACACCAGCCTTGAGGGCAGTCAGTCTGGCACCTTAAAATTCACAAGCACAGAGAGAAAAAGAGAAGAACCAAAATTAAAAATAGCTCTACACATCAGCAACACAGAAAAGGTGCTCAAATTTCTCCTTTCACCTTAACAAAAATTTACAAACTTTGCCTTTTAGAGATGCACTCAGAATGTAAAGAAAGCTACTTAAGCATGGTGCAGCCTTGCCGAGAAGGACTCACACTACATGTTATTAACAGCACACCACAACCTTAATGCCCTTTTAGGCAAGGATCTCAGCACTAAAAACAACAATGAAAACAAGTAAAAGAAAAAAAAAAGCCCAGAGGAGTGATACCAAACCTCAAGATATCAAAGCAGGGAGGACACAATACAGTAGGGCAGTGAGAAAGCTGGAGTTCAGACCGAGGGAGGCAGGAGGAGCTCTGTGGCAATGCTCAGTATGGCAGATCAAAGGAACCAATGACACAGGACCAGGGAGACTGTACACTGACTGCGGATCAAGTCTCATAAAACATTTACCCACCAAAAGCCTGCGTATGTGTGTGCATCTATGTGTAAGCGTGAGTGTGTGTCTGTGGGTGTGCATGCATGTTCATGCGCATGTGCATATGGTCTTGCATCATCTGTGTGCCATCCCTCACCTCTCTTGCCCATGTCCACCAACCTCATCCATGCCTCTGAAGTCCATGCCTACTATGTAAATCAGGTTGCATTGCTCATGGGCCATCTAGTTCACTTATTCTTACAATGGAAAATCTTCAGGAAGGTTTCAATAATTGAGCTAAATATGGATGGTTAGACAGAATTTGAACACGTCATTTTAGTCAAGGCATCACTGGAGAGTGACATTCTGGAAAAATCAACACATTAAGCCAGAGAGATCCAGTAGTGGGATATGTTTTCATATTTATTTTTTGTTTCATTATTTTGAATTTTTTTTACAATTTGCAAAGGGCTGTGGATGTAGCTCAATGCAAAGGCCTTGGGTCCAATAACCAGTACTGTAGCAACAACAAAACATTTTTACTTAAAAATGTTTTTCTGTCAATCACCACATGATTATTAATACAATAGTCCCTAGATCTTCTTTTGCAAATGTTGCTTGTTTCTGAGGAGGGACCAAAAATGTCAATAACCACTTTGAGAGTTTGTGCGTGGTGGATGGAGATGACATACCCGCAAACTTGCACATTATTCAAAGCCAAAATAAAACAGTTAAATTACACAGATATCTGTTCAGTCACTTTTGTCTTCACATCTTACCATTTGATTTAGAAATTGTAGTATAAGCAAAATGAGTATTATACTTTTAAATGTTATGATGAATTAAGGCTTTATATATATCAGTTTTCTCATTAAACACATTCTTCAATATATTCTGGTTTTTAAAGTTTCTTTTATTCTTAGAATATGTTGGCAATACATAATAATTACATTAAACTGGTAAATCTACTCATCATTTCAATCATTTATATTCCTTTTCCCTCTCTACTCTTCTGTCTCTGCCACTCCTAGATTCCTTTCCCATCCCTACAAATTCTACCTCTATTTCTTATCACCTACCTTTTACATTGCTCTTTGAGTTTTTTATATTTTGAGTTTCTCATATAAGAGAGAGCACACAATATTTAATCTTCTATATTTGATTTACTTCAGAAAAGGTCCTGTTTTAAATGTGAACAGGCAAGATTAAATAAGAGCAGTAAAACGATGGGAAAGCATTCCTAGAAACGAAGCTTGCTCCAGTTGTTTATATGGCCACTGGGGTTACCTTCCTAAAGCACAGTCCCAATTAAAACTCATTCAGAAACTATCTTCTATTGAATGAAAAGAAATATATAATGATTATGAATCTTTTATGTGACAGGCCCAAATGACATTCACTGTGGGATTAGGATGACAATATTTTCTAATCACCAAAGATTTTATTTGACGGGACTTTGTAACATCAGTGTCATAATAGACAACCTGTTTTCTTAGGCTGTTTATTTTCTAGGACAGTGATTCTCAACTTTGCCTGAATATATGGGAATCATCAGGGGAACTTTAAGAAATATACTGATCCCTGAGTCCCAGATTCAGAGATTTTGTAAGTCTGGAGTGAGATGTCACAGGACTGAACATTTGATGAGCTTTTTCAGTGATATCAATGTTAAGCCAGGTTGAGCCACTGTTCTTGGGGGTGTCTATTTCTGTACTTCTGTCAGAATAAAAATTAACAAGTATTGGCAAAACAGGTTTCATTTGCACGCAAAACAGGGCTCACACTGTCCAATCATGAATTAGCTGAAAATAAAACAAAATTTCTGTGGCACCATAAACAACAAAAGTATCTCTCTACTGCTACATTTATGTCTTAGTATGAACAGTTTTCAATGGCTCTTCATCCAGCAAAAATACATGATTAGGCCCAGATATATTTTCTTATGAAATATTTTGCTAGTATTTAGTTAGAAAAAGTGGTTCAGTTTTATTCATTAGAGCCCCTTTGTAGAATAAATTTCTTCTGTGGTGTTAACATACTGATCATGTGGAACTACTGTATATATTTATAACTTTAGACAACTGATTCCATGAAGAATGTCAACTGATAGTCTTTGAAAGTTTGATAGCCTATATCACACCATATATCAAACTGAGTATTATCTCCTTGGACTATGTTTTTAAGTAATGTAGCAAAATTCAGCCTTCTACTGTGAGTGCCATTTGGTTCTGCGAATACTGGAGTCTTGATAATTTCTTAAAGGCTGGACTGTAGGACACATCCACTCTGTCATTTTGCTTGTATACGTAACTATGTCTTACTGCTTCACTGGATTACTGCTTAGCTGGTCCTCACAGAGATACTTGCAGATTCAATTGGTAAATGGGTAAAAAGGGAAAGGAAATTGGAGAGGGCTGTTTCCTTCTCTGCTTTACATATCTCTTCACCCACATATGCACACAGGCATGAACATACACACGTGTGTATGCACGCACACTCACACTCACACCAGGACAAGGAGCAAAGACAACCGATCCAGCATCGGAACCAGTGGAAGACAGAAGGTACTTTCAGAGGTAGAGAAATTAGGAAATATTTTAGTCCAGAAGAAATACTATGTAAGGCAAAACAAAGACCACACACATGCACCTACACAACACACGCACACACACACACACACACACACACACACGCACAAACCCCCAGAATTGTCAGAGACAGAAATTCAGGAATGGGTGACAGACTTGGGTGAAAAACCAGAAGAGATGAAGTGAAGGCTGATAAAAGGAAATTATTAATCACTTCTGACCACGATATGATTCATTTATAGACATATATTTGCTTATGTCATACCTTCAGGTGAGGAGGTAAATTGAAAGGGGGTGTCCCGCATAGGTCGCAAAAGGAAGCATGTTTCACTGATTTAAATACATGCATTGTGAAGAAGTGTACCGAAAAATAGACACTGTGTTTTTCTCTGAGCCAGGCCCTGCTTTAAACATATATTTTCTCACTTGGCCTAATCAACCATTGCCTATTATTCTTATTTTGTAGAAGAGAAACTCAAGGGCTCAGAGTGAAAATGCAGTGTGACTGAGATGAGGGCCAGGCCTGACTTCTACAGACCATTTTCTTAAGCAGCTCGTGTTCGTCTGTGGATACATTTTATTGTTCAATCATAGCTCTGATGTCAGCACTGCTTAGGAATAGGGCCCGTTCTCCCTCTGAGGAAAAGAAGGGCCAGCACAGTCTCACTGCTCCAGTCCCCCAGTCCCAGAGACCTTGCTGAACATTGCAATCAACTACAGGAGGGGAAATCATAGAAGGGGGGAGGGGCCTTTGCACAAGTTGTCGCTTCAACTCTGGCTTCCCACCAGGAAAGCTTTGGAAAATTTACTGATGTCTGCACCTCACCTCTGGAAATTGATTTCTGAAGTTAGGACTGGAGGCTTGAAACAATGATTTTTGAGGTTCTCGGGCCATTCTCATGTGTGAGTTTTTAATAACTGCTGTTGTAACGAGGACCGTGTGCTTATATGTTCCAGAGGGAGTAGTCTGTCCTAGACTGTAAAGAGGCAAGGCTGCCTAGTACCAAGAACCCCAAAGAGCTGAATCCTAGAAAAATGAACTTAATACTAGGGTGATAGAGGCAGTGACGTAGGAACCATGTATCCTGATCCCGACTGTCACCAAACAATAACATACACACAGCAGTCATGACAATAACTTTTCTTATAACAACTTATCTTCTCAGGAAAAGCATTCGAAATAAAACAAAAAATAAAAATACCCCAGCCACCATCCCTAAAAAAATCAGCTATGCTGCTCTGAAGTTTTCAAGACAACCCATGATGTTCTTTTAAAACAAAGTTATACGTATCGTCACATAGAGGAAATCAGAACCATGAGTCTTTCCTTTGTTACTTGTTAGCTAGCATAAGGACATGTTAGGGCAGCATAGTCAAGTTCCGTGAATTGTTTTTGAGCCTTAACTTCCTTGTCACTAAAGCAAGCAGCTGAGAAGATTCAGTCACTGGACAGGAAGTCACCGTGGAGTCTCCATCGCAGATGTCTATCTGTCAGCTCCTCTACAAATGCACTTGCCGCACCTCCATTCCGAGCCAAGCTCTGTGGTCACCTTTCCTAAGTCTGTGAAAAGGAGACGGTAACAGCTGCCTTAACCACCCAGCCAAGAAGGTGACATCTATAAAGTGCCCAGCACAAGCCCTGCATCTCTCTCCTTTCGACTACAGAAGGTAGAGAACAAGTGTTGATAATGGAGGTAGCCGCATTTCAGAAGCCATTAGGTAAATTTGCTCTTTATCAATAAATATCTCAGTAGTAAAATTCAATTCCAATCCCGCCACAACTTACAGAACCCAGAGTGATGATAACGGTCAATATTCAGCTCTTACTATGCAGTAGGTGCTGTTTTAAGTATTTAAATGTGTTACTTCTTGTCCTCCTCCCAACAAACCTATGATATGGTCCTATTACGATCTCATTATAGTTTAGAGAGATCAAATACCTGCATTCAGCCTCATAGTTCAATCTGCAAGCTGCAACTGGGCCTTGGTAGTCTGGCATTAGAACCTATCTATGTAACTGGTTGTCTCATTAAATTCCTAAAAGCATCTGGCCTGGCGGAAAGCTTAAATAAACCTTAGAACACTCCTGATAGGAATAACACTATCTTTTCTTTTGCCAAAGTAAGATTTATCTCCAATAAATTTCTACATCGGGACATTTTTATATTTTCATTATTAATTCTTAGTCTATTCTTTTTTACCTGATATTCACTTCCTGATTTATCTGTTAACCGAAAAAATCAGAAATTATTAATACAATTATAACAACTACTGCATCAACTATCTTTGAGTTATGTTTTGAATTTTCTCCATGGTGTCTCTCATGGGACTTTTATTACCTTCAGCTCCACCCAAAGGTGAAATTCCACCACTTACTTTTAGCTTTTGTGGTAGAAAATTTCCAAATTTATTCCAGTATCAAGGTGATCCAAGTCAGTGTTTCCAGAGCTATCGTGTTTCAGTGCCCAGTAACACTAGGCCCTCCCCTACCAGGTTAGCAAGCACCTCTTATATTAAAAGTATTTTCTTTCTTAATCAGTACAAGTGACCCTTTAATAATACCAGGAGGCAGAAAAGCACAAGTTATGATGATCCTAATTTCAGAATAAAAAACTGAAACAAAAATTTTTCAAGTGCATGATGATTGCAATACAGAATGTGAGGCTTGTTTGGGGAATTTTTTATGTGGATTTAACATATCTTGATCATTTTCAATCCTTGTACTCGCTCTGTCTTTCCTCTCCCATCTAACAAAGAGCCAGATAAAAGAATATGCTCCGAGTGAGGTGGAATCCACATACTAACATGTAATAAACACAGAGACATGAAGACACAAATGGAGAGGTATGACTCATCCTTAAAGGGGCTCCAGGTTTTTGCAAATGTCCCTCTTACCTGCCTTAATCACAAAAGAAGAAACAGATGTTCAACAGATCCTCTGGATAGCAGTAATATTGCACACACATACACACTTCGCACAAAGGGATGAGTACTATACTTGCAATTTTTTCCCAAGAACATAGTATCCTCTTTCCATCTTAGACAAGATAGGTGCTTTGAATTGAATGGATCCTCTCCAAAATTCAAGTAGTTTGATGTGGGGCCTTGAAGAGGTGGTTAGGGCATGAGGCCTTCTCCTGCATGAATGGGATTAAGGCCCTTATAAAGCGGCTTCATGCAGTTCAAGCACAGTCTAGCCACCTCTGATTTGGACTTTATTATTTACCTGCACAATGCAGCCAGACCCAGAGATAGGTAATACCTCAACTGACACTATTTCCCAAGAAGCAAATTGGTTTTACTTGGGCTTTTGTTTCTCCTTTCAGTATCATAATGTTCATGGTCATGATGATTTAAATAGTTCTAGAATATGTAGAAAATCCTGAATCTATCTAGTCCAACCTCCTTACTTAATAACGCAAAAACAAAGGCTAGAAAAGAGTCAGGGACTTGACTAAGACTAAGACAATCTGACAGAAGAGATGAATCTGAGTCCAGGCTCTTGTAGTCTTAGCATAGTACAGTTTCATGTGGCACAAAATTATTTCCCAGCTGTGCCATCTCTAATGCAAGGTAGAGCATTAGCACCTCTAGCACCACTAGTAGGTGCTGTTGCCTGAGCATAGGAATTTTCTCCCTCCACATAATGTAAAATTTCACTGTAAATGGGACCCTGGTATGGGACACTGTAGTCTATTAGGATGACTTGTACATGATGCCAGAACAAGGTTAACTCCATGGCCATCTTCTCCAGTACAATCAATTCGTTTCTCTCGGAAACACTTTGGAACACTCCAGGTTTATATGTGTTGTGTTCTGAAAATAGAAGGAATGGTAGCAGCACGTGAGGGGGCGTGTTCTGCAGAGGTACATCTGCAACAAAGAGGACGAGGCTCCGATCCCTGTTTGACCATAGCTGGTGTCAACTGACTGCTTTACACACCAGTGTTACACATTCACTTGGTAGAAGCCTTCCAGTTTTGCTTCCTTGTTTATTTTTGCAAATGTGGACAAGCTATTTAAGTGGAATGAGTGGTACATTTGTGGGTAGAAGAATTGAATTTTGATCCAATGAAAGCTATATCATATATAGGACCTGTGACTTTGGGCAAGCTCCTTCAACTGTTGGAGCTGTATTTAGATCAGGAATAATAATTTCAGTCCTAGATATTTCAAAGTTTAACTGGGAAGAAACTGACTATATATTAATATACACACAAGCATATATATATATATATATATATATATCTAACAAAATATAAGGAATTTCTCAAAGATACACTGCTGTAAAGTAAGCTTGTTTAGTTAATACTGATATAAACTACATGCTCACTATAGCTGATTGTACTTGTATAACTGGAGCTTCCATTCGTTGATCACATTACCAGAAATTTTAATGCAAAAGCCACAAAGAGGAATGTAGGACTATTGTAAAGAGTTACATGTCTTCTGAATTCTGGCAGTATGGTTTCTAGTCTCACTGGAGTGGGTGGATGAATGCCAGAAATGTTTAACACATGATGCTACATCAGAGCTCAAGGGAAGCCCCGTGGGCATGGAGTCTTAGGACCCTGGGCCAATTCCCTCGTGTGTCTCTGTAAATCCTCATTGCTAAACTGCCGTCTGCATTGATTCTAGCACCAGCACTTGCATAGCAACACTGAGCTCTCCGAGTGCTGAAGTGACGTCGTGGAAACGGTTATTAATGTACAAATGTGTGCACACAGTATGTGAAAATATATGAGGTTGAAAGTGATTAGTGCATTACTTTGAGGTAATACTTCCCACCCACCGGGACTATGCTCCTAGAAAAACTCCTCCAACTCTACAGAAGCCTGCACATTCATCTGCTATCACTTACCAGAATGTTTGGGATAAAAATGGTGTCAATTTTAAGGAAACACGCTTCTCAATTTTCTTTGTTAACATCTGAATAAAACATGAGGTTTCTACTTTTCCCCTATCTTCTTTCATTCAGAGAACAAGGCCCTTCACAATCTTGCTTTGAGAGAAACAGTTGCCCTTCTTTGCCAATTCCAGGTTAGCAGAATCACTGGATCTTTAAGTAGAAAAGTTTAAATTCCATTCTAATAAACTACTGGTCCTAATAATTTCTGAGGTTGAGCGCAAGGCTGTGTAGTAAGAATACAACAAGAAATCATCTTTCTACCCACTAAGAGCCCATGTCCCTGATAGAGAGTCAGAAACAGCAGCAGAAGAAAGACACAGAAAGTTCTGGAAGATCTGGCTGAGGCTGAAGGACACTTTCTGGACCATATAAGACTCTGGAAAAAATCCAGCATAACCTAGAGAGTCAAATAACTGGGCTGGCCACATCCTGTCTCTGTATCTCTCTTTTATAAAATTAAATACTCTGAATCAGAAGTTTTTATAAAGACCTCCACAGACTTCAGTTTTTCATTCTAAGATAAATTTTATAAGAACAACATGCAAAGTAAATTTAAATTAAGGCTGACTAAAGCTAAGAAGAATCTACGCAATGGTGATTTCTGGGCAGTCTTTTAGCATCCCAAATTTGTTGAACCTATAAAAGCTATGAAATAAAAGAATGTGAAAACCTGGAAATAGGCATGTTCTATTTATGTCCGTGAAATATTTCTGAGAAATTCCTCTTCTACTAAAGTAGTTTCCATATTTAGATTATCATACTCAATAAACACATTTAATTTCTACAAGATGACTAATACTCAAATGCCTAATAACTAGTGAGATAAGTCAAGGGCTATCTTTAACACTGAGACTTAATAGGAAGCTCCCAGAAACCATATAAATCTATAGGAACTACGGAAAAGCAGAGAAGTAGAAGTGTGTTCTTGCATCAGCTCCCGCTATGTGATTTTATTTGATGTTCTGTCTTGAGCAAGAGGTAGCACACAGGGAGAATGCAAAGGTGAAGGTCTTTAGCAACAATTTGGACCGTAAACAAAGCTTGGTATTATCAACATTCTGTTAAGTTCAAAGCAGAGATAGTTACAACAAATACAGCTTGCTTTATTTCTGAAACAAAACCATGCACATATTTGTGGCCATACTACTAATTAACCTGTAGATTGTTCCTTTCATCTACTCAGTGTGTTTCTCTCCCCCTGGTTGCAACATGTTGGGGTTATTTTTTACCATCTGGAATATACTCAGACTGTTCTCTTCTAGGCACTAGAGAGAGGATAGTACAAACGCTACAGGACGGGAGAGACTGACTTGTACAGCAAGATGAAAGGAGGTATACATGTAGGTATAGAAGGCTGGAGGATGACTCAGCAGTGCCATGATGACAGTCTATAAATATGTGAAAGGTGTAAACACCAAGGAATAATTTAGCTTGGTGCAGGTGGTACAACTGGGAGGGATCTTAAAGAACAGGAAAGATCTATGTTAAAGAAAAATTTAAATGTTAAATGCTGTCGTGGAGTGTAGCAAAATGAGAACATGAATATATGTAGCTGTGTAATCTTGGAAATGTCATTTCACCCATAGGCGTCAGTTCCCTCTTTTGAAAGTCAATGTGTGGACCAAAGATGGTTCACAGATCTTAGTGTTCTGCAATAAACCCTGAGGACTTCAAAGATCTTGCTATATTGCTAAGGAACAGGACGAAGAATGGAGGAGAGTGGTGGGCTCCTTCATCAGTTTCATTTCTGTGATATCAGCTTCCTCAGAGTAATTTCTGAGGAATTTACCAATTCCAAAAAGGTTGGGTAAGAAACTTACTGATTTAGAAAGTTTGAAAAATGCACTATATAGTTTTTTATTTTTTTCAGTACTGAAGACTGAGCCCAGAGCCTTTGCGCTGAGCTACACTCCCCGGACTTTCTACCTTTTTATTTTGAAACTGAGTCTCACTGAGATGCTCTGGCTAAGCTTGATCTTGTGATCCTCTGCCTCAGATTCCCAGAATGACGGGATTATCAATTGGTTTTTAAATCTACTCTTAGACAGAGGGCTTCCAATAAGGCAAGATTTCAAAGAGAAATCTGGCTCCCAAAATGATACAGGAACGCAAATGTGGGTAAATTAGGATGGGAAAACTGGCTCTTACCACTTGCCTATTCATTGCATAACCTGTGATGGGTTTTCTCACCATCCTTCTGAATGCTTTGTTTTTCACCATAGGCAAGGACATTCTGATATTTGGAGATGTTCAGGCAGAGTGAATGGGAGTGCTTCAGGTGGGATTCAAGCCACAAAGAGTAAGCACACCTCCTTTTAAAAGTTATTTCTACTTTTGAAATTCCATGACAATTCGCTGTTTTTATGCATTTGATTGGCTGGTGACTGATTACAGAGATCCAGTTGAGAGTTGATGTGTCCTTCATTTAGCAACAGACTCCTTGGATTAGCTCTTAAATTCATCTATAACACACACATACTGCAGCTCATGGCTTGACTGGGTTTCCTGGTTACTCTGCTACTCCCAAGCCTGTCTGCATACCTGTCCTTGTAAGCCACTTTCTCTATCCCAAATGCCCCTTCATTTGCGTGGCTTTCTGCAGGGCACAAACAATTGATACTCACAGCCTGACTCCTGAACTACTTGTTACAAGAGTCAGTGATATTTGACTCCAAGCCTGCCCTTGGCATTTGAACTTGGTATTATAATTATGTGCTTTAATCATCTATTATATAAATTAATTACAAAGTGAACCTAACATGCCTAATACCCTGAGTTCAATCCCTGGCACCTACCCCCAAATTAAAAAAGGAAAAAACCCCAATAAAATCTAAGTAGAATGGTTTGGAAAAGTTCCATTAAGACATTTCACTCCAGAATATTATGTAAATTGTTCAGTTAAGTATGGATAAGCAAACCTTAAAATATCATGGAAAAAGGCATAGAAATTGCAAAACATTCTGAATTTGCTGTAGTTAATAAACGACTAAATTTCTTGTTCTCCTTTAAAGAAACCCAAACTGAAACTTGTAGAGAATCCATTAGGACATTTTGCACTATCATTCATGCCAAACACAAGGGGTAGAAGGGTAGAAAGCTCTTCCTCAAACTTTGGCCATTTTCTTCAAACAAAATGATGAAATATATTTTTTGCCGTTTATTAAAACCAACTTTACCAAGCTATAATCTATATGCTGTGAAGAAGCCCATTTTAAGCATATATTTTGATCAAGTTTAATAAACATACAGTGATCACCATCACGATTCGTTCTCGAACCTTACCATCTTCCTCCAAAGTTTCTCAGTGCTCCATTAGAAGTCCATTTCTCTGTTATTTTTTGACAGTACAGGTTAGCTTTTTTCTTCTCTATTTAGGATTTTGTATCAGAGAATTACAGAACATGTACTCTACTAGGAGGAGTATGGTTTCTTTGCTCAACAGTATGTTTGTCAGGGTTTTCCATGTGGTTGTGCATATTGGTAACTTGCATTCTTATTGCTGATGAGATGCATTTAATTGTATAAATATGTCATGGTTTGTCCTTTCACCTACTAATGGATGTTTGGGTTGTTGCCAATTTTTAGCTACTAAAAATAAAGCTGCTAGGAATTTTTGTGTACATGTCTGAGTGGAGAAAAAGTTTTCATTTGTTCAGTTTCAACACTTAGGAAAAGAGTTTCCAAGTCATATGTTGTATGTATGTTTAATTTTTAAAGATACTACCGAGCTCTCTCTTCTAAAATGCCATGTTATTTAACATCCTTACCAGCAGTTTGTGAGGATTCCAGATGGTTCACCTTCCAGTCAATACTTGGTTTTTTCAGGATTTTTAGTCTCAGCCACTCTCATCAATGTATAGTTACATTAAGGGGTTTTATTTTGGCTCTCTGAAGACTAAAGGTATGGAGCATTTTTCACTTACTTCTTTTGTTATTTATATATTTTCTTCGCAGAAGTGTCTGCTCAAATATTTTGTATATTTTTATACTGTATTTTTGAGTTTTGAGAATTTTTTTCTGTATTCCAAATATAAAACCATTATAAGATATATCTAAGTTGCACATATTTTCTCCCCATATGTGGCTTGGTACCTCATTTTTGAATGGTTTCTGCTGAAAAGCAAGTTTTATAATTTTAAAAAATCTATTTATCTTTTTTCTTTCATTGACTATTGTATATTCTTCAAGAAATCTTTGTCTATTGTGAAATTACAAGATTTCTCTGTGTGCTTGTAGAAGTTCTATGGTTTTATCTTTTACATTTCATGTTTTTGATAGAAAACACACACAAAGGCTTTTCAATGGACACTGCAGAATCTCAAGACTAATGAAGCAACATTTAAACCAAGAGAATCCATCCCATGTTCACATGTTGGGAGACAATGGTGAGAGGTAACATTTCTCCCTAATGTGATTATTATGAGCAAAATAATCTCAGGGAGTGTTACTGGTATAAACTGAAAAATTGATTCTAAAATTTGTACAGAAATGTAACAAGTTGCAGAACAGTCCATCCAGCTTTGGAAGAAAAAAATGTTGGAGAACTTAAATTACCTGACATCAAGATTTGGTCTGAGGCAACTAATCAAGGCAGTGGGATAATAACTGGTACAAGATAGATAAAAATATTTTAAAGTAAAATTATGTAATCTTGCTCTAGTCACTAAATGTTGCTCCTGCAATAGGGATTATGTGGCCTAATGGGCTCTGAACTCTAATTTGCTGATAATAACACCAATGAGAAAATGGATCCACCTGTGGACTTCAGATGCACCCTCGCTTGCATTTTAAGACTCCCAGAAAGTAATGTTTTATGCTTTGCTACATTCATATTTTCTATTAGAACATGCTGAACTAAGCCCAATGTCTTACGTCAATTTTATTAAAAAGAAATTACATCTAATTGTGTCTCCATCCTTTCCCATTAATCCATTATGAATATTTTATTCTACAGTGTTAGAAAAAGTACATTCACTTGTTAGTGAAGAACACTGTTTTATAAGAAGTGCTTACAATTTAGAACTTCCTACCTTACTTTAAATATTTCAGAAAAAGTAAAAGGCAAGCAATGAAAAGTCTTAATCCATAGGGTAAGGGCCATTTAGAAGTCTTTTGTCTTCAGGTTGCGATTGCATAGTTAAACATACTTGATGTCTCAGTTTGTAAAATCATCTTTATGGAAACATCCATGAGAGATGACTTAATAGTGAAATACTTTCCCATTTCTTATAAGTTGCAAATGATTGTCATCTTATTCCCACAAGGAAAAGCACTGTGAGTTTTTTTTTTTGTTTAACATCAATAGCCAAGCACGAATTCTGATCTCTTGATAAAATATAAAACTTTCCTGCTGATCCTCCGCCTATGCTACTTTCATGACTATGCATAATTATTATTTTTAGCTAATAAACATATCTGAGGCTAAAACATTAATTTCATAAGCTGTATACCCATGCCTTTCTGGAAGAGAAAATAAATTAAAAGGCATCAGAATGTTTCACCCTAAGAAAAAATCAAAACACTAATTTTTAATATTTTCAGAGAGAAAACATCTAATCAAACATGATCCTTTTACAGCCATGTTATTTACTCTAAAACAATGAAACAGAAAAGGAATAAATATGAGAAAAGGAAAAAATGTAAACAAAAGGAAAAAAATGGGTGGAGGGATTGAAGGGAGGGTAGGGGAATGGGGAAAAAATGAGAACAAAGATATATTATGTAAAGAATATATGAATGTCAGCATATTGTATAGCTAAATTGTCCCAATGAAATTAATGAATTTAAAAGAAAACCAATGAAATTCATGAAAAAAATACAATAGAACTTTATTCCATGGACTTGAGTCCACTGAACTAATCAGTTATTCTGAAAGTCAGGTGTGGTGGCAAACAGTTTTAATTCCAACACAGTGGGACTGAGGCAGGGAAATCTTAAGTTCAAGCTCAGCCTAGGCAACTTAGGGACTTGGTGAAATCCTATCTCAAAGTTCAAAAACTAAAGGGTACGGGGTGGAATTGGGTTATTATCAAGCAGGAATAAAAGAGTTCATTCAAAATCTGGCCTTTAGCAAGAGGTAAAGATAGGGTGACTGCAGCCGAGAGAACCATTGCTAATTCTAGTGTTTAGTAGTTACCCAGAGCAGGACGATCACAGGTCTTTGTAAAGTGAATTATTCTCATCTTCATTTGCCAGTTATTCACCAGGACTAGGCCAACTTTTAAGAATTTCTTATCACCCCTCCTCAGTTTCTCCAGAATTTCATCTTCTAAGGAATTTTTGCATCTATTCACAACATGAAATAAAAGCCCTCCATTGCAGAAGTGTAAAATAGGTACCTGTACATCTTCTAAGAGCAGCAAAGACTGTACTTGTTTCCACCAGTCCCATGTTTTCTAACTTCTATGTCTTCATTGTTGGTACACAAATGATGCCCTGCAATCCATTTTCAATAAGCACAATCACATTTTATCACCCAAAGCCTGTCCAAAACGCTGCCTTATCCAAGATGCCAGACAAGAAATCAGCCTTTTCCTCCTTCCGTCATTTTTTTCATCTCCTTTAAAAAAATGAAGAGTACAGTATTTCGCTCCATGAATGGCCTGTTTAAAACTTGGTCCTTTTTAAATATTGGGTTGTTTATAAAGCCTCTCATTATATCTGAAAGCACATATAATGTCTTCCTTCTTTAAATTATTATAGAGATTTTAACTCTTTACAGGCAATCATGTTAATTCAGTTTCGGCTAAGAACATTTATATAGCAGTCTAATTTCACCTACAAGATCTTGAGTAATGTTTACAGTAGAACCTGGTTATTTATTTATGTGTTTTATGGGGATCCTAATCCATGTCTGATATTACAGACTTCAAATCCACATAAACATGACAAGTCATAATTTTGGAAAGGATTCTGCCCCCTGCCCCCCCCCCCAAATAACAAGATAGCAGATTTTTCAAGAAAGGAGTTTGGTGTTTAACCCAGCTAATGTTCTCAAAGGAAGAAGCAAAAGGTACTTCATTATTTGATTTATAAAAATTATGCTTTGCTGGTGGCAAATGAGTGAATAAAATAAACATAACTTTCACATTAAAAGTGAAATATCCATAGTACCAATGGACCAATTAAATGTTCAAAGTTAAGAATTTGGTGATACCAGAAAGACTGGCTGGAGTAAGAGACTATTTACATTTGTGATTAAAAGCAGCCTATATTCTATCAAGTGGCTATGTTTGAAAATGGGGATTCATTTCACTTATATAATTACTAGCACAGTAAATGAAAAGCTTTAAATTGACTAGTGAGGTAGAATGAGATTCTGTACATAGATTTTTAAGTCGTATTACTATGAACAGTTAAAAGCAAGGTTTCTGAAGTCATACTCTCTGCCTTTCAAGCTGTCACTCACCTGTGACCTTGCATAAGTCACCTAAATTACGGGTGCACAGATGACTTCATTAGTAAATCAAGAACATAAAAGTATCTGCTAAATCAGAGGCACTGTGGGACATATACAAGTTCATATATTTAATTTGCATACAATTCAATTAATATAAAATACATATCTCCCTGAAGGTGAGAGTATGCAGCATATGATGTTATCATTGTTGCTGTGATGATTATGGAATCACTACATGCCCAACACCCATAATTTGGAAATAACACTTCAGAGAACTTAGTTGCTACAAAATTTTATTTCCTAATAATGACATATCAGGCTTCTGGCTCAAGATACTGAACTAAGAACACAATACATTCCAGCACTACTGAAATAAAAGCATACAAATGATAAACATAATACACAAGTAACAGCAAAACGTGTGTAGTGAGAAGAAAGAAAATATATGTGGGCAAACCAAGATATTTCAATATATATATCTGGAACACAGGAAGCAGACAAGAACAGGCTGGTTAAATGCAATAGGCCATATCTTAGAATAAGACAGAATGAAACTCAAAAAGAGATGAAGGGAAAGGCTACATTGCACATGATACAAATAGCATCGATTTTTTTTTTTTGTATGAGACTGAACTCAGGTCCTTGCGCTTGCAAGGCAGGTGGCGGAACCACTGAGCTAAACTCCCAGCCCCCAGCATCGATTTTTATCAATAAAGAGCATCCAAAAATGATAACTGTAATAAGTTACAAGGATGGCAACAATGGATTAAGGGTTTCATAGTCCCCTACCTAGAGAATTGCCACATTCTCTAGTGATATTAAATATTTAAAAAGCCCATAACTGGTAAATTCATCAACAAACCATACCCAAAGACCACCAAAACAGTCTCAAACTGCTTGAAACAAAAGAGAGCATTATTGACTGTGTTCCTCTAGTAGTTTCTTAGCTTTCTTTCAGAGGAGTGAACAAGGGTGACTAATGCAGGCAAATTCTGAAATTTATCCACAAGAAATTTAGTCTGGGCTGTGCACCCATGGGTGAGCATTGGTTGGCACATGGTACACTAGGAAGAGGTCTTTTGTAAAATACTGCCTCATAGAATCTTTGTACCAGGAGAGGCAACATCGACAGCTCTCCTTGTTTATTACTGACAGAGCCAGGACTAGAATCCAGGTCTCCCAACTCTCAGTCCAGGGATTTCTTCACCACCTCACTGGCAAATTTCCCTCTTTGTTCTCCCATTAGTTACCATTTTGTTATGTATCTTTTTAAATTCAGGAAAATGAAGGACAAAATATAAATCACACATAATCTGATTATTGAGTTTACACACACACACACGGAAAGTATTTTCAACTGGCATATAAAATTTGAACATGTTTATTATGGGATACCATGTGAAGTTTTAATACATGTATACAATATGTAATGTTCATACATCAGGGTAAACATATTTATACCCTCAAATATCATCATTTGTGATTAAAACAACCCAGGTCTTATCTTCTCATTTTTGGTTGTATAAAGTACATTAGTTGTAGTTATTTCACTGTGCAATAGAACACCATAACTTCTTCCTCCTAACTATAACTTAATATCCATTGATTAACACTTCTCCATCCTTCCCTCCCTTCTCCTCAATTCCTACATCAAGAAAGCAGACATCACAAATAAGTAGCCTATCACTGAACCTCAAGAAACTAAAAAAACGGGAGCAAATCAAGCCCAAAATTAGTAAATGAAAAAAATAATAAAGATTAGAGCAGAAATAAATGAAATAGAAACCAAAAAAGAATACAAAAGAAAAATAAAGATTTGATTCATCAAAAAGATAAAAACATTTGACAAATCCTTAAGTAGACTAAAGAGAAAAAGGAGAAAAGACTCAAATAAATGACATCAAAATTTAAAATGAGACTTTACTACTGACCCCATAGAAATACAAATGATCATTAGAATATTATGGTAACTTAAAAAGAAATAGACAAACTTCTGGAAATATATATCATACCAAAACTGAATCACAAAGAAAGAGAAAAACTGAAGACTAATAATGATATTAAATCAGTAATAAAAAGTCTCCCAGGAAAAAACAGGATTTACTGCTGAATTCTATCAAACATTTAAAGAACTCATACCAATTCTTCGTCAATTTTATTCCCAAAAACTGAAGAGAAAAGAATTCTTTCAAACTCATTCTATCAGGCCAGCATTGTACTGACACCTAAATCAGAAAAGGACACAATAAGGAAAGAAAGCAACAGGCCAATATCCTGGATGAAGGCAGATATAAAACTTCTCATCAGAATACTAGCAAACTGAATCCAACAGCACATCAAGTAGGAGTTATCCCTACTTGATGAATACTTTAATATATGCAAATCAATAAATGTGATATACTACATCAACAGAACAAAGGACAGAACTCTATGTCTTTATGTCTGGCATTTTATTATGAAAAAATTTTGAAGAATTTCTTTTGCTTCAAAACTTTAAAATATATTATTATATTACATGCACTGGGAACTGGGTCACAATACAGGTGACTAGGCTAATTAATTTAAGCATTTTGTCATTTGTACCAATAATAAAGCCATTGTTGACAAAATTAGGACAGCTCTTCTGAAGGATTAATCAAGCTATTTGGTTGCCTGAGACAAACACTGAACAACCTCTGAGGGACAAAGTTAGGAGACCTCAAGGCCAGTGATTCAGTGCACAATGCAATATACGAGTAGATGTGTCTTACCAAGAAGAACCAAGCCCCAAAGCTTGCTTTAATACCTGGTATGGATCAGGTGAGGTATCCATCATAGAATAACTCTGTTTATGAATAACAAAGATTTCCACCACTCCAATCTGCACCGCATGTGCATGTAATTTTCAGAGGTGAAATGACTGACTGCTGTGTTCACATGGACAGGGTGGTACTCTGGAATTCAAGGGACAAAGTGACACTGAGTGGCTCTAATTTCAAGAAGGGCTCAATCCCCTCAGGCTCTTGACCATATGTTCCCCAAACCTATCAGTGTTCCTCCCAGACTCTTTTCAAACTTAGCAAATGCATCTTTTCCACTGAAGTCATTGGGATGGATGACAGTCTTCACAGGTCATCTAATCCATGCACCTGCCTCTAGGCAGGCCTGGTCTTAAAACCACCCCAGACAGATGGTTCTTTATAAGTCTCAAAATTCCTCAGGGAAGGAGGTTTCACAGGCTGCCACAATAGTCTATCCCTGTGTCTCGCAGTCACCCATAGGACAGTGAATCCTAAGCATGTAGTAAATAGCAGGTGGCAATGAGAAAACTCTTTGTCTTTTTCTGAGGAATTGGAAGTTGGCCAAGTTAGCCATGGGGTCACTGCCAAATCGTACAGGAACCCCAAGGCTGCTAGGAGCTGTGCAAATGTCAAGTTAAGTGGGGGTATTTAGTGCTCCCAGCTGACAAAATGCCACATTCAGCATTGAGCTGGGCTAGTTTCACAATGCTCAGTCAAGAATTTGAATGTTGATAATAAATTTCAAGGCCTAATTTTTTTCAATTACAAAGTTGGAAAACAACAAAAAAGATAAAAAGAATGAATTTCTAAGTAACTATGAGATGAAAGAATAACTAAATTATAAAAGATTTTTAATCAATAAAAATAGCACCAAAATGTATGGAATGAAAATAAAGTCACAGATGAGCATTTATGAATTTAAAAGCTATGAAGTAAAAAAAGAGTAAAGGGACTAACATTGAGATTTGGATACTCCACAAATAAATAACTAAATAACTAAATCAAAATAGGAAGTAGAAATTAGTAAGGCTAAGTATTAAAAGTTATGTAGAGAACTGGCAAACTTTGTACACAAGCATATACCCACTCCTTATGAAAGATTAACTAAGAAGGAAAAAGAAAAACAGCAAAAGTAAAAAGGGAGATATAAATACAGATACGAAAGAAGTTTTAAAATAAGTGAGTAGTATTGCCTACATTATGCTAACACTGTTGAAAATATTGATGAAATGCATGATTTTCTAGGAAAATAGAAACAATAAATTCCAATACAAATAAAAAGAAAAACAAAAATTCAGCAGCTTGATATTAGAAACAGAAAAGATCTTAATATAAATAGTGATTAATAACATAATTCAGTTAGGTCTTTGGATAGAAAAGCGAAAGTCAAGGTCTTTCTTTCATATTAGCAGTAACTACTGTGAAATGGAGACAAAAAGTACACAATAACAACAAAATGAAATGATCTTGATAGTAATCCAGAAAGAAAAAGAAAATAAATACTTGTTGAATTCAAAGGGAGAGACTACTATGATAAAGTGGGGAGGCTTAATTTTTAAAAATTCATCTCAGTACAGATTAAAGAGCCAAGGTACAGGGAGTAAATTGTTTGCTTTAGAATTACAGATATTTTCAGTCTTTCTACAGAAGCTTTTGTACTTTAACTGAAGCATACTAACATTACAGGTATATATGAACACACACATTTTTGATGAAGAAAAGCAAAATTCCTAAGAGAGCTTTAGAATTCTCAACTTCAAATGCAGTCAAAATGCAACCCAGAAACACAGGAACGTGTCCTCTAGACTGCACATAGTCACACGTGAGATTTGGGTGGACATGTAGACTCCTGTGCAGGTAATTATCCTAAAAGGATAATGCTCAAACCCATTCTGTGCATGACCAAAGCACGAAGAGCTCACCAAAAGCAAACTCGAGTGCATGGTTCACTGCTGGCTTTTCATGTGAGCTTCTCTCACTTTGATGCCAATAGATAAGGTAGTACTGGTCCAACCTTCCTCTCTGGCCCAACTAGGAGAAAATAAATTGCCTCTATGGTGGGAAATTAGCAGGACTGAAGAAGGTCAGAAAAGAACTTTGGTAACTCCACCCTTTTATTTATTTATTTTTTTGGTACTGGGATCTAATTCAGGACCTTGCTCTGTAGGCATGGTACCACTGAGCTAAATCCCCAGCAACTCCACCAATTTATAAAGAATTTTGACTGATATTATTTAGTTTTATTTATACTCCATTATTCTAGAGGATATGTTCACATCTTCAGTTTTTGAAGAAGAAATAGGAATGGGATACCTTAGAAAACTTAGCTTTTTCTTTTTTTTTTCAACAAATGTGTGTAATGTAATGTCATACTCAGTATTAGCACGGCAACATATACTGCTCAGCAGTTCATGCATGAGGAAATCCTGGAATGTATATGTCAGTGTATCTTTAAGACACATGTATCCCTTTATAGTGTATTTTAAAGAATATATCTCCCGATTTCTGCTCACAGCTAGATCTTAGGATAACTTAGTTCATTTCTGAATTGCATCTAAGTCGATTCTCACTGCTGGAGATGAACATTTTCACTTGGGGACCTCATTTGCTTTTCAATTCAGACAGAGCCTATGCTTTGCTGAACATACTCTTTTCCATGGCCTCAGTCAGAAGATTCCCTAATTCCTTTTAGCCTCCATGGAGCTCTCTGCTTCTCAATTCTGGGATTCCTGAATTAACTTTAGAAAACATACGGTTTCATAAGACTACCTAAGATTAGTACGGGGTGGGTGAGGACAGTCTTTCCTCCTGACTCTTTTTTCTTTACCAACATATGCTTGAACACCTTGACTTTTCCTTCATCTCTCTTCCACCACTATTTGATTTCCTTTGTAAATGAAAAATAGCAAAAGGTAAGAGAAAAGGAGGGAAGGACAGAAGAAATGATGTAGTGAGAAAAGGAGGAAGAAATCTGGATGCATTTAGTGAAGGATTGGATGAAAGTCGCCAATATCAAGGGAAATCATGGCTGAGCCTTAATGACCTATGACTTTGCATGACTTATGAGACAGATGCCACTGACTGGGAATTAGCAAATTTCTTCTAGCTACTCCAGGACCTTGGTGTGGTTGTTAAGGCAGAATGGCCCTTCTCAAGAATTGTATTCAATTCTGAAGTTTTTCTTTAAGATTAAAGTTCACAGCAAGACTTCAGTCTTTGAACAGGCTTACTGGGGCTCCTGTATGTGCTTCCCAAACATCAGTCTGACAGTGTTATCTCTAAAAGATAACTAAGAAATTTACCAGAACCAGGCTGTGGATGGTAACATAAGTCTCCAAAGATGAATATGTCTTAATGCTTGATACCTCTGAATGTGTTAGTATAGAAGGGCTTGGCAGACAGAGAGAGAGAGAGAGAGAGAGAGAGAGAGAGAGAGAGAGAGAGAGAGAGAGAGAGAGAGAGAGTCTGAATGAAAATCTGAGATGACCTGAGTGGACCTGATCTAATCGCCCAGATCCTTAAAATAAATAAATAAATAAAGGGGGGGGGAGAACCTCTCATCAAAGCAAATTTTGACTATGGAAAGATGATCAGAGATACTATGTTGGGCCATAATGGAATGTAGAAGTCCCTAGAGAAGGAAAAGGCAAGGAGAATTTCCTGCTGGGACTCAGAAAGGAACTAAGTCTTGCTGACTCCTTGATTTTAGCTTGAGAAGACCTGTGTTGAACTGCTGACCCATCAAAGAGTAAGACAATAAATGTGTGTTGCTTTCAGCCTGACATTTGCGGTGATTTGTCATTGCAGCATTAGAAAACTAGTAAAGAGATAATACAATCCTGAATAAAATTCCACTCCCATCACATCAATCCAATTTGAGAATAAAGAAGGGAGAAGAAGGCTTAAGGTAAACTGACCTCTTGTCCACATACCATACTCCTTTGCCTTCTAAAAGGTGATCTGAACTTATACTCCCTTACCAAATTCTCAGATCATCTCCTTTAGCATTTATCCAGTCCTAAGGGAGTTGTCAAGTTCTCCCCTATTCTCAGGAAATTCATTCCAAGAAGCCCAATGGATGCCTGCAACTGCACGCAGTACTGAACCCTAAAATGTAATACCTTCTCCATCTTCACTAAACACTTATCACTTACTGTGGTCAGAGCTTTTCTATTTAAGGTATGGTGTGTAGCAAATTTCACGTGAATGTTCCTTTCTTCACATTTTCATGGACACAAGGTACATTTTCCCTGTACCTTTTAGCAACTTCAGCATATGATTTTTGTCTTTCCTTGTTAAGAACTTTCACCTTTTCACTTAAAAGAAGCACTCTGCTGTTTGTCTTTGGCATATCCAAATTACTGGCATCACTACTTTTGTGTTTGGGGGCTGTTATTAAATAAAATAGGGGTTAAATAGACATATGCACTTGGTGGTACAACAGTCATTGTTACCAGAGTGATACTAAGTGACTAAACAGTGTAAGCGGGGGGTACCCCGCACTAAACAAAGATGGATATTCTTGTGAGTAGGACAGAACCAGATAGAGTTTTTAATTACACTACTCTGATGATGGGCAATTCAAAACTGAATTATTGGGCCGTGGATTTAGTTCAGTTGTTCTGCAGCCTGCCCCGCAGGCGCAAGGATCTGAGTTCAATCCCTGGTACCAAAAACAAACAAACAAACAAAAAACTGAATTTTGTTTATTTCTCTAATTTTCCATTTAATATTTTCAGGCCATAGTTGACTACAGTGAACTGAAACTGTAGCAAGCAAAACCGTGGATATGCGGAGGAGGGCTATATTAAGGTATCTCTTACTCCGGGATAGCTTACTCAATTCATAACTACCAAATACTTGGTAAATAAGCAATGCAAAAAGGAAATGAGATTTCTGAGGTTAATGGAAAAAAAATCAAGTTTAGTCCATGTATTGCCACATTATGGCTGTGGCTTATACTCCTGTTTCTCTCCAGATATCATATTCTTTGCAAAGATGGAAAAATTAGAAAATAGCTTCTAATGTACACTCTACTCTTAACATGTACATATTCTTAAATAAGATCATGACCCTGACATGTTTACTGCTTGAAGTTGTGAGCAGTGGAAATAATACATATGTGCATACAAAGATTTTCTCTGAGAATCTGGTTTTATTTTGAAAGTTGCAAGCAATCTTTAAATCTAATGTGCACACATCCATACCTAAAACTTAATGGTCCTCCTTCTGTTGAGTCAGATACATTCTTCACATAGTGGTATTCTTGTAATATGGCTGATAGGTGAAAAGCTAAATGCATGTAAAACACACCAGAAATATAGTTGATCTGCATTTCTTCATACCAAGGCACTTCCTGTTTTGAACTGTGAGAGAAAGGTAGTAATACCACCTTTCTCACCGAATAAGTCCCTTATATCTGTTACCATGAAATTTCCAGTTTAATTCCGCCCTGTGAAGTGGCTTTATAAAATCATCTAGGGCAATAATACTGTTGTATGGCAACACATGTGGTTATATTGTCTGATTTTTAAATAAATCACTAATGCTGCCCACTGTTGAAGAGGTGGAACATTTTGCTAATTTCTACCAGGAAACAAAGATCCAAAAGATATATATATAATATATATATATATATATTATATATATATCCTTCTCACAAGGCTATATTCCTAGACCTTTTTATTTAGAGATAAGGTCTCACCAAGTTACTAAATTTCCCAGGCTTGGCTTGAACTTGCAATCCTCCTGCTTCCGCCTCCCAGACTGCAGGGATTATAGGTTTGCAATGTCACTCCCAGCTGAAAATTCTGTAACATCTTTGGTAACATTTTCCACTGTTGGACACCAGGTTCTACCTCCTTCCATGGGGTCACCACTTCTCCTTAAACTCATCCATGCTCCTGTCACAGAGAAGTTTTGTTATGCCATTTTTGACAGTATCTTACTATTACAACACCCCATGTCTTCTTATTGCTCTATCTTTTGCATATGCCGCTTCTTCTAATATGGAACACCTTTGTTCTCTTTCTCTACTGATAAATATCCTATTAGCTCCTGAAGATTTAGCTCAGCTATCTTCTTTAATCTACTTATTTTCCTTGGAACTCAGACAGTCTCTGTTGGTCATATGCACAGAGTTCCTTCATCACATTTATCGCATAGGAAAAAGATTACATATAGTATTTTTGACTCTCCAACCTGTGGAAGTCTTTGAATTTCTTTGGGACAAAGGCCTCCAGATTTATTTATAGCACCTTTTTCTGCAGGAAGGATGTATTCCACCTTTGATTCACCTCACCTAAGTTTGGGATGAACATACACTAGAAGTTCCTTTTAAATATTCATTTAGCAAATATACCAAATAACCTTATAATCACCTGCGTCATTACTAAACATACTGACTCACTAGAGAAGAGAGATCACACAAAATCTAGGTGATAATTTTCCTGCTGGGTTTCACCATCTCTGTTATTTGTTCAGTTATCAAAGAAATAGAAATTGAAAATAGACACACAAAAAAGCTATGCAACCCACAAATTTACCATTATGAAAATGTGCATTCCATATTGATGAGTTGCTATTTAGGAGCAAGTCAATAGGTGAAAGATCAGCAAAATATAATGAACTTATCCTCTCTTGACCAACTTGATTTGTCATGGGATCCTAGGCAAATTAATCAAATTGTTTCCTGCCTTACATTTCTCTAACAACAATAAGTAGAACACAGCGCATTGCACAAAGGTGGCTTTGTGGAATAAACAAGAAAATTGCTTTACATTGAATGTCAGAGGTCTCAAGTTCTTTATGGAGATATGGCAAAGAGGAGCTATGATCTTGTGGAACGTATCTCCACTCTCTGGTTCTTTTCCTGCCTGTGATATGAGAAGACTGGATTAGATTAGTAAACTTCAACCTAAATTTTCCATTCCATCACACCTGAAGAAAATGCTGCAGTCTAACTTTTCTTGGAGTGATGGTATTTTCTCACTGGAAGTGGGCTGAGGTTATGTCAGTAGTCAGAGGCCTAGTATAGGTAGATACAAGGTAGGGGTGTGTGCGTGCGTGCGTGTGTGTGTGTGTGTGTGTGTGTGTGTGTGTGTACACGTTTGTCTAGTGACAAAGTTTCCCTGGGCAAATCCTTATGTTAGAACCAGGAAACTCAGGGTCTCTCCAGCCCCAATGATCTATGATTTTTAATACAATAATTAAATGGCACAGAAAGGGCAGTAGCATAAGATGCAGACTAAGTGTAGTGTGTTAGCTAGTTGAGAAAAGTGTCCTCATTAAAAACAGGTATCTGCTAAGCAAACAAAAACAGAGACAACATTTTTGAAAACTGAGGCTATGCCTCTAAAAAATCTGTGTGACCCTGCGGAAGGGCTAATCTGTCCTAGAACTTAGTTTTCTCATCTGTAAAATCCAGATAAGAAGGATTACCTGACGTGATGATGACAGGCGTTCAGCTACTAAAGTATTCAACACAGTCAGCACTTCATGAGTGGCTTTGGCCCTTGAGGCAAATTTGTACTCAACGCACAAAAAAGAATGAAAAGTGTCCTTGCCCTTAATGGCTAGAGCTTCACTTACGATAGAGAATTTCAGATAACTCCATCCTAGACTGGACTCTCTAGAACTTCTGCAAATAAAATTAATATCAAAGTTATTTTAATGTATTTTATAGTTATTCAATGACTCAATAAAAACTAGTCAACATTTGCACATCTTAACTGGAAATTCCAAAAGTTCTTATTGTGGTCATCATCTGAGATTGGTTTCAAGTTTATGCTCACACAGATGAAGCCCAATTAATTTACACCATGATTCTGTAGTGAAGACTTAATGAACACTAACTTTCTCTCAACACTGCTGCAAATAATGTACATGTGATATTTACTTATTTACTCCTCCTCAAACCACTATTACAAATAGCACTATAACCATTTCTACTTTGCAGGGGGTAAAACCAGGGCACAGAGAAGTGAAATTTGCTCAAGGTCACTGGCGCAGAGTAGAAATTCAATCCTATGCATTCAGACCCAGAACCCAAGCCTTGGGCTCTCTGGTATGAGAGAATGTAAGGCAAGCTGTCAGGAAACTTTAATTTTAAACGTATGTGGATGTCCTGAGTAAATGACTTCTTCACTAATAGTTCTTCATCTAAAACTAAAGGATTTGGATTAAATCTAAGGTCTGTCCTATCACTTACTAACTCAAACTATGTTGCTTTTTTAATGACAAGCATTAGTGTGTATCCAAGTATCCCCACGCCCACCATATTTACTTCGTTAGCTGATATATTTCTTTGTTTTTGTGGGACGTGTTATGTTGACAACACAAACTATGGTTTACGGATCTGTATGTTTGTAAATGTAAATGCTACTATTGCTGTTTATGATCCTTTTTAGGAGAAATAAATACACTGTAAAGTGAAACAATAAAAATAACCCCAAATTGGACAGATCAAATTTCACCAATAGGGACCTCACAATTACCCGTCATATTATTTTTCATGTTATTTCCATCTCACCTCCCATTTCATCATTCACTATCCCTCTTTTCCTGCTTCATTTCGTCTGTGAGATATACCATTGTCTGACATGCTAAATATTTGACTTATTTATTTGCCGTTTTTCTCTCCTCATTAGAATGCAAGCCCCACAGCACAGGTTTTGTTTTTTTTTGTCTGCCTTATTTGCTGCTGTTGCATCAATGTCTAGCAGAATGAGTTCACACAGGAAGGGCTCACAAAGGACTGATGAAAGGGATAGAACTGCTTTCTATTAGGAGGGATCTCAGTGGAGTGTTGGCACCATCCCTATTAAACTTCTGTCTGCTCACCATACTTAATATTATCCTCTGAAGACAGAAGACCAGAGATAAGTTTCGACCCATGCCTCCTACACTTTCCTGAAGTCACCTCCCCAGCTCCTCCAAGTTAGCACAGTATGACTGGTTTAGGCACTTATGACATCTGGACCAATCTTCATTCTTTCAGATCCTCCCCTGTTCCAACGTGTTCACCCCAATGATGACCCACGGTGATCTTTAAACAGTTATTGTGTCCTTCTGTCGTTTAATCCCTTCATGGTTACCAAGGGCTTTCAGAAAAGATCCCAGACTCTAGTAGGCAACAAAATATCCCTCAGACCTGGCCACTAATTATCCTTTTATTCTCATTTCTGCTTAGTATACCCTATTCTCTAGTCATATTTCTTTCTTTTTGGGGGGCAACTGTCTACTGGTCCTATTTCTTTGTTTTGACTGAATTGTTTCTCTGAAATGTTCTTAAACTCATGGTTTGTCTGGAAAATTCCATTCTATTACCAATGCCAACATTATTTATGTTAGAAAATTCTTCCCTAATTTTCCAATATAAGTGAGCCATTGTAACTTTTTTCTCCCACAATATCATTAAGCTCCAATAATAATTTTCTCACATTGTAATTGAGCTATTTGTAAATACATCTGTCTGTATTTCAGGGCTGAGTGTTTAAAGCAAATGCCTAGCACAGGGCTTGGCACATAGTAGGCTTTTAATAACTACTGGGCAAATAAATGAAAACACAAAGAACACCACACATTTCCTAGGTAGATAACCTTATCTTTCTTGGGAACATTTATAAATAAATCAGGTCCCACAACATCATCAATGATGGAAAGTCTAGAATTTTCCTAGTCTTACCTAAACACATCTTGTCACTTGTCTAGGTAGGGTCTCTCTCAACTTCACAGTGACTGTGATATTGAGAACAGTTCTTCTTGGGTGACGTCCAAGTGAAAGTCCACCATGAGCCTAGGACATCAGTGAGAATGCAGTCACCGCAGGTGAAGTTTGGGAGGTAACTGGCCCCAGACACTTGAACTGCATTTCCTTGATAAGCCAAGAGAACCAGAAGCAATCATATCCCCATGTCACCTGTCACCAGGGAGGCACAGCAGTAGAAGATCCGGGATAGTAGGATGTGGGTAAACTGTTCCCAGGATTGCTTCAGAAGCACAAGAAAAGTTTTCTTTAGAAGCAGGGTGTCACAACAGCTGCCTGAAGACACCACACATCCAAAATTAGGAGTGGGATCTAAGTCGAAGAATCAGTTAATCAGTGTCTGGCTTCCTGAACCACCTTAATGAAATAAAATGCCAAAATTCACAGATACATTGACACTCCTGCTGATGGCCTAAAATAGCATCAACTTCCGACTGAGCGAGCCAATTGCTAGCTATTGCCTTCCTGATGACATGTCAATAGGTTGACCTTATTTTCAAAATGAGTTCCTTTTTCCTTGCTCTCTCTCATTTCCCCCTTGGCAGTGGGACTGGACTTGCTTTTTCTAAGGCTCATTAGACTAGCAGATATCACTGCTAAAGATTAAAAAGAACTATTTCCACAGGAGAAAGAAGGCAGCACTGGATTGGAACAAATAGTGAGGAAAGGGAGTTTCAGAACATACATATTGATAACATTACAATGAAGAGGTCTAATCAAGTCCAAGTGGGAAGAGAATGGAGATGCACTTCTCAAGTGGTATTTGTAAAAATAATATTGTGTCCAGCACTTGTCTGATAGCATTTGGCTAAGATGCCCAGCTAGGCACTGTTATTACCCTTGTAGCAGAGGAAGATCTTGACCTTATAGACCTATAGCACAGTTCAATCAGAGAAAGGGCATGCCTAGTTTTCTACCTCCTGTCTGGTCAGTGATGGGCCCTTCAAGGAGAGGAAATCAAATCATTCCTGAAACATCTCCAAACTGAAGTAGAGGAGAAGCAGAGTAAGATGTGGAAGAAAAGCTGGGCATTGAGCGCAGGACTTGTGGGTCTTTTCCCAAGGCTTCAGTTATCTTATGTTCTGAAAATTAGAGTACTACAAGGATTTTATGTGACACATGCATCATACGCAAGGGCTAAGAGTTTGGGCTCTGGGTTCAAACTGCAACCCCAACTGGTAGCGTCTTGGAAAGCAAGATCTCCTTTATCAGTTTTTCTCATGTGTAAAGGAAGAGCACCTGCTTCCATAGGGTGACAGCCAGGATATATGAGCAATGAGTATAAATCTCACAGGATATGGTAAATTCTCAAACTATGTTCATCTTATATTAAACAAAATCAGCAGCGGAAAATTTTAAGGTCAAGTTAGTAGAGAATCCTTACTGCAGGCCAAGGTGTGGATGGAGTGGCATAGAAAGATATTTAAAAATCATCTACCTCTAGCTCCTCATTTTGCTTTTCACAAAAGAAGGAAAGAGCAAGATAAAGAAGATGTGGTCTCTCTTCTTAGTGAGCTTACAGTATAGTAGGAAACATAGACATGTAAACACACACATTCACATGTAAGAGTAATAAAAGTAATAAATTGTGAATGAAATACAACCATAAGAGAAAAAATTGGAGACTATGTTCTAGAGTAGTTTTTAGTGCCTCTTTAAAGTACAAAATCTTTTTAAGGCTTCATTCACAAGAAAAATAGATGATATATCTGGATCTTACAATCGACCAGGGCCAAGCCTTCACTTACTTTAATCAATGACATCAATAAGCCAGAGTAAGTTATGTTTAGGGAAGCAGGAGTTATAGCCTGGCCCCAGGATTCTGTTGTTTTCTGTCTCCCTGCTTCCTATCAGCAGGCACACTGACACTGAGACCAGATGTTCAGTGGAGGGTCCAGTCTCTTATGGCCCTCTGATTGCTCAATGGAGATTATAGCTAGATTTCTGAATGGTTTGGGCAAAAACTGCTGATGAGTCCAAGACTATAATTGCAATGTTTTAACCAAAACAGAAAAAAAGACACTTTCAGCACACAAAGAACTAACTCGGTTTTTGTACTACCTGCAATTCTCAGCTTAGTAGAAATGCACTCTTTGTTCTGTTGAAAAACACTCTATTGATTATGCTGACACTAACAGTAAAGCTGGGTGGCGGCTCATTTTCTTTAATTTTTTTCTTACCATCTCTGATGAGAAAGTAGGTTATGATTCATCTCGAACAATCTGAGTCAAAATTCATTTTGTCTTTTTTCAATTAGTTCCTTTGCATTCCACATTAAAAAGCAAGAGTAGTTTGCTCAGCAAATGAGAACACTGTGGCAGATCTTGGTGTGTTGTTTTCTCACACACGATGACTGAAAAACACTTTTTTATATTCTTTAATGATATTTCAATAGCAAGAGAACATCAGAAGAAAATGCAAAGTGTTAATTGAAATGGAGACAAGGTCATTAAAAATTCAGAAAAATGATTATTACATACTAATCATAAATGGCATAAATCAAATGAGATATTGCCTTGGAAGGCAATACTAACATCTTTTACATATTTGGTCTTCTCTTATGGTTTACAAAATACTTACACATCTACTTATCTAACTGGATTCCCACAATAACAATACAAAATATAGAGAGATCACTACTTTTTCAAAATAGGGGAAATAACAGAAGCTTGGGAAGGTTAAGACATCCTGCAAATGAATTGATTTTTTTAAAAAAACCTTTTATTAATACACATTTGTATTATGTAAAAAAGAGCTCATTTAAAGGACAAAAACTAAATTAAGCTTTCCATTATCTCCCTGACTCCTCTCCTAAGTGCTGGAGGACTCATATTCTCTCTCTCCTCTCTCCCTCTTCTCTCTTCTCTCTCATGCCCAACCCCCAGGGCCATAAACATACAAGCCAAGGTCTCTAACACCGAGCTACAAACCCAGCTCTCTAGTTTCATCTCTTCACTTGTCCTTCAGTCTTTGGATTTCTAAAAGAATAGTTCTTCGTAACATATAACAAAACATTCTAACAGCAGCACAAAGATCAAGTGTCACCAATGTCACAGAGAGAAAGCATAGGACTTCAACTTGGATTTCCTGACTCCAAATCTAGTGCTCATTTTTATGATGGTACTGTTTTATCTATAGTAAATATCATTGTCACATTAATGGTTATCAATATTAATACCACTTATCTCTGCCAACTATTATTAGTGCAGAGCATTATTCACCCAGGAAATCCTTAAACAGATTGATGCTATGGCATCCTGCACCAGTCCATGGTGTTTATTATCATATTCTAATATCCTATTTTATTTTTATTAACTGGCATTCAGAACTGCTTTGAATGCAGTGAACTTCCTCATAAACCTCAGGAAATAGTGAATAGTAATAAATAGAGCATAAAATCGTCCAGGAAATATGATTCTTGGGTTTCTTTTCCAATTCTTCTCTGAGACTGTGAAGCCAGCAGTATTGTAATTTTACACAGAGTAGCTGTTTTTCTAATCTGTCTAAAATTTAGCAGGGTGTGGAGTACAACGTACAAAAAGTATTTGAAGCAAAGCAATCAGGCGGCCAAAAGGACCAGAATAGATCATGTGCTTTAACCTCTTAATATGAGAGAGAAGATCCATGGAAAAGAGAACAGATCATGATGTCACTGAGAATCAGTGGAACACAGTGAAGCCCGAAGACCTGCAATCGTGGATGCCAGGACATTTGTACCATTCTACTGCCTCTTACGATGTCATGAAAACTCTTCATGCTGGAAACAGTTTATTTTACAAAACGTATCTCAACGAGTAATACTGGGGACATCATTTCACCAGTAAATCCTATCATTTGGTTTTCTTTTTGAATGCTACCCACATTTTTCAATATTTTGAACATTAGTTCACGAATGCATGCTTTTCAATTTAAGTATGGCATTTAGTTTAATGTCTTTTGGGGAAAAGGAATATTGACATATTGCTTCAGCAAGTCACTCCCATCCAAGGTTTCTGTTCTCTCTTATTGTACTTTAACAAATGATGTTCATTGCCAGGAACGAGTGAAGCCAGGGCCAGGACTTGTGGAAACTGCAGTTTGATAGTAGAGAACCAAACGAGAACTGAGACCAGAGCTCTTCGGTACTGCTGTGACGTTGAAAGAACTGAATGCCCCATGACTGACATTAGAGTCGGATTAGGAAGAGGATAAGGCTACAGTGAGTAAGTGGACTTGCTCCTGGGACTTCCTGTGTGTAGAGGCTGTGGATACTGTCTGCTTGGTTTTCTTCAGAGCCATTCACATGTCTTTTAGGACAGCACATTGCTACCTTGTCCTTTCACTTCAGCAATAGGTGTCTCTTCACTTGGGCTCCCTTAGCATTTTATGTGCCATACGTAAACCAGTGCAAAAGAAAAATCCTTTGAACCAAGAGGTGGAAAGTAAGGGATTTTCCACTGCCAGTTGTGAAATCTGTTCTCCACCAAAGCCTTGGTGCTACAAGATTTAACAAACGCCTTATCTCTTCAGCCATTATGTTACCTTACACACTATACACTACAGTAATTGCTGTACAGTGGGCACTCAATAAATACTGATGAATGGATTCATTCAATTAAAAGTACAGCAGACCACCTACCAAGGAGAACCCTGCACATGGTCAAACAATGACTTTGCTGACAATTAATTATGTCTTCTGATAATCCTAATGTCACTTCAGAGTCTGGAAGAAGATACTCATCTGTGTATTTTAAAGAAAGTTGTGGGGAAAGTGCAGGTTGTGGGGAGGAAGAGTGGTTTGGAGGGGAAAGAAACCTGAATTTTCAGTGAAGTGTGTTTGTGTGTTATGATCAGAAAATGCATAATTAGCACCTGTAGGTTTGCGTTTCAGCTCTCCCTGCATCTCAGTGTACAAACCCAAACCACTTACTAACTCAGACCTTCTTTTTGGCCATATACAATGTGTACCCCACCAAGGCTTTCTCGCCTAGAAATTCAAGTTTACTTCTACAGTTGATAGTCAAAGGGTGTTCAATCATCCAAGTGGTAGTCACTTTTCTACTCTTCATTCTCGTGATAAAGAGAGGGTAACTGAAGCATAACTGAATGAGTGGGCGTCTGCCGCTCATATCGTGACTGTAACAGATACCAATTGTGAGTGCTCATTTGTGACCTTGAAGGAGCCTCATTTAACCAGATGATCTTTTGGGACTTGTTGCTATGGACAACTCATGTAAACAAGAGGAAAGGATGTTTCTCTCAATGTGATGTCCTATCCATCTGAACAATTCTGTTAGGATGGCAGTAACTACAGATGTAAGAAACTATCCTGGAGCCAAGGTTTCTGCGGCGAACCCATAGTGGGGGAATATGTGATCTGGTAATTAAATAATAAAATCTTGCTAGGCCTGGTGGGCCACACCTGTAATCCCAACACTCAAGAGGTTGAGGCAGGAGGATCGCCGTGAGTTCCAGGCCAGCCTGGGATACATATTGAGTTCAAGACCAGCCTGAACTGAATAGTGAGACCCTGTCTCAAAAATCTCAAACAAATAAATAAATAATTAAAATAAAAATAAAAAATAAAATCTTAATCATGTAAACTTTCCATTGACAAATTCAATCCTTAAATTTCACAGAAGATACGCAAAAAGGAGATCAAGCCGACAGGTGTCAACTCTATTTTAATTTAAATTCAATGAATCCAGCAGCCACATTTTACTCTGCATTTTCCAGTGCCTTTAAATGAGTCATAAAAAAGAAAGAGGAAAGAGAAAAGCTCCATTAAAATTTATGGCTTTGTCACTAAATACTTTGTGGACCTAGAATATTTGTTTTCATCCTCTGCAAAAATGAGAGCTTCTCCTAGATATTTTCTAAGATGCCCTCCAGCTCTAACAGCTTATGATTCTATAAGGTGATAATAAATATCTGTTAAATGAATGAGATACTTCCTCTCTTCTCCACAGTTTATTATATACCACGTCCTACCACCGAGAATATGAATGTCTGCTGTCAATTTTCACTTCGTAGCTCATTAATCCATTAAACATAGCAAATATACTGTATGTGCCAGGCATTGTCCTTGGGACACAGATGGAACACCAAGGTGTGCTAAACACAAATTGTTGCTCTTGCTCAGATTTACATTTTAACAAGAAAGACTGATGATAAATACAAATATATAAAGTTGATGAAGACAATAAAAGAAATGATAACAGAACCTCTGGTTCTTTTGTATTTGAAAATTAAGGAGCTCAGAAAAAATATGGATACGTAGGTCCTAAAATGGTATTAATTTTATTTTTATTATTTTTAAGAGGAATGTGCTCTTACCCAAGTTTAATAAGGGGTATCAAAGTCTAAGTTCAGAAAACCTGACAGGCGAAACTTACTTCCTCACCTTTGTAAAACGCTGTCATTCCACTTTCTACCATCAAACACTCATTTCTAATCTTTATTCAGAAAGGAAATTTTAGCTGTAGGTTTCTAAACACTCTTGGGTATATGACCTTGAATGAGTCATTTGAGGTTCAATTACTGGAAAATGAAAACTTGTCTCACTTTTTAGACTACATTATTTTTTACTATAAGTCTAGATTTCCAAATCAAAGCTTAAAAACATACAGATTAGCTGAATTAACATGTGCTAAAGCAAAACACATAAAATACTTAGAATTATTATTTATTTAGTGCTGTAAACATATGCTACTCTGAGTAAACATTTTTACCAGAAAGTACTACCACAAAAGGAAATATATTTAATATGTCTCATTAACTAGAAAAAAGTCCTATTCCCGGGCCCCATGGATACCCTAAAAGGCTACAGAGAAATAAAACCAAGAAACACATTCCGTCCCCCTCAAATCAATATGACCTTTTCTCTACACCACTCATTTTCTAATTTTTCTTCCATTGCGGTTTTGGGGTTTTTTATTAATTAGGTCATTTATCTATGAAGACAAGATCCTTCAAGCCTCAGCTTCAATCTGTACCAGGGACAGCGGTCCGGCTGGTGTCCTCCTTCCCAAGTTTGTAGTGGACAGGTGCATGCATACTGGAAACATAACAATAAAGATAAGGAAGCACAGATTTCTCCACACCTCTCAGTTTAGGTCCCCTGAGTGCTTTTCATTAGATTAAAATGCTAAAACAAGAGTATAGGAACTTATCTATTTTATGGCCCATGACTAACTCCACTACAAGCTGCTAAGAGAGCATGACTGGATGAAAAGAGAACTGAATTTGCAGCGAGGAGGCCTGGATCCCAGGGCATTTCTCAAACTGCTGGCTCTAATAATGCTTTGTGAAGGAAGAGGAGGGTACAGGGGTGTGGGGAGTCACTTGAATCTGTGTTTCTTCATATGCCAAATGGAAATAAATATACTGTTCTGTAAGGCTGCTGTCTACTTCAAATGATACAATAAGCATAAAAGTGCTTTCAACACACATAAAAGTCATAATCATGGGGTAGAACTAGAAATTAGATATAAAAGGCTTACTGTCAAGTGACTCTGGATGCCTAAATTACAGAATATCAGAGTTGGACATTCGCTGTGACATCGAATCTGAGCATCCACGAATTGCTTTAGTACCTGTCACTATCTTCCCCAACCAATGGTTACTGAGTCTTTCCCTAGACTTTCCAAGGTCTTTCTTTTGTGTTAAAAAAAAGTTATTTCACTCTATCGAATAGGAATTTGCGAGCTCCTCATCATGTGCCTTCGGTGGTAACTTTGGAAAGACAGATATTCACGGAGATTCCTTTTGCATGTGTCAGTCTTCACAGGAAGTCAGGTACAGCTCTACTCTTCCTCTTGTCCATACCTTCAACTGTATCTCAAAGGATGATCCCAAGTTTCACGAGTATCTCAGTCAGTATGTGTTCACTTAGGAACTGGCCCAACTTGAGAAGAAGGAAATAGACCATTTCCTGGATTGTTCTGGGAAGTCTGGTTCTATTTATAAACATTTATTGGACATCCATTTTTACCTCAATTAAGAAGACATGTAGCATCAAGTAGGGTAGGCTGGTGTTATCATTTAAAGTAATGATAGTACATTTCCATTCACAGCTTTCTTCTCCGAAGGCTTTTCATGTGTCAGCCTCCCTGATGACTCACGTTTGCCAGTCTGTCCACCTGCCCTTTGGAAGAGGAAAGCTCCGTTCCACTAGAACAAACTCTTGGTTTTATGCAAAAAATTCTCAATGTCTCCCACTAACAATGCTCAAGATAAACAAAAAATTCTCTTAGATAAATGCCAAGTTTTATGAAGAGAATTTACCTTGTGCTGCTGTGAAGGCATAGTGACTTCAAATAGCTCACAAAACAATTTTAAGACTCACACACTTCAGTTTTCTTTTTAAAGAGGAGGAACAAGACAATGCCATATAAACAATGCCACGATAATTCCAGGTTCGTGCTTGAAAACATGTTGTCAGATATTTTCAGTCCATCCTCAGATGTATTACAACACTTTTCCAGAGATTCTGTATTCCAACAGTGTTGCTTTCAGCCTTAGGATCTACTATTATTTAGAATCATGCCATGGTCACAGATATTCATATAGGGAAGGTTTCACACACAAACATGCTTTTTCAGAATGAATAAAAGCACAAAACTTAAAAGCTCTGTATATATTAATGAACAGGGAAAACTCTTGGATAATTTCAAAGGGGTGTCTCGATACTCTCTAGAGACAAACTCAACCTTCCTTTCTATTTTTTCCTCAAAACCACCTGAAAAAAATAAGCTTTGGAGCTAGAAAATAGCATAGGCGTTCCAATTTCCTAGCAATAATACCTCCCCCCATTTATTTTAATAGTTCATTGAAAAATTCTTCTTCTATTTTAAATTATGAATTTATCCTAAATTATACTCATTTATAGTTCATCACTCCTTGTTCATTCTAAGTGTTTATCACTGGAATGGAGAGTCTCCAGGTAAAAACATACTTTTCTAGTTTTCCAGGAAAACAGATTGCTCCAAATGCAAGCACCTGAGCCAAGGCATGCAGCCTTACTTTGAATAGGTTGGGATAAGGACTCACTGTCTATTCAACTGAAGTAGGTAAGAATTTTCTTCTACCTCTGTCTTCCTTCTATATTTCCTCTCTTACTCCTACAAGGAGATATTTGGAGACCCACTCAGTCATTGCCAATGGAAAGACATGGGCATCCTCAGGAAAACTGCTATAGTCAAAACTGAAATCCAAGTATATTGTAAATGTTCATAGCGTAGAGTCTTTATCTTGTCTTCAATGATATGGAGTCTCTCAAATGTTATATCATGGTTCATCCTTTGTGGTATTTACTTAATGCAGTAATGCAATGTTCAAAATGTGTAATGAGGATGTATAGAGATTTCATGCATACACTTAAACTAGTACATTTCCTAAAGAAAATTTTTAAATTTTTAAAATTACCCAGCTGAGATGGAGTGCAGGGTTCCTGATTATTTTATCAAGGACTGTCTCGAGAAAACAAAAAGGGATGAACTGTAGATCTCAGTGATTTGCCCTTCCCCGAAGTCAACAGTAGGGCTCTCGCTAGCTATCAAGCTGATAGGGTGGTTTTAGGTGAGCTGTCTTCATAGGGTCTGTGCCAGAGCTATGGCGAAATGTCTGAGTCAGGGTCTCATCAGTTCATTCTGGATGTTAAGGATAACTGAAATATATCATCAGTGAAACTGAATTCTTGAAAACAAAGCATATGGCTTTGAGTAGAAGTGGTCCTTCGATCCGTCACGACTCTAGAAAGAAAAAAAAAGACACAAAATTCTACGGGTCAACTGCTCCCAATCTGCGGGAACAGCACAAGCCCTTCTGAAGTGGTAATGAATCAGAATGGACATGGAATTGGAAGAGCGAGTCCAAACCCTGAAATTACTAGCCACTCTTGATCTTGAAGAACTCTCTGAGCCTCTCTGGCTCTTGGTTTTCCTACCTGAAAAGTGAAGACACAATTGCTAAATCTGTCATTTATATGGTAGCTGTGACTGAGCTTTTTAAACCTATGAAGCTTTAGATAAATATCAGCTTTGTTGCCATCTCTTTGGTGACCCTCATTTCACCAATAAATACCTGTGTCTGGTAAAAAATTTAAGAGTCGGACATACATTAAAGGGGAATTTCAAATACCCACTGTTGTCATTAAGACAGCCAAGAAAGAAGTCAGGAATGTTACTTTCTTTACTTTAACCACCCAAGGAAGGAATCTTAAGGTACCTTTTGTGGAAGCTTTTAATATATTTTGGGGAAGAAGGAATGTCTTTGTAGCTATATAGTTAGAACATCTCTACATAGCTGTTTTAAGCTGAGGTGGTTCTGCCTCTGAACATCTATTTCCATCACTATTTTTATCTATCTATCTACCATCTATCTATCATCTATCTGTCTGTCTTCTACCTACTTACCTACCTACCTGTCACTTCCAATGTAAACTGCAAACATCATATTTCATTTATACTCCAACAAGTCGCTTCTAAAAATATTTTCCTACATAACCACAATACAATCAATGTACCCAAGAAATGAACATTGATGTATTTTCTAATTTATATTAAGTTAAATTTGCTCCACCTATTTTATAGCTGTTTTAAAATCTAGAATCCAGTCAGGAATCAGGCCTTACATTTGAAAGATATATAATACAGAATAGTCTTTTATTACATGGACAATTTTGAAGCATTTAGGACAGTTGTCTTGAAGAATGTTCCATCATCTGGACTTTTATTTTCTAAATGCTTCAATGCAGTTAAGAAGTATTTTATTTAGCAAGACTGTTGTTGGGTATTTCCTCCATTATACTACCTGGCATGTGTTACTTTGTCCCACTAATGGTGACGCTAAATCTCACCCCTTGGAGTAAGATGGTTTCCAGTAGACTATCATGAAAACACTAGTTATTTCCCTCGCAGCGATGTCATCTGGGAGGCAGTCTTTTGATACTTCTCCCATACTTTTAGGTATACTATAATTATAATTATTCTTCAAATATACATAAAAACTGTTGCAAATAATAAGAAGGTCTATAAAGAAAAAAACTTGATAATATCTTTATGAATCATCAGTTTCAGAGGAAGAGAAAGGGTGTCTTGGAAAGACAGCACCATGGCCACAATGGAGCCCACTCTGCTGACACCATGATTGACACACTTCGCTCCCACTCACTTCTTGGAGCAGCTCGTAGTCTAGCAGGTCTTTAACGTGCCAAGTGACCTCCAGCAAACCAGAGACTGCTTCGGCAAAAATTCCAGCATTAAATAGAGATGGAAGAAGAAAAAAATTGGGGATGGGGCTTTAGTGGGGCCTGGGATAGAACTGCAAGAGAGGGAGGTTCTTCACAGGTGGTGCCTGTCAATGCCATTTCTAGGCCCGTAAAATTTTAATGACAAAAGAAGCATTTGTCCGTCTCTCTTGGTCCAAGTCTCCCTGACGCAAATGCCATGCTATGGAATCTTGCTTCTCTCATCTTCAGACAGACCTTTGGCCTCTCTCTTCTATACTTAAGAATGCCCAAATCGGGCTCAACACTGTATTAACAGCCACACTGGAATTCCTTATGCTTGTGCTTGTCCTGCCAGTCCCAGGAAACTGAGTCAGGTGAGGAACAGCCTGTCCACACCTGGATGCCCCTCACCCCCAGCACAGTGGCAGGCACAGAGAAGTGCTTGGGAAGTGTTTACAGAGTGGGATGATAAAGGAGAGGGGCAGAGTTCTGTGATCATGTTTGCCTCCTTGCTTTGCTGTGGCAGTCAAGAGTTTGACCTGGCACTCAAACCAAGGTCTCTGGCGTGGAGGTCACCTTCTTCCTCACTACCCGTAAACAGTTCCCAGGGTGTGCGATTTCACCACACATGGATTCATTACATCTCCAACTACCCGATTTTCTAATATTTACACTTCCCACACAGATGCTTCACTCAGATGGGGTTTTTCCCCCCTCATCGGAAAGGACCTTGTTTCTCTAGTCTCTTCCTCCTTCCAAATCTTGGCTAGCTGAAGTTTAGAGAGTTACTCAAAGGCCTCCCTTTATAGAAACACCTTTCCATTTCTGCTTCTGGATATTCCCTCTTCTTTTTCTGAATTCTCAAAGAACATTAGTTGAACTTTGATTAAATCACTTGTCACTTTCTGTCTTGTGCTGTAATAAAACACCACGGCTCTCCTCAGATTCCGTATTAGGTAAGAAACACTTTTAGAGATAAGACCAATGTTTTCTTCTAACATCACAGGATACTCTCCTGCAATAACACGCACTTGTTTGTTTTCCACACAGAGTACATTTTCCTTCAATAGTTATACTTCAATTTATTTTTTCCTTATTTTATCTACTTAGAAGAGCATATCCCTTGATTTCTACCGATTCCAAACTAATCTCCTGCG
This sequence comes from Heterocephalus glaber, assembly GCF_053883595.1. Lineage (NCBI taxonomy): Eukaryota > Metazoa > Chordata > Mammalia > Rodentia > Bathyergidae > Heterocephalus > Heterocephalus glaber. The sequence goes on from NW_028258324.1 coordinate 66,526,801, forward strand.
TAAATCCTTTTTAAAACATGCAGCCTGGCTACCTCTCCATATCTTCTGCTTCAATGTGGTGTTTAAAGATATCGGTCTGGAACCTGGATTCTAATCCAGTCCTGCAACTTATTAGTTATTATGGGGAAAATAGTTAATATTATTGCTGTGTCTTAATTTCCTAATGTGGAAATCATAATGGGATCTACTTCACAGGGCTATGATTTTTCTGTAAGGATGAAATGAATTAATTCTTGTGAAGTACATAAAATAGTGCTGCCATATCATAAACACTCAATAAAAGTTAGTCACCTTTTCAAGATCCCTCTCATGGTTAGAAACCACCATTTGGCAATGATTATTTACCAACTGGTGACACATGTTCTATTGTTGCTAGAAATTTAAATTTAAATTTAAAATTTAAAGCACTGTTCATGTTTTGTTTTTTTTTTTGGTACTAGGGATTGAACTCAGGTCCTTGTGCTTGCGAGGCAGGTGGCAGAACCCCTGAGCTAAATCCTCGGTCCTGTCCATGGGTTTTTAATGGGCCCTTCCTACTTAAGTAAACTGCAATCCTCCTGAGCACTTGAGAACTTTGATTACTGAGCATATGCTACACGCCAAGAACTTGGCTAAGTGCCTTCTATAAGTATTTCAATTGTTACTCACAATAACAGCACAAGATAGCTATTATTTCTATATTATAGATAAAACAAAACAAAAACTGAAGGGATAAAAATTTGCTCAAGTTTTCTAAGTTAGTTTGTACAAGAGATAGACATTTTTTGTATCCAAAGATAATTTTTATTTATTTCCTTACATCCTGATTAGGTAGATATTCATTCACACAGTTACCATCCACATTCTATTTTCTTTATTGATATATATTTTGATATTGAAAGCACACATCTTTAGAAAGTAGCTCTTTAATTGTAATCCATCCTAATACACAACCTTATTTTTCCATTTTAACATGCTTTATTAAAAATGTATCTTAGACTCCAATATACACCCTCATCCTACTGTAATAACCAAGAGCCCAAAATATTCTTACTATATTCTAATAACTGGAGACTTTTGCCAGTTTTTTGTTTTGTTTTACTATTCTCCATGCATCTGTGCCAATTCCATCATTTTATGTTTAGCTTTACTGTGATACTTTTTGGGATTAATGCTTGTTCTCTAGTGAATTTACTAGTGTTGAAAGAAATGCAAGAGAGCATTTGCTCCACATACTTGTTTTACCATGGTGGGAAATGGGGCTCAAGCTAATGGTGGTCATCCAGTACTGCTCAGCTTGCCACGGGCACAGAAGGGACAAGAACCAGGCTTCTCTATTCCCACTCTTGTGCTCACTTAGCTAAACTACATGCCACTTGCATACGAACAAAGGCTATGTTTTTCATATCCATTACATCCCCCTCCATCCCCTGTGGGTCTTTGGGCCAGTGCCCTTAGTTTACCTTTGATTATGGATTCCCAAATAGGAGGCAAAGCAAATTGAAGAAGTAAAAACCCTGTGCAATTTCTCCCCCTTGAAGGCTTTACTCATACTGCTCCTCAAATATCTTGTCTACAGGTCCCTAAGGAGTTACTCAAGGCGTGGTCCTCAGAGGCGTGGACAACTAACAAATACTTGCAGAAACAGAAGGAATGTTTAGAAACTACTGTAACGATGTAAAAGATTAAGGCTTTTTGTGGTAGTGCTAGTGATTAGACTCATACATGGTAGCAAACACTCTACCACTGAGCTATAACCCCATCTCCCATACCCTTTTGAGACAAGGTCTCACTAGGTTGCCCATTTGGACCTCAAACTTGTGATTTTCCTGTCTCAACCTCCTGAGTTGCTAGGATTACAGGCATGCCCCATTATAGCTAGCTAAGAAAAACATATATTTTTTTAGAAAAAATTTTTTTAATCTCAAATTAATGGTAAGACTTTTTCTTTCATTCCAATAGATTGGCGGGGGGGGGGGTGTAACAATCTTTACCACACAAAATCTAAGAGTCATTGGTTTAAAAGGCCCAGGGGCAAGTCCATGTCTCACCAATTCCTTTCGTGAAGCATTCCTGATATCCCTGACAGCACTTTAAAAATCTGTGACATCTGAGCGTGATCTTCTTATGTGTCTTACCACTTACTATCTAAACTAGCAATTTTTGTGTTTGTCTTACCTCCTTTGAATCATTACAACTTCCATCACAAATTACATGTCCACTGCACCTCCACAATTGGCATATAACTCATAAACTTGTACTTATGTGGAGAAAGGGCTACCTATTCAGGTTACTTGCCATTTTGAAAAGGGAGGAAGTTAAAAACACCAAAAGAACATATTTCCCTGAACTCAGAAGGGGAAAAAATCCAGAGTGTAGAGTTCAGGCAATTCTCAATTCCAAATTTTATATGTGAATTTTTAGATCAGTATGAAAGCTAAACATATACAGTAGTGCTATTTATCCTAATGGAAATCTAATGAGTTGTCCATCATGATCTTAAGTTGAAATCTGCATCTCAAAGAACTCTAAGGAACTGCGAGATCATAGTACAACTATATGTATAGCTATCCTATTTCTGACAGTCTTCCAATAGAATTCCCAGTCCTGCTCCAGGGTGTGTGTGTGTGCGTACCATCTCTCAAACATCAGAACTCAAATACTTTATCAGTGGAGACCATCATACTCCCCATTACCCATAATGCAAATTAAACAGGACATGTACTTCAACAGTCACCTCTAGTCCCCACTCACCAAAATATTCATCAGCAGGGGGATTTTCCATGTCATACAGCATCTTTTTGGTCAGGTGCTCCAGCTCATCTTCTGGGCGGAAAGAAGAAGGAAAAGATTGAGGCCCCATAGGCCCTGTGTGTCCACCCTGAAAAACAGAAAGCTCATTATCCTTTTGTTTGAGTCTAGACAACAACCCAGACAATCAGCATGAGCCAGTCATGTTTGCACTGGGGAAAGAAAATGCGCTGGACTTGTATATTTGGTGACCTGGGTATCAGACTTAACATTTGTCCCTTATGCAGTGTCTAACCTTGGACACATGTCTTCATTCACCTTCTTTGTCTAAATGAATCATCAACTGGGCTTTAGAAATCCACATCTCCAACAGTGGGAATCTGTATCATTCGACAACTGCCAAGCTGTTACTATGTATCATTTGTGGATTTGTTGAAAAGATGAATAAACTGAGGCTTTTCCTCTGAAAGACTTCATGGCCAAGATGAAGGTACAGGCATGTTAATAAAACAAAGCAAACAAAGCAGCTATCGAAATTGTACAATCAAGGTATTAGGACAGACCTCTCACAGGGCTTGGAGGAACTCTTCCTGTGGAGAGGCATCAGAGCAGAGAGGAAATATGCAGGTAAAAGTTGTGAGAGTGCTGGAGATAAACAGGAACCCAAAGTGTGTAGAGAAAAAAAGGAAAGCCACATGCTAGATGTTAAACAGCTTTGTGCTATCTAAATAAAAGGAAATTTAGGACATCTTACTTTCTTATATGATTAACTGTGACCATTCAAATATCGCCCCAACATCCTTAATCAAAGTGTTATAAAAATAGAAACACTTGTCATTAAACATTTAGAAATGAGGCAGTGGGCAGATATGTAGACTGGGTGCATTCTTGCTGGATGTGTATGCATTTTTAGAAGTTAGCCAAAACTTTCTCTTTTCAGAATAATTTATGAGGCAATTCCACAAAACTGAAAGCTGGATATTCATTTTCCTATTATCTTCATTAAACGGAAAGGGTTCTCAGATGTGAAAATCCTGCGGAGCACAAATCCCTGTACAAATACTATCATTCCTTCTATCAACACTGATTTCAACAACCCTAAGGTGGGTATTATTCATTTGTGTGAGAGCCAAATGCCTTCTCAACATATGTGACAATGTTCACTGCTACCTTTTTGGCCTTTTCTCACTAACAATTTTCCATTTTCTAAAATGTACAGAAAGTTGGAGTGCAAACATGAAGAAAGCTGAAAAGACCAAGCGTATTTAATGTTTGTCACTAACCTTACCCTGGAATTTTATTTCATTTTTGGAATATTTGGATTAGAGATTGGAAAGAAGTGAATAAACTATAGTCAGGTGGTAGAGGCAAAAATACAGTTGCACAATCTGAGGACTCATCACAGCAATCTCTTCAGTGTGAGAGAGGAAAATGGAGACCCAAAAAGTTCAGGGCAGGGCTAGTTACAGTGAGATCAGGAGACAAACCCATCCTGGATTCACTCACTTGTCCAATAAACATTAAATAAAATAAACTTAGGACATTAACTGCAAACATCACTAGCTCTATGGAGTTGGTTTTGTGGATTAAAAGAGCTAATGAAGCATTCATTTTTACCTTGGTTTGTTGGTTCATCATCTACTCATTCTTACAGGGCCTATTTTGTGTACCTCTCTGAAGGCACCAGGAAGGGATCAAAGACGTACTAAGCACAATGTTGGCCTTTTGACAAGACTGGACTCAGGTGTGAGGAAGAAACCTACACAAGTTACTAATTTTAAGTAGCACAGTATATTGGTGGGCATGTACACAGAAATGAACAATGGATGAGTGATTTGCCAATGTTAATAAGCTTTAAATTGTACTTATGCTATGAACTTTTAAAAGATTTCTAAATACCCAGATGAATACATACAATTTGTGATCAAGAATAATCATAGGAGCTGTATTTGAGAGGGTGATCAAAAGTAACAAAATCACTAATCATCAAATGGATCATCTAAATAAACACGTTACATTTATACACTGTACATCTCTGTGTGCAGGCCTACAATGTGATGGAGACATGTTAAAAAAATCAATTGCAGAATGGGATATCTAAGTGACAACCCCATTTTCGTTAACTGACATAGAGATGGGAAAAAAGTCTAAGAGGAAATATACTAAAGTGTTAAGGGGGATTTTTCTTTGGGGGATAGATTCCTAGGGGACTTTTAATTTCTAAGTTTATTTCTTTATTTTATAGTAGGAACGTTTACTTTTGCAATCCAGGAAATAGCATTGTTTTGGATAATGATAACTATGGTGGATATGACAAAGATCTTGGAACAAGCTTCCAACCCAAGTGAAGTGGGAGATTCCAAGAATGGCAAAAAGTCAGAGTTGAACAGCAGTTTAGTGTGAGTGGGCAAAGCTGCTGTGGTTCAGTGTTTAAGTCTGGAGAGATGGGGAGAGAGGATGCCTGAGCTAATCACTGAGGTCTTTAGGGCTTTTCTGTGAGTCAGGAGCCTGTGAGTGACGCCAAGGCCAACTTTCAAAATCTGATGTGCTAAACTCCTTTTTGGTAGAAAATGGCTTCTATAAAAATGCAAACCGAATTTATTTAAAATTTCAGTAAGTTCACAGACCATAGGGAACATATCTGTATGTTTACAGGGACATCAAGGCAGAAGAAGCTATAATAAGGCATTTTAGCATGGGAACAATCTAATTAGATTTGGAGAGTTCTTTATGGAGTGCGGAGAGAATGGGAGAGTTTCAAGATCGGAATGAGATGGGGATTTGTGGCCTGAGATAGTCAAGGGATATGTTACTGCTGGACACAGAGACTTAACTACGACACTAACTTAGTGTCCTTGGATAAGCCTGTAAACTTTTATAATTTCATATTCCTTTCTGTACACTGGGCTTGCCAATGTGCTTCACACTCTGTGCTAATTATGGTGAGAGAGCTGCACCTCATGCTATGTGGAATTCCTTTGGGACGGGTGTAATGAAAGGCTTCTCTCTGACATTCGCAACAGGCCTCTGAGGGAGGGCATCATCCCACTGCCACTAGCAAAATAAAAAATGAGGATGGAGAAGTGAACTATATCTTTTTTCCAGGTTTGCAATAAAAGGAGAGCTTGAGCCCAAAGTATGGTGTCATTTGAATCCAAATTCCATATGTTTTACCAAACACTGTTTCCCTTAGAGCAAGGTTAGAAACATACGAACTCTTGCTTGTAATAACAATGGCACCAGCTGTTTTAATGAAGCCAATAACTATTAAAGAACACTTGATAATTCCTGCTTCTAGTCTTAAGGCAAACCCAGAGAAAATGGACACATTTGTTATTGTCTAAGGCAACATGTGTATCTGATTCACTTTCAACATAAACAAAGGTGGCAAGAAGGCTGAATCTAATTTAGAAATTCAGACTATCCTTTGCTCTTCCATTTCAAATAGAGGTCTAATTGGAAAGTACTTACATTGTCAATATTTCAAAGACTTAAAAAACAGTATCATTCATTTTACTCTCCAAATAATCCTTCCTATTTGTGTGCCATATTGTTTCTGAAATAACAAATTTGGAAAACATCTACTCTTCAGATTCTATTTTAATATATACAGATGCTCCTCAAATCAGGATGGGGATATGCCCTGATAAACCCATTATCAGTCAGACATGCCTTTAAGGTGCCCATGCTACGAATATCACAGCTCAGCTGCCCAGTATACTGCAGAGTGTTGGGTGCTCATCCTTGCAGTCTTGGGGCAGAGATGGAGAGGCAGCTGGATGCCAGGGCCCAGGATCTTGAGTGAGAATAACACTGCAGACTAGGCTACTATCCCAGGAAAAGGTCAAGATGACACAGTGGGAGTGTGGTTTCTACAGAGTGTGTATCACTTTCACATCAAATAAAGTCTAAAAATCATAAATGGAACCATGGTAAGTTGTGGACCATCTGTAATACTGATCATTGATTTCTGGGATTTTGATGAGGAAAGGCCCCAAAAGATCATTTCTCAGTGTTTCTGAGCTTCACTCATTTACAGGACTCTCCCTACCCAGTACACAATAGTTAATGCCTGTCAAGTAAATTTTAGGGGAAAATACAAGATTCTTCAGTTAGGCTGTTTCTGCTATCAAGGAAGATATCCCAGGACTTCCTTCCAGTGTTCTCTTCTGTAAGGAGGACATTAGCACTTTTCCCACCCCTCCCTGTGTCTTCAGGACTCATCACACCTACGAAAAACTAACAGCTATGCTCATCTTATTTTTTAATGAGCAAGTTTTTGCATACTACAATCGAAATTTTGGAGGGGTGCTAGAAAGAGATGATTTGTGTTTTCTTTTTTATTCCTTCAGAAGCAGAAGTGTAGATGACAGCAGCTACATTCTCACTGCAGCATAATGATTCCTCATTTTGCAGGATCCTTTGCAAGGTGCACACCCCACATGCCTGTAATCTCAAAGGCTCTGTATGGCATATGATCCTATTTCATGGATGAGGAACTGGTGCTTAAGGGTATAGGTGAGCAGCCCCATGTACAGAGCCGCTGTTGAGAATTAGCAGGACCCTCAGGGAAAGCAGGGTGTGTCCGCCTGAGGGAATCTATGATGCTACAATGCCAGGCAGGGTCCTGACAGCACTGTCTGCCAGCAGTCTGATGCTATGACTCTGTGCAAATATGGATTTGAATTGACTATTATGTAAGGCAAGATTTTTAAAATTTCTGAGTGGAGGTTTACTGGTCACTACAAAACAATGCCATTTTGAAACAAATATAAACAAAGCTTTTAGGCTGTTCTAAGAAAAATTTCTTATAAATATCAATATTAATCACTAACATAAATGTCTTTGAAATGTCTGCACCTCCTAGAAAAGGCAAAATAACATAGTGTGAGCCACAGGTCAGTTATCAAGAATAGATTTCAGAGGATTCTCTCAAAATTTTCTTGACATACTTTAACTTAGAGATTGCCAAGAGCTAAAATCTGTAAATATAATATCAAATTATTTAAAGTTTCTGCTTCTGACTAAACTTTTTAGGAAGAAAAAGATGTGAAAATAGACAATTAAAAATGTAAGCAGTAAGAGACATAAGTCCAGTGTTGTGAGATGGAGGAAAGGCAGAAGGGACGACCTCTTAGCTTGATTTTAAAGCAAAAGTCAGATTTCACAAGAAAGAAAAAAAGAGAGAGAGAGGGAAAGAGGAACAAAGGGAAGTAGGGAAATAGGGTAGAAGGAAGGAAAGAAGGACATAGACATTCCCAAACCAGTGCATGTGAAAGAGCAAAATGTTAGAAAATAGAGGAGAAACAGAGGACTAGGCTGGAGAGGTTGTTTTAGATAACAAAAGACATAAGAGTCTTTAAATTGTGGTTACCTTTATTAAAGTTATGCTTCTGAAATAAGCCTATTGGCAAACATCTTCATACACCACGGCCATGTAAAAATGCAATCAGGCATCATGGAATTTCTGAGTAATTTATTGGCTAATTAATGTGTTTTAGAAGGGTCTGTGGGATTTATTCAGGATGCAGATAGTGCCGCTAACTCCTGACCAAATTTGTTTCCTTCTCTTCTTTATGAGCACACTGCTCGACTACATTTCTCATTTTTTTTTTTTTTTTTTTTTTTTTTTGCAGTTGGATGGAGCCATCTGAGGAACAAGAAGGTGACAGCTTGTGGCCTGAGTTACCATGTGGAGGAAAATCTTCCACTCAGCAGGCTGAATAGGAGGGGCTGGAGAAGATGAAAAGCTAATGGTTGAAAGCCATTGGAAAGTGAGTGGTTTTTATTCTTTCTACTAATATGTTTTTGCATTTTTCTTTTGCTCCAGTAAGAAAACATATTTTTCAACTATCTGGAACTGGTTCTTCTTTGCCATGGTTCTTTCTTCCTAAGGGCTCAGAAGATGGTCATTCAAAGGAAGACTTAATAGGATGCAAAGTTTGCAGGCGCATGTAGGCCTAAGTCCTTGCTAAATGCTATGGACAGGGCTGTGCAATATAGAGGACTTGTTTCTGCAAACAAAATAAATATGTACGGAATCCTTGGCGAGCAAGGAAATGCCACCAGATTAGCAATAACACAAAGAGCAAGATCCATCTTATCTATGATACTTTATGTCACCGGATGTGCTTTATAATATATTTTTATACAATGTAAGTGATTTCTATACTATTACATAGTTACAGGAGACCTATTTAAAATCTCTTTAATTGTATTATTGCCTTTCACTTGCTCAGGGACTTTGATCAAATCATTTTCATTTCCTGGCCTCAGTTTCTTTATTGTGAAATGGTATTATCAGTGAGGCCTTTGATTCTAGTCTATCAGATTTTTGTGTACATAATATGGAAGGTACAGGTGATTACCAATTTCTACAGTGAAATCACAGATTATATTTACAGATACTTTTTCATCTACAAAAAAAGACATGTGCCGAGTAAGTGGAAACCTCACTGTTACAGAGATTTCCATTTACCAGAGGACGTAAACCACCTGTCAGCGTCCTTTGAAACATCAGAACTCCATTCAGCATTCTGAATCCGAGTAAGGAGCGGGCAGCTCACAGGGCTTCTGCAGCCTGCTATACTTTCACTACACTTGGGTTATGAAGTCAAGACTATGTCTTAACCACCTGATCCTACCTCACCTCTTCATTGGGTAGAGAAGGAAAAATTCCATCACGCTTTCCAAAGACAAAAGGCAGAGTGGTAAACAGGCTGCACTAAGATTCAAAGCACACCCAGAATATCCCACCACCTTGAATCTTTGTCTCTACAATGTAACTCTTTAAGTATATATGTTATGTTATAAAATGTGTATTTGGTATCTGTAACCATATCAGCCTCTGGAATTACTCTGATAGTGACCTTGCTGTGGGAAATTTTTCTCCCCGAGTCCTTCTCTCCTGTTGATTGTTAATCTCTTGTTGATTACAGTGCTGGATAACTCAGACTTTGTGCAAATCTGCACCTTACCAGAAAACCACAGCCCAGGCAGATAAAACACTGAAAAGGCAGCCAAAATATTCAGAAAGCTTACACAATAATGAATACTCTATCACTCTGGGAACCAGAGATGCTCATTTTTCTTGTCCATTTGCAACGATATGCAAGAGATTCCTTCTCTCAGAGGAAAAATGACTTCAATTACGTGTTCTTGAAAAAAGAAACATTGAAATTATCTTCTTTTCAAAAGGTAGAATTAGCCCCATTTTAGAGCTGAAAGGCTGCCAGAAAAGTATATTTCTGATATTTCCCTTCTCTTTCTCCCCCCTATTTAAGCTGTGTCAAGTTTGCAGTTTGCAGTTTCCTGTGGCTGCTTCTACTTCCTGACTCTCACTGAGCATCAAACCTTCAGGCACACTGTTCAAACAGCAGGAGAGCCCCTTCTAGTCAAGGCAGGGGGTCTGTTGGATACCTGTCCAACTACAGAGAAGTGGGCTACAGAGAAGTTGGGGAGTGGGGACAGGGAGAACCAGAAATCCATACTGCACACTGCTCACAGCTTCACTGAAGTAGAAAAACACGTTCTTGGTTCTTCTACTCAGGAGTTCTACTTTCTTGAAGAATGAATGGTAAGGGCACAAAGAGGAAGACTCCACAATGCTGACATTAAAAGTTTTATTCCAGTTTTGAAACATTCAAATCAGCCTTCAACTTTCAAAAGCTTGATTTTCTAACAATCTTCACTTGCTCATCTTCCCTCTTGTGTGCCATGAGTTCACAGCTCTAAGTCACCTTTCTTTAGCCAAATTTGGATGAGCCCTCAGCAGACAACGCACTGGTACTGATGCTACCCAGCTTGGGAGACAAGAAGTAGGACAGAGAAGAGCAGCAAGAGCCCCAGATCCTAGACGTAGGGGAATGAATGCCTGATCAAAGCCTTCTCGTCCGCCTCATCCACACTGCCCACTTCCCTGTTCTGCCCCTCCATCACCTCCTCCAGCCGGACTCTCCTCAATGGATCATGTGCCTGGTCTCTGCAGCTCTCTCCATTTGAGAGAGGCTAAGAGAAACTGTTTCCATGCTACTGCAGCTTAACCCAACACACGTTCCCTCTCATAATTAGGCTACATGCATGGTATGCACAGGCATTTGATATTAAGACAGGCAGAAGGGTTACGGGACCAGAACACTGTGTCCATTGGTTAGCTTCACCTCTACAAGGCTGGTGACACAAAAGTTTGATGAATGGAATTAATTGGTTTTCCTTGTTGTATTTCCAAAGGAAACTGTGTCTCAGCCTTTGCTGTAGGAAGCATCTAGCGGTTACCTTCCCTAGGAAGAGATTTTGTCTTTGTTTGGCTACATGAAACAATGCAAGAGCTAATTACTGCAATGCTGGGATCCCAGGTCTGACCACAACGTGCAGCTAGCTGTCTCTGCATAGCTCCATACAAATGCTCTTCGTCAAGAGTGATACTTTTAACAAAAGTCTGCCAAACAGATATCACCATGTTTCTCTCCCTGGGGTTTTAGCTCTGACCATGGGTCTAATCCACTGTCGATTAAAAATTGGGGGGCTGGGGATTTGCCTCAGTGGTTTCACTGCCTGCTGTGCAAGCGCAAGGACCTGAGTTCGATTCCCTTGTACCAAAAAAACAAAAAACAAAAAATTGGGGTTTCCCTGTCTTTTATTTTTTTTTGGTACCGGGGATCGAACTCGGGTCCTTGCGCTTGTGCAGCAGGCGGTGAAACCACTGAGCTAAATCCCCGGCGCTTCCCTATCTTTTTGTTAAATATTTAGATTGTTTCATAATTTTTGATATTATAATGTTAAAAATCTGGAGGATATTAAAATAGTACATCTGATAAGTACAAATGTATAAAAATACATATGTAAGACTGCTTACATGTGTATAGAAAAAAATCTCAGATACTAGAAGGAAATATAACAAAATGTTAATGAGGCTTATGTCAGGATAGTGGGAATATGAGTATTTTATCAGCTTATTTGTAATTTTAAATTATCTGAATAGAATACAGTTTAAAAAGTAGTTGCTCTTAGAAAATAATAAGCATCTTTTTGAAAAGATGAGGGTCTAGTATTTTTCTTCAGTATTTTCAGAATGAAGGCAGGGGAGGATGGAGAGCCCAAAGTGTGGACAAGTAGAAAATAAATGAAGGCACCTAGATTTCCAGTCTTATATTCACAGAGACACTTTCCTACTGTACAAGCTGTTTCTATCTAGTGGGATTGACAGATGCCTGAACGTGACATGAGACACTGAAATAACATGCAAATCAGTTTTCAGTTTTAATATGCAAATATGATGCTTGGCACATCACTTTCCATGGCTGAGGTAAATTTCTGTTTCTGAATTTTTCGTGGAAAATGCAAACCAGCAAACAAATGGTTAACTCCCCACATTTCACCTAATGCAAGGTGGTTTTCATTTGAGTAAGAGGGGTTCTTGCTCAGTAATCCTCCAGCATGGGGATGTAAAAGAAGGGCTCCTGCTTTGCTCAGTAACAAGGCTGCCCTCTGCCAACGGGTCGCCTGCTGGCAAACACACTGAGCGTATTGGATGTTAGGGCCTCAGCAGGGAGGCGGGCACAGTCCTTACGTGGGAATAATAGAATAAAGATTTGTTTGACCTGTGAAAAATAAAATCAAATTGGTTCAACACAGTGGAAAGATGAGTTTTTGTCCAGAGACAAAGTAGTCCAAAATCCTTGTTTCTGAGGTTTCAAGAAGTATAGAAAAACTACAGCCTTTGATTAGGTCTATATTAAATTATCCCCAAATACTAGTAATTAATTAGGCTTTAATATAATTATGAAAATGAGTGGGATGCATCTAGTTGAGAGAATTAATAAGCCAGCCAGGAAACCAAGGCATATGGGAAGAAATAAAAGAACAAGGCAAAAAAACCCAAAATGCTAATTGTAGTCAGTATGGCATCGATACTTAAGTGTCTAGGGCAGTGATGGCGAACCTTTTAGAGCTTTCAATGATACAAACAGCCTGCTGCAGCACATGTGCCATAGGTTCGCCACCACTGGTCTAGATTGCAAGTTCTCCTTGCTGTGTTCAAATCCCACATCCAGTACCCACCAGCGGTGTGACCCAGGACAAGAGATTGATTTTACTAAGTATTAATTGCTTCAAATATAAAAGTTCAACGAACCAGAGATGGTCCATACAAGCCATTTACTTCCTGCTCCAACTTAGAAATTAATGTTATCTCTAAAGGTATATCACCCGGTACGAATATGACACATAGCTCACTGGATGATGTGGTTTCAGAAGAGAGAGATGTTTTTGTGGGCTGGAGTGTACTAAAAACATGTCAAAAGGATAAAGGGCTTGAATTAGGACTTCGAGGAGAGAAGTAGGATTTGATTCCATCAGATTAAAATCCTTTCACAATGTTTTGCTCTTTTATTATCTATAAGGAACCCTAATACAATATGCACACTCATTAGATTACTGTAGTGAAATGTTTTCCAAAGCTTGAGATCATAATTTGGTCTTTCTCTCTTTCATTCTTTCTTTTCTTTTCCTTTTTCTTTTCTTCCAGCCTCTCTCCCTCCCTCTTTCTCTTCCCCGTCTTCTTTCCCCCTCTGTCTTTCTTTACCTCTATTCCTCTTTTCTGTCCATCTTTCTTTTCATAAGAAGGAACAAACCGAGTTAATGGCTGGTGAAGACACAGTGTCAAGTGAGTTAGCCCAAATCACACCCACACTAAGTGGCAGAGTTGGGAGTTAAGTCAGGATCAGTCTTGAGTTGAGTCAGGATCAATCTTCTGATCCGAGCTCAGTGTTTTTCCACTAATTTACAGCCACATCTATATATTCATTTAGAAATACGAAACTTACATGATCTATCATAAAGGTTAATCAAGACAGTCAACCTCACTGATTAAAGCATGATGCTAATTATAACCGGGGTTTGGAGACTAATGCGGCCCTTCTTACTTTCAGAAACACTGACTGTGGAGTAATGGAGAAAGTGTGGGCTTTGGAGGCAGAAAAAGCTGGCTTAAATAGCAATTACACCACTTATTTTGAATCACATTTCACACGATTTTAAAGAACGTGTCAGCATTGTATTCTGGATCTGTACATGGGATTGCAGGGCCAGGCATGAGAGCGGGGACAAGTGTCTTCATTTCAGAACCATTGTGAGCAACACCTAAGGTGATACATGGCATGCGCTGGTATTTAACAGGGCGCACAGCTATTTGTATTAAATGATCGCATACAGTCTGTCAAATAGGAGCCATGGATGTCTTTCAAATGTGGCAGGAAAGTGATGAGAGAATATGAATGACTTAGCATCATTCATCAGTACTGCAGCCAAGGCGAAGAAAGATCAGGCTCAATACTGAATCTGAAGCATTATTAGCATTTTCTGTTTCTAACTGATCATCAGTATACAATTATTACAACAGTAATCCTATTGTAGGAGTTTATAATTCCTTTTCATGAATTCTAAAAGGTGGAAATACTCTAGTGTTTCATTTAGATATTTATTGATTTATAATTTATGATACTGAAAATGATTAAGGTATACTGAATGTTTAGCAGGTGGTAGGCAGTGTTCAAAATATTTTACATTGAATAACTCACCTAATCACCTGAGCAACCTCATCACATAGTTCTATCCTGATTTTGCAAATGACAAAGCTGAAGTATGAGGATCACCTTGACAGTCAGCAAAGCACCGGAAGTTGAATCCAGTTGTCCACTCCAAAATGTGAAGTTTGACCACAACAAAGTGTTTTAGCTTCTCAACTCCTCCTCATTTCTTCAGGAAGATTTTAGAACTCATTGTTATGGTTGATATCTAGATGTCCTCCAAGAGCCACATGTGCTCAGCAGCAGGACTTGTGGCAGGTGGAGCCTTGCTGCAGGAGGTGGCCCCTGGGAGTGAGTCCTGGAAGGGTTTATCTCCCTTAAATTGGTCAACTATGGACTAAAAACATGACTCAAAATAAACTTCTTCTCCTTTAGATTGTCAGGTATTTTGTCCCAGGAGAAAAGTGACTAAGAAATCCATCTACTGATTTTTAAAGAATTTAATTGTATAGTACAAAGTCTTGAGCTATGCAAGGGAACTTTCTTAGAGAACTGTACTACTTTTTGTGCTAAATTGACTTTGCGAACAAAGGGGCAGCTAAGGATGCAACAAGCAACCCAAGTTACTCCATGTGGATGTTATCAGCAAACATCCTTGAGAGACATGCCATTTCAATGTCTTGTTTCATGATTCATCGAAACAAGGAGAGCTGTTCTCCAAAAGATGGTTTCCTTTAGCAATCTTAGATACAAGCTGGAAGGTTAATGGTAAATCTCAAAAAAGCAAAAGAAAGTAACAGTCCCTGGAGGTTGGCAAAGGGGAAAAATATGGAAAACACACTAGTATTCTTTCATACAAACAACTAAAGGATGGAGTGACCAAAACTATAAGTTTTACTCCTGGGTTCTGGCCTAACTGTGAATAAGTTACTAAGAAAATATTCTATTCTACAAGAACTGTGGGAGACAAGTCTAGATCCCTTGCATTCTGTGGATTTCAGAAACAGAAAACACACTGGAGATCACTTACGTGTAGAAAAATCCCAGCATTTATAATGAGAAAACTGGGAGTCAAGGATGGGAACTGAGTTATGCAAAGTTATCTAGAAAATGATGGGTGAAATTAGGAAGAAAGCTCCGATCAGGAAAGCAGGTCTGCTTTGAAATGAATTTAATTCTCTTTCCGTCATGGAATATTCACTCAGAACAGTGACACATTCTCCATGCTCTGTAAAGTACACGTGATCTTGGCAAAAATTTTGGGAGTCCTAATCTACATTTATGCTGCATTCTGAGATCCTGAGATGAAAGTTGTTATAAAGTGAAAATCATTGCCGTTATTCTCAGTGAGCCTACACAGACTGGCAACAGCTGGCACAGACAGATGTGGTCCACAGAGAGTTCTGCCAGGCTGTGCTGGTGCCAGCTCTGCACAAGTTCACTTTTCCTCGACTAACAAAGAGTTTTACTCCTTGTTGTACCCAGTCCCCATGGGCAACCTGTTACAGATGAGTGCAAGCCCTGATCATGTGGCCTCAGTCTCCCCTCCTTTAGCTTCAGTCTCCCATTTCCTAATGACTTGCCTATCAGAGAAAAAAGCATCTCTGTTACAGGAAGACTATAATGCCTGGGGTCGCAATCATATTTACTGAGTCGGTATTCTGTACATGCATTATGTTCTTCAAACTCAGTGAGATGCATATGTTTGCTATTTTACAATGAGAAAATTGAGACAGTGAAATTACATTAATTTGCTCATGGTCACAGAGCTACTACAAGAAGGTAGATTTATATCCACTTACACTGATTCTAGAAACTGCTTTCCAACTTCTAGTAACTGGAGATTCAGACCAGGAAGGACAGGCTCCAAGATGTCAATGCCATCAGAATGAACTGTATCTGATGTTACAAAGTGCCAGCAATATACAAAGGCTTGTTACTATAACATCAATGTGCATATCATAAAAATTCTACATACCTTACCATCTCCATTATCCTAACCATCCCAAGTAACAGGTGGAAAGCAAATTATTATTCGCTCTATTTCTTCTCTACTCAAGACTGAGTGAAAGGGCTGGGTCATGCAGTACCTCAAGCCTCCAGACAATACTTAATGTTTGAGACTTGGCCACCAATGCTTCGTGAATATAAAGCAAGCCTTTTGGAGAGGAACAAGTAACTAGATGATATAGTACATTAAGTGAGAGAAGGATCACACTGCTTCACTTGTACAGTGCAACGTAGCAAGTCTTTAATCTAGACTAAACTAAAAAAAACTGAGGAGATGGTCGTGAACAACATAGTTACTTAGTAAGTGGAATGATACATGGATCTAATGATACATGGGTCCAGTCCTCCTGGAGATACCGTAGAAAATATCAGACACACAGAAATGAGACACTCAGACAGAGAAGGGATGTTGCAGACGAAAGGATGCAGGGACACTCACAGAGGAAGTTCACATCTGAGCCAGTTTTTGGAACCATGTGAAATTTGGACATCTAAATATGCGGGGGAAATGGAATTCTGAGTGAAGACTTGGAGAGGTACACAGAAGCTAGTCAAGTTGACTGCCTTTCTTTTCAGATGAATACAAATGTGCCTGACCTCCAGGTTTTCTGTGCCTCCAGGTTCCTTCTGGCTGTCTGATGGGCTGTGCCTTCAATGGGGGCATCAGGAGCATCTGCCCAAAGGCGAAGGAAGTGTCTGCTGATGGAGTGGCCCACACATGAGGCTGCCTAGAGGATCTGTCCGCAGACCGCGTCTGGACACGGCACAGCGGGTCAGTGGTTCCAGACTCAGGCAAACATTACTCACTGAAATGTACGCTGCTTGCTGCTCAGCTAAAAAAGCGATTACTTTAATGAGAGGCTGAAGTAAATGAGGCTCGGAGTGATTGTGGCGATTTCTTACACTAACAACTCAACACTCAGAGGAAGGCCAGGCCTGAGGTGCTGCTGCGGGGATTACGATGTCGCATGATGGGTAAAAATAATCATCGAAGCTGGGTTTCTTTTTTATATTTTTTGCAGGTTCCAGAGAGATAAGAAAAGTGGTTTTTTTGCGCTATCTTTGCAGAAGTGCTGAGCCGAGAGCTTCCAGGAGTGTTCCCCATCCATTCCTTAGGCATCTATGTTCCTGGGCATATGAGGGAGGTGCCATTGTACAATGCCAGCATTATCATAAAAGCCAGACTGAAAAACTCAGTGGGCTTCACTGTCTATGTAACTTGATCTATAATCATAGATAGTAACTAGGATCAAGAATTTCTTTTTTCAACAAGAAATATATATATATATATCCAGATCTCTTACTGCATTTTTTTGCAACAAACATGGGCCTGGGAGAGATAATATTACTCAAAGATTTGGTGGAAATATCCTAAGAGGAGACACACACATTCTCATCAGTACCAGCATCCTTCTTAGCAATATGACAGCTAATGTGTACCGAGACAGGTCCTTCTTCGAATACTAAGAATGTACCTCATCCAGCCTACATCCTGATTAGGTAGATATTCTCACTACCCCCATTTAGTAGGAAGAAAAAACACGGAGGCATAAGTAGAGCCCTGGAAGTACTCCAGCCAGATGCAAGTGCGACTCCATAGTCCATGGACTTAACCTCAGGGCCACCTGGATTAATACAAGCTTGACACTGTCACTTTCTATTTGTTATCCTGTCTCTTCATTCCAAAAGTTAGGCTATGTTGTTACACTGCACTCACAACTAAAAATGAAAATTTGATAATACAAATAGTATTTACTGAGCAGGCACAAGGTGGCAACTTTTGCATTTAGTCAGCACTCTGATTATAAAGGTCACGATAAACTTAGAAATGCTAACTATCCCATGACACCATAGTTTAAACTGATTTTACAGCACAGCTGATGCTGCTTCTCTCTAAGAAAAGATATGAATACAAGTGTCTAAAAGGGTCTTAGATGAAGATAAAAACAGTGATGAGAGGTAACCATAATTAACATTCTTAAAATATGCAGGCTTTGTACCAAATGAGTACAAAGATTGAGTTTGTAACTCAAACTGCATTTTTGTTAGCCTTCTATAAAAGAAGAAATGAGTCCCAGGAAGTTAAGTGGTTTGATAATGTCTAACAGTAGATAGTACAAGTACCTCAAATCTAGGGCTGTCTGGCTCCAGCCGTGTATCCCTGACCACCAAACTACCTCTGCAACAGGAAGGAGATGTGGAAGGACAGAACGCCTTCACTGTTTTCTCACTCTACCTGGTTCTGACTACAGGGAGTTGAGTAAGTATTTATAGAACCCATCTACATTTTACATGGCTATTTATCATCCTTTAGAATGTGTTATTGCTTGTGCTCAAAGGGAACGCAGAAATTAGGCCAAACCCTCCATTCCAACTTGTAGAAAAAAGAGAACATTGAACAATTTTTGGAAAACATTAAAAAACTTAGAGGCAAAGCTAGGAAATAAAAGACAACTTCTCTTTAGGCAAATGGAGCAGACTGTTTGAGACACCATGTTATTTTTCACTTCAATAGATACTGCATGCTAATGTTACTATAGCAAGCTTAAAAGTTGAGAGATTTAGCTTTACTAATCTCTAACTTGCAGAAAGCAATCAGCAGGGAGATCAGATCACGACAATGGGACATCATGTAGTGTGACAAATACTGGTGTCACAAACCAGAGACCTAATACTGATACTCTCACTGGATTTGTCACACTCTAGTCACATGTCCTCCCATATATCACATAACCTTGCTATATCTTAACCTGCCTATTCTGGATCAAATAGGTTGGATCTGTACTTCACAAGGGAGGTTTGAAGATGACGAGCTCTGGGGCACATTATGTAAATCTAAGTTGGCTGAATGTAAAAATTGACAATATTTTGAAGAATGGAAGACACTGTCCATGATTGAATAGGTCTGCCTTGTGACTAAATTCAAGGATGTGGTGATCTCACAGGTCAGAGAAGCGTATCTATCAGTCTTTAGAATCCCATTCTGAATTTCCTAAGGCTATTCAGGAAGCCAAAAAATGAGCTCAGACAAAAAGTTCTAATATTTCTCTCAGAGTTTCTCTGATATAGCAGCAAACCACTGAAAACAACAGGTAGTACAATGATCCGGATGACTTTGGGCAAAGTCCCTTAACTTCTGTGGGTCTCAAAACCTCCCGCCCCTGTGATACCCTGAACATACTGAAGGGTACTACTTCCTACCATGTGGACACAGAGAGACTTTATTAGGAGTGAGTAATGAATTATAAAAATGCTCTGAAAACGATAAAATGCCAAAGACCAGAGTCAGCAAGCCACTGTCATTTGCAAATACAATTGATTACACAAGCTAAAGCCAATCAACTTCTCCTGCCAACAAGATGTGTTGCCCTTGGTGGAAAAAGTGCATTTTGGCCAGAAAGGAAATGTCATCATTTTCCTTTGACTTTGGTTCTGACTTTTGCAAGATGCATGTGTGGGATTCAGGGTCCACAGCCAGATTCTAGCCCTGACTGCTAGTTCACAGCCTGGAGTATGTGACTGGACCGCTGCCTGAGCTAAGAAGAGATCAGCAAGCTATGAAAACTAGGGGTCAGGCTCACCTGACGTAGAGTTGAAATCCTATGGACCCCAAGGCCTTGCAGAGCAGTTCTCCTGCCAGGTAGGCAGCAGAAGTGCACCGAACACCTGCTGTGTGCCAGGCACTGAGATCAGAAAGACAGGGCATCTGTGGAACTCCTGTGCTGCCAGTCACTTCTCTTCCTTCATTCATTTGATATTTGCACATCAGCAAGGAGGAAGCAACAGTACCTCCTATTTCGAGGTCAGTTAGCTGAGATGTGAATACAGTAAAAAAAACACTAGAGCTCGGACTGTACTCCAGGTTGAGCCCTCGATCATGTGCTCATTTTCAGAAGAACACAAGTACCTGCCCTCCAGGAGCTCCCAATCTAGTGGGAAAGTCAGAAAAGTAACTCAGTAGACTGTGAGCTCCTTGAGGGCAAGGACCAATGTTTTTAATTCTCGTATCTTCACCAAGTATGATGTCTGCCATGCAAAAGGCACTTAACAAGTTTTGCTGAAGAGAATTGTGATAGTTAGATATCTTCCTTTATAAAGGACAAATATAATTATATTAATGTTTGCCTCCCAAACCTCTCTGGCTCCTCTCTGTCCCTATCCTGTGTGTTACTTAGTACTTTACAGCCTTGCATCAAGAGTCTCAGCTGTGAATCCCTCCTGTGTCCTCTGTGCACCCACTCCATCCTCCAACATTCTTGGAGATACAGATGGTGTTCAACAAATGTTAATAATGAGTGAACAAACAAATCTAGAAAGGGAATAGCTGCATTATATTTGTGGCATGAATATAATGCTCTGTCAATACCAAGGGTAGATGCATCTAACTGAAGGCATCTAGAAGGCTTCAGCAAAGATAGAGAGAATTGATTTGGACTGCTTAATTGTGAAATCTCAAAGGCTAGATGACATTGCATAGGGAAAATTCAATCCTCTTGCATTAATTAGACAAATTACATCAGAACAAAACATTTTTGTTTAAATCAGAATATGAGGTATGCCAAATTCCATCTTCTAAAGGATATGGGATTCAGCCAAAAGCCCATTATATAGATTATTGCTCTTCTCCTCCCAAGTACTTAGGGAAAATTAAGTCTTCTTTGGCATAAAGCAGCTTTCGGCAAGGTCACAGCTCTCCTGCAGGGGCAGTTCAGGTGAGAACTGTGTTGTCAAAGAGAAGACCTGGTCCTTGAAGACCAGGCAGCAGATTAGCCAGGATAGAAAGGGGACATTTCAGGGTTTGGTAGAAAAACCAGAAAGACACTAAAGTACGAGAGAGCTGAGCATGCTTTGAGGTTATGCATTCCATCTTTGACTCCAGCATTTGAGTAGACCACGGTGTCCCAGAGAGGGAGACAGGGGATCTGCCTCATTGCATGGTCAGAGCTCGGGCATCCCTCCCTGTGCTCATTTGTAAAATGAGGAAGCTGGAACAGAATCAGATGATCTCCATCCCATAATTTGGAAACTGAAAATGACAGCTCAGAGATAGCTGCAACGAAGCATATGGATTGAAATAGTCAGAAACTGACAGTGAGGCTCTCAGTCAGTACTCAGTACTTGTAGACTGCTTCATCCCAGATATGCCAGGTTTGTTTCTTTTCCTCAAGTTAAAGTCTTAAAGCCTTTGCTTTTAACCTTTGTTTGAATAACAGAAAGAGCTTTCACATCCTTGACGGTCAGCTTCCTCTCTCATTCTCTCTCTCCTCTCTCTCCTGTGCCTCCTCCTCTTCTTCCTCTTCCCCTCTTCTCGCTCTTCCTGAAAATGCCACTTAGAAAAATTATAAGGGAAGCAAAGTTGTAACCAGTTGCACATTTGTTGTGTCCTTGTTCCATGATCATTCTTCCAACAGTCACCATCAGAACCTTCTCATATTTTGCCTTGGCTCGTCCACCCTCTGAGGACACTATAGGTTCTATATCTTGACTGCCTGTCAGAATCACTTAGAGGGCTTAAAACATAGCAATGCCTCACTTAACAAGACCAATGACATCAGTGTGTGTGACAGGAGGCTCAGGAAATGATATGCTTAGAAGGTTCCCCCCAGCTGATTCTGATGGATAACAGGGGACAAGAACAACAGCTGGCTAAACATCAGAAGTCCATACACTATGTGGACTTTTCTGTCTTTTACACTGTCTTGGATTATTTTGAGGAACGGTCCGTCTATCTGGTGTCCATCATATTTACTAGATTTCTCTCCTGAAATATCTATCGGCATGCATTTTGTAACACAAGGTATGGGGATGAACTGGAGACACCAAATGCAGTTTAAAGAATCCTAGAACTTTCTTTGCTCATCTTCCTTGTCATTGACTTTGGTATTTACCTGTGGCTACGTAAAACAAGATCAGCCACAGGAATTATCAGGTACTGTGGCAGGATCCATTTGCAATATTTCATGCTATTATCAATAATAATGGCTACATTTATTGGGTCTTATGTACAGGACACTTGGCCAAATATTTTATGTAGATAATTACATTTAATAATCCAGAATCCCCATGAGGCAAATGAAGTTACTATCCCCATTGTACTGATGAGGAACCCTAGGATTATGGAGGTCAGCTATGCATGGTACACTCACTCCAAGCCTGGACTCAGATACACAGACCAGAGTCTTCACCATGTAGAAGTGGAATGAGGGTTCCTGTGTGTGGACATCACTTTCTAGAAAGGGATAAACCAGAAGTTATTTCCTTTAAGAAAAGCAGAGGATACTGTCCAAGAGAAGATGAAGCATATATGCAACTTGGACACAGGTTGTAATAAAGCAAATGGGTTGAATCTCCCAGGGAAATGCTCTGGCTTGCTTTCTTGAGTTGAGGTATTTGAGTGTTGTTATCTCAGGATGGTAAGTCTAAGCAGTTGGTGATCTCAACTCAAGTGCTGCTGTGGTCACAAGACGTGACCTTCTTGCCATGCTTGCTTTACACCTGTAATTGCCTGGTTACTCCACTTGGATAACTAGATGAGGATGGGCTCTGTTTGACCTCACTCCCAGAGTCCTTCAATGTTCTCACACTAAACTTTGGATCTAACTGTATCATTCATTTTCCCAACCTGTGTATTCCAGACTAGTCTACTTCCTCCCCTCTCAACACTCGGGAGCAATCATCTCCTGCCTCATACTGTGCTCATGGCTAGGAAAAGCAAGAGCCAGATATTCCCAAACATCCCCTGGAGGGTCAGTCTTACTTGTCTTCAAGACCCACATGGGATGTTCTGCTCCTCATTCCACTCAGCCCAATGCATTTGCTTTTTCTCTTGGTCTCTCAGAGAACAACACAGTAGTTAGGAGTATACACATCATAGTTCACTGCCTGAGCCTCTAATCTTGGGCAGATTACCTATATATCCTGTCACCACTTCCTCACTGCAAGATGAAGGTAATTATAGCACCTGCACTTCAAAGGGTTGTTTTGAGGATGATGTGGGTCAGTAAAGCGTGTAAAGCAGGGCTTGGCATATAAATTTTGGTTAAATAAATAAATAGCATATATCTGAGGCATCAATTACTGACAAGCCAGTAATGCAGTTATATGCTTTTAGCCCATTATAGGGCCACTTAAGGGTTTGTTTCATTAATGGTAATCGTATTTCCCACAACATGGGCCCAACACCTAACCCAGTAACCCATAAATGTTCACTGAATTGAGCTGTGTTGAAGTATCAGTAATGCAGCATTCCTATGTTTCTGTGGAACGAATACCAAACAAAGAGCCTTTGGGTAGTTTGAGCACCTTCATTATCCTATATCATATTACCGATAACATATCAGAGAGAAATAGTAAAAAGAAAATTTTGTTTTCATTTCAGTGCTGTATCATTTTGATTTCATATTAACATGCCTCAGGGAATAAAATATGTATTTACATAAAAATTTCCGGTAATGGCATCTTGAAAAGTAATTAAATGAAACAACAGATTCTATTTGCTAAGGGTTTCATTTGTAACAGGAGGTATGTGACAGTGTCCTGAGCTGAGACCTGGACAGCCCTTGCCCATGATCTGGGGAGACCCTGGCTCATCTACAGCTATTGGAATGTGACATATATTTGTAGCATGGACGAGACTAATCAGCTTTAGAGTCACTCTGTAGGCAAGGTGAGCCCCAGTTCTTCATAATGTAGGAAAGCACACATCCTTCTTTTCTGCCTGACTTTAACCCCCCAAAAATGTTCAAGACAGAATTCAGAATTATGGAATAAATAGAAATTTTAGAAATCAGGAAGGTTAATGTTTTTCAACCTGCTGTCCATGGAACCTGGTATGTCTATGATATCTGTTTAATGAGATTTTAGGCAATGATTTCAACTTTTAAAAACCTAAAAATGTGCAAACACCCGGAATTAGACTGCTTATTGATAGAATAACACATCAGAGTGATTAGCTATATTGTTTTACACAGCTTTGATTGGCCAACTCCTATGTGCCATGGAGAACACAAAATGGAAAAAGGAATGGATATTTACGTAATAAGTTCAGCTTGTGAGTAGAAACTTCAGCACAAAAGATCCAAATTCCAAAAACAGTATGAAGTTCTTTTGATGAAAAGATCCAGCCTGAGATTTAAGTAAACAACTAAGGCATCTTGGCTTCAAGACTAGTGTTTCTTCAGCTACGTCATAGCTGACTACAAGGTCATGGCAGAGATGTTTCTATGTCTGTGTTTATACTGAATGTGCAGTGTCTCTGCATACGTAAAGTAAGATTTCTTGACCTTCCCACTGTACACTTTCAGTGGCTTTCTTATTACCATAGGCTTTGTGTATACAGACAACTGGAGATACACACACACACGCCATTCTCCATTCCCTCACACAAGACTGGTGCTCAAACTAACCATCCGTTGCCACAAATTTATTAATAAACACCAAGAGGGTTTTCCACATTTGGGTCCTGGTGCCTTTCTGTGAGATTACTAAATAATCAGGGTACACAATGAAAAACCCAGGCAGGCGAGGCAGATGGACACAGCAACTCTTACAAACTGTTTCCCTAGGAAACCAGACAAAAAGCAGGATCTTAACCAAATATAGAAGTGACAGTCAAAATGTGGAAATAGAAACTTAGAGTTGTGGACTGGTGGGAAACCCCAACAGTCCATTTCTCCAAACCATGAACTGGAGGTGATATCAGAGTAAGGACGTCTTTCAAAGGGTGGGTGAAACCAGCCAGGCTCGGAAGACATGCATTTCCTCAAATGATAATTCTAGTAAAAGAAGCACACACAGCTTTTCAGTGAGTCTCCTGAGTCATTTATGAGAAAGGGAAAGGGAAAGAAATGAGTCCCACTACGCAGAGGAGCCAAGTCAGAGGCCGGCAGCCTGACTCATGGTCAAATGAAGAAGCAGACTTGTGAATTTGCATAGAATAGACATCCCTTGAGTTCATCACCATCTGTCTAAGTGAATATAAAACCAGGTCCTGGAGAGCTGCTGGGCTACTCACTGCCATTGGCACAGAATCTCTAACATCACATATGACTTCAGGGTCCCTTTGTACAGTTTTTCAGTGACTCACTTCCACCCACATGGATTTTAGATTAAAAACTAGTGCTGGTTTTCCCTTGTACCTTCATTTATGATGCCATGTCACTGTATACTTTATTCTCATTTGTAGACATTCTGTTTTGAGATAATGGAAAAGAGAGAGGTGCCTGAAAATACAAAGTGGCTGTTGTCCCATTTCTACTCTGCTGCCAAGTTTAATGTATATGCCCCCAGTTTCTTGTAGGCATGGGGACTTTAAGTAATGCCTTTTCCTAGGTAATGTATGTGTGCCAAAACTATCTCCGATGATGGGGACAGATGGCATGTGTTGTCTTGGCTTCTGTGTCAGGAAAGAAAAGGTATTTCGATTTCAAGGTGATTATTGACATCCATGGATGGTCAGTACAACTTAGGAATTTCAAGGGTATTTACTCTGCTTGCCGATGCGAGCTACAATTAGGATGAATACAAACTTTTTACAACCCAGCCTGGTCCTACACGTGAAGTGCATGCATGCCCTCTTCCCTGGAGCCCTGTCCACTTGCCAAAGTATGCATAACAAATGCCACTGCAAGTCTTTCGGCCTTGACCTGTTCAAGTAATAACCCCAAAAGGCATAAGGATGGTCAGGGCAGACAGAGCCTAAAAAGGAATTAACAAGAGAGCGACTGGAAAAGTACGAAGTGGGAGCTGCATGGTGTGCATGTGTGTGCACTGACACATACGCTGATAAAGGCAAGAGGAGAGGAAAGAAAGGCTTTTCCTCCTAAGAAAAAAAATCACACAATCTGTGTTACCATTGGATTGAAAAGTCAGTAATTTCTTGCGTATGCATCATGAATTTAAAATTGGAAACTATTTTCCCTTGTGTGACATTTCTCGCTCTGGTATTAATATAGCAAATTCCCAGAAGACAGAAAAGAAAGAATATGAAAATAGAAAACCTGAATTCAAGTCTTGGCCTGGCCAATAATGAGCTAAGTGACCTTCAGCAGGTCCCCAGGCAAACCTCAGTTTTGCTAGGATGTAGTGGTAGGAGAGACTATGGGCATTTTATTCACTTCAGGGGATTATGGTAAAGAAGAATGCGAGGCAGTATTCATTCATTCATCCAAATATCTGTCTTGAGATTTTCCTCGTTTGCAATAGGCACTCTTCACTAAATAGAGGCTACAGGAATGCACGTGACAAAGTGTCACCCTGTGTGGAGCTTAGATGAGAGAGAGAGAGAGAGAGAGGGAGGGGGGCTGAGAGAGAAGCAATGCATGCACTAAATAGACGCACATACTATACGCTCATGCGGAAAATATTAGGATATTGAGGAGTGATGTAGAAATATCTGTAAAAGAACTTTATAAACAGCACAAGGGTATACAACTCAAAAGTCATTCATATCATTACATTAGGTGGGAGACAATTTTTTTGTAGTTGTAATATTTCCTTCCTTCCATAAATATTAGTTAAGAGCATACTCTGAAAACTGCAAATAGGATGCCTTTCCCTAAGGGAAGCAGACAAAGCAGAAGGCTTCGGGGGCCTTACAGAATGTATAAAAATAAAGCATTAAACAAATGACATTGACCATCACACAAAAGATATCTCAGAGAAGAGTAGTCCAGTGGAATAAATTCCTGGGCAGAGAGGCCATCTCCCACCTGGATGGGAAGGTTGCTGGCCTGACCTGGTGGGGAGTAGAAATGCAGAGCCCGGATGGGGAGACTTTCCTGAACAGAAAGGAAGGAGCAATCACAGAGATGGATCCTATGGAGGACTGGTGACACTGGGTAGTTCCTAGGGTACAAAAGAGAAATGCACCTGGGGAGACAGACATGAGAGCAGTGATATGCTCTGAACTGATGTTCTCAGCTCTACTGACCACAGTGGAAAAGTCCTCTGCAGGAAGACTGCAAGAACACTCAGCACGCCAGCCCTCGAGTTCTGCCCTTATCAAAGTGAAACAAGATCTGAGCTTCCTAATGAGACTTTCCTCAATTTTGAAATTTTTGGTAACGACGATAGAGGTTCTTTTTCTGTAACAATGACATGCTGATCCTTTCAGATATAATGAGGAAGTAAAAGAAATAAAGGCATCTTCCTCAACTGAGTAAGTGGTTCCAGTCACTCCGTAAAGATAGAAATTTAGGAAACGCAAGGCCTTTCCCATAAATTTAAGCAAATTAGCATTTTTTTTCTTTTTGCTCTCGGAGTCTGGATGCATTATTTTCATTTTCTATTGCTGACTTAGGGGTAAGACGGGGTGAGTATGGAAATGTTCTTCCACTAATGCCGGCATCTGAAATATGAAGTTACAGAAGCAAGTTATGCTTTCTGGCTTTATTTCAAATACCCTTCTTATTATGAAGGGTGTGAACTGGAAATAAAGATGTCTTCTTTCACTTGAAAGATTGTGAGCATTCTTGCTTGATAGTCCAAATAAATGGATGAAAGCTGCCAACCGTATGTGGCTTCAAATCAGCTTGTTCTTAAAGTCACAGAGAACTGAGACAATCTGAAGCAATCCAATTTAGAAACAGTCCTCTAATTGTTACAATTTAAGAACAAAATCTTGCAGAGGGTGAGAGTACGCAAGAGCTTCTAGTCATAGTCCACATTTCCAGATTTCCCCGAGAGTTGGAAAGAAAAGAAAAAGAAGATGATGAAAGGAGAAGGGAGAATAGAAATGGAAGTAGCAGTCTAGCCACAGCCTCATAGGCAACTCACTGTATGTAAAGCAGTGATTGAAAATAAAAGCCAGAAGAAAAGAGTTTTCCCTTGATGGATGCTCCTTGGGGCCCCTCTTCATGCTTACTGACTCATATTCACCAGTAAGTCTAAGGACCATTTTGCATTTCTTCCTCATATCAGAGGGAAATGGAACCGACAAACTAGAAGGCAACGAGGGAAGACTGTGAGAGGCAGTTCAGTGACAGCAGAGATGACAGCTGACAGCCTGAGGGGAAATGAGAGAAAAATTACTGAATTTCAGCACAGAATAATAATAGATGGTCATGGCAATGACTCTGAGTTATCGATAGGTTTCAAATGCTTACAGTGTCTTCTGTAGAAAGGATAGAAATATGCAATGCATTTAAAAAGGTTCTCATCCAAAGTCATTAAAATTTATTATTATTATTATTCTAGATCTTATCTCTGATGAAGGAGAAAGGGTGAGATTTATGAGAAAGTGAGATGTGAGGTACGAAGCAACTACAGAGAGCATCCATATAACACATTCGTGAGTGTACAAATTCACTAGATTCGCAAAAATGGCACAAACACATAGAGAATGTATTCAAAATGTCGTCAAATGAATGGAACATCATGACAAAGACTAAAATTAAAATGCTCTTTTGCTTGACTATAGTGAACATAATAAGGACTAAAGAAATATCATTATATTAAAAACAGGTGAAAAGAGACAGTCTTAAAGAAAGTGACTTCTATCATATCCTTGACAGTCAAAAAAATCCCAAAAAACTGTGACTGACTTTTCCCATGGATTTTTCATAATATGCAACTATACCTGTGCCGTTATCTGCACTTTTTCTAACCATGTGTGAGGTGGGCCACCCAAGGTGCCTACACAGTTAGTAGTATGCCCACAGTTACAGGGCACATGGTTCCAGTCTGCTGAGTTCCAAGGCAACAATTCCTGCCTCTGCCCTGCACTACCTCATTTCCCGAGACTTCATCACCAGTGCCTGTAAAGAGGACCACCAGCTCATGTAGTTACTCCCATAAGGGACTGCCTATTAAAATGACAGCAATTTCCCTTACTTTCTCATTCATTCCTACCAGCTAGTCTGAAAGCCAGGAGATGACTAATCCCTATTCTCTTCATGAGGAAACAGTTCTCAGAAAGGTTAAGTTACTTACCTACTTTTAGGGACTTATCACCTCATTTCTCTCATTTGGATCTAGCCTTCTTTATGCACATTTTCTTTCTTTCCACAAGAACAATTTAATTCCCTTTTTCCCTGAAGGGAAAATTCTTCGTCTTATTCATCTGAATCTCTCTCATAATATCTAATAGTGCATGAGCCATACTGGGTAGACAGTAAATATGCACAGCTATATATATGCATATATATTATAAATGAAAGAGTGCAAAGTTTAGAATGAGAAAGACTAGCATCACATCTTTCCCCTGCCATTTCTGAGCTTTGAGCCCCTGGGACATTCCTTATAACCTTCCCAGGTTCTCTACATACTAATACAGTAGAAGTGCACAGTATACTCTCAGTCTAGAAAATAATCAATATTCCTGGTTAAATTACAATCCAATCGATTTTCCCCCACATTCTTTTGGTGACCCATTCAGAAGTGTTTCAGGCACAGTGTAACAAAATGCTTAACTTATAAAAATAAATCTGAGTTATATTTATCTACACCACATGTAATCCTGTCCCAGGGGAAGAAGACTGGCTTGTGACTCTTAACAATTAAACATCCTCTACTTCTCGTTCATTCCTTCATTCATTCTCAAGGAACTGAAAAGATTATTTAAAGAAATGTCTTCAAAGAAGGGCTTTGCTGCTATTGGATCAGAAACTACAGAACACAGTGTTAAGAGTTATTAAGGAAGAAGCACGGAGAGCTGTTTCTAGGAGCTTTAACTTTCCAAAGAGCTCTTCATTCTCCCTTTGGCGGGTGAAGAAGAGTTGAGAAAATGGTGATTTCTTATATCAGCAGGAGCAATGCTCCTCTAGAACCGTGTTTGGATGATCCAGGGTTACGCCCTATCTCAGTGTAGCCCAGTACTCTGTCATTTTCAAACTGTCTCTTCCAGCAAACTACAACAGGGTTCAAGCAGCGCTGCAGATTTGGGAAAGAGGCAGCACTGACACAAAGCATTTCACGTGCATCCCCATTTATCCAGTTTGGACTTCTGCTATACTTCACCCACATTTTTCATGGTGAAGCTCAGCCATATAGGATAGCTCCCTCCTTTTAAAATTCTCAATGTGACTTCAATTCATTTCATAGCATGCAGATGACAGGGCAGCTTGCAGAGTGATGCCCTCTCCCTCTCCTATTTCCCAGCAGATGTTCTGATATATCATCTATGACATAGCCACAGGAAGACTTAAAAATAGCTTTTAAAGCAACTCATCTTCATGTAATTCAACTGGATTCAACAGGTTATTTGTCAGCTATTTTCAACCTTGTTCAACTCCCTTAGAAGGTAGTAAGGGACCATCCTTCCCGAAGAGATATGAGAAACTGAGCAGCAGATTAATGACCCACACAAAGCCACAGATAAATCAAGTCCCCAATAAAAGACCTTTAATGATTGTGAGGATGAAGATACTGGCCACTTTCACTTAGTAACTATTACGTAGAGGATGAAAGATGAAGAAAATGGTGGATTCTAAAAATAACACGATTGCATCAGTGATCTATGGCTGCATAACAACAAAGGAAGAATAAAAGGGCACCTTATTTATGATCTTACAGTTTTATGGGCCAGGAGTAGTGTAGGCATGGCTTAGCAGGATACTCTGTCTCTGCGATTTGTAGGGTGCCAGGTGACAGGGTTTCAGTCTCACCTAAGTATGACTGTGAGGGCCGTACTTTCAAGTTCACTAGGCTGGTGGTAACTCCATTTCTTGCGGGTTGCTAGATTGAAGGCCTTGTTTTCTTGATACTTACTGGCTGCCCTTAGCTCCTAATCATGGGGCCCTTTGCATGTGGTAGCTCCCAACAAGGCAGCTTGTTTTCTTAAAGCCAGCAAGGAAGACAGTTCCTTCACAGGATAGGCATTACAATCTTACGTCACATAATCACATAAGGTAAACAGGTACCAATGATCACCTTGCTGTTCCTATCAGCTGGGTATATGTCAAAGGTCCTTCCTCCCCTCCAGGAGAGGGGATCACACAAAGGTACAAAGGACAGGAGCCTAAGGCCTAAGTGAGGGCCTAAGTGAGGGCCACCTTAGCATCCTTTTGCTTTAGTATCAATTTCTGCCTTCTGCATAGAAATCCATGAGTATATATTTGTCTTATATACAAAAAGCCCTTTTGCTTTTTGAATAATAAATAATTTTAGATGTTTACACAGATTTCACCGCATTATGTTTGTTTAAACAATGCATAAATTTTTTTCAAGCACAAAGATACGATAAAGAATGGTATAAAACACATTAGCTTCTGTATTTGTTTTCTCAATTCTTTAAAATATAGCCCCTGCCCAGGGATAGAATATACAAGGTATTCTTGAGGTGCATTCATCCTGTTTCGATGGTGAATCTTGTCCTCAACATCAGTGCTAAGGGCTGTGTGTGTCCTCAGCCCATCTCAACTACCTAAGAAGGAACACAAAGAAGGACCTTTGAAACTACGTGAAAGCTAGCACAACCTACTTTTTATTTAGGTGTATTAAGCTGAATAAACAAGTGTAGCTATCTCAGCGATTTGAGGTTTCCTCCCACTAAATGCAAGGGAAGATTTTATGTAGATTATTCCACAATGCTTCAAGGATTGGATTTTACCAGAATATAGTAGTGACTGCTACCTATTTTTTTGACACTTTTCCTTTTCTAATATCTTCCTCATAAAAGTATTACCTTTGCAGAGACTGTAGTCCCAGGAATCTTGTACCTCAGTACTCTTCCTCTTTAATTACAAAGGAGACTCTAACCATGAAAAGTTAGAACTGGCTTCTAATAAAGGCAAGAGGATCATGGGAATAGACATACTGTAATACGAGCAGGAAAAAACTGAAAATTTAGAATTAGGAATCCATGATTCCTGGGTGTTCTCTATAACAAGGTCAGGCTTTAGCTTTTTGAAGAGAAGGGTACACCACTTCTAATGCATATTAAAGTGGTTAATACATGTCTATGCAATGCAAATAGGTAATCAAAGCTTGCTAAGAACTTTGGAATCATTAAAAGCTCTAGCTGAAATACAGCTTGATGATCATCCAGTTCAGTTCCTGCAATTCCAGCAAAGCACTTGGCTGTAGGATAACCTGATGGTGGAGGTCCAACTACACCTGTGGAACACTGGCTGCTGAGTTTAGCATCACTATAACCACCAGTTTATGTTTTGTCTTTCACACATGGACATGAATCATCCAAAGGACACAGACTGGAAGGTATCTCTCCCAGGTGCTAGAGAGGCTTCCCCCTGCTCTCCCATCCTCTCCGCTCCCCTCCCCTTTCTTGTCTGTGTTTATCCTTTGTTGTTCACTCCTTGGACAGACAAGGAAGCCACCTGATAGGAGCACACATCCCAGCTACCTGTGCAGAGCTTGCCACTCCCAGCCCAGCCTACCCGTGGCCCCTCAGGATACCTGGCCTTGAAACCACCTCATCTCTACAAATGAATCTAACCATTACCATCAGGGTGACTGCTATTGAATTGTTTAAATTTTCCACCTTTTTATCTACCATAAAAATTGGGAGCACTCTGATCCCTTTACCGTATACAAATAACTAACACTAGTGCTGGGACAGAGAAGTGGATTTAACACATTTCTGGTTTGTTCCTACGGCCTCATGATCATAATTATTCTACGTATCTCATGGTCAGAATGTTACCAGAAAGTCATTTTTCCAATGACTTACCCAACAGACACAATGTTAATATTTCACTCACATGCTTCTAGTTTCTTAGTCACCATGCTTCTTCAGGGATTGCGAACTTTTGAAGTAATAAATATATCACAGGGCCGAGGATTTAGCTCAGTGGTTCCGCTGACTGCCTCGAAAGTGCAAGGTCCCGAGTTCGATCTCTGGTACCAAAATATACCTCACAGCCTCCGAAGCTTCCAACACACTTGGCTTTCTGTATGATCTCTCTATGGAGCAGAAAGAGCATGGCCTTTGACGTCAGAGACAACTGGGACTTGGAGCTCAGTTTGTTCCTATCCTCACACAGGGTACTGAGTATTTCTGGGTTTTAAATTTAACATTGCAAAATGAGATACTACTCTTCATCTAGCAGTTTTATCCTGAAGATTAAATGAGCAATTATATAAGAAGCCTTGCCCAATGTTTCTTGCAAAGTAAATGCTCATTATATATTACCCTTCCTTTCTTACTTTGCCATGAATATGGCATTTAGAAAACTCAGGTGAACTTTGGGCTTAATAGTGTTAACAAAACCAAGTGAGGTTTATAAATGAAAAGTTTCCCAATCTAAATTATACTGTGGCATGCTAAAAGATTTAAATGCATGACTGTGTGCCCAAGGCAGGGTGGAGAAGGGAGCAAAGCCAAACCATTCCTGCTATGAATGAGAAGTGAGAGGAGAGAAGGGAAAGGAATCAAGCATAAAGTGGTGAAAATTCACCTTAACTGTTCACAGAAGTGAAACGGGAAAACACAGAACTGAAGAGTAAAGGAAAAAGTTTCAGGAACTCTGAAAGTTGAGGCTTGTGTCAGAATTGAGTTATAGACTGTACCTCTAGTGTCTCAGAGTGTGCAGGATGAACTCTGATCCACCACCCCTGGTTCAGAATGGGGCCACTAAATAGGAAGGAGGCTTTTAGGCGAATTCGGCAAACTAAGCTCAGTAATCTATTCCAGAAAGCAGCTGTGTTTGTTAAGACATGCCCAGTGAACACTATGTGGCTATCATGGGTTGGGAATATTCTTCCCTGTACTGTACAGGAATGACATGCAAATGACTCGAGGGGTACATTTCATCAGTCATCTCCTGGAGAGACTGAACATTACTCAATGTTCTCTGAAGCAAGAAAAAAAAAAATGACTACAAAAAAGAAACAAAAGGAAAACCTCCTACTTTCCTCACGATACTGGGCTTTAGTCTTGGTTCCATTCCAATCTGCCTCTTTTCAGTCACTCTACCAGTAACCCAATCTCTCCAGGGTTTGAAAGGCCTGTGAAGTTTTCACTTCCTGTCTTCAAAATGGAGAAGGAGCACTCTGGTCCATTTTCGTAAGGCTAGTGGGAGCAGGAAGATGCAAAGATACAGACGCAGAGCTCCTTGGGGAGAAAGACTGGACAGGATACATGGTTTCAGTAAACTCTTAGCTGATGTATGAATCCTGTCAAGTGGGCCCCAACCACATGATTTTCTACAAGCCTTGGTATGACCCTTCCAAAAAATATCCCGACTCTTAATTATTACTGATGCAGTAGGTATTGATTTTAAATGAAGAAGTATGGAGAAAGTGCTAAAATGTTTAAAAGTTTTATATTTAGTAGTATACTAAGGTTAAAGTGGATAAACAGTGTCTCCATTTTTCTTTGACACTACTATACAGGTATTTTGTTTGTTTTTCCCCAGAGCAGGTCCTCAGTCATTCAAGAAATGATGTAAGCAGCCCAAGCTCACTGGAGCCCTTGGAGTTACAAAGAAGAGCCATTCTTTATCAGGAATTTGTCCAGCTCACATTGAATTTCTCCTGCCAAGAAGTTTATTTTACTTGAACTTTCACAACTTTTAAAAAAAAAATTGTACCACTAAAGTGTATCCATCACTTGTAGGCAAGCTATTTGTAATTATTTCCTTTACTTGAGCAAACAGACCATGTTGGATCTACGTTAATGTCCCAAGTGTGACTCAAGACAATTTGGGGATTCTCCATACACAAGCGAGAAATGAAGCAAAGCAAAACCAAATAATTAAAAAAACAAACAAACTTAGTTTTATCCACAGACACAGAACTTAGAAGTTGAACTCTTATGTAATGATGTAGAGAATGATTCACATTTTGTGTTGACTCTTTTCTCCAGTTCCTCTCTTCCCAGGGACCAGAACTTTAGAAGAAAAAACATGTTTCTGTTTTGAACAACAGCTACAGGAGCAACTCCAGAATGTGTTGTGAAAGCAGTGGAGAGAAGGGAATATGTCTGTAAAAAACCAGGCAGTTCGGGTGCAGAGAGGTACCAGTCTACAGAGTGCTCCTCTGCTCCTGGCTGCAAAGGCTGCTCTGCACAGAGACAGGGACCAGGGCAGCAGCAGGGAGAGAAGGCGGGCCAGGTAAAATCACTTTCTCACCCCTCCACGTGAGGACAGGCACACAGCTTTTTACTCACATCTTTTAATCCTTTCCCTTTCCCTCTGACAATGACGACAACAGCAACAAAAACATTAAAAGACTCACAAAAAACTGGCAAAACAAAACGAGACCTGAGAAGACAAGGTACTAAGCAACACGGTGAGCCCCTAGAAATAAATGGAGGTACAAGTATACTTCTACTTTTTTTCATATGATTTGGTATTTGGTGATTTTTAAAAAAATCTTTAAAACAATTAAAAAAAATAAAGGCAAAATGCTCAACTATAAGTTGCAGTGGGAAATGTCTGTTTATCATTACTACCAAGAATGATTATAAACCTGAGTTTTGCCTTCCAGGAATGCAAATAGCTTCCTCATTTCTGCTTCTCCCCATTCTTAAATTTTTGTATTGTCAGTTCAGACCTTGCTATCTAGTATGAGGATGAAAGTAATCAAAATGCAAAAATGAAGATTAATAGGGAATTCGAAGCACTTGTATTTAAACAATGATTGGTACAGAGTGCCTAGGCATTCTTCTGTGTATTACTAGAGACCACTGAAGAATACTTATTTTCTCCATAGTTAGATGTTTTACAAATGCAGCAAATGATGCAAAAAGGGCACAGTGTTCAGAGCTTTGATTTATGGCTACTTAGTCAATATTATATCCAAATGTTACCTCCAGGAGTACAGACATGCTGAGGCTGGAGACTCCTGGAGTTCATGAATACAGGGGCCCATCAGGGGAATTTGTGAAAACAGATTCACTGCTTACAAGGAAGAATGGATCAGCTGCTCTATACCAGTTTTATTTCAAAACTTAAATAAGGAATAGGCAATAAACAGGTGCTCCCCCCCCCCAAATAACATAACACCACTGCCTCTGGATGCCCAGAATTCATGACTTTGTGAGCAAAGGGGGCAATGGGATAGACTCTTCACATTAACAAAATTTGGTCTTTAATTAGATCATGCTGTAACCTTCCTACTGTCGGGAGGGAAAGAGGGATGAAGGAGGCATTAGTCAACTGGATTTGCTCTTTCCCCAGACAACATGGTTGATTTTTAAATTTCAGTAAATCACAAAATTCAAAGAACTGGCTGAATGGAGAGCTGACTATTTTGGTAACACATCTAGATATTAACTTTTTATAGTTTTTAACTTAATTTTAAGGGACTCATGTGAAACTTTCAAGGGATAAAGGGATTCTATGGCAAAATAATTCATTCTTTGCATATTTATGAAGTGAAAGAGGCAATGTTTGGCCCAGTGACGATAGTACATATGAGTACAAACTATTTCTCTTCTCAAGTTTCCAACATCTAGTGTCAGGAAAATAACTATGATTCAAGGTAGACTAATAGATGCCATAAAGGTGATTGATTTGAGACTTAAAAATTGGAATGATTTTAAGAGGTAGAGAGGGGGAATGGGAAGAAAGAAGCAAGATATATCACGTACAGGTATTACTTCCCTATGATGAATGCTATCATATGTATATGTAAAATGTACCAATAAATGTTTTGCTTAATAAAAAGAGAGGTAGAATAATCCAGAAAGAGCAAAACTGCATCAACGCATATGTGAAGTAAAGGCACTTGGTGTAGAATATGTGGGAGGAACTGAAATCGGCCCGTTAGGTGAGAAATATGTAACTTCCAAGGTGAAGCAATGACAGCCAAGGACAAAAAGGCAATGGGAGAAAACTGCAGGAGCCTTGGGATGGTGCTGGGGACAGAATTAATCATGGCACTCACCGGAATAAAAAGCTCGTGGCTATGAAATGTGAGTGTTAAGAATCTCTTAACTTCATTTTATTCCTGTCTTTTCAGCCATCCGGTTTGGAAGCAAAGGAAGCTACATCCAAAAATAAGTATAATCTTGAAATACGCTTCTGGTCAAAGGTTTAGCACCAACCACATTTTAAATCCAATAGCAAATTATAAAGGGGAAGAGAAAGGAACACGAGTGCCAACATGGAGGTGAGCTCAGTTCAATATGAGATCCCTGTCTCAAAAATGCCCTTGTCTGGAACTGCTTCAAACCCCAACTAGTGGCCTGAAGTAGCCTTGGGTAAGAATGAATACATATACACAACCAAAAGGGTGGAAAGTTTGCTGGCCCAGGGAAAAACAACCAGGGTTCTCATCCTGAATATTTTATTAAATTAAATAATGATTAGCATCAATGTGACCATCCACACAACACTTCCTTACTCAGACGCTCATCTTCCATCTATAAACAAGGAATTTTCACTAGAAGCCTTGGGGCTTGTCTTTTAACTTCAACAGTCTGACTTTAAAGACTCTTTGATGGCAGATCTGGAATTTGAAATGTCCTCTTCAATGTCATCATTCTATTTCTTCCTCCCAAGGCTACCACCCCCTACTTCCCTTCTCAGTTTTCCTAAAAGTATATGCTCATGTGTTCCTTCTCTTCTAGTCTATAAATCACTTCACCATTCGACTGGATTCATGTTTGTATTTGACAGAGTTTCTAGCCCAAATCTTAAAATAATGGTCATTTAATAATACTTGAATGAAAGAATGAATAAAATGTCAGTTTGGGGTAAGTTCCTAAATGATATTCACCAAAAAGAATTTCCAGAAAAGTCTTGGAAGTTTAAGGCATAAACATCAAGGAAGATCACACACTGCTCCTCCTGTTATTTTTTACTTCTGGATATTTCCTAGGATACTTACAGGATAAAAAGTGATTGTTCAATGGAAAGAACAGCAAATCACCACGTGATCTTGCACTTTTGTCGCAGGCTGTAATTCCTAGCTAAAGGCTTTAAGTCACAGATTCATGCATCAGAGAGAATTATTAAGCCTGAGGATCTAACCTCCAGTTTTGTCTCTTTTGCACAAATCCTATTAAGAAGGCAGATTACATCTTAGCTATTTCAATGCAGCAACAAAGTGTAGAATCAAAGTGTTTTAGCACTAAAATTTACTTGTTAGGAAGCAATTGCACATTCTGTACTTGCTAAGTCTTACAAATCTTTACTACCTGAAGTTAAAGAGTTCCTGGAGAAAACGTACTACAGAAGGTTGCTTAGAACTTAGCTATGGTATTTGCTGTACACACCTCCCAGCACTCATTCTGCATATCATATGGTGAGTGTAAACTAAATGATTTCCCATTGTTCATGTTACAGGCATAAAATTACAAGAGCTTCAGTCTTCAGTGTTGGAAAAAAATACACCAGGAAGTAGGGGAAAAAAAACTAATTTAACACATCATCTTTAAGAATAAATGAGGTTACAAATCTACATTTGGAAGAACAGAATCTAGTCCATATGTACCAGATACCATTTTTTTCTAAACTCGAAACTCTGGATTCCAAAATGTATACTCTCTCTATACGGAGGTAACAGCTTGTCAGAAAAATGTGGCAAGCAACAGCAGGACTAGCACAGCAGATGGGGCGTATTTTTATACTGGCTTTAAGTGATAATGTGAGTTTACATAGGGTCATCCTAAATATTGTTTAAGTGCATGAAATGACTCGAGTGACTATCTAACCTTGAGTAGGCTGTTTTGCTTTCAGTTCTTGTCTCAATTTGCTGCTGTCAAGACTTCATCAAGAGAAGTCTGTATTTTCTTTGAAATAGGAACTGCCCAAATTTCTAAGATCTTCTCTTTTCAGATTCTTGCATGTCGTACATTGCCATTAAAAATGAGGGAAGAAAATAGCATTCATGACCTCTGTCATTAACACACTGAACTAGCTCAGTCTCTGTCACAGGTTACAAATGATATGTGCTCCACGAGAAAAAACAAAAAGCAAAAAGCACTCTGTGATAAGTTTGGGAATTTTAAATTCCAATCCCAACTCTCTTTGTAATTGGCTCCATAGTATCTCTGAATCACTGTTCCTACATCTAGAAGATGTGCTTACCAGTAACTACTGGACTGAGATGAAAGAGTCACAAGAAACTCACATAAAGCACTTATCAAGGCCTTTGGGGTTCACATACTTAAGCTCTTACGCCACAGCCTATTTTACTTGCTGACACAATGAACAAGTCTTGACGATCTCTAACACTATCAAAGAATTACACCAATTATAAATGAATCCTATGTTATCACAGAACAATTTTCTGTTTGTTCATTCACAAAGAACGGTGTACACCCATCTCCAGAAATACTCAAGGAAGCCTTAACTTGTGCCATTGCTTTTTCTGTGCAAGTATAACTAAGCGACATAATACCTAACCACTAGAAACAGTAGCTTCCTCTAGCATAAGGCTTCTTGAATGGGGAAGGATGGGTTGGAAGAGGCATGGTGGAGGTTTTAAGATTTCAGTCTACTTTTAAGTATAATTTCTGTTGAGAATCTCCTTTGTCTTCCTCCATATAATGTAATTAGAATGTGATCATCAAAAGAGCAGGGAGTTGCATTATTGTATTCAATACTGGCACCTAGAAAACATCTCTAAAATATTTGCTGAATGACTCAAGAATATATGACAGGGCCATTCAAGCATATCCTTTTCCCTCTTATTGTAAGTAATGTTCTACTTCCCACATAAAGACATACTGTGTTCAGAATAAAGTATATTACCTAAATTTACACAGACAGAGAATACCTGTGGTAACTTGGACCCAGATCTACAGTTCCCCGCTCCTTCCACTAAGCCAAACTACTTTAATGAACCTTGTAAGTCCAGAGGCATAGGTCATTTTATTTGACCAGTAACAAAGTTGTATAACTCTTTCTGATCCTTCAAGTTCCAAACCTACAAGGAAGGAATGATAACATAATACTCCAGAGAGTCATGGAGTGAAATGAAATTCAAGTCATAAATTAGAAAATAGAGAATCAAGAACTTGTTTTCAGGTCTCTTGACTCCAAATACAAACATGTGTTTTGCTTGTAAATTATAAAATCCTACAGAAGCACTGACAATTGCTAACATTATAGTTCTTCATTTACAAACTTCCTGAGTCAGCATACTTGACTTATTCATCGATTTCTGAATGAATTGGCCAGTAGCTGAGAGTAGTGTCTAGTAATAGCTGGCATTGGGTAAATGAATAAAAAATGATGAAATCTGAAGATGGATAAATGTAAATACTCCATTTTTGTTAAAATACTAATTGACATGAAATGCCAAATAACTCAGAGGCTAAGATAAAATTATGCATTAAATGCAAAATTTCCCTAAAATGCGAAATTTATAACTCCCCACTGCACTTACTTCTTCAACAAAACTGACCCATGTCACAAAGAAAATGACAAGTCGGCCTCAAGATATATATGTTTTAAAATGTATTCAACCAAAACAATATGTCAGCTGTTTTAGAGAGGAAATTACAATTTCATAATAAAACAAGAGCTAATCAGGTAGGAATTATGGAAATTATAATAAAATAAAATGACTCACCGGAACCTGTTTTTTTTCCTTTAGCCTAAAATGCCACCTTTTAGATGGGAAATTTTACATTTCCTAGACATTAGCGTGGTTTGGGGAATTATGTAGCCCTGAATGTTTGTAGTTCATCTGACACAGAAAAGGAGCATGTGCAGGACTTAAACACCTGCATGCAACTCCAGTCAGATTAAAGTTCAAGAGGTCAAAAGAGCATGAGGCAGTAAAATTCCAATGTGAGAAGGATGAGTCCAGGAAAGATAAAAACAGCACACACTCCTCGGGCAGCTCTTAATCAAAACCTACCACACTACATTACAAATCTAAGGAGATTTGTGGGAACAGAGGCATGTGTCTCTCCAGGGACTCTGTGTACTTGTTGTCTCTGTGTGTGGGTGGCTGCCAATGGCTCTTGTGGGGAAAGACCAGCCGTCCTCATGTCTTGCTATCCATAGGTCATCCTCATCACAAAGACTGCCCTCGTCCTAAAGGCCAAGGGGACCAGTTGAAAAAGAACAGAGTACACTCTTACTCTCAGTTTCTGTAATTTTGATCACTGGTAATATTTCTACACCCATCACATGAAGAGTAATCTTTGAGCACAAAAAGAAATAAAAGATATTGACAGTCTCAAAGTTACTCAGGTGTTCTTTTTTTTTTTGGTGCCGGGGATTGAACTACTCAGGTGTTTTTTATAATTTCACATAACCATAAAACCAGATGATTGAAACAATGGCTTTATTTTCTCTTCTCCTCTCTTCTTTCATTCTCTTCTCTTTCCTCCCATTTTCTTTTCTTTCTCTTCTTCCTTTCTTCTCCTTTCTTTCCCTTTCCCCGTCTCTCTCCCCCCTCTCTCCACACACACACACACACACACACACACACACGCACGCACCACAAACACACCACTTACTGGCTGAAGACCATGTTCAATGAGATGATAAAGTATAAGTTTACATTTTTATCAACCTACCAAGTAAATGAAAGTGTTAGAATACATGAGGATTAAAGAGCTGCTTTGACAAAGACAGGAGTCTTGATAATCAAAGAAATAGGGCAACTTGAAATACCATGTATGATTTTGTTTGTTCTTTTATTCAAATAAAGTTACGGGAGGAGAACTAGATTTTACGTACTTAGCATCATATCAAAATGAGTCAGTAAATAACACATCTTCACAGAACTTCATTTGTAAGAGGGATTATGAAGGAGATTATAACTTCCTTCAAAGGAGTAAAATAAAGGACAATCAGAATTTAGAAGGGGGATGATCACTTTCATTTCTAAGATCTAAAGAGGCTCACAGGTGATGTAACACCTGAAACCAAAACATCCTAGATTTACCTGTACTGTGTTTCTAATTACCCATGTACTACCTACCATGTGGCTTATAATAGGTTTAGTATGCATACCAGGTTACAATTAATGGTATATATTATAGATCCTGTTTCATTACAATACCTTAAAAGAACATTCATTCCCAATTACGGTCTTGGAAAATTCCTCACGAGGACATAAGTGGCGATATTTTACATTTTCCCACTCAACTGTGGTCTTTCTTATTATGTCAAAAATGGTATTATAGCATAGTGTTCTGAAAATACACCTAATATATATCATGTGTGTACATAACAAATATAATATCTGCCTTACCTGCTGCAGCTTTAAGTAGCAAAGTGCTAGACACAAAATAGGGTAGAGAAGAGAATAGCAAAAACTTTTGTGAAAGACTTCAATTTACTGGGTACAAAGAGATTCTGAAGGCAAAAAATAAAGCCTCCTAAAGAATCATTTCATTTACTTAACAGCTTCAAATCTTTACTGTGGATTATCTTTGATATGACATTCCCCCTACTCTTTTCTTGAGTTTGTGTACTGGAATTGAAGGAAAGGAAGATCCAAGTATCAGAAGTGCAATGGTCCTTTAATCAGATCCAAGATGCCTACCCTGGAAATGACCACAGGGCGTCCACACACATTCAGATTACTGCACAGGTCTGGCTCACGAAGAAATGCCTTCCAGTGATTTTCACCCCAACCCACCAAGCTTGTCATGGTCCTTTTTGTTTTCCTTTTCATGCCCTCTTGTTTTTCCTTTCCCTCTCACTTTTCAGGGGACTTGTAGTCTTCTTCTCTGTTTGATGACATTTTGTCAATTAGATGTGGTCCATGCAGTTCAGAAATTCATTAAATTCAGATAACACACTATTCTTGAAACCTGACTGATGTTTATTAATGTAACATGCGATCCAAATAATACAGCAGGGAACTTGA
The DNA here is from genome assembly GCF_053883595.1 of Heterocephalus glaber. NCBI lineage: Eukaryota > Metazoa > Chordata > Mammalia > Rodentia > Bathyergidae > Heterocephalus > Heterocephalus glaber. The sequence continues at coordinate 66,569,748 of NW_028258324.1, forward strand.
GCTTTGCTTTGCATCACTCAGACATCTAGAATAATACAGTTCATTTGCAATTCATCAGGGGCCTATAAGATTATTTACATATTTAAAGATTTCTTGAAAGTCACATGGCTTTGAGACATTCAGGAATGTGCGTCTCATACAAAGATAAATCACATACACGCAATGTGCTGATTCACGCATCCCTAAATAGCTTTAAGTTTTGTGCTGGCATTGAAGCGGGGTGGAGAAGAAAAAGCAGTAGAGAGGCAACAAGCTTTTATGTAATTAGGCTTTGGGTATTTAATAAGATGAATGGGATTATTAACAACTGCAATAATATTAACGTTTAATTTTAAATAGTACAATTTTCAAAGCATTTCCTTGTATTTGTTATCTCCTAAAGCTGGCTTTTTCTATGGTGTTTTTTTTGAAGAATTAAAACACAAATGAAACTCACAGTGCTTGATCTATCAAGCTTCAGTCACTCACACAGCTCGCCAATAGGATTTCCAAGTGAAGTATGAAAGAGCTGAAGCCAGAAAAGCACACGTTACCTATGACCTCTGTAGCTCCTTCAAATCTTAATATCTGTTTGTGCCAACTGAGCTCATTAAGATAAAGATAAGAAGTCCAAAGACGCCACATCACTGCAGGATAAATAAGGCTAGAAAGTTTAATCCAGAAACTGATTAAAATGCACTCTTAGATTCTATGAGATGAATGTTTTTCTCTTAGGGAGCTTACAGTTTAGGAAGAAATAAACAAGTAACATGTCTGCATATCACAGAAATTACTTAAATATTTGTATTGTTTCACACAGAGGCTTGAGTTAACACCCCCCCACCACCCCCCACCCCCACCCCCCGCCACCGCCACCACACACACAAACTTTTTTCCTTTTCTCTTTCTGGCCACACCAATAACAGGTGTTGAAATGTTAATGGATGGGCAAGCGCATTGCAAAAAGTCAAATTTTTTTTCTTAAGCTTTGAAAGTGTTTTAGTGCTCACTGATTATCAGAATATTATTTTTATCTTCCCATGACTGCTGTCTGTAATTTAGAAGAAAGAATCAGGAATAAAGAGTTCTCTAAGTAAAATCAGCTGCCACCAAGTTAGCCTTCTGATCCTCTTTCAGGCCAAGTTGTGGGTGAGGGAGGATATTGTGAAGGTTAAACTTCATGGGGTCCACTGGATTGGCGTGGGAGCCACCCAGGGGAGGTGGAGCAGTGTTTGGGTGGGTCATGGAGGTTTGGCCTTGGGTCTATGTCTAGTCCCTTTTCCCTTCCTCTCTGGTGCTGCTTCCTCCTCTGCTTCCTGGGCCACCATGAACTAAACAGTTTCCTTTGCCAATACCCTTCTGTCATCATGTCCTTGCTTTGGAGCCAAGCAACCATGGATCGAATGTCCTGAAACGAAATTAAATCCCCTGAGCTAAATGAAACCTCTCTGACTTTACATGGTGGGTTTCGGGTATTGTGTCCTAGCAGCAGAAAAGCTGGCTGATACAGGTATAATGGAGAATATGGTTGGTCAAAAATGCCTCTTTTTCAAGAGAATGAGAAAATGAGCTGCAGACTTCAAAACAGTATTCGTAAAAGCTATATCTTATAAAGAGCTTTGTCTACTCAAAATATACAAAGAACCCTTAAAACTTAACAATAAAAAAACCCATCTGGGCTGGGGATTTAGCTCAGTGGTTTCGCCGCCTGCTGTGCAAGCACAAGGACCCGAGTTCGATCCCCGGTACACACAAAAAACTAAGAAAGCAGTCTGTGTGATCACATAATGATGGAGAAATGCCATCAAATGTGAGTCAAACCACGGACTGTGTAACACCCACAGTAACTCTAATGTCCTATGGGTGTCAGGATGGTAATGGGCGGGTGATAATGATATAACAATGTAGTTTGGTCACTTTTAACAAATGTGCCCCTCTAGTGGGGGACACTGATAGCGGAAGAGGCTGTGCATTTATGGGAGCAGGTGGTGTATGGGAACTCTCTTTGTGCTTTCTGCTGAATTTCACTGTGAATCTAAAACCACTCTGAAAAATAAACTGTATTTAAAACACACCTTGGGAAACCTACTTCACACCACAGAGGAGAAGAAATCCTATGATGCTTATTACTGGAATCTAAAATAGTTGAAAGAACAAAAGAATGAGAACAGACACAAATATTTCATAGGCTTTAAAGCATGCATATGTTATTGAATAATTCTGATTTTGAGAATATTGAAGCAGTTTCTTTAAAGAAATTAGCACCAAACATTCTAGGTTTTCTGTTTTTATATGCAAAAACAGAACAAATATCATGTTGCTACACTCACTGTGGGGAAATGCAATCGAGGTAAAAGGCAGCAAGTCTGTGACTGGGGCCTTAGAAGGATTTTCATACTTCATGAGGACAGAGACAAATAAGGAGATTGACAGTGAAAAGCTGGCAAAGAAGTAAAAATGAACATGCAGACAAATGCACAAACATGTGGGTTGTGCTATGTACACTTCCTTCCACTTCATTCATTCTCATATCCTTATGTGTTAAAAGATCCAACCAATGGAATCCAGAATAAGCTCATTCCTATTTTGTGTAAAATGAAACCATTTGGGTAAGCAACAAAGACTATGGGGAAATAGGTGAGAACAATGAGGATTAAAGGCAGAGGCCAAATGGATTGCAAAATCTTGCCCAGCCCTCAAATTGTGGTGTGTGTGTGTGTGTGTGTGTGTGTGTGTCTGTGTATAACCAATAACATAAAGTGAAAACTGAATGAACAAACAAATGTATCTATGCAGCAGTCTCTACATAAGAAGGCTGATAGGCTTTAAGAAGAAGTCCTGCCAGGCTTTGAGATGGAGCAAGACATTATAGAAATCTATGGGAAATGAGAAACAAGATTCTGGTTACACTTTGGCGCTCTCCTGGGGCCTATCCCCAAGCTTCCAACTTGTCTGCCAGACTTACTTTATGTAAATCTAATTTTGGAAAACAACTTCAGGAACATTTTTTGAATAAATGAATAACAAAGGGACATATTAAGGCCACCCCAGGTTCCATTGTCAGCAACCTGTGAGCTACACAAATAATCACATATTCTACCTTGCTTGATGGCTGTATATATTCAAGAGCAAAGAGTAGTGCTTTAGTAGATATGAAATTGAGGCTCTGAAAGAAGATGCAACATGTGCAGTTTACCTTGCTAGAAAGTGACATAGTCTAGGCCTCCTAACTGATTATGATAGAATCATATTCAAATCACTGTGTTCAGTGATCATTAAGTCGTTGTGAAACAGAGAAGTACACTAGAAGAGGCAGTATCCAATGGGGTATTTAATATCATAAATAATCCACCAAGATATATAACTATTTGATAACATTTATTAAGCATCTAGACTAAACTTGGAAACACATATTGAGATGCTGCCTGAGCTGCCAGCCTTGTGGTGACTAAGAGTATTTTGTATTTCCTGAAAGGACATTAAAAATCTGCAGATCACTTCATCATTATTTCAGTAAATCCATTCTTTTCCCTGGAAAATGGGGCCCCAGAGGATCATCCAGCAACTCGTTTGGGTTCGGGGGCAATAAAATTAACTTAAAAAGTCAGGTCAGCAGGCCAGCATTGAAGCCACCGGAAAGGGTCGGGGTGTTACAGCTTCTGCAATATTGTGAGGATTGGGGATAATCTCGAGGAAATGCCAAGTGTCTGGAGAAAAATGGGTGAATGAGCCCAAAACTACAAGGGTCTAAAAAGACAAAAACAAATGGGCGATATAGCTATGTCTTTTGTTAGTGATCCACAGAGAGTGTCTAAGATTAATGAATTAAAAGACAAAACATGGATTAAAAAAAATCCACACACACATGAAGCTGTACAAATGCCAGGAAAATGCAGCTAAGACTACCTCTTGGGAAATAATACTGGGGGAAAAGGAAAGAGGAGGGGAAGGAAGAGGATGATATTTCCTTTACACTGATTGCTTCTATTAGTTTATTAAGCTAGTAGCACGCATTACTTTAATTAGACGAATATGAAACATTTACCAATGTTTAAATGACAAGAACATTGGCTCCTCATTCATCAGCTCTGTCACTGTGTTGATAAACAAATACTTCAGATAACCCTAGGGCAGGCAAGGAGTTTAAAGGTGAATAGGGATACCAAGATTACACACATGTAATAAGCTGCATCATTACACTATATACCATTTTTGAGGTTGCAGACCCCAACCTGGGAAGGCTGCGAGAGTCCACCAATAAAGGGCGATGGTCATGTGAAGAAAGAAATTATTATTTCCATCAGGAGGAATCTAGGAAGGTGTCATGGATGTTGTGTAGCTTAGCTTAGTCAATTTTATAAGGCATTCTCTACAGAGGAACAATTTATTAAAAGCAGAGGAATCAGTGCAATGGATTACCATGTGTGGGGACCAGCTCTTCCTTTGGATGGGGTAAACTGTGGGGATCCTGAATGATGTTGGAAGAAAAGACCAGAAAGCTTAAAAAAAACGTCCATAGTGTCAGGCTCTGGAGCACATTCCAGACCACAGTAGTGGGAAGCAGCTCAAAGATAAATTAATGAATAGCAAAATGACAATACCAAACTGAAAAGAACATATTTAATGTAAAGAAAACTAGTGATAAAGCTAAATTCATATCAGCCTGTGATGAGTGATTTATAATATCAAGGAAAGCCGAATATAGCAAAATAACATAAGGTCAACAAATTGAAATTAAAGTTGTAACGGCAGTCGCACAATTCTTTGTCTCTCTCGTACTGTTTTTTATCCAGATCAAAGTGAAACACTCGTAACAAATGTCCTGAACTCTCTGCTTCTCTTAGGAACTCACACATCACTACCACATAAAGGAGAATGTGTACATTGGAGAGAAAAGAGAAAGACATCATTGATATGACATGATGTCCTCAGAAAACTTAAAATGCACCAAACAATTCAGTAGTTAATCAAATACCTAAACATTTGCAAAATATTCATGGAAAGGGGCAAACATGGACTCTATTCGGAAAGCCCTGTGAGAAAGTAGGGATCAAGTGTTAACCTTCAAAGGAGGTAACAGAATCTCCTTTTCAAGGGCGATTGAGTGAGTAGTTAGCTAGAAGCAGGATTATGTAGTAGAATGAACAAGTGATATCAGAAAGCTTGGGCTTGAATTCTCACTTCATGATGGACTGGTCCTGTGATCTTCAGCAGGTCTCTTCTATAATCCTGGGTCGTCATCTATTTCCCTGAGTTGTTATTTGGTGTGAACTCCCTCTTCCCCGGAGGCACATTTCAGGTAAATGTACAATGCCAGTCAGGTATTATTCAGCGTCTTTTTCTCAAGTGAGGAGCTTTCATAAAGCCTTCATTCCACATGGAGAAAATGAGAGTGATTTGCTCCTGATCACAAGTCTAGACAGCAGGAAAGTCACATTAAGGACTCCAGAATTCCTCCGGATTTATCCACTAGACATGATTTACCCGTCAGTAGTAGAAGCAGGACACTGTCTGATGTCATTTGCTATAATCTGGCAAGAAACTGAAGCTTTGCTTCAAGGCCTTGGCAGGTGAGGAAAAAGGTTGTTGCTGGCTTTTTCCAACACTTTGTTTTTCAATGTAATTGTTTGTTTGCTTTTTTTGAGTCTACACAATCTGTTCTTTGATTTGGGATCTCAAACAGTTTGCTATTGCTTCACGGCTTTGAAGATCAACTTTAAAAAATGAAATCAACTTGCTGTCACAGACTGTAAGCTTAAGACAGCCAATATTTGTAGGCACTGCAAATAGGAGGTCCTCAGCTTTCTCTACAGAACCCTTACTTTGAGGCCTGGCCAGGCTGGGTACTCCTGGGCAAGGGCCTTTATCTTCAACATCCAAGTATTTTCCAAATATAAGATTTTCCTTGCTGGCCTTTTATACTAGGAAGCATGGAATTTGCCATTTAAGGTTAAGTGCAGTAAATTTCCATGGAAAAGTTAAAAAACAATATTAGGATTATCTAATCTACATAAACTTGTAAATGGACCAGTTCTCTCTAATCCCTAGTAAGTATCTTCTCTCCTGTGAGAAAAACTCATTTGAATCTCTAGAATTTTAGCATCTTAAGGTTAAAAAACTCCATGGTCATCTATTCAACCCACGGGCTCTGTCTCATTTGATGACTGAATCCTCACTGCAACATTCAGGCCTCTCCAGGGACAGTAAACACGCGATTTTCAAAAGCCAGGGAATCTTCTTTCAGCGAGCTACACTTGGGGTTTCCTGGTATTGAGATAATCTGTGTTTCTTCCGCATGCCTTGCACACATGCCTTATCACATCATTGTTACAATGCGATATTTACTTATCAAGCCATTTCTTAATTCTACTTGTGACTTTTACTCATTTTATAAAATCTGGCTTATGGTTCATGTCTTTGTTAAAGTTAACTAGGCTCAGTCTCTCCTTTCCTGATGTTTTGTCCCTCCTTATAAACCTGATAGAATTTATCAACCAAACCACGGGCTCTTTTCTAGGTGCTGCAGGGAATGGGGACTTCTTTCTTGGTCACTTTCTTATTTTGTAGTTAACGGGGACAGGGTGTATTTTTGACCATGCTGATATTCAGGCAGCACAAGTGGGTCAGTTAAGTCATACATCATACCCTTCACTGCAAAATAAAACATGAACCTAGAAGCCGTTCATCATGCATCTTCTGTTGATGGCTGATTTTCCAATGACAGGCATATCTTCACGTGAGTAAAATTTCACCGTTTTACTTTGCCTGTATATATGTCTTCTCTGCATAGTCTATGTAATAAACGCAGTTAGCCTAGGTTAGGATGATGATCTAACCCCACAAACGCTTGGACCAGTCTATTGTTTCGGTCTACCTTTTGAATATCATTGGGATTGTTTCTTTTCTGCTTGGTACAACCAATCTGCAACTATCTTTCTAATTCCTAATTTACTGGCAGGTTGAACTGACTGGGGACTTACTTGTGAAGGGTTCTTTGTACTTGGAGATGCAGAATTTGCAATCTTCCATCACATAGATAGGAAGAGACTGGATAAACTGCTGGGGACCATGCAGAATCTCAGCAGGACCAAAGAATATTGATGGACTTCATTTTGCTGAGTGCAGTGCTTAAGCACATAGTTATTTGGGGAAAATTGTAGAAAATCGCTCCGCTCGGTATTGTCATTGATTTATGGAGATGTACACACATACAAGTGATCCAGAAAGAGTTTAAATATCTGCTTTTAAGGGTTTTGTTGATTTTTATCCTAAAGTATATGGGAATCTTGAAGTAAAATATGGCTAAATTAGTTCAGACATACCATTTTTAAGGCATTCTAACAAACACAGTTTTCATACCCAGAATTCTCTGTCTGCAGTGTTTGCTCATGTTATATTCCCTCTCAGGAATGCCCCTTTCCAATACTCCCTGTTAGAAGTGTTGACTGCCCCACCTCAGTGGGCAAGAACCAGTCACCACCAGATTCCTTCGGAACCTTCTCACAATTCTCAAAGTACATGTTTCCACTTCATGGCAATTAGTACATCCTGCTTTCTGTATCCATATATATATACTAGTACAAGGGAATCTTGTATTTGTTCTTGTATAAGTTGTAGCACTTTTCCTAGTTCCAGGTATGATGGGGTCCTCAGAAAATCTTTCATGACTTTTATTTACAAAGCATAAAACTGGGGTCATGCACATTTTATAAAGCAAATAATGAAATTGATTCACTGAAATACAGCACACAGAGGTCAGGGGATTCTGGACCTTATGCTACCACCAGGGAATGGTAACGGTTGCATTTTGCCAGCTGAATCACAAAAATCAAACTTGCATGTGGATGTAACAGCAAGCCATTTAATATTGGTCAGTTTTAGCTTTAAGACCCATGAGCAGATGTGATCTAGTGATCAGAGAATTGTCATTCTTATATAATAAATGAAGTAATAAAATAACCCTGACAAATATTACATGCTTTTTCTAATATGTGGAATCTAAAAATGATGAGATGAAAGTAGAAGAGACTTTTATACAAGAGGAAATGAATAAAAGGGAGAAGTAGGAGATGGTAGGGAGGGCAATAGAGGCAATGGGCACAATCAAAATATATGCATCGAAACCCAATATTGTAAAATAAATAGGCACTAATAAAACAGGAAATTAATAAAATGACAAAAAACAAATGGCATATATTTGTAATACAAAAAGGGAGGAGGGCAAAGTGAAAATGCAAGAAAACAAAACTAGTGACTGAGGGTTGCATATATAAGGTTGATAGATTACAATGGAGAAGGTATGTTACAGATGCCTGTGAAAGAAATTTGAAAGTAATGCCCACGCAGGTAAAAATATTTTTGCTCAGTGATACAGCATTTGTCCAGCATGCACAAGTTCCTGGCTTTTGATCCACACGTCAAAAAAACAATAGCTATGTATTTGCAGACTTTCAATTACATTTCACCATCAGTCTCCTACTTACGTTGTACCAACTGCATTGATAAAGGGCTTCAATCCAAGAGTTTCTTTTAGCTCACTTCTTCGGAACTTGGAAATTCATTTGCTCATTAAAACAGTACTGTAGGGGTTGGGGATTTAACTCAGTGGTTTCGCTGCCTCCTGCGCAAGTGCAAGGACCCAAGTCCAATCCCCGGTACCAAAAAAAAAAAAAAAAAAATATTCTCAGGTCACTTGGAGCTGTGGTCTGTTGACAATTCATTGCTGGGGATTTAGCTCAGTGGTTTCGATGCCTGCTCCGCAAGCGCAAGGACCAGAGTTCAATCCCCAGTACAAAAAAAAAAAAAAAGCAGCACTGTAGCTGGACATTACATTCACAGACTAATCCAACATTGTATTAAATCCATAATCACATTAACCATATTTTCAGAACACAAAATAGAGACATGAGATTACAAGTTCAAACACAATTGAAAAATGATGACAATACTGACTAAAACTTATACAGCCAGGAACTGTTCTAAGAGCTTTACATGGGCTCATTTAATCTTTATGAAAGCCCAGTGAGGAAGGTCTTATTTATAGCACTATTCATAGATGATATCCAGAGAGGTTAGACAGCTTGTTCAGGATCGAGAGCTCATAAACGAAGCAGCAAGACTGGAATCCGGTCAGTCTGATTCTAGAACCCATTTCATGGCCCCTGTGCTTTACTACATCTTACCGAGAGAACAAGTACTGAAAGCTCCAGCTTCTTTTCTCAAGATCAAGACCATGCATATTGAGCCAATAATAGGCTATAGACTCAGTCCTCCTTCCAGCTTCTGGGAAGAAAGGGTCAAAGAAGTCCCATTTCCTAACCAGCATTAGAAGGTTTCTTGGCCTCACAGAGAGAACTGAGGCAAGTGGTGGTGTGGAATGAGGGAAGGGAGGAGAGCTTGAACGTGTGAGGCTGGGGATTTAAAAAAAGAAGACTGAGCACACACATGTGAAAGAGGCATGCGGATAGTACTTGGGACGGAAGTGAGCATGCAACACTGTGAACAGTGGGGCTTGGAGACCAGTGGGTGCTGGGGCCCCTTTGCTCCTTTCTGGTGTTTAAATAGATTTTCCTCATTCTAACCAAACTGTGAAGGAAGGATCTGTGTGACGACAGGACGTGGGACGTGAGCACTTGTAAGGGCCTGTGGCAACAAAGAAAAGGGGAAAGAGGAAAGGAAGGAGGTACGTCTCCAAGGAAATGAGAGTAGGAGAGTGTTGTGACAGTTTAATGAAGGCAGTTTATGTGTCTGCAAGGAGACAGCTTCCGAAGTCCAGAACAACTGTTAACTTCAACTAGTTCAAGAACATCAGGTGCAAACAAATAAGTTTGTTGACAATGTCTGAAACAAGACAGGTTACTCGAGTTCAGGCAAAGTCAAAGACCCTTTTCTCTTGTATTTCAGATGAATTACAAGTTCCAAAGAATATTTTAGACTTAGGTCAGAGACATTTGACTCCAGGGGACAGTTCTGTGGCTTTAGAAGTAAGGCCAGGTCATCTTGCTGTTTATAAGCAGAAACTTGAGCAAGTCGCAATCTGTCCTGAAGAAGACTTTTTCTTAATACAATGGAGACAATGATTACAAGCAATCTCTACTGTAAAGACCAAAGAGATAAAGGATGTAACACTATTTCATAAGCTATGATGACTTTAACAGCATGGCGAGTTATTTTAAGATAAGAGTTGAAGCTTCTAGAAGTATTTGTTTCTACTCTTGCCATTTACCAATCTTTTCATACAACTCAAGGTTACTCTTCAAGAAAACTCAAAAAGATGAGCCACTGCAACTCCATTGAGTATTTTGTTCAGATGGCTACTCTGTAAGAACAATCTAGGTTAAGTATTTTTCTTTACCTGCAAGTGGCAGTATAAGAGTATGATGCAACGGAAATGTAAAGCTGTAAAGCTATTTTAACTTTGGGGATGTGAGAAAAGTAAAATTATTGAGTTTCTCACTGTCAGTGTTTTTGCATCTGAAATTTCCTCTGTGGAGTTTACTTAAAATATGGAATAACCTCGGTACAAACAGAACATTTCTGCAATTAAATGAAAATGACAATGATAACACTTTGACAAGATAACACAGTGATACAAACATTTGGTAGCAAACAGTTCATATGCCAAAATTAGAATCAAGCAAACACTTGTTTCCCCTTCTGAAGCATTACAGAAAATAAGGAAGACCTTTGTAGAGAGACAGGAAGAAAAAAATGCTTTTTGACAAGTGCATCTTAGCTTGGTTACAAGAACTAAGAAACCAACACAACCTAGCAACATGCCGGCACAAACTGGCCAACAATAAAATAGAAAGGGGAAAAAAATAAACCCTCAGTGCCAGATCCAGCTCAAGTGGAAATTTTTTTGGTGCTTAAGCACCAGAGTCAACAAAAAACTGTGGAGAAATTCCCCAGCCTTAGGAACAAATACTCAAACAATTACACAGTTTATTTAAAAGAAGAGTACTGTGCAGAAAATGATTCAAGAATTGTGAGGGCTGGAGATGGCAAGAGAAGGAATGGAAGAAGGAGAGACTAGTAGGACAGTGGACAGAGCTTTTATTGCAAGTGGTTAATGAAGATGCATAGAACGGAGCTGTCTTGTTCAGGCTTACAAATGAACAGTTCATTATTCCCCATTTATCCTCCTTGGTGACTATTCACTATCTGAAAGGAGAACTCCACAAGCTGGTCAATAGCATTCACCAGTGTCTAATTCCCCACCGTAATTGGAATTACGTCAACCCCTGTGAGCACAACTGGATTATCAGGGGTCTGGGCTCATCATTTGTATTGTGGGAATAAGCCACAGTCCTCTGTCAACCTAGGCTGATGGTGCAAAATCTGCAAAATCACACTGAAAGCTCATTTCTTCCAAGTAAAGCTTAGTTGAAGTTTAATCTAAAGCCAACTACATCATGTGCAGCTCACCTACTACTATAATGCAGAGCACAATTTAATTAATGGAACATGAGGAATGTCCAACACAAATTTGTCTATTTATACAGTACTCTGTTGTCTACAGAGTACTTTCTCCTTGAGTCCAATCTTTGAAACACACAATATCACAGTAAAAAAAGGTCTAATGGTATTATTCCAGACACACAAATCAAAACTCCGAGGTTCAGGAAGTCCAAGTGACTTAACTGAAGTCGTATCCCACATTATGTGGCTCCTTTCACCTAATGCTCCCTCATGTTTAATTACAAAAGCCTAACTCTTTTTGAGGAGGGAAAAATACGCTAGGTTATCCATGGCAAAGCTGAGAAGGATCAGGCCAAGTCAGCAGTGATATATTAGAAAAATGACCCACAGTGACCCTTTTCTTGAGGGAATGTACCTGAGGTAACCTGTGGTGTTCAGATGGTCCCTACTGAGCCCGTGTAGACCAGGTGGATGTGACACTTATTCTGAGATCCCTGTAAAAACTGGGTCCTTGTAATGTGAATGCCCTCCTTGTCTCACATCCACACCGCTTTTGTTGCCACTCTGTATGCAAGGGGAACCAAGGAGTGGGGTGGTAGGGAAAAGCTTCTCTTAACCTTAGAAGGGCTTCAGTACCAGCTATGTCTTAGGTATAAACACACTAAATCAAACAAAACCCGAGGGAGAGCAAGAGAACAGGAGCAAGTGAATCAGGTCTTCTCTTCTGTTTACAGTCTCTCCTGGCAAACATTTTGTTACTAATGAAAGATCCATTCATGAAGTCCTATCTCCCAATGAAGAAGGCCCTTTCCACCAAGCATGCAGAAGCTCCTCGCAGGTCAGGCCAGGCTCTCTGATACGATAACTGCAAACTGCGGACCATTGCTGGCATCTCAAGGCAGATAGCGTCCTGCCCAGGACACCCAGAGAGATTAGGAGGGTTGCTGAGGGTGGGGAATGGACAGTGCTCAGCCCACAGCCTTCTGCAAGTGAGCTCACACAGAGAATCCAGGGTAGAAGTGGACAGTCTGAAACAGGAGCCCTGGCTGTGTAAGAGGAAGAAGGGTGAGTGGGTGAAAGGAAGTAAGTATTAGTTGAACATCCATTATGGGCCAAGTCTAAGGTCAGAAACTGACATGTTATCTCATTTAATAAACCACTATGCCGGCTGGTACATATAATTAATGCACAGGCTCAGGGCAGGGATGATAAACTGACCAACTGGAGACAAATGCTCAGCAAGTGACAGAGATTTGTACTGAGATGTAATGATCCCTCAAGCTGTCTTTGGTCCTTCCTAATGATTTGCTAAGTTTATGCACCAAAGCCTCAGTATATTACGACACAAAAAGAAGTATTCTTGCCCCCATCTTAGAAACTATTGGCTTTCTTCTGCCAAATAGAGGCAGTTTATAAGATGATTTTCTAAAGAAGATTTTACTTGTGTTCGTGCTCTTTCTCTGTGAAGCTCGAGGGGCTACTGCTATCCAAATGTAGCAAGACAACCATAGTTTTGAGGTTGTTTCCACAATATACCAGTTGATTTATCATGGATAAGCCCTCATAGACCTCTTTCATGCCATGGGAAACCTTACTTCCTTAAATCTCCGTTGCTTTGTTAGTAAAATGGACACAATAAACTAATTGCCCTAGCTTATTGACAAATTTGTAGGGAGGGTCAAATGAGTTTGTAATACATTGTATGTAAGCAAAGAATTATTTTGAAGATAACATTAGCATGTATAGTCCTCCAAAGGCTAGCTTGTAGAGTTCCCGATCACTCACAAGCAGCCAAACTTGTCTTAATATACAGGGCATGGTTCTGTACCTGGCATCACTGCCCCAGATGACCAGAGGACGGTCAGATTGACCCTTACTAGTCACCTTGAAGTATAAAAAAAAGATTGACACTAGACACTTGTGTATGACTGAGGCCATAATAGTATATACTTCCCCAACATAAAGCCATATTGTATCTATAATATCACTACTTCTTGCCAACAAATTTCAAACATAGGGAAAGGACACTTTCTCTATTTTACAAATAAAGACACATATACAATATTAAAATCAGAAAAATCTTAGAAATGACTTAATTTTACTTTCTTTAGTTTGGGGAAACCTAAACACAAGTATTTGGAGACATGGACAAAGGTATAAAATATAAAGATAATTTCAGTACTCAACTTTCACCTAATGGTTCAAAACATTTTCTTCCTGAAAATTTTGCTTAAGTTTACATTCACTGATCTGGAAAAAATTACTTAAAGACCTTTGTAAAAATTATTTTCTTTTTGATTTTTTTTTATTTGTAAGAACTAATAAATGCAATCAGGACAAGATAAATTTCACAACCCTCCTAGGGTAAAGAAAGTACATTAAAAGTTTACTTTTGATCTCACACATAGGCGAAGGTATCATTATGCCTTTAGTAGACAAGAAAGTTGAGGTTGAGAGAGATTGGGTTGAGCCTCGTCCTGCCTGAATTCAAACTATGCACTAATCTCTTTCTTCTGTTCCCTTCCTCTGCAACCAAGTTATAGCACCTTGTAATGGATACTTCTAACAAATACAAGGGTCAGAGATCCGGTTGGGTGTTTATTAAGTTAATGACTCTATTCAACAGTTGGTGTTTTCCTGCTAGCATAGATTCTTTTTTCTCATCTGTCTTTCTCATAACAACAACAAAAAACCTTTTTTAGTCTTCTTTATACAGATACACTCTTTTACAATGCTCAATTACAAATTCTGTTTTAGAAACTTAAAAAAACCTTGGAATAACACAAAAATAACTGCAGGAAAAAGAAATAACTATTGGCAAGGCATCGCTCAGCAATTGAGACTATGTACTTTTCTTTGTTACACTGAGGAGCTTCCAAATATAGGGGTTCTTCTGAGAGAAGGGCAATGCTTCCCAACCCAAGTTATTTCTATCTATATTCAGAGTCCAAGGTTTTCCTGAGGTCCTCCAGGGTGTTAAAACTCCTTATATTAATATACATATAATGCTTTCTGTAAGATGGAACCTAGCAAACAATATTTCTTTAATTTTTTCACTAGAATCCCCTCTTCCAGCTACACACATTACTCCTTTAATCCTGTTTTATAGAGCGTATTTCCCCCCTTCCTGCTTGGATTCTTTTGTTCCTCTAAACCAGGATGCTGTAGATCTTTATGTGAATTCCACCTACTGAAGCACTGCTTAGAAGGACTTTTCTTCCTTTGGGACACAGAATAAGCTACATTTTGCCTTCATCCTATTATAAAATATGATGATTATGAGATGCTAAATGGTAGATATGATATAATTTCTCTTTTGCAGTACTAATATAGCATTATAGTTAAGTGTTTTCTTGATTATTAGATTGTATCAATCTTTTTCATAAAAAATCCCCTAAAATTAACAGGTAGAAGTAAGTCTGTCATCTTTTAAATATTAGGGACTTGATCTATTTTTACACTGGTAGTATTTTTTATCTTATATTACTGTTATTTGGGTAAACACTGAGTCCTTCCCAATAGACTGCAAGTTACTCAAGTAAAATAATGTGATTGTTTTCTATATCTAAAGAAGGGCTGACATTTAGTTAATAGAAGTCATTTAGTAAGAATTGAACCCATTCACTTCAAAAACATTGAGTGTTGTATAGTGATGACGTAGAAGTATCCCATGGTCTGCCAGAACCCTAAGCTATGTGAGCAGTAGGCCGGAGGCATCACTTCTGTGCTCCTAGGTTGCATCTACTCTTTTAAAAATGAACTAAAGGAAATTTGGCTTCTTTTGGAGAAGTCCATAACTAACTTACACTTCATTTCATATAAAGATATCAGAGAGCTTCAAAAAGGTTGATTCTCAGATTTTTGCAATATATGTTCAGCAATGTGATATTCTGTCTCTATGGCATCCAGCACTAGGATGGTATCCCCAGCTGAAGAATCTGTAGATTTGATGCTTATGTAATTGAATTGAGTATCATAAAAAAGGTGAAGAAACGATTGTTTTAGAGCCTCAAAGCCTGTGATCTCAGAATGGAAGAGTAAAAATGTACTGAATTCAGTGAGGCAAATTCTCTAATATTTATCGTAACCCAGCTATGTTGCCCATGGGTTCACTTTCAAACCTTGAAACTTAAGATTTCCTTTTCTGTAACATATTTGGTGTGATATTCAACTTCTGACTCTATCCACTTATAATTCTAAAAGGATCCAATGCATTAGTGTTCAAAATTTCTCTCCTATCTATTCTGAAAGCTCAAATTCCCTTTTTATACCCAAGCTGGAAGAAAATATTTCAAGTAGTCAGTTTTACACCATACATCACCCATAGTCGTGGTATTTCTTTCCCAATGTTGATTCCTTAAGTTAAAGATGCAATTATGCCAAAAAACAAGCTGGAAGGATGAAGTCAACACACGTGGAATCCTTCACATTAAAAGGTTAATCTCCTAAAGGGTAACTTTTACCAGACACTGCACGAGGGCATTTATTCCATTTCTTAGTCCAGCACTGTGTGCAGCTGCAGGAAAGTTGTTGACTACTAACTGTTAACCAAATACCCTATTTTAAGAAGAATATGTAGCTCCATCTTTACAGTGTCTGGACTTGAAAGTATCCATTTCTCTAACATTAAGCTGAGCCACACAAGAAAATTACTACAGTGATAATATTTCCAGGGCACAATGAGTCACTGTCCAAAGTCTAAAATGGGAAATAAATAATTTGTGAGGATTTGTTGGCACAAGAAGGAAGAGAATACTCCACTATTGGTGCTCTGTAGTAATCTTTAGAGTTAACACTGGGACAAATGCTCCATTCCCTTAAAAAAGTGGGGATGTTAGCTTTATGTTAAATACTACTTTAGATGTATGAATAAGGAAGTAAGAGTGGGTAGACATCAGTATCACCAATAATTATCAAGTTGAGCTGCTGTAAAAGCAAGGATGCGGTTTGCTTGTGATGGGAACAGGCATTCTTTGGAGGAAGAATAACCAGGACCACTCCACCCAGAAACCAGCCAGGAGAAAAGTTGGGGATCAACAGTCTCAGACCAGATTCAAAGTCCAGGCTACCCAGAAAGAAAGGGGTTCCTATCAGAAAAGGCCGATGGCACAGCCCTTTGGGTGTTGCTTGTTCCCCATGTGAATGAACAGAAGCATTGTGTCTGCACTTCATCTATCTGAAACCATCCTTTGCTGCCAACTTTACCTCAAAGGGAAGGGGGATGAAAACAAAACAAATCTGAAAGATTACAGAGGCAACGGCAATGTACCTGTCTCCATGTGGCCAACACTAGTTTGATCAAACTTAAGCTTCTTTTGAGATCATTCCCCAACAAACATTTCTCTACAATTTTGATCTTTTCATAGGTGAAGAGAAAAAGAGGATAAAAAACAGAACAAAACTCAAAATACTAGTTATTCTCCTAGCCAAGCAGCATTGTATAAACAAAAATAATAGTTATGTTGCTGAATTCTGAACCCTCACAGTGCTGCTACAGAAAATAATTTTAATGGTGAGCCAGAGTCTTGCAAAACATATCGAAGCCATAATAAAATGGGATACTTATCCTGCTGCTCTGATTAGACCACTTCCACTCAAAAGTGGTAACTAATGACTTGTTTTTCCTTCAGTACTAGGAGCCCTATTACCGTGCTGAACATAACATACCTGATTCTGTTTTCCTAGCCATGCCTGTCTTTCTCACTGATGACTGCAATTTGATATTTGTGAAATCACAAAAAAATACAGCATAATCCTTCCGACTACTTCCCCAATACTGGGTAAAATTATTCAGAGGACAATAGAATAATGTGCACTCCAACACATGTCTTCTTTTCTGTAACCACTCTCATAGTCTCTCCTCTCCTTTACTCTCTCTGGCTAAATGACCCTCTGTACTGTGGAGATAACTGACTGTGGAATATGATAATGTTTATTCAAAAACAGGTCACACAGATTGCAATTTGAGAGTCTTCCTTTATCCTCTTACTAATTCTCATCCAAAGGGAATGCATAGTACTCTTTTCTGCGAATCAGAAATGTTGAGTCTTAATTACTCCTTCAGATTTAACCTGCTGAGAAAAATCACTTGCAAATGTGCCCTTGGCCCTGAAGATTGTTGAGATTTGGAAAACTCACTCTAGATTACTTGTTTAGAATATACTCTGATGAGAACGAGTATCATTTGAATAGTATTTCTCTATTAGTCTTTTATTTTCCCAGGAATAACATTAACTGGATGTTAATTTTTGTGACTGAAAAATTAAAAAGAGATACTGTTATTAAGAATGCCTGTCATGATGTGGACATGATACTGACCTGGAGTTAGAGCTTTTTATTTAATGGGCTGTCATTCTAACCAATTGAAGTTTAAACAAACAAACAAAACAAAATGGAATCATCCCAAAGAGACATGTTAAGTCCATGGGGATTCTTCCAACATTCTAAAGTGTACCGCATGTAAGTAATTTCTGTTGTAAAGCACATATTCAGATTCAATGGGTTGGATTGTTACCTTTTAAGGTGACTTCCATGGCAAATTGCAAGGGTTCTAATCTTCAAGCTGTAAAATCATTCAACTTTCATTTGTAAATCTAGTGCAAACACAGGGTGGACCAGGTGACTCTGAAACCATATTGTAACAAAAAACAAATAAAACTTGAGTCCTTTATTTGCTAGCAACTTCTTAATGTAGAATTCTTGGATCAGCCTAGACTTCCTTCCAGAATGGCACAAAAGTTCAATTTGTGTCAGTCTGGTTACTGAAATCCCTCCAACACTGAAGTCAAATCACGAATTAGAATTCACCTCAACAAGCTTTTAGTGAGTGTTTATTGTGTCACTGGGGAGATGCTAAGTTAATAAATAAATGCTCATTACGTCAGCTGAAGAACATATCATTCTGCCACCCCAGGATATTCACTCATTTGTCAGTGTAGTAAGTTTAAAAAAAGAAGAGGAAGAAAGAAAAAAATATTTTTAGATTGTGATGGATCAGCAATAGTACATAGGATACTGACTTACTGAGTAATTTCCACCCTGCTATCCTTCACACACAGGGACTAAAGCCCCTTAGAGACTCAAGTTGGATTGTCTTCCTGCCCCTTGTACTTGCAAAGGCAGCTCTCAAATGGTTCAGAATCAGAATGCCCGGTATGAGCATGTCAGAATAATCTGGCAACATCTGTTCTCACAAAATTTCTGGGGAGAATAGAACCAATCGTTCTGGAAACCTCTTGAGAACAAGCTGTCTTGTTAAAGTTATATTCCACAACTTCAGAGAAGGAGATTTAGAAATATATGCAACCTCTCAGTGTTTTTC
This sequence comes from Heterocephalus glaber, assembly GCF_053883595.1. Classification (NCBI taxonomy): domain Eukaryota; kingdom Metazoa; phylum Chordata; class Mammalia; order Rodentia; family Bathyergidae; genus Heterocephalus; species Heterocephalus glaber. The sequence continues at coordinate 66,588,469 of NW_028258324.1, forward strand.
TAGATTTAACCACTACCTTCTTAAGCTGCTTCTACTGTGCCCAAGAACCTTTCTATCAACCAAGAAACTGAGATCAGTGGCTTCTGAAAGCTTAGAGAAATCAGGAATATATTCCGCTTCCTTCCTAATATCTATGAAATTAGTGTCTCACACACACACACCCCATTTGTTCTCTGGTAGCAGTACCCAGGGCCTTCACACTAAGCTACATTCCTCTCCATTTTTATTTTATTAAGATGGACTCTCCCTTAATTGTTTAGTTGCTCAGGTTGGGCTTGAACTTTCAGTCCTCCTGCCTTAGTGTTCCAGAGCACTAAGATGGAAGGCATACACCATCATGCTAGGCCCATAAAACACATATTTTAAAAATAGAGTTTAAACATGGAGTCCATGGAGTTTACAGCTAAGAATAAGGATTATTTCAATGTTACTGACTCTCCTGCTAAGTACTGGGTTTGAGAGATGCATGGTTGTGAGAACCAGAACCACATAGTGGGCTGGAACGTCTATGTAGTCTCTCTCTCTCCTCTAGCTCTATCTTTCAACTCGATTCTCTGTATCTAGCGGACTCTGAGTGAATGACTGCAGGTCTTAGTTTTCTTACCTATTTCTTCTCCCACTACAGCCTTTGAGGGCAGAGGCTGCGCCTTCTCCACGTTTGTATCTGCAATGGCAAAAAGCTGGGATGGGGCTTCTTGTATGCTAAATGCTAAATAAGTGTCCATGGAGAAAACGAGATAAAATAGGCTTTGAAGCATATGCTACATAAACTCCCCATCCAAAGATAGAGCTTAGTTTAAGAAAACATCAGAGTGGTCTCTTGAATGGCTGAGAAAAGGAACAGAAAGGAAGAAAGCTTTGATCCTTAACGCTGACACACTGTTTCCTGCTACTTTCTTTTTATTAAGGTTTATATAACCACACTTTATGTGGAACATTTTCATTCAGTCTTTTGTGCAAATCCGCTTAAAAATATATCTTCTGGTGAACTAGACTGACTAAAATAGGCAGTGGTGTTCCAGTCTAATGAAATTATGCAGTTTATTTCTACAGCAGGGAGAGTAAGGTCTGTTCACAAAAGTGGAGATGAGAAGAGAAGGAAGGAGAGGAGAGGGAAAGTGAGGGAAGGGGAGGGGAGGAGATGGGAAGGAAAAGGAAAGGGGAGAGGAAGAAGGGAGAGAGAGAGACAGACAGACAGGCACAGAGAGAGAACGAATATGAGAATCAAAAGTTAAAAGCCTTCAAGTTAATTCCCATGATCGAAAGCAAAAGAATAGAAAAGAAGAGCACCACATTTCATAACATACTTAAGAGGCACCAGCCAAAGATGGACCTGTGAAAATTACCTTGAAAAATAACTGTGTGAGGGATATATCCATGTATTATTCAATTATATCCCCGCCATTTTTATAAATTTTGTGAATGTATTACCTGCATTTGTCAAAAGAGTGATGGATCCTTCCTGTTGGAATATTACATTTCACTCTACTTGATATTATTTTAATACACCTGTGCCATTAGAATAAACTATCTAGAAAAAAACACCATGGGGAACAAAATTATGTGAAATCTTTCACTGCCAGGAGATGTCCAATTTTTGTATGCAGTAGTCTTTCCCATTCTTTACTTCTAGAAGCTTGGTACACCCATGGGCACCTCCAGCACAGAGCAGGGCCAGTCCTGTTCTCAGGGCTGTGCTCCACCACCTCTTCACATTGCAATGGCAGTCACAGCAGCAACAACTCATCGTTATCTTTTCTCCTCAAATTACACTAAAAAGTGACCTGGAGGCCACAACAATATTGATACAAGATTTTCATAGTCTATAGGAAGAGCTATATTTTAGCAGGGCCCCTGGAGTTGACTCAGCGGGTTCTGCTTAGACTGGTGGGGGCCTGAGTATAACTGCCATCAGGTCTTGCTTACTTTACTGTGCGGTTCCCTGCCCCCAAGTGGTTCATCATGTTTGTGACAACATCTCTCGTTCACAAAGATTAAAATAACCAACAGATCTTTAGGACTGGGGAGAATTATGTGAAGACTAAACATTCAGAAATCCCTGTTGGTTCTGTTGCCAGGTCATCCTGGGTAATGCTGGGCCAACAGCTTGCCTCAGATTCCAAGCAAGAGAGACATCTGTGGGACTCTCCTCCCTCTGGGGCAAGGGAAAGCTCAGAAAGAAGCGCACGTGTGTGCTGATTTCCATGGAAGAGAGAAGAGTCATGAGAACGAGCAAATAAAACAGAGGAACAAATGCGGAATAGGATATGCCCAGCAGTATCAAGTTTGGAGGAGACTTGAGGTCCTGAAAGATAAAACAAGTAAGTTCAAAGTAGAGTTTACAAGGAACTACCAAATATGTGTTCATCAGTGGGTGCTTTGGTTGAAACATGATGTTTTGTTGGAAAGAGTTGTTTTAAGCCCATCTCTGGAGAAGCAGACAAAGGTTATTTCATCAGTTGTTGTCATAGAAACTACTTACACCATCTCAGAACAAATCTGTGATTGGAGATTGTGAGACTTGAACCCTGAAAGAGGCAGGCATAAAATTCCGGGGGACCCTAGAGTAACGAAGTGGTTACCAAACCATTGGTTTCCTTTATTTCATTTGTTTTGCCATTAACTGGTGAAGTAACCAACTAAATAAAACTATGCATGTTACAGGCACACACTGTCTTGTAGAAGTGCTGCCAGATACAGCACCAGCCTTTTGGAATACTTTTCCTCTTTCTAGTTTCTCCAATTCCAATCCCAGCCATCTTTAGTATCAGATCAAGTGCCATTTCATCAAAAATCTTCCCTGAAATTTCTACTGAATCAACCCTAAATCAGATAGATATCCAGTAGATTTTATCTTTAGTCACTTTGGTTACCTACTTTTTACTACTCTGTGATAGCAACATTGTGAAATGTTTCTTCTTGGCGTCTAGATATATACACTAAATAAATAACCAAGAAAGGCAAGGAGGGAAGAAGGAAAGAAGAGGCGAAATACTGATTTCTAAGCCAGTACCCAGAGCAGAAGAAATATCTGAAGACAAAGATGGGTTGAGAAGGAAGAAAATAAGGCTTCAGGGGCCCTCAATACATCAGTCTCTTCTAAGGACCTGAGAGAGGCCCAAGCTATGTGTTCCTAGCTGGCTTTCTGCTCTGACTACCCCATCACATGCTTATGTGGGAGCAATGTTGGAACAGTTATGAGATTGCATTGGGTAGATATTTAGCTGAGTGTGGTGAAATACATTTCCACGGTTTGCAGTCACTATGGTGTGTGCTTATGTCACCGCCAGTTGTCACTGTGTAAGAATGAGCTCCTTGGATACTTCTCGATAGCCCTGAGCTTACTAACCTCCTAGCTCAGTGATGTGTGAGGCCAGAAGTCTGTCACATGAATGTGTCCCGTAACAGTGGGAATGTTAATCTTGATGGCAACTTCTCTGGCTTCAAGGTAGAGGATTATTATAGGACCGTTCTGGATGTTTCTGGGTGGGTCACGAAGACATGATCTTGGGAACTGTATCGGATCCCCACCCCTCTTCCTCTCTGGCTCTCTTCCCTTGCACTCTGTTTCCTGGTCGCTATGAGGTGAGCAGGTTTGGTCCACCATGACCTTCCACTATAACGTTCCACCTTTCTTAGCTGGAACGTTTCTTTTCCACTATAATGTTCCATACTTCTCTTAGCAAGAATGTGCTTGATAATGTACTAGAAACAATTATAAATGTACCACCAACTTGATTTTGTTTTACATGAATTATACATAGTGGAACTTATCAGTTCATGAACCTGCACCAGGGGTACAAGTTTTTTTTAACAGCTCACAAATGAAGGAAACTTTAAAAACATCACCACAGGTTTGACATTCATCTTAGGTTTTATGACATTATCAATACTCGTGCAGATTGAAAGTTTTCCAAACTTTTACTAATAATACTACTAATAAATTTCTATCTACCATATGGAAGGAAAGACTGAAATTATCTATTATCTCTATAGAAAATATTACAGAATCATTTTGTATGGAGGAGTGACCAGCCACAAAATGTACAAAAACATCAACAGGCATTTAATACAAATGTTATTTTTCTGAATTTTGTCATTTTTTGACTTGTTAATTTAAAATGTGTTATATTTGCTTTTACAATGAGAAGTATTTATTTTCTTAATTATTACGGGCCTGGTTCTGCTGTACTCCAAAAATTGAAAGCCTAACCTGTGGTATGCAAAATGTGACTGCATTTGGGGTAAAGGCCTTTGAAAAGGAAATTAAGCTAAAATCAAATCATTAAGGTGGATCTTAATCCAATTTGACTGGTTTTCTTATTGAAAAAGGCAGAGGGAACGCTGTGGGAGGGCATAGCAGTGGCAAAGGAGAAAGGGCTCCATAGAAAACGGCTCCAACAACAGGACAGGACCTCAGACCTCTCCACCTCCAGAACCAGAAGAAAGTACATTTCTGTTGTGCAAGTCATCTAGTCCACGCCACTTTCTTACAGCAGCCCTAGCAAACTGAGGCAATAATGTGTTCACAATTCTGTATTTTTAATAGTTCTTCTTAAAATTACAAATTTCAATCCTTTATGCCTCACAAAATCTAAACATTAGCACACACAAAGCAAAGTCTTACCATTCATTATTTAGTTTATCAACTACAGTAGCAAAGGTCAATGCAGTTTTACCCGAAATCCTTAGTGTTTACACATATTTTATTGCAAATGTTTTCCCTTTATACAGCCATGTGTACTATGGTAACCACCAAACATTTAATGGAGTTGAATAACTTAACTGAAATTTTTATTTGGCTTCTGAAGTATGTGCAACCTTACCATCTTATCTACACAGTCACTCTTTACCGACTCTTTCAGACAGAGTGCTAAAGAATTCGGAAATATCACCCCAAGCCTTTTACTAAATTTCTAGTTTTTTTATTTTTTATTTTATTTTATTTTATTTTAAATTTCTAGTTTGACACATTCCCTATCTTTCAGTTTAAATGTTAAACAACTATAAGAGACATGGTATAAACAAAAGAGTCGAGAACTGTGATTTCTTTCATAATTAATATATCTCATTTTCCTTTGTTTTCTAGAAAAAGAACAAAGATTTTGTGATCGACAGGGTAGGAAAATTGGGGCAGTAACTTTCCTTCTATGAAATGTGTTATCATGTGTAAAGTGGGATAATTATTTTTTCTCTGATCATTTCAATGTGTTCTTTTTTCTGGATCAAATGAAACAATGGATGTAGAAACACTGAATTAAATTTTTCACTGTTACTTTATCAAAGGCAATGATAAAGTGCCCATCAGTGTGGACATATAATTCTCACTGGTCTCCCCAAATTAGAAGCTAAAGAGTTATATTAAAGTCTGATCTGTACTGTGAAGCTGTGGACAGCCATTCTCTTGGTCTTTAACATTTCTGAGAATAGGCAAGATGGCTCTTCGAAAAGCAAAGACAGTCCATTTATTTTGTTTCTGACAGTTTAAAAACTTCATCATTGAGCATATATTTGAGAGTAATTATTACACTCCAGAAGATTTCTGAGAAAGTTACCTTTTAATTTGGGGGACTTTTCCTATAACTTTGCAATTAGTTTACACTCAAAATAGAAAAATGACTTTTGGTTTATACAGAAATGCTAACAAAAGAATAAGATAGGGAAAACAATGACTCCCTCCTTACCTGATCACTTCTTGCTAGAGAAGTAAGTGTTCTTTGCCCATAAAACAGAGGAAGAACAATGAGAGCGAGTGAGAGAGAGAGAGAGAGAGAGAGAGAGAGAGAGAGAGAGAGAGAGAGAGAGAGTGCTTGTGCTTGATTCTATGAATAGCCTGGTACTAGAACTCACAGAACTGCCACAGAAGGCTGAACAGTCCTAGGCTTTTCATGGACCAAGTTCACATTTCCATGGTTTCCCCAAATAAGGCCTTTCTAAGCAAACTTGGCCTAGGCTCATTCATTTGGTATTTCTCTTATAGGAATGCAACTCGATGTTCTACCCAAAGGTTTCAGGAATGACAGTTTTTGGATTTTGGACAGATTTGATTTGCATCAATGGGAAATATGATTAGTAAATGGAACACTCATTCTGTTTGACTGACTCTAAATTTCAGATACAAATGACTTAGATTTTATAGTATATTTAAAGATTTTCTTTTTCTTTGCCTTTCATGATATCATCAAGGATGATATAAATTTTTCATACAAATGTACAAAACAATGTTATACTCTTGGCATTTGGTATAATGTTCATATTTATGGGTAAAATTATACTGCTTTTATAAAAATGGTCATTGCTGATTTCACTACAAGTCTTTCCTCCCACTTGGAGACAATGTACTGATGCAGTACACTGAGGCTGAGGAGGACTTTGGCTTTTCTTGCACCTCTCAGAGCTCAGCAGAACTTTTCTCTCTGATGTTCAAGATTATTGGTTAGATTCTGTTCTCTGTCATTCTGCTTAATTCTATTCCATGGCCCACCGATCATACCTCTCAACCTGCCAATTGATTCATAACTGCTTGTCAAAGGCAGACTCGAAGATGAAAAATGAACACCTGATTTGAAGTTCTCCATTATGAAAACACCCAGAAGTTTTTCTTGTGGACAAACATTCAAGGGCCTTATATTAAGAAAGATCCTCAGCAGCTTAATACACAGGACCAGCTAGAGGTCAGAAGAGAACCTGATTTAAATCTTGAAACTTGGTTCCAGGTTGATACACATTGGTGAGATGTTTGTTAATACCCTTTTACAAGGGGCAGTATTGTACACTAGGGTAAGAGCCTGGATAAAGTGGTCTTAGGCAAGCAACATAATCCTTCTCTGTCTCAGTTTTTTACAAAGTCAAAAATCAAGATCTGCTTGGGATCTGCATATACTTTCTGGGAGGAATAACAAACCTTCCATTATTCACTTAGATCTTACACAGTTACTGGGGTCATTTTAAGGCAAAAGCAGAGCACATCTCTCCTTTGCTAAAAGCACTCCAGTGGATTTACATCTCTCTCGAAATGAATGAAAACCTGCACTGCATTCTCCTCCACTGATGGCTGCAGCCACTCTGACTATCCTTTTGTTCTTATAAATACCAGATTCAGAAGACTCATCCTTATTGTCTTTGATTTGGAATATTCTTCATTCAGGTCTTAGAAGAATTGGCTCTCTACATCATTAAAGTTTTGGCTCAGATGTCATCTCTTCAAAGACTTTCCCTGAGTAGGATACCTAATTTAGTCACAATCTCATCATTAAAACATTTTTAAGATGATTTAGAGCAAGTATAACTGCCTGAAATTATGCCCAATTCTCTTTTCCGAAACAATATTAGAATATAAGGATTTTTTCTCCTGATTGATGTCTATTTTATTGGTTTTTCCAAAGAACTAGATCTGTTGATTACTTTTTCTTTTACATTATTTTTAAAAACTTTTTGACTTTTATTAATACTGTACAGAATTAATATAAGTACGTTATACATTTCAATTCTAATCTTTCCCCTTGCCACCATGATCCTTTTATTTCTCTAGCATCAGATTCATTTATTTACTTATAAGACCTTATGAAGTTAATTGTCATATATACAGATTAAAAACCAGACTAACAGGACAAAGACCATACAACACATGTAAGACAATTGTACTAAGTCAAGGTACATTTTTAGATACATTCTCCATTTTGGAATATAAGTTTTAAGAAAACAATTTTATCAAGACTCTGAATCTAAACAAAGCACTGAAGAACAGGAGTTGAATATATTTTTTAGATGAATGAACATATGAACTATGTTCTGGCTTCTAATAAAATTGGCCTCTTTTGTTTTAACATTTGATTTTGTTTATATTTATGAAAGTTTATAAAACAGTTTCTGGATTGGGCAGACTACTTCATATCTCCAAGTGCCAGTTCCTTTCTCTCAAAAATGAAAATCATAACAACATCTACCTGAAAGTGTTAATGTGAAGATTACACGAGCCAATTCATGCTTAGCACAATACCTAACAAAAATAAACAACATTTAACAAGACCATCTATTACTTATATTTATAGTCCTCATTCTTAGCCTAAGACCTTGCTGAATATAAGAATAATCCCTTACATAAATGTGGCATGTTACAATCCAAAAGTACCTCCACATCTGTCATCACCTTTGAGGTGAGGATTTTTCTTGTATTTTGGAACTTGAACTCCAGTAGACTGTATTCAATGCTCAAGGGAGGGATGGGATGCTTACGGAGCAGAATTTGGCTGAAAACAAAACGGGGAGATGGTACATGAAGCGGATGCCATGTACAGTAGAACGTAAGAGCTTTGGCTTCTTAGCGACGTATCAAAAGCCACTATCACAGCACTGCAGTTATTTGGATAAACTGTTTTCAGGGTGGATGATTGAAACCAGCACTTGCTCACTTATTAACAACATCTTTGCTGAGTGTTTTCTGCTTGCCAGGTATTGCTTGTTATACAGCAGTTAAAAAGACTAGCTCAACTTTCCTGATTTTGTGACTTACCTTCTAGCACAACGGAATAAAGAACAAATCATTCAAATATACAACATGTTAGATGGGGATAATATTAAAGGGGAGATGAAAGAGTAAAAGTGCATAGGGACATGAGTGTGGGAAAATATTGTAGATAAACTAAACAAGAAGCCTTCTCCTACTAAGTGACATTTGAGTAAAGTTCTGTACGAAGTAAGAAAATGAGTCATGTAGCTATCAGGGGAAAGTCATTCCCAGCAGAAGTTACGGGAAAGCAAAGGCCCCGGCCAGGTGCATGCCTGAGTGAAGAGGGGCTGTGGAAGAAGACGGCTTGGGTGAGATCAGAGAGTACATGGGTGGACACAGACTTGTAAGCACAGTACTGGCTTTTCTCAGCTTGAGATGGAAAGCAATGGGAGGGCTTGGGGTAGGAAAGTGAAATAATATGGCTCACACAGGATCACTCTGTGATGAGAAAGAAGGGTTAGAGGAGGATGAGAAAGGAAGCAGAAGAGCAAGAGGAAGCAGTTGAGATAATCATGAGGAATGGGGTACTACTGTAATAACCCAGGATATGGGCAGTGATGATGACAGAAGTGGTCAGGTTTTAGCTGCATTTAAAGGAAAGATGGCAATATTTGCAATGTGAAAGAGGCAAGAATGAACTTATGCTGAAGATCTGAGCTCTTGTAAGAGCCGAATGGCCATTATTGGAGATGAGAACAACTGTGTGTAATGTGCTGGCCTGCAGGTGGGGACTGGGAAATGGTGTTTCCATCACTGGCCCTTGGGGATGAAACATGCTTCACTGTGCTAAGCTAGACAGAGAAAAGAATCTCCAACTGACCACAGCAAAACAGAGAAACACTACAAAGATGTAGGTTGGAACACCAATTGCAGTGGCTAAAATAGACTGTACTTAAATGAAGATTAACCTGTTAGTAATATAAACTGGCACAGGAAGGGGCAAAGGAGACCAAGAACATTGCTGGACATAACTGGAATTAAAAAACAAGTCTGTAAAAACATTACAACACATACAAACAGCTCACAGATGCATGTCAATTCATTTAATAATTAATTAAATTATTCACTAAAATGCATGATGCATTGAAGTATCGTGGCAGGTAACTAAATAGATATGGCTTCTATTCCTGAAGAGCCAGATCCTACTCAGACAGATGGACATGTAATTTGATGAGATAAGGAGATGTAGAGAAACTGGGACCCTCATACACGCTGGTGGGAACACAAGTTACTCCTTTACAAAGAGCTCTAGCATTCCTCCAACCCTGAATATTATGGTTCCTTCACTCAGTAGTTCCACTACTAGGCCTATCATCAAGACAACTAAAAACACATGTCCAGAGAAAACTTCTATTCACACAATAATAGAAGAATTATATCTAATTCTAAATGGTAGGAAAACCTCAAATACCATCAGTTTATTAAAGGATAAACATAATATAGCATATCCATATAATGAAATATTATTTGGTAGGAAAAAGAACGGGCATACTCCTACATACTAAGGCATGGGTAGAACTAGAAAATATTTAAAGAATCCAGTCGCAAAGCCCATATACTGTATGACAACAAGTGTCTGGAACTGATAAATATACAGATACAGAGGGTAGCAGATGAGCTGTTGTCTACAGTTGGAGAATTTGGAGAAAGTGGAAAGTGACAGCTAGTGGACACGGGGTTTCTTTAGGAGGTGAGAAAATTGTGATGATGGCTTCACAACTATTAATATATGAAAAATTAATTGCACATTTTAAATGCATAAAGTTTGCTAAATGCAAATTATCTCAAAATACATTACATAAGAAAAATACTCAATAGGGTGCATATTATAAAAAATGAATAAAAAATGCTATGAAACATATCAGAAAAGTAGAAAATTCCACCAACTGTTGTTACACTCCAGCTGGGGATTCAAGATCTACTGGATAATGCAGAAGAGTTAAGGGATGTTTAAGAAATTTTAACGTAAATCTAAACTCTGAAAAGTGCTTCCTATATTTCACATAAGGAGTCAGGAAACTTTTTCTGAACAGGACATACAGAACATATATTGAGCTTTACAAGCCATACAGTTTCTGTGGCCCCTTCCAATCCCTCTTGTATGTGGTGTGAGAACATTCACAGATAATACACAGATAACTGAAAATGGATGCATTTCAATCAAGCATTATTTACAAAAGCAAACACCGGGTGAGAGTGACCCACAGTTTGTGTGGTCCTGGTCCATAGCGGCCAGGTTGCCTTCCTGAAATCTCCAATTCTTATTTTCCTGTCCTTGCAGAGACCAGCAGCACACAGATTGCTTCCTTGAGGGGCTACAGAACACATCGCTAGCCCTTGGATGCAATGGGGCACAGGATTAAAGAGAGGGGTTTCCAGACATGCGTGTCATACCAGCTCTGTGAGAGACCGAGACAAGAAGACTGCAAGCTCAAGCTCTGCCTCGGCAGTTTAGCAAGAGGCTGTCTCAAAATTTAAAAAAATAAATAAATAAAAAGGCATGGGGATATATGTTCGGGAGAAGGCTCTGGCTGAATCCTGAGGGACCCCTTCCCCAGAAAAGAATGGGTTGTTTACTCTGGGAAAGACTATAAATATCATGCTCTACAGCTTTGCTCTGACCTCTCTATCCCTCCAAAGCTCTGATGTTTTAGACTTTTAGTCCACAGTCTGGTGCTAATGGGAGGTTCTGGAGCCTTTGAGAGGTGGGGCCTAGGAGGTCTTTAGGTCACTGGAGACACGCCCTTGAAAGAGACTATGAAACTTGTCTCCTCCTCCTTTCTTTTTCCTGTCCAGGCTGTGAGGTGACCAGCTTTGCTCTGCCCTGTGCTCCCTACCATGATGTGCAGGTACTGTCTCACACCAGGCCCAACAGCAGTGAGGCCAATGACCATGGACTGAAACCTCCAAAGCTATGAGGCAAAGTAAACCTGCCCTCTATAAGGTTATTGTCTCAGTTATTTGCTAAAATTACAGAAAGCCGACTAACACATCATCCAAGTTTATGTTGAGGACTACATGTAGACAGCACAAAAAATGAGGAATTGGTAATTGGTAGACCTATAAACAGTGTAACTAGCACACCTATCCCTTATTCTTTCATTCCACATCAAAAGGAGTTTCTATATTTGAGGAGACAGAAATATGTCAAAAATTTATAGACTGATAAAAATGGGCCTATTATCTTGAATTTAGATTTAGGGTATAGTTTTAACTCCTTAACACTTGATATAATGTTGACAGGGTCTTGGGCTTTGAATAATGTTAAAAAATGATATGTCATAGAAATACAACTCTAAAGTTTTATTCTCTAGATGGCTGGGCCAAATGAATATTTTATGTTTGTACAACTGTGCAGTAAGCTAACACATAGAAACACAGACAGCCTGGAGTGGAGGGAAGTATTGCAGAAAGGATTTATCTTAGGGAGAAGACCTAAATTTTGAACCTCTCTGGTGCCTGGTATTCGTAGGATACTAGAAACACTGCCTCTGAATATATAGAATTTTCGCCACATATGAAAGTGTTTTGTAATATATGATAGTGAAAAGTTTTACAAAAATGTGATATTATATAACACGTATTATCATACACTTCAAATTTCTAAGTGACATTTTAGGTAAGCGACCTTCTGAAATAAACCAAATTGTATTTTCTAAAGAACATTCCTTGAATTCCAAGGATGAAACAGAGCAAACAGCATATTATTTGCTAAGAATATTTCAAAGTGTGGAATTTTCCACCTTTCAGAAAACCAGAGATAAAATTACAAGAAAATTTTTGTTTGTGAGACAATGACTTTTGAAAATGTACATTTAACTTTCACTAACTGGAAACCTAACACTCTAGATGCAAAGTATTGCAAAGCGTTCATATTCACTACTGACGATCATACATCAATAATGGTTAAGTATCTGTCGCTCCAGAAAAGAGCCACTTTACTATTTCCTCTGAAGTAGGAAAATATGAGTGTTGGCAGATGGCCAAGAAGGAAATGTGATTCCCAAAGGGATATTGCAGGAGGTCAGGTAGCTATTTCGCTGTGAAGTTGAAATAAAACAACAACAAAAAATCAAATTCAAGGAAATTTTCTGTTTTGTTTTTTTTTTCTTTTGTACTGGGGATCGAACTTGGGACCTTGCACTTGTGAGGCAGGTGGTGGAACCACTGAGCTAAATGAGCTAAATCCCCGGCCCCGGAAATTTTCTGTTTTTGAAAATAAAAAAATCACAGATTACCAAAATGTTTTGTTAAAATTATTTATTTAATTTAGAAAAAAATTAGAAACTGGGAGATTTTAAGTATCTCAATATGTATATGAAAAAGTTTGGATGAATAAATAACATTCACCAACATTTCTTAGGGTACAAAGAAACATTTAAAATCAGGAGGGAGAGAATGTGACAGTGTCAGAACCACAGAAAACCTAAAATGAAGCCTTTTCACAGGAGAAACTTTGAGACAGAAGAAGGGACAGTGGAATTGGAGCCACACTCTATTATTAAGAGGCCTTACAGAAGGGAACATGGAGGAAAGAATCAAGCAGAGAAGTTAAATTTGGCAATAGTCATTATTACACCTTTTAAAGATCACTTACTTCTGACCCCACCTTCCTTCAACTATTCTGAAGAGCAAATGAGGGAAAGAGCAGTGATATAGAAATAAGAGTGAGTTTTCTACTCAAGTGTACCACTTGCCAATTATACACATTTTTAGTTTGGATATCTCAGGGCTTAGGTTTCTGACGGAGCAGATAAAACCTAATGATTCTGAAAGTTATTTCCACGTTCGACAGTTTCACGAGGTCAGCCAAAAGAGCCAGATAATAAGCATTTCTTATGTGTTTCAGTTTACATCTTTCAAACGTGTAGAATACAAATTTTTCAATCATGGATCTGATCCTTCAAGTATGCGAAGTTGATGCATAGACTCTTATCCATAAAAGAAATAAAAAATCAAAGCAACAATTTGTAGATGAAATGATCAGGTAGAAAAACCTAAGGAATCTTCAAGAAGCTAGTAAAATAAGTTTAACAAGGTCACAGGACACAAGGTCAATATATAAAACTCATTTATATTGCTATATGCTGGTAATATTTCAAATTCAAAATTTAAAATAGCATTTACAATAGTATTCAAGTATTCGAAATGCTAAAATTAATGAAATGCATATATTATTATTATTATACTAATAATGATAAGAGAAACTAATGAAGCCATGAAATATTATCCAGCTACTTTGAATATTGAGTAGGTAATATGACAATGCTTGTGTTACTGTGGTCATTAAATCCATTTGATGGAACAAACACATTTGAGTTTGGTGTTTTTTGCTAAAAATCTGTTAAATTCTGAAGCAGGGTGTATTATCTATCTTAGAAGAAAAAAAGGAATTTCTTTAAGGATATTTATTAAACAAGAACGTATTATGTATAGGATTAGTTACTCTGGGGCATGCAAAGTTTTAAGATAGCACCTGTGTGCCTTAAAAGTGAGAGTTTTCCGTATGCCAGGGCATTTTTGTGAAAACAGGTACATAAATAATTCTAATACAATAAAATTGTGATAATTTCCAGAAGAGAGGGTGAAATAATCTGCAATTAGATTTTAAGAAGCACCGAAATCCTCATGAGATAGATTAATATTAGGTGGGTCTTAATGGGTCACATAGATGTGTAGTATTTTCTTTATTTGAAGGAAGACTGGAAAGCACTCTGGAAGAAGGATCTCAGTGAGCAAAGCTGGAGAGGTGAGAATTAACTAGGAATAAGGCTTGTGTGCTGGAAGCCAGGATACTCAAAGGGGAAGACAGAAGTAGAAAGTCCCTTGAGAGTTTCCATGTATTCCATAATTGAATGACAATAGCTTTTCCCTTCTTCCTCCCTCCCTGCTTTCTTTCTTCTTTCTCTTTCTTTCCTTTCTTGTCCTCCCTCCCTTTCCTTTTTCTTTCTTCTTTCTTATCTTTCTTTCTTCCCCTCCTTCCTTCACTTCTTTCTTTCTCCTCTTCTCTCTCCTCTTTTCTTTTTTCTTTCTCTTCTTTCTTTCCTTTCTTTCTTCCCTTCCTTCCTTTCTTTCCTTTCTTTCTTCTTTCTTTCTCCTCTCTCCTATTTCTCTTTTCTTTTTTTTTCGTTCTCTTCTTTTTCTTCTGGCCCACTTCCTCCTCCCCCTATTTCTTCTTCCTCCCCTTCTTTCTTTGCTCTGTTCCAAGGACAGTAATGTTCCACACAGCACAGGCAAGCCCTGGGCATATGGAACTGGGGATTGAATCCAAGGCCTGAGCTACATCCACAGCCTCCTTTATTTTTTTATTTTGAGACTGGGTCTTGATAAGCCCAGGGTTGGGTAGAACTCGTGGCCTAATTTCTTCAGCCTCCCAAAGTGCAGGGAATACAGGTGTGCACCACCACACCCAGATGATTGAAAAATTCTTAACATCTTAAAAATGCAATTACTGACAAGGACAGTCCTGTACCTTAAAAAGATGAACTCGGTGGTATCCATAGGATGAATGGGTGTGGAGGCTGGCTAGGGAAAAGGACATCAATTAAGAGGCCGTTTCAGTGGAGAAATGAGAAGTGAAGACAGTTAAGTAGGAATTAGATAACAGATTTGGGACTTAGTGAAATCAAAGAGAACCTGGGGACAAATGACCTGTGGGCTGTTGGGGGCCAGGATGCCCCACTGCAGGGGTTAATGGGTGTTTTCCCTCTGAGTGCCAATCTTCTCCACAGTGCCGAGCCCTGGACCATAATGGTGACCTGGACTTCCTGTCACCCAGACCCTAAATCACACAAACATCTGGTGAATTGCCACGGGAGAGGAATAGGGACAGTGACAATGTCTAGAAGATCTGACCTGGAGTTGTGGCTCTCCCAGGAACTTGACCTGTGGCTGTAGGTGAGGGACTCATGGCTGAGCTTTTGAACCCAGATCAGTAAGAGATAAAAACCTCTATGTGTGCGTACTGCTCATGACTCTATGTAAAGTCCATTAATTTTCGATTAATAATTAATAATTCGAGTTGAAAATCGAAAAGTTCTGTCCAAAGAGTAATTACTAATATTACTGCCTCTGGCCCACTCAAGTAATCGCTTTCATTCTCATCCAGCACACAAAGTCAGGTATTAACAATGGACCTGAGGCGTAAGTCTGTATCCATCTCTCTGCCTATCCTAACAATTCTTTTTTGTTGCTCTAACTCTACAATGGAGATGTTTAGCACGGAGATTACCATAAAGATGGTTCTCTTTCAATTGCCATTCTTTGCAATACACCCAATATATATGTTGAAAAACTTTAAATATCCTGACTCTAGCATGATGTACAAAATGTTACTATATTAACAGTCTCAACTATGTTTTTAATCTTAACAAAAATGACAGTCGGGGAGTCCCTTTAGCAGTGACTCCAATAGTTCCTCTTTGAACCACAAAATTTTCCCCTCAACCTCAAATTCAAATGAAAAGCAATGGTCTGCTCTCACTCTGGAGCAAAAACACTTGGTGTTACATTTCCCGAGAGATGGTGTGTTGATCTTTACGTTCTCATCATTCTTAATGATTTTCCAAGGAGTTTTCATGATAAATGCTGTAAGAATTCAGTGTATCCCCCACACTGAGTGGGGTGAACTCTCTGTGTTTTCTAGGGTGCACAGCACCACAAACTGCCTGCACCGTACTGTCTCCAGAACAAAGCTGAGGACTAGCCTAGACCTGGTTTTATGATATAGAAATGGCACTAAAGTCGCACTTGAGAGTCCTTAACCAAATAGTACAGAAAATACACATTCTATTCACAGGAAAGTGAAAATAATGTACAGGACAAACGTTCTGTGAACAACAGAGGAACTTAGAATTAACACTTGTGTTTACAAATCAGCACAAAGATTCTACTGCATCTTAAAAAAGGATTTCCAGTGAGAAAGGAACATTTCTCCCTTTTAAAAACTTGCTTATAACAATATTTTTCAAGGAACTCAACTCAGATGTTACAGGAAACACATTATGGCCTACTGTAGCATGCAAATTCACAGCTCAGCACATTATGGGAACACAAATATAATCCTTCTCACTCTTCCTTTATAACACCACAATGTAGGAAAATTAAAGCAGCTAACTTGAAATATAGGCAAGATGTATTTTATATTTTCTTAAAAATTTTTTCCTCAGTGAGTTTAATGGCAAATTTCCCAGAAATTCTCAGTGTGATAAAATATTATTTTTTAAAGACGTAAAGGTAACTTTTCCACTGGTTACTATAAAATTAGAAATAAAGCCAGTGGGAAAGCTGAATGGCCCTCGCTTGGCAATTATTCAATCCTTGGAAATTTCCAAGCCCTTTGCAATCATTGATTAATTAATTAGTGAAGACGATGTTTCCCTTTCCTGAGTTTGAAAGTATGGCAGACAGAGGTCTAGTGGTTTTCCTCAAGTTGAAAGAGGAATGTCGAGGAGGAAATGGGATAAAAACTAGCGGGAACTCATTCCTCAAACTTGCAGTCGTGACACTAAGCCACATAAGCCAGTAGAGAACAGGGGGCCCTCTGTGTGGAGGATGACTGCGTACAGCAGTGCTCTGCTCCGAGATCCACTGTGAAGGAGCCCACTCCCTCATTTCGTGCTCTACACACAGAACACGTCCCGTAGCTCTGTGTCTTCCCCTTTCTCAAAGCACACGCAGATGGCTAAATATCAACCCCTAATCACTCACCTTAATAATCACAACAGAAAAGTACATAATTTGATTTTCATTTTTAAAATGCACAATTGAACATGACGTGAAAACACATGGTACTGTTGAAAAGCACACATTTCAAAATTTTGAAAGTGGCATGGAATCTATTGATGTCTAAGTTCTGTAATAATGTAATAAGTCATTTTGGATAATTACCTCACTCAAATAAGAGCAATGTAAAGTTGCATGGCTTCTGGTGAGTGGGTAATAGAAATCCATCCCATCACCCTAAGTAGCTGGTGAGGACAGACCAAGTGCTAAGAATGCAACTGATCTCAGCATCTTAGATGCAGGCTTTGCAATGGGCATTCTTTTTCCTTTCCAGTGGAGTGGTTCCAAATCCCGAACATGAATGTCCAGAGTATTCCATGTATAACTGGACAACAGAGCATTTGAAGAGTAGCTCTGTACTTCTCACCAGATAATTCCGTCCCAGTAGACACATTTTTGTTTTCTATCATGTCCAGTTCCACATGTGGGCTAACAGCACTCACAAGAAAACTCAGAGATGAACTCTGTTTTTCCCTTAGGAATATCACTTAGTTATCCTTGCAGGCAGGCTTTTTTGGCCAAGCAAAAACTGGTTTCCTATTAGAACATAAATCTTGAGAGCATTGTCCCAACCTAAACTTTTACCGTAATCTTTATTTGCTACAGTTGTACAAAAGTGAGGTAAATTTAGTCAAGTAACCAATTTTTCTATCTTCCAAACTGTTTCTCTGTGATATTAACACAAGGGAAGGCTGTGTAGTTCACTATATATCAGACAAATACAAACCATTTATTTTCAAAACATTTTTTTCATAAGGAGACTGTAGAAACAGAGCATGTTGCAAAAATCATTTGGAATTGTAACTTGGAATCTGTATGTTGGAAAATGATCATGGTTGGCCGACTTGTCATGTAAGGTTGCACTTATACACTTCTGACACCCAGAAGTGAAATGGAGCTAAATCTAATTTTACTATTAAGGATAATATTAATACAGAAGTAATTATTTGGTCTTGGGAGTAGAAATTGCTCACTGTCTCAAGTACATTATAACCAGGATTGGAAAAGATACTTAAAGGAACCCTACACACAGAAGAAGAGTAGATAAGCTACTGAGAATTAGGAAAGAATCAAGTATTAGAGAACAACATGACAGAAATTGTTAGATAACATTTGATAATATCTCTAAACATAAATTGTCCATAATTCTCCTATCAAAAGAGACAGGCTATTGGGTATGGTTGTGCACACCTGTAATCCCATGGGCACAAATGAGGTTAGTGGATCCCTTCCCTCTTCAAATGCAGCTCTATACCCTTAAGGAACTTGATGTTCATTTGGAGCTCCATGAATGAAGCAGAAACTGTTATTCAAAACCCTGTAGGACTGTTTGGTTACAATTTCTGAAATTGATAATCTTGTTAAAAATATGGAAAGGGATTAAAAAAACACACACAGCCGAACCTAACACTCTAATCCATTCCCCAAAATTACCTTTAAACTAATCAAGGGCTCTCAAATTTCTGATATCTGATAGCTCCAACTAAAAGGAAAGGAGGACTTAGTTCCAATGCAGTGGCTGGAAGTTGGTTCAGTTTTTCATGTCACTTTTTCCAAGAAATTCCCATAGCTTTCTCTTGCAATGGTGGGAGGAAACAACATGGGGTTCGTTCGAGTACTAACGGAAAATCTGAACTGTAGTGAGCACGGATCCATAGTATCATTTTTTAAACTTTCTTTTTGGTACCGGGGATCGAACTCAGGTCCTTGTGCTTGCGCAGCAGGCAGCGAAAGCACTGAGCTAAATCCCCGGCCCTCATTTTTTAAACTTTGATAATATATTTTATTAATTCAGTATAACAAAAATATTATTTAATATAAAATGAATGTAAAATTATTAATAAGATTATTTCTGGTATTAAGTCTTTAAAATCTGAGGCATACTCCAATCTTATGGCATGTCTCAATTTGGATGCTAATTGTTCATTAGAAATACTTGATGGGTACTTAGATTTCATAAAATTAACCACTGAAAGTAGAGATTAATATACCCAAATTGTTCCAAGTCAATATGAATTTTTTCCTAACAGAATTATTCATTCCAGTGTTTTAAGTTTACACATACATTAATTAAAATTAAATTTTAAAGATCAGGATATGTAGTATTATATTTCATGCAGTCAGAAGAAGTAACTGAGTGTGTTGACTTAAAAGACATCCATATAATACTGACAATTAGGCCAAATACCACAAGGTAACCATCACCCATAGATAGGGTGCAAAGCAGAAGAGGAATAGTTTTCCTGGAGGATCAGAACATGAAGAAATAAGACGCAGCAAACAAGCTCCTGTACACTGCTACCCTTTCCTGAGGGAGACTGTCTGATGTGTTGCCTTACCTTGGCCCTCTTGGCGTCTCTGGTCACCAAGTCCTCTGCCACTTGTTTAACCAAGGAGTATGGCAGGACCACCATGATCTGAGCTCTGATCACTTCCGAATGAGCACAGCTTGACAGCAAGCAGCTCAGCCAAGAAGCACCCTGCATGCTTCTCACTTACACACAGGAAATGCCCTGTATCTGCTGAAGCATAAGATGCTGCATACTTGCTTAGTATCTAAGCCAGTGCAATGCGTATGAGAAGCTCCTTCGCCATGGAGGGATGCTGTGATCAGCAGGATGCATGAGACGGAAGACAAACTGTTTTCCCTCCCTCGCCCAACACATATTTTCTTGATATACTAAGATTCATATGGTATGTTGGAAGAAAATGTTTCAAAATTGACCAGTGAGTTGCACTGTTAACAAAGAGTAGCCATATTCATAATGTATCTGCAAATAGGATCTGCATTTTATCCTACTTCACTTATTTTCCTACGGTTGTATTTGTTCACAGAACAAAAGAGAAGCACACGCAGTGTTGCCTTTAGCTCCTCTGTCACTGTCTGGGAAAGGCAGACAGGTAAGCACTCTGCTTCCCCGATATGCTGATGAATTTCTTACCTTCGACTGCACTGGTGGAGCACAGGGAGCTGCAATAGGGTCAGTGATGTAGGTCTTCTTGGGACCAGTGGTTGCATACATGCCAGTAGGGTTCTGGTTCCCGGCCACAGGAGGAGTGTATCCTGGTTCTCGCTTCCAGGTATTTGGGTGACCTTGTTGACCATAGGCAGGATCAGAGTCATTTCTGCCCCCATACCCTGGCCCTGTGGCATAATAAGGATCATAATAGCGTCCTTGGTTGGAGGCATAACCATACGCAGGCTCGGGCTGAAGTCCTGGTGGTGGAACATACGTATAATCTGTGCCTCCTCGGGTTGGAGGAGGTGGACACTGCCCAGAGACAGGCACTGGCTGAGTGTTATAGCCATGGGGCCCAGGGCCATAAATCTGTCCTGATGAAGGGCCAGCCGTGTAGTGAGGGCTGGGCTGGGCTGACTTCACTTGCACATTGAAGGTAGGTCTTGAAGGGGTGGATGCTGTGGTATAGGAGGCTGGGACTGGCTGAGGCTGCGGCTTGAGAGTCCCAATGGGGGCCACAGGGATGGGCCCAGCCTGGGGTGCAGCCTGAGGTTTTGCTGTAGACTTTTTGGTTGCCGTGAGAGGGGGCTGGTTGGGGATGACCATTCTTTTATGTCCTGTGACAGGGGTGGCGACTGGAGGAGAAGCTGTTGAACTAGCACAGCCCTAAAGTAGAAAAGACAGAGAGACAAAAGATGAAGATTATCGCCAATGAAACAAAATTAAAACACACTACTGAACAAAGATTAATAGCAGCTAATTATTACTCGTGTATTAATATGGTAAATAAAAATAAGACTTGTGGTTCTGCCCTAAAAGAAGTCAGACTAACACAAAAATCATTTGTGTGTCTGTGCACTACCAATAAACAACTATAAGAGAAAATTAAAGAGAAAAATCTATTTGAAAGAGCATCCAAAAGAATAAAACACCTAGTTTAAAATAAAACTTAAACTAGACCAGTGATTTATGTGTATACTGAAAACCACAAAACATTGATGAAAATACCCCCACTCCACAAATGTAAAGATATCTATGTTGATGGAATGACAGACTTGTTGTTGATAAAAAAATGCAACTATGCAAATAATCTGCAGATTTAGTCCAATGCCCATCAATATTTTAATAATTTTTTAGAGAAATAAAAAAATAATTCTAAAATTCATACAGAATCACCACAGAGCATTAATAGCTAAAGCACTGTTAACAAGGAAGCACAAAGCTGTATATACCGTAATTCCTGATTTCAAAATATATTACAAAGCTACAGTAAGCAAAGCATTATGATGTTGGCATTAAAAGACATACATATAAATGGAGTAGAATGAAGAGCCTATAAATGAATAATGAATACACACTTAAATTTGGCTGCTTTGCACCAAGGATGTTAGAATACACGCTGGGGAAAGCACATTCTCTTCAATGAATACTGCTGAGAAGAATGGATATTCACAACCAAAGAATGAAATTGGACTCACCTACTCACCTCATCAACTAATCTCGGATTAAAGATTTAAAGATGTGAAAGACTTAAGACCTGGATCCAAAATATTTAGAAGAAAACTCAGAGATAATGCTTCATTGGTCTTGGCAACAATTTCCTAGATATGACACCAGTACACAACAACAATAACAAAAATAAACAAGTGGGCTTATGTCAAACTAAAAAGCTCTGTACAACAAAGGAAACAATCAACACAGTGTAAAGACAAATTATAAAAAAGGAGAGAATATATAAAGATCATATATCCATTAAAGGGTTAATCTTCAAAATATATCAAGAACGCTTAGAAATAGTAAAAAAGTCAATAGTAAACTACAAAGTAAAACCCAAAAATAAACATAACCTGGTAAGAAAATAAGTTAATGATTAGAATAGATACTTTTCTAAAAGAGACATTGCAGTGGCCAACAAGCATATGAAACATGGTCAATGTTACTTAGTATGAAAAACTGCAGATCAAAACCACATTGAGATAATCCATGAGTGTCAGGATACCTATTATTAAAAACAAAGTGAAACAAAAGACAACTGGAAGTTGGAAGCCTCATACAATATTGTTGGGAGTACAAAGTGATGCAGACATTATAGAAGACTATTAGATCAGATATTAAATCAAATAATTGAAAATAGAACCACTGTACTTCAATACTCCTTATGAGTGTTTATCCAAAACAATTAAAATCAGGATCTCAAAGAGGTATCGGCATGCCTATGTCCATAGGAGCACTATATACCAGAGCCAAGATATGGAAACAAATTATACGTCCATCAACAGATTAAGGGGGAAAAAAAACCTATGCTGAAAGCATACAGTAGAATACTATACAGCCTTCACACATAAGGCAACTCTGCAATATGCAGCCACATGGATACACCCAGAAGACTTTATAGCACATGAAATAATCCAGTCACAGAAAGAACAATGCTGGATGATTCCACTATAAAAAGTGTCAAAAACAGTCACTTTATTAGAATCAAGGAGTGAAATGCTAGTTGCTATGGGCTTAGACGAGGGAGGAATGGGGAATGCCTAATACATGGACATAAATATTTGGTCATGAAATTGAATAAGCTCTACAGCTTTGGTGTTCAATACTTTATGATTAACCATAATGCATTGTATGCTCAAACTTTTGTTCGGAGTAGCAGGACAGGAATGTGTGGTGTTATCTTGACATGCACAAAACAGATGTTAAGGTCCTACTTCTAGAGAGGAGATGCAGGAGGTGTACATCCTGTGTTCTCATTATAGATCAGTTCTCTCACGCGTGACAGAGACCCATGGGAGAGAGAGACGTCTCCATCCCAGATTACTACCCTCCCGTTCATCACACCTGCTTTCACATGTCGAAGATGCTTGGAAAATGACTAGTGGAAAAATACTACATACAAGATTGTTATAAGAATTCAAGTCTCAGAAAATTACATATATATGCATTTAGAGATAAGTGCAATATTTAAATATTTTTCTTAAATTTTATTTTATTGGTACATTTTAGGTATACAATATAATGACATTCACCATTGGAAATTTGCACCTTTACATAATCTCTCTTGGTTCTTATTTTTCCCCCTTCCCCTGCCCTCCCTTCAACCCCTCCATCCCTCCCTATTTACAATGACTTTGTTTCCATTTTTTCATTTTCTCATATTAATCTCATTCCCTTCTTTCCTTTCCCCTACCCCTCCCACTTCCTTCCCCTTTGCTCCTTTTCTTCCTATTTCACATTATCTATTACACCTTTTAGTCCTTGTTTACACTGCAATATTTAAATATTGATTAATTTTTGAAATGAAATGTTAAATCATGATAAAAATTCAAGAATTCTTACAAAATCAAAACTAAAATGAAATGCCAACAACAAGCTTGGAAATACCAAATAAACCAATAAATAGAAAAGGCTGGGCCAGGGATTTAGCTCAGTGGTTCTGCCGCCTGCCCTGCAAGCACAAGGACTGAGTTTGATCTCTGGTACCAAAAAAAAAAAAAAAAGAAAGAAAGAAAGAAATAAAAGGCTAATTGTGTGAATCTTTAGTTCAACTTAATTGAATACGTGGACTAGATGAATGATACCATAGCTCTCTTTAACCTTGAAGAACATAAATATATATGCTTTAAAATGATCCTGTTTTTTACCCCTTGCCCTTCCAGTGAGGTATAATAACTAAGATTCCAAGGGCAGGGGAAATTATATATATATGAAATATATATATATATATATATGATACGGTATATATATATATGATACGATATATATATATATGATATTATATATATATGATACGATATATATATATCAGCAGGTACACACACACACACACACACACATATATCAGCAGATACACAACAGAATAGATAAAGCAGGTGAGGAGAATCTTCTCATCCCCCACAAAAATCTCTGTGAAGGTAATATTCCCTAGAAGCAGGCAATGGTTACTGAAACTATGCCACGATGCCCTCATTCAGCTCATTCAAAGACTTTAGCAGTGTTTAGACAGCGTGTGTGTGTGTGTGTGTGTGTGTGTGTGAATGTATCATGAGGAGACATTTACTACTAAGGAGTGAAGTCTGTATTAATTCTTTTTTATTTACTTGCACGTTCAATTGGCTCCACTTTTCCGACTGTGTGACTCTGAATATCTGTTTGGGGACAGAATTGACAGCTGCAGCCTAGAGGATGCCTGTCATTAGCTTGGTTGCTCAGTCACTGTCCCCATTTATAGTTGAGTTTGTCTACTGTTCAGATTATGAACTGAACCTTGGGATTTTGTTGACCTTGAGTTATCAAAGAAAGCAATTTCATGTCCTCTTTCTTTCACTTCTGTCTCTGTTGATATTTTTAATGACTGACATAATAGACCAAGAAATACTGACCTTAATTTTTTTTAAGTTCAGTTGGACTTTTCCATGCCCTCTGTTATAGAATGTTGGAGTCTTAACTTGCTACTCCTTTAGAAATGTATTCAGCATAAATACCTAAATAACAAACTGGTTAATGAGGAGGAAACAGTATGTATTGGTACTATTGGGACCACCTTCAAGAGAAGGAAAGGCTGCACCATCAAGGCAGTAATATTATGCTGCTTGTACATGGTAAGATTGCTGCGGGGGAGAGCAAGGGGGAGGAGGGAGAAGGAGGAGGAGGAAGGAGAGAAGGCGAAGTGGGAGAAGAGGGAGGGGAAGGAAGAGAGGAAGGATGGAGAGGAAGGAGAAGAAAGGAGGAGGAGAAGAAAAAGCAGGAGGAGGAGGAGGAAAGAAGAAAGCAAGTAAGGTAGGAAAATAAATAAAAAAGAGAGCAAGCAAGCAACAAAGAAACAAAGACTCTATCCACATGCCTACTCTAATGAAGAGGAATTAAATCTAGAATTAGAAGAGCCCCAGGAAACCACAGGTGAGACCAGTGATACATAGAAACGATAGCTGTAAAAAGCACGATCCCACCAAGAATGACATTGTACTCAAACTAGGCCTCTCCAGGAGTTGATTTACACAGGCGTTATACATATAGGCTCATTCATGGGCAGCAAGACCATGAAGGAATTAGCAACAATCTGGGTCTAGCCAAACAAGAGTTGTCATGTTCCCTTTGCTTATTTAACACTGGAAGTGACTTCTCTCAAATACTTTTGAAATCACATTATTTTACCATGTAAAATTCAACAATGGGTTAGTGGAAAATTGAATTTGCATTTACTTCTTCCATCTCTCTTAAGAATCACATGTCATGCCCTTCATTCACATCGACTTTCATTCCTAGCCAGCCAGCAGGCCAAGCTTGGTCATATCTCAGAGATTACACCCACGAACTTCCTCAATTCTCTCTGAATTTTCTGTCTACCTAATTCTTAGGAATCCCTTATATTTTAACCTGAGTGTCAGGTTCCTAAGCCAACTGGTGTCAACTTTTCTTGCATACTCTCCCATTTCCATATGAACACAATTGCAAATGTCTGTTTCCACATAGGTAGAAACAGGCCTCTTTTACTGCACAATGCATTGCTAATGGCTTTAGCAGGTAGTAGGCATTTAAGCAATATTTAATGGATGAATAAATGGCTGTCTCCCAAGAAAAATCTGTTTCTTTTGACAAACTAAAACTAACCAGGAAAAATATGCGCTCATTCCCATTACTGACATAACAATCAAGAAACTATGTGATAAATTTAATGCATGCTTAATAGTAGTAATGTCATTAATCTCCCCCTTTCTCTAAATCATTTAATAATTTTACTTTGGGATTTTATTAACACTATTATCCCTCTAAGAAGCATTTGAGGTGCTTATGTTCATTTTACTGGTCAGATTATGGAAGCTCTACTTGAAGCCAACAGTTAAGGGATAAATTTTAAATACATTTATCAGGAAAGGAAAGACACTAATGCACTTTAAAATAATTTTTACCACATATCTGAAACAAAATTCCTTTGCATCAACTAGCAATACACCAAACTCCAGAAATTCCAAGTAAGTTACTTATCCAATAAAAATTTATTGAAAATCTACCAACCACTGAACTGGCTACTAGGATATCAGAAACAGTACTCAGAAAATTACTACTTATTTAATATTTTGTGAAAAAATTAATGTGGTGAGAAAAATGATTTCTACTGAGAAAACTTTCTAAGGTAACAGAAGGAGAGTGTCTAGAAAAGTGGAAGAACTACATTTAATCAACAACCTAAAACTCAGAACTCTTACATTTTATATAAATCCCAGGCCTATAATGATTCAGAACACTGATTCAAGTGTTAAATGGCAATGTGTTAAGTGAAAACGCAGAATGTGAAATCAATCATTTGGACAATACAATTGAAGCTACCTAGAATGATATTTCCGTATGACAAGCAATATATAGAGTGATAGCTGACTTGTTAGATTAGGACCATGAACCTTTCAGTTCCAATTATATTTTTATGACAGTTATTTCAAGTAATTTGAAGAAGACCTGATGAAGTGTTTTTCAATTAAGTTATCCACATTTTCTGGTTATTCTTATGCCAGGAAACACACACAAAAAATGGTAACTTTATAAGTAACTTAAAAATTTTGTAGCAATGACAAACATTTATATAGTACTTACTTTATGGAAAGACTTTGTGTCAAATATATTTTATGCTTCCAAGTATCCTTGAGATGGACTACTAGTGTCCCCACTTTCCAGATGAAGATACTGAGGTATAGAGAATTTCAGTAACTGTCCAAGGTCACCAACTAGCAGGATATAGAAACAGGGTTCGTGTCCAGGTAGTCTGGCTTCATAGTTTGCAGTTTTAAAGACCATGCTACTTCAGGCAATTTAAAGAGTGAAATAGACCTTATGTTTTAAAAAAGACACTTTCAGTTTATCTACAGTTTTTTGTTTTTTTTTAAAGAAATGTGTGATGAAGACGTGAATAAAGAAAAAGCATCTTATTCCTGGACAAAAATGGTGAAATAAATGGACTAAAGGACAGCAACTGATACTTTATGTCAATAACTGGGAAAGAAAGGAGTGATGCAGACTGTATGAAACTGATGAGTTCGCACCCCGCAAAATGCAGGTGCAATTCTGTGCCAGCTGAGCACTGCCCATGGAATGTGGATCTAATATTCCTCCTGTGACTTTAACGTTGCTCAGGATTTTTGTTTTTTCTGAGCACTGGGAAGCTAGAGAATTTCTGTAGGCCCGGTGTAGGGCATGAGATGCACTTTGCCACTTTTGCTCTAAGGTATAGACACTGGCAAAATGAAAACAGCACAACGAAGGGTAATGGGTGCAGGTGAAGGATCGTGCACTAGAACTCAAGAGCCTGTATACAGAGAAAGAACCTCAGTTTGCCACTGTTCAGGGTTCCGTGCCTTTGGAGAAGTCACGTTCCTTCTTTAGTTTAACTCGTAATCTGAACAATGAAGGAGACTGAACGATACTGCTATTTTTCTCCTTTCGCTTTTTCAATAAGTAGCCTATTTTTCTTCAAATACTGATCTTCCTGTGTAACTGAGATAGAAAGTGTCGCTGCTGAGGGTTGAGGGGAATCCATATGCTTCCTGCTCTTCGAATACTGCTCCTCTGTAAAGCAGATATTCTGACAACCAAAATGTCAGTGACTCCAGAACACAATCTGAATACTTACAAGGAGTGTGAGTGTGATGTTCATTGATTCCATTACTAGGGATTCTTATCAGGTAGTACTTAACAAAGATAATAGGAAGAGAGGAGGCAGATCTTTCTCAAGTAGGAAGGGGATCAGGAGATGGAGAAAGTGGAGAGGGAGGGGAAGGGAGGGGGATTAAAAGGAATTAATATGTGTTACGTACATGTATGAGCTTCACGTATGGAATGTAAACATTATGTACTGCAAACATTTATTATTAAAATAAATTTTAAAAATAGCTGCATAAAGAAATGACTAGACTTAGTTTCTGAGTCTGTACAATTAGGAAAAAATTCAGAGTTTAGCTATTTTAGCTATAAGGCCTCATTTGCTATTGCTTTTGGCTCAATACAAAAATTACTTCATTATTTTGTCACCATCTTGAACAGGGGAATGACATAATTTTGTTTTCTTGAATCCCCTTGCTAGTTATCTTCCATAATTTGGGGTTTAGTACCTACTGGTCAATTCCTCTCTGACTGACCTCAAACTCTCCACTTAACAGATGACCCCCAGGAAGTGCAGAACAATCTAACAGTTTTAAGTGTACAGTCTATAATATTCTACTATGCATTTATAGAGACATCTCAAAGGTAGCTGCACAACAGAATCACGCAGGATTTTAAAATACAAATTATTATATACCTACCCACTCAAGGAACCAAAATTTAGAAATTATAAATGAGAAGAGCGAATGATTCTGCCAAACCCAGAGTTCAGAACCACATTTTGGTAATGGCTGTGAAAGCAGAATAGAGGATCTTGGTTACAAAGAATTGGGGGCGGTGAGCAATTAGAGAGGATTACTCCAAGTATCTGCTCCAAAAATGTGCATGATTTAGATTTACATACTCAGTTAATGTTTGTTTCTATGAAATATTATTGGGAAATCTGTCCATGCATTACTTTCATGATAAGTATTAGGAATCTAACACTTTTGACACCTGCTAAACCAGTAAATTCAATTCTAGAAATTTAGGCTGAAGAAATAACCACATATGGCATAAATGCTTAGTTTCAAGACATATTCACTGGAATATAGTTTATAAAAATGAATGTGATAAGAAACTTAAATAGTCATAATGTAGTTGTTTAAGTAAAGTATAGTATATATAATGGAATGCATAAAACCATTAAATCTACGCCATGAAAAAACATTTTTTTGGGGGGGGGAGGTTTGAGATAAGGTTTTGTTTGTAGTGCAGGCTGGCTCTGAAATCACTATGCAGCCCAGGCTGGCCCTGAACTTGCAGCAATCCTCCTGCCTCAGCCTCTGGAGTGCTGGGATTACAGGCATGCACCACCACTCCCAGCTTGAAAATATTTTAAAACATATAAATAACTTAGGAATTTTACTTGTGGGTTTATACCTAAAAGAATTAAGAGCCTGCACAGAAATATTCATACAGTCATGTTCACAAGTAAATAGCAGAGTTACCTTCAAGAGTCACAAGAAAGAAGCAACTGAAGTGACCACTGTTGATGAAAAAACAAAACTCAGTACATTTAAGTGCTGGAATATATTCTGACACGTGCTAGCGCTGCATGGAGCGGGATGACTTTATGCTCAGTGCAATAGCTGGGAAACAAAGGTAGAAACATCGTGTGATTTCAATGCATAAGGTGCCTAGGTCACTGAAGTTCATAAAGACAGAGCATGGAATGGTGTGTGCGGGCTGGGGAGAAAGATGGGAGAGTTGCTGTTTAATAGCAGTGGCTGTGCAGAATGGGAAGGGGAGCTCTACAGATGGAAGGTGACGGGGCATAAGGGTGTGAATGTACAGGATACTAAAACTGGTAGCAGATGCTAATGGTGTGCTGTGTATATTGCACAATAAAATAATATTAAATGACAATAAAAGCATATCATCTATTTTCATGTTTTAAAATCAGGATAGTAAGAGTTGTTTCATATCTATTAATCAACAAACATACCATCTACATCCCAGATGAATACAGGCATATATTTACGCATAGAATCATTTATTCCCAAAGAGACAACAGTGTTTACTTTAAGGAGGAAATTTTTAGGTATTCTGTATCCTTTTCATGTTTTCTAAACTTTCTATCACAAACACAATTACTTTTTGAATCAAAGGATTAAATATGTATTATAAAGAAATAACATATCTATGTATCTATATATTTCTTACGTATAGGAAATAGAAATTACTTAAATATGAATACATTTATTGTCTTATATAAGACATATAAATATATAAAAATGTATATTTAAAATGAGTATAAGAAATATATATTATTTAAAGAAAACCAAACAAAATAATTATAGTGTTCCAATTTCTATGGGTATATACATGGAAGAAAGGAAGGAGTGTAGTAAAATCCTAAAAATGGCTAAAATATCTTGAAAAGGTTAAAATTTTGCATTGGGTAACATAATAAGAGACATTTTTGTTTCCATTGCTTTTTGTATTTTCTTTCTTATGAGTCCATATTTTCCGTACATTTCCATTCCTTGTGGGGAGCTGGTGCCGATGAAGAATACAACTTTATCCCTTTTTACCCCCTTTCCCTCCCCTACCTCCCCAATCTCTTGAATCTCTTCCTATTTGAAAAAATCTATCCCCCCTACTTCAATCTATCTTTCATTTTGCTCTTTATTTATATTTGGGTTTTAAAACATAACCTCATATATGGCAGCTGAAACCTGGTGATGAGTTAAAACAACCTCAAATATTGCTCTCTAAATCAAAACACACAATTTTAATTGGTGCCACTGAGTTCAAAACATGGGTGCCAACGCAGGGACATTATAAACACCATTTTCAGTTCTTGATGGACATATAAACCACATAGGCTCTCTCTCTCTCTCTCTTTCTCTCCCTCTCCCTCTCCTCTCTCTTTCTCTCTCACTCACAAGCACACACACACATCTTATGAGTCCTCCACATACTTCCTGTCAGAGAGATGCAGGCATAAATATCTTCTGTGTGATACATCAGCACTTGCTCATTTCACAGTGCTTTGCTCTGCAAACACATACTACAGCTAGTGACGGGCTATTCTTAATAACTTCTGAGGCAGAAATAGCAGAAACAGTACGGTCTGATGTGGCACTCCAAAGCAGTTTGTGTCTTAAAAGTTTTTCCATTTAATTAATTCTCACAACACTTCTGATTGAGTATAAAATTCTGTGAAGACAAGCAGGTCCCTGGACTACTGAAGACATTAGTGCCAGCATGTCAAGTTGTTTTCTCAGAAATAAAATCAGCCAAGTGGGAGCACTCAGATGCTACCACAAATTCTTTATTTCTTAATCCCTAAATATTAAACAAAGTAGTAAAGATTCAGGTAAGTCCCTGCATTCACATATTCATTAAACTACCAGGTCATTTTGAAGCCCACTGAGGTAGTACTTTAAGAAGTGCTCATACCTCTCAAATAGCTTTCCTTGAGGTGTGTCGTCAGCTTTGAACTAGAGAGGTCTCTGAGGCGTCCCCATATAAATACACAAACCACACAGTACACTTAATTTCTAGCATGCACGTGCCTGGCACTGGGGAAAATGTCACTGTGATGAAGGTTAATTCAACCTGAGTGGGTTCTACAATCTAGGAATGTAGTGAGAAAGGCACCTATTTCCATAGCAAGCAATAGCATTTTCTAAATCATCCCTCAAGGGCTCAGCACTCTTCTCCTAGCAGGTCAAGGATTTTAGTGAAAAACAAACAAACAAACCCATTTAGTCAAGAAACAATAAAACCCAATCCTGGTGAGAACAGGACAGGTGCATTTTTACCTGACTGGTAGCAAGTTGGGATAATCATTTGGGCGTGCGAGCTTGCAACAAAGAGCTATTAAAATACCCACAAATTATAGTATTTATGTTAAGGAAAAAAATGCAGGATGGTTGAGAAAATTATGATACACTGATCTAGTGGAATATTATTCTTTTTTTGGAATATTATTTTTCTGGAAATGAAGGGAACAGGTACTAAGAGAATGTGTAGCTGACAAAAACTGCAAACTAGTTGTGTTTTAAGGTTGTTAAATAAAAGAAAAGATTTAGCAATGTGACTGAATGGTATAAATATGGTCATGCTATTTTTTCTCTACATGATATTGTAAATGTTGTTGATTTTAATATTCACCTTTAATGTTTCTGGTTCTGACCCTTATCTTCTTGCTTCCCCAGTCATGTCCACTATCACTGGTGATTTAGTTTAGTGAAATGAATAAGTAAATAAACACCTGTACATGTGGTTTTGGAGGGTCTTTTCTTCTTTTGTGAAAACTGTCTTGTTTTCCTCTAGTCTATACTCTGTACAAGGCAACCAGAATACCTCTAAAACTCCAACCTGATCTTTGTCTTCCTGTATTAAAATTGCCCAAGCATCCTCATTGCTTTTAGAATGAAGTCCAAATCCCTTGCTGACAGAAGTACAGTGCCATTTAACTTTCCAGTCTCTCCTTTCCTTCCAGATTGGATCCGGGCTCAGGGCTATTATGCTTACCCTGATTTGTACACTTTTCATCCTGCTTCCATCCCCCAACTCTACCTGGGATTCATCCTTCAGATTTCAAATGACATGGTTACCACTTCTGGGAAGCCAGCCTTGACCCTCCAAGCTTAAGTAGGGTGTCTACCACTAATATCCCTTTAACAGGCTGCATCTTCTTTAACATAAGCCCTGTCCATTGATTCCCAACTACTTCTTTTATTCTCTTTATGTTCTTTTCCCTTAGGCTCCAAATGGGTCTTTTTAGATCAATAGTCTACCTTTAGGCCCAGCAAATAGATTCTTCATAACTTTTTATGTAGTGAATGAAAATTACTTTCATAATATGATATAGACTAATCTCACAAGGGAAAAAACATTGAATAAAATAAAACAGCAATGGTAGTAGTTGGCTAAATCATAACTGCCCTATGCTCTTCTCTTTCCCCCAGGAGTTTTGTGAAGCCAAAGGCTTCGCCATGCATCTAAGAGATATCTAGGTATGCTGGAGGGGTTTGTCATTCAATCTAATATTCAAAACATTCTGATTTAGTTTATGCATTTGAGTTTCTTAACTGTAGGTAGCAAACTGTGGTGGGCTTAGTGAGTGGTTTGGGTTACGATCAACTACCATAATAAAACCAGCTATTCTAGTCTATTACTGCTTCTCAGAAGTCGTTAAAAGATAGAAAATGAATAAAATGGATGGCGATCCTTCTAGCTGGAAACCCCCAATTCCTGGAGGGGTTTCTCACTGTGGAAATGTTAGGGTTGGCAGCAGAAAGTAAAATATGACCACTTTTGAGACAAGAGTTTCAAAAGCATTATTTGGGGCAGATGCAGCCATAAAGAAATCTTTAAAAGAAGGAAGAAATAAGGGTGATTTATCGTACAGAATCAAAAAATTCACAGAATCATAGGGTATCAGATATGAAAGAGAAGATAATAATTTTTCACCTTCACCCTAAGCAAAAAGACTCAGAAAAGAGTTGCCCAGTGACGAGGCCTTGAAATTGTCAGGACTAGAACACCTTTTCCAGACATTAATACAAACGTCCCCACCATCACACTGGAATGGCCAGATTTACTGACAGGTCCACAAAAGCAACAAACTCTTTAATATTTCAACAAAAGTCGACCCCAATATAGAGACATCAGACAAACGTGTATGGAGACAGTCAAGAAGGCTCACTGGGGACATGTCAGGTTGTGTTTTCACCTAAGAGCTTCCAAAATAGCAGTGGAATTCAGCAAGGGGAAGCCATGAATGGGAGCAAGTGGCTGTATTTGCTTCAGTGGAAACAGACAGACCCCCATTCACATGTTTCCAAAGGAACTGCAGTGGCCTAAAGCAGAGTGAAAGAGGAGTAGGTGGTACGTTAGAGTCCTCAGAGAATTCCATGAGGAAAATCTGTTAAAAGTACTAAATATTTCGTATTAAATATTGAAAAGACACCACATTTAGAGCACATTATACTCATAGCAGAGACACTAGATATTTGCTCAGTTCTTTCTTCACTACAGAAAACATGCTCATTTTAAAATGATCGCTGTATTATTATGAGTTGAATATATGTCAACTACATTGCATATTGTATAGAAGAAAAAAGTTTTTCTCCTAACATATTTGTTCTCCAAAATGGAGGCTGTTTGTCCACTTATTGTTGAGGGATAAAAGGGCTGAATCACAGAAGGGTATAATTTCTAAGGAGAGAGCACTTTTGCCACAGAGTAGGAGGAAGGGTAGAAAATGTTTTCATAAAGAGTGACTATTAGGGACAAATAAGAGCTCTATTCACCAAACCTGTACACATCCCTTTATCCTTGTAAAACAAGCTATGAAAGCACATAATGACTAACTGCAGCAAAATTACTCACATTCTAACTTTGCATAATTGCTAAAATGGTTCTGGTTTTTTAACCCTCCCCCTTCAACAATTTGGTACTGCTAATTTTTTTTTTCAACCACAGCACAAATGGTTACAGCAAACGAGTGTACCAGCCACATCTGCTGTTCCAGAAAGAATTCACTCTCCCGTGCCAAACCCACGTCTATTGGAAGAAATAAAAATAAATTGTGAGCAGGTTCAGCAAGGGCCCAGATAAATCCCTCAGTGACCACATGGGGTAGATCTATTTCGTGTAGTAGGCATGGCCTGAGCTGGGATCTGGAACCAAGGGTCTCTCTCAGCCTGTCTTTGTCACTCAATCGCTGATAACAGGGTAGATTAGCTCTCTCCTTCATTATCAGGGCAACTATTTAAAAGCAGGACTGTGTTTATAACCTCAGAGGTGAAGGGCAATGAGCTACATGTGTTACAATAACGAACAATCATCTTAAAAATGATAGTGATGGGGCAACAATAGTATTTGGAAGGTCCCCAAAACACCCTTTGCTATTGTCTATTTATTGTTTGACAATTTTGCTGATGTAGCCTATTTGATATTTCAGTTCATATGTTGCAATAACTATCCTAGAACTTGGAGTATTAAGATAACTGGTATTTGCACAGCCACTATTAGCTGGAAATCTGAGACTGGCTTATTGGAGAAAATGAGGCACTTCTGCCTTTGGTACAAATCACCAAGCTCTATGGGGAGGCCAACAAATGGGGTCTTGGCCCTGAGCAAGGAAGGACACAAATGGCAGAGTTCAATCATTTGTGACTTCTGGTAGAAGATGTTAAAACAAAGAATCAGCTTATCTAAAATAAAGAACCAGTTACTCCTTTTTAGAGTAGCAAACAAAAGCAAATTCCAGCATAAATATTCATTGGCACTCAATTTTAAATTGGAATAAGGCCTGAAAATACTGGGCCTGAACACATTTTCTTCTATCATTCTTTGGGGCTCAATTTCCTCTTTATAAAATGAAAGGATTAGATTAAACTAAGTCAAAGACTGCATGTAGCTTTAGGTATCTAAAGGATGCCTCAGATCTCAGGTAAATTCTGCTACCTGAGGCCTTCTGGATCTGGAGTAGCATATAAACTGGCCTCCTTCTCATTCTGGCACTAGTTTCCAGATTTGTTTTTACAAGCCTCATAATCTATAAATATTACAGGATGCTTAATCTCTTTATGCTATAATGTTTCTAGAAGATTACAACAGGATATAAACTTGCACACTGAACATGATTAAACTCCAATATGCCAATAAGAATGAAACAAAGCAAAAACCATGAGCAGTAGGTAACTATGGATAGCAGGATTGCATTTATTTTGCTTTTTATTTTCATTTGATTTTTC
This sequence comes from Heterocephalus glaber, assembly GCF_053883595.1. Classification (NCBI taxonomy): domain Eukaryota; kingdom Metazoa; phylum Chordata; class Mammalia; order Rodentia; family Bathyergidae; genus Heterocephalus; species Heterocephalus glaber. The sequence continues at coordinate 66,624,069 of NW_028258324.1, forward strand.
AAAAACCAGTGAAAACTTCTCAGATTCCCAGAAGCCCCACAAACCCCACTTAGAACACAATGCTCCTACTGCAATTCATTTATTTTTTTAAACACAGAGCTGAAAGCTAGCCAGCCAAACAAACACTAGCTTTAGAGGTGAAAGACTTGTGTCTTTCATTCTATTCTGTATTAATGAATCAGGCACATTCCTATCTCTGTGACTCAGCTCCTTCGCCTTCAAGATGCCCACTAAAAATGTCTCTTGAAACTTCAAATGGGCAGCTGAACTGAAATATTTTCTTCTAGCCTGTTCTTCTATGTTTAACGCAATCATCTAGTACATTCATATGCACTTTCAAGGTAGAGCAAAATAGACCTAAACTATATAACTCAAGAATAAGTACTATGTTCTAGTATTCCTTCTGTAGGCCTCATACAACCATTAGAACATGGTAGCACAAAAATTAAGCTAAAATAGGGCAACAAAACATCATCAAGGAATGAGTGAATGAATGAATATGTTCAAGTATGACATTATTCTCCATCTTCTTGAGTTTAATGAGTCTGTATCGGTCTGTGTGGGGGCCTCAGTGAGTGCCAGAAATTCCAGAAAATGATAGGCAGCATCAGCTACACCATTATTTGGTGTGAAAAGTGAATGAGTGTGGGAGAGGCAGGGAGGAGCTACAGACAGAAAAAGGAAAAAGAAGAAGAAACATCTCAAGTGATGTGAGGCATCAGAGGTAGATATCAGAATTATTCATCATATTGCTAAATTTCTTTACTCATTATCCCAGCAGAAAATAATAATAATAAGAAGAAATGTAAAAAGCAAAACAATTTCTCATGTGTACCATACTTAGTAGAGAAAATAATTATTCATTTTTTATTATAAAGATGGTAAAACTTTGACTATATTTATTTCTCTCTCTTCATGGTATTTTAATGATGCCTGAACAAAATATCATTTCTTCCTCTGTTTCTTAGGGTTGTGAATGGGGGAGTCAGGCAAGCATTCATGTGAGACAGTTTCTTCATGAAAACAGTGATAGTCATTGCAAGAAAATGGGGGGAAATATTGATTAAAACATAAATAATCCTTTAATTTAAAACTTCAGTGGTAAAAACTGTTAAATTTTAGCAATTTTATTTGCAAACTAGTTTTTCTGTATAACTTATATGTATATTTGTGTATATGGTGTATGACTGCATAAGTATGGTTGGTATGAGTGTCAATGTAAATATGTACTCCAGTTATATGCAGTTTTATATCTTACTTTCATTTAGTATTATATCAGAGATTCACGAATTTTTAAAATTCTTCAAAGAAGCTATTTACTGTGTAGTAAACAAGTAGTCCAATCTGCCTTTACAGATAAACACTCCAATGAAATAATCTTCTAATGACCAGAAATAAATATTTAATTTTAAATCGAAGACCAGGATGCAACACACTAATCTATCCCACACTGTCCTAAATGACACATTCACTCCAGAGTTGTTTGTTTCTGACAATAAGAATTTCAAGAGGGACAACAGGACATCAAAAATGCCAGGCATGCATTTCTAAAAAGTGTCAAGTATTCACCTACTCACTCCTCATGTATTATCAGATAATCTTATTTCAATCAGCCACACAACATAGATGTTAAGTCAGACCCATGCCAAGTACGTGACTTTCAAACTCTCTGATATTGAATTCCAAAAGCCTACTTGTCTCAAGACAGTTGATATTTTAGATGGAACATTTAAGGAACAGCCATTGTTGATATTACTTTATTATTATCCCATTCCTTTCTACTTCTGTAACAGGTACATTGTCAGGAAGCCAACTGTAGAAGGACTGGATCAGGTTGTATTGCAGAAATATTAACCTGGTGCCATATGTTTTTGTTGAACATAAAGACAGGCAGTAAAGAAGCTACTACAATCATCCAGCCAAGTAATGAAAGGCCCTAACTAGGGATGCAGAATTTGAAAGCAAAAGGCTGCTGGAAGAACATTAACTAATCAGCTTAGACTTGTGGAAATTCTGACCCAGCAGATCTTTTTCTAGCGTCTCTTACTTTAGCAATAATTCCTAACATGAACAGCTATGGAGCAGAGGAGATACACTAATGTGTCTGATTTGATATAAGCCAAAATATGCATAATTCAGTCTTTCTAGGAAACATGCTAAACTGAGGTTTCACAACAAAGGTGGGAAAAAGAAATAGTGGAGCAATTTTATGTTAAAACTAAAGGCTCAGTTCTGGTCATCAGCTCAGGTGATGCTATTCACATTTAGAAGTCTATGGACTGCTTGAGTAAGTGATTTGTTTCTTTCTTTGGGAATCCAAGCAATACGTTCATGCACATGTCTTAACAAAGAGGCTGGGTAACTTGGTGGAGGCACACACCATATATCTCCACACAGCCTGAACAATTTCACCTGTGGCTAAAATTCAAAGAAATAATCTTGCCTCTGATTCTGACAGTCATCCTCTGACCAAAGAGCTTCCTATATGAACCCTCAGGGGAGAGGAAAAATGCCAAGGAACAATGACAACAAATTCCCAAACTGTAATGTACATATTTCATAAATTTACTAGACTTTGAACATTTAATCTCAAACTGGGGATTTGAGATAAGACCATTAATTTCTATTTTTAAAGATATAACAGCAAACACAGTATCCTCGCGGTGCTGAATGTCACTAACGAAGGCCTCGGTGGGTACAGACACTCCTTGAACTCGGTACCAAGGATGCAGCACCCCGGGGCCACATTCTCACAGGCAGCTTGGTGAAAGCTGCCACCCACCTCCCCACTCCCTGGTGTCCACAGTCATGGGTCTGGGGTCCATTAACCGCCACTTTCTTGTTTGGCCCTGGGGTTTGTTCTACAGTGAAAGTTGAGGTAAAATAATTCTTTGGTTACGTCTACTTTTAAAAATGAAAGAATATTTTCTTTCAGAAACTACATTTTTCCTAGACGTTTTATCAGTAAATGAGGAGCCTCTATCAAAGGACAGCACAACGTACTGTGAAAATGACCGTGCTTTTGGACCTCTTTTCTATTTTGTTTACCTGGTCCTGGGATACTGCAATTACTACCCTTGAATGAATGGTTATTCAGCACTCAAGAATCAGAATGGTTATTTAAATCTATGTAAAACACTGCTGTGCGATAAAAACAGCAAGTAAAACCAGACATGACAATAGCTTTGCAAAACAACAAGGAAACAAACTACAATGACAAAAGGCAAAACCAAAAACACAGTAAAGCAAAAGTATTTCAAGAACAAAACCCTCATCTTCTCAAATGGAACTTCTACACAAGTTTTATTCATACCTTTAATTAAAATTTGCTTGGTAAATACATCCATAGATTTTTAAAGTAAAATAATAAAATATAGCCTAATGGAATTTGTTGACCATCAGTTTTTGTTTGTTTTTGAGACAGTCTCCCTATCTAGTTCCAACTGGCCTTGAACTCACTATGTAGCCCAGACTGGCCTCCAATGCATGGCGATCCTCCTGCCTCAGCCTTCTGAGTATTGTGATTATAGGAGTGTGCCCCAAGCTCAGCATGAGTTATCATATTTTTAATTTTATTTTTAAAGAGATGTGGTCAACTAAGTAGCTCCAATGTATAAAATTTAAACTAGTGTAAGGCTCAGAAGTTTTCACTGGTAAAGTATTAATGTAAGATTATTACTAAGATTCTTCCATAATTTTCCTACAGTTAATATCCATGTGCCTCATTCTTATGCTTGTAAATATTCCATTTATCTGATTATGCATGATAAAGAATGCTATTCATCGACAGAAGTAACATCTGCTTTTAATTTCCATTAAATAAGGAATTTGTCCTTCTTTTGACAAACTGGGAGCTAAATGAAGGAGGAAACACAAGAGAACTAACGCATTGCTTAAACTAGACCTACATGTGTTTCTTACCTAGGTTCCTCCTAATTCCCAGACTTCAGCCAAATGTCCAGAAGTGCTAGTCTCAATGCAAAATTAAGGGACTACATCACGTGTACTCAAAAGTTTATCAAACAAGGAAAGTGTGTGGGTGCATGAGATTGTCCCCTCTTCCTGACTAAACGGGCATAGTAGCTCATCACAAGGCACTGGATCCTTTGGAGTTGGGAGAAACTTAACAGAGGACATCAGTCATCCCTGAACTCAAGGAGTTTACACCCCAACAAAAGAGTATGTTGGTAAATATCTATAACCTGCACTTGATAATGTCAAGAAATACAGAAATATATTAAGTTTACAGTGGATTATTCCCAATCTGGCAGGCACATAGCCACTGGAGTTATTTTTTTTTTAATTTATTTTATTGGTACATTTTAGGTATACAATATAATGACATTCATCATTGGAAATTTGTACCTTTACATAATCTCTCTTGGTTCTTATTTTTTCCCCATTCCCCTGCCCTCCCTTCAACCCCTCCACCCCTCCCTATTTACGAAGACTTTGTTTTCCTTTTTTCATTTTCTCATATTAATCCCATTCCCTTCTTTCCTTTCCTCTACCCCTCCCACCTCCCCTTCCCCTTCACCCTTTTTCTTCTTATTTCACATTATCTATTATACCTTTTAGTCCTTATTTACATTTTCAGTTTCTCACACTAGAGAAACTATTCATTATGTACACGTGTGTCCTATTTATTTCACTTAAAAGTATCGCCTCAATGTGCATCTATTTGGCAATAAATGTCTCTAATTTCTCGTTCTTTATGGCTGAGTAGTACTCCATTATATAAAAAAAAAACAATTTCTTTATCCAGCCACTGGAGTTTTTAAAACCACAGTACTAAAATACCTCCTCTCTGTCCTGGAGACAGGTAGAATTCTTGCTAGAGGTGGATCCATGTGGGTGTGCATGCACAAACCTGTTTTTGAGGAGAAGGAAAGTAGATCTTATTTCCAGCAAATGATATGAATAGAGAAACAGACAACAGGCTAGAGCATATATGGAGAACAATCAAGTGGAGCAGGAATTTAGAAATCGTCCTTATCATATCCTTTATACAAAGAGCCTTATTTTGTTCCCATTTTGTGAATGAGGAAACTGAGGTCTAGCAATCTTAAGCAACTTGTCTAAGGTCAGAGCTAAGGTTGGTATCTGAACCTAGACTTTGTGGGTCCCAAGTTGTTCTGTAAGTAACCTCTCTATACCACAGAAAGGCAAGCCCCTGACATAAGACCGTAAAATTATACTAGGACAAATTGTGAAGGGTAACGTGTGGTTAATTTCAGTTGACAACTAATCTGATACAATTAAGGGATAAATATTAGGGCGAAAGAAGGGCAGGAGAGGGACGTACACAGTGCTCAAAATAAAAGCACATTACAGGCTAGCAATTACTTTTTCAAGAGAGGAAACTCTTGTTACATTAAGAGAAAGGGCATATACACTTCTGATGCAAATTAACTCTGTGTAGCTGTGTGTGGGGGGTTATTTTCAAGAGTTTTGAAAAGGCAGCTTGCAAAATGTGATTCTGTTAAAACCCCATTGTCACAGTTGTACGCACTATTCCATACCCACAGATGATCTCAGCTTAAAAAGTAATGTTATTTTTAAGCATCAAAGTTTTTTCTCCTTGTGTACTACAATTTAAAATTCTTTCCTCAGAGGAAAGCTAAGGGAATTTAATTATCATTGTGAAAATTAAAACAACAACAATGTGCCCCTGAACAGGAAGCATGACCTTCCATTCATTAAAAACCATCACGCTTCAACGTACTGTACACTAGGAATTATCACTGTTCGCATAGCTTTGGGTTTTTAAGAGAAGCTGGAGGAGGACAGGACCACAAAGCAAGATGGTAAATTATTCCCTAAACTTCTTAGTGAGTGAGCTGACTGAGAAACAAGAAATCTATTTTTTTTTTTTTTTTTGGTATTGAGGGTCGAACTCGGGTCCTCGCACTTGCAAGGCAGGCGGCAGAACCACTGAGCTACATCCCCGGCCCGAAATCTATTTCATTTTAAAGGAAGCAAAATAATACTAGATCTTGAAAGATTTCTTGATGGTTTAAAGTTCCAAGTACATAGCATCAGATAATTCCAGTCAAGGACCTCTTAATCTAAATTCAAAATTCAACAGACACAAAGCACATAACCATCTTAGGAAAGGCTGTTTCAAAACACATTCGCTTTTTATTAGCGTATTATATAAAAATTATGGTAATTTCTTAATAAAGTTATGGAAACAGAACACATTATTAATTGTATTGCAAATAGAATATTTAATTAAAGATGCATTATGTTGATAGAATTTAGCATCTGGCACTCTGGTTTTGCAGACTGTGTAGGGTAACATGAAAATAAAGAATCACTATAAATGCCTTCTTGTACTCCAGTCCTTAGTAGAATCAATTTTTCTTGCAAAACATTTAAATTTCATTCTACTTTGTTGAAGATATCTAAAAGGCGTATCCAGCCCACAGCCTCATGCATCGGACATGCCTGTGTTATAATAAAAAAAATTGCAAAGGAAGTCTTGTTATTTATATACATGAACAAAACTGTGTTATTTTATACAGGGCCCAATGTAATTCCTCTGTATTCAGTGCCACAGAGTGGACATGTCCCATAGGATGAGGAGAGAAACTCAGAAGTAACTGGCACAGATAGTGCCCAACATTTTGTAGGTCCATTTCCATTACAAAGTGCTTTTCTAAAGCATTTGTTAGTGAAATGGATAATCCTTTATGGACATCCAACCATTTCTAACTTTCAAAACAGACACTGTGGTGACTTTTATCAGTTCAACCAAATTGTCTTCAATATACTTCACAAAGTTTTCCAGTTTCTTTTTTTCATGTCAATTAAACATAGTCATTGTGGACTAATGAGACCTATTTAGTAGTGATTCACAATTTACTGCACTCATACTGTTTCCTGCAGGGCTTTTCTTTTCTCCCACTAAACCATAATCATATCTCATTACCATTGCTTTCTGACTACTTTTTGGTTTAAATTTTGTTGCTGGCATTTAGTTAAGAAAAAGAGACTTCCATGATATGTATAGAAGCTTTCCTTTTTAAAAATATCAAATCAAAATGTCTCCAAATTAGAAACACTGCAGGCAATTTATATTAAGACAGCTAATCTCAACAACAACAATAAAACACCAGAGGGTTCATTCGCTCCCTCAGTTTAAAGGTTATTGCACACTGCCATGAAATGTGTAACAAACCTGCATCCACTCACTTCTTTTGGTACCAATTACCTCATTTTACATAAAGTAGAATGCAAAAGGTCTTTACACTTCATCTGACCCCAAAGAGACCGTCTCCAAAGTAGCTGTAATCTTTTATTACAAGATGCAGTCACAGACTATGCATGATAGCACTTCCAAGTGAAAAGGTACAACAGGGTCATCTAAAAACACTGCTTGCTACACAGATTTACACAGATAGATAGACAGATAGATGATAGATAGATAGGTAGATTACATAGCCATGTGTGTTTGTTTACATAAATTTTGTACACATTTAATAAAACAGAAAGCATTTTGGCAATTCTGATATAAAACAAGTACATTTACATGTTTTCTATATTTTCTTCATGAAATACCCATAGAAATATACACTGATACTTAGCAGACTTTCAATTGTAAATGATTTTGACATTTTCAACTTCAGAATTTTAAAATCTGGATATGCAGCCTAGGGGCAAAGGCAATTTATACATCTCAACCTCAAGACTAAAAGAACCGGGAGCCCTGGGAGTGGGTCCAAGTGGGTGGAGGAGAGGAGATTTCTCTGTCTCCTCCCTTCCTCACTGAGGGTCAGTGCTGTCAGAGAGGCAGAGAAGTCATGGCGACTCTATTCCCCAAGACTGCATTTGGCAGCTAAGGGAATGGTACAGGCCCAGAAGTCAGCTTTGCAAATGAGTAGAGGAAGAAACAGAGTAAAATAACCTGACATACCCCAAAATAAAAAGCCTAAGCTCAGGAGTGGAAAATGGAAAGGGAAGAAGGTTAAGACTGCATTCATGAGAACTTGTTACAAAATCTGGGCCTTCAGATGCTAAAGGCAAAAGCTGAACACAGTGGTGCATGCCAGCAGTCCCAGGGACTCAGGGGGCTGAGACAGGAGGAGGATCACTTATGCCCAGGAGTTTTGTGTTCAGTCTGGGCCACAGGGAGATCTTGTCTCAACTATAACAACAACAACAACTCTAAAGGCCACAAAGTGCAGTAAGTTCAACATGTTATTCAACCTTTTTGAGGGATCTCAATTCTCCAAATGAGCCTCTGGTTCTCTGTAGAATTATAAAATATTAAATTATACTATGCAACGCTATTTATTCATTCGGCCCTTTAAGTTACCAGATGGAATGAAGGGTCCTGAAAGACAATCAAGCTCCATGTTTATTTGCCAGTCCTCAGGGGAAAGACAATTTTTGAAATTTAAAAAAAAAAGAAGAAAATTTCTACACTCATCAAGAATTGATGCTTCCTGTCACTTATTAACTACCTCTGTCCAAGTTTTAAGAGGTATTGTTTACATGAATGTGGTTTTTTGGCGAGATAGGAGTTCATGCTGTGGACGAAACTGAGACCATGGTCATCAGTTCTCATGTTAAAAAGGGTTCGACTGAAAAGATTTGGGTCCAAGAAGTAAAATGGTATGCGAAGTATTGAAAATATAGACCCAAATATAGAAAAAAGGAAGGAGCAGAGTGCAGAAATGAATAATTCAGCTCTAAAACGAGGGATGAGCCACGCCAATAAACACAAGGCGTAATTTAAAGAGAAAATGTCCCCTGATTGTTTTAAGTCATGACCAGATTTCTCCCCCACACACTGAAACCAAAACTTAAAACAACGAAATCCAGACTTATTTTTTCTAAGCTAAAACTGGCAAGAGGAGCTTACTTTTTAAAGAAAAAACTCATTTTTTTTTTTTATCAGAGAACCTCTTTGTCAGTTTTAAAGGCAGATTAATCACTTTCGCAACCTACGGAAAAAGTTTTCTGGAAAGCATAACAGCCTGAGAGTGTAAATGACAGTATTACTTTTCCTGTAGCTCCACCGCCTACAAATTCGCTCTCATCCATGACTCAGCATGAGGTAAAAGGAGCTAATGAAAAGGGCCACATTTCCTTTTAAAAATTGTGAACTTTCTTTCAACATGTAGAACTGTTAAAAAAAAAAAATCCTGCAAAGCTTGATAGAAGAGTGAAGCAGCTCTCCATGAATATTCATTATTAATAATATACCTAGAAATTTCTTCCCAATCAATGCTAATAATAGGATTGTTGTTCTTTCCCCAACCAAGGCAAAACAGTACAATCAATTGGGGATTAATACACACTTTTTATATTCCATTCAGGGGATTGTGGGGAAGTGGGGAGAAGGGATAGAAATGCTGCTTTGCTGAAACCAAGATTTCAAGAGGAAAGATAGGAAATATTCAGTCCTCTGGTCAAGTGAAGGAACCTGTGCTGGGGCTTACCTTGCTTAAGAAAGATTGATTTGGCTGTTTAAAGAGCTTTCTCTGGAAAACCGATGTGCACATTGTAAGTATCCCTCAAATATTTATTAAGTGCTCAACTTGTGCTGGACACTATGCATTGGAGGGGACTGGAAGTGACACATGATGGTCATGGTCAATGGTCAATATCCTTCTAGGACTTACAATGCATGATCATTTGGGAGATGCTGGCAGCCGGTGAAGGAGCATTTATCGAGCAGGAAGTATGAGGGTTAGGAAGTTCAGGGAGAAAGACACAGGACAACACAGCAAGGATATCTGAGGTAAGTAAGACCAGAGGGATTGCTGAACATTCTTAAGAAAAAAGGTACATATGTTGAGATGGGGCAATAAGGGGCTGGGAACATGAGCAATGCTCCGGGCAGAGGATCAACCTACTGATGAGTTTGTAAGTCAATGTGATGTTGGGAGGTGAGGCCTGATGAGAGGAGGTGGTCACCAGGGCTGTGGCCTGGAACGGTCCATCCCTCCCACCCCTTGCTTCTAGAAGTCATGGCACAAACTCTCTCCTTTCCCAGGTCCCTCTTCCATGGCACCCTTGGAGCCAGCCAACCATGGACTGAAAACTCTATAAACTGTGAATCAAAATAAACTCCTCCTCCTTTAATTATTGGGTGCCCAATAATGAATCCAAGCAGGCAGGTAAGTAACTAGGACACTTGCTAAGTGAACAAATTGCCTAGGCTAGGCTCATACTTTTGATCTCCCTCAGCTTCCCAAAGTGCTGGGATCATACGCCATGTGCCTGGCTCCTACCTAGCCTATTTGTTAAATATTTGTCCTTATACTACTGGGCTCAGGAGATGAGGTGTTGGGAGTAATTCAGTCCAATTTCCAATTTAGGAACAGCCTGGTGGATAGATTTAGGTGGGGGGTGGATGAGTGGTTGCAGGGATTTTACCTGTGATCCACAGGTGTTGATGATCTGAAATTGCTGACCAGCAGTGGGGCTGGAGAGAACCAGGAAGATTTGTGAAATGTGAAGGAGGGGAAGATTCACGATGAAGAATAGTGGTATCTAGAGATAAATAATATCCAAACTCCTAGCTTCAGAAATTGGCTAGACAGTGAGCCATTTAATTAAACTATATAGGAAAAGAAAGCATTCTGGTGAGACACCTGATGAATTTCTCTTGAGCATAATAAGGCTGATATTTCCATGATGAATCCAAATGTACCTGGCAATAAGCAGTTAAACACACGTGGATGTGAAGTGTAAGAAAGCGTGGTAGAACAGATTTATATAACTAACACTACAGTCCTTGTAGGCAGGGACAGCAGTGCAAGAGTCTCCAAACCAACTGCGGGAAGTGGAATAACAACATGCCCTTGGAAAGGCACCCGTCCACATACACCATTGCCACCACAGAAGAAAACAGCATTTAAGGAGAGGCTGGGGAAGAGGAGCTAAGGAGATCCTGGAAGCAGAACTGTCTGGAAAGGTGGGCAGAAAACTAAGAGTGTGGTGTTAAGGAACCTTGAAGGGTTGGCTGGATGGCCTGAGTGAGGCACAGGTTTTCAGAGGTGCAGGAATGTAAGGTAAAACTTGGGGGGAAAAAGGACTGAAAATTGAAGGAAAAGTGGCATGAACAGTGGAACCACAGTCACCAAGCTGAAGATGAAAAGAGAGATGAGGACGGATGGGGAAATGGAAACAAAGGTAAGAGAAGGCAAATGTCAGCAAGAGCAGCACAGGAGCTCTGTGTGTGACGGAGCTGGAAAAATGAGAGGGAGCTAATTTTATGATGAAGGAGTCATAAAATAGCCAAGGAATGACAAGACCCATGGCTGAATAGAAATGAGCGGGCAAGGGATTGAGAGGCTACTGAAAGGCCCAGGAATCTCTGACCAAGACTGAAACGGCCAAGACAGACAGAAGAGAGGGAGACCTTTGCTCTGTGGTCAATAAATGAAGGCCAGGACCAGACAATTTCCTGATGACAGATGACAGCAATGTGGAGGCAAGAGTATTACGGTCAAATTCTGTTAACCTTAAATCAACTTAGAATTCATTCAAAGGAAGTATTTGGTAAGGTTTCTCTCCTCAAAGCAGGTGGGCAACACCTCTCATGTCCTAGCATCCCAAGTATAATGCCACTTTGTCCATATTTATTGTCCCTATAATTAAATAGTAATATAGATGTGGCTGTGGAGACATTCAGTAGATGTGACTAAAGTCCATAAGTAATCAGGCTGCTTTAAGATTATTCCAGATAATCTGGGTAGGCCTGATTCAATCAGTTAAAAGGCCTTCAGAGCACAGCTGAGGATTTTTTAAGGAAGGAGAAATTGGGTTTATAGGCAGCAGCTTCAGCCCACTCCCTAAAGTTCCAGCCTCCCCTACTGACCAATCTGCTTGATGGCTGTCAGGTTGCCAGCCAGTCCACACAGTCACGCAAGCGACTTCTCCACAGTGAATCTCCTTTCTCCTGCTGGTTCTAATTTCTCTCACAATACCTTCCATAGGCATCAACAAATAGGCTGACCTTTGACTTTGGGTAGAAAGTAGACCGTACATGCCTACTCTGTTGCAACACTAATCTCTCCTCAGTCTTGCTGGGTAATGCTTTCTGGCCTCAACAAGACTGTGAGGGTGCTTCTGGAAAAACATCATTCCTACTATCAGTTGAGAGCACTGAGAATACATCTCCATGGGCCTTTCAACAAGACAGGGACTTCCTGAATACCAACAAAACTTCCAGCCATCCCACAAAGAGAAGGCAAGCAATTACACAGCAAAGAAAGCTACCAAAAATGATTATATAGACAACCAAGTAATTAAAGGCAGGAAGACAATCTTGGTCATATTTTTAAAAATTGGGAAACACAGTAGCTGTTAAGAAATAGAATTGCAATGGCATCATTCTTGTGGAAAATATGACAAGATGGTTTCTGTTACCTTCTGGTAAAACTGCTGTTGGTACCTTGACAATTTCATTATTGCCCAATGTTAGTGTGGAGAATATAAACTAGGGTTTAAAGCTGAGCACCTCACAGTGGCTTTTAAAATATAGTGAGATTTAGAATTGTTAGTAAAGGTAGATCTTGCTTGACCGAAAGGACTATTTTTAAATCTTTTCATGTGAATGCTAGTATTGTTTTCTAATTTTAGTTTAGTTTTCTCTAACATGGAGATATAATGAACATGTATGATTTTTCTATGTTCAGATAATTTAAAGCTTAGAACATGAAGGAGAACAAGTCACAGTGATTGAATAGGACCAGGTATAGAATGTAGGCATCCCATCCTTTTTCCAGTATTCTTGACACTACCCACACTGCTGGGTAAAAAGGCTTTAAAACAAATCCACATCCACACCTCGATCTTCCCAACTTTCCCCACCCTTAGGAAAAGGTCACTGGATGCTTTTGGCAGGACTCAGAGATTGCTTTGGCAACTCCAGACACATTCCTGGAATCCATGTGCAAATGCTGGTCAGAAGGGCCTGCTTCATTCCCTTTCTGGTATTACTCACTTGGTAAAGGTTAAGTGTATATGAATTATCATAAGTTTATTTTTATTCTCCCACTACCCTCTGTTTTTGGTAAGTGATCACTGACTACCAGCACAGGAAATACATTTCACTGAGTGATTTTTTAAAATCAAAACTCCATCTGGGCTGGAACTGAGACAGGCTTAGGGATGATCATTTATAACATTAATATTTGCTTCCCTAAGCCATTGAAAGATGTTCCAAGTGGGGATAGGGCCTCCAGCTTTTCCTGAAAATACTTCTAAGGTTGAATCTCAGCTCTGCTAGCAGCCAGCATGCTGGATGCAATAGCAAGACTGCATTGGTGATTATCTTGTGAATCAGGGCTCCGTGGCAGAGAGGGCCCAAGAACTCACTCAGAACCACACTGCAGAAGGCTCATCAAGCAGGTGCTGAATGTGGTCTCCTCACTTGGACAAATCAAATTGAAAAACAGAAAAAAAAAATGAGAGAGAGAGAGGCTGAGCTGCTAAAAGTAGAACTCAAAGTAAAAAACAATATTTCCCCTTTAAAAATTCTGAATTATAAAACTTCCTCTCTGTCCTCCAAATAGACTAATATTATAATAGCTAAGTAATATGGACCAAGGAGGGAAACACAGAAACAAAAATGTAAATATGGCAGGGGAGGGGTGGCTTTGGAAAGAGCGGACAAAATTCAAACCCATAGCAGACATTCAGACAGTGGCAAAAACAAAGTATAGAGCTTTAGTTATTGGTCACCAAGCTCCTGGATCTCAGGAAGTCATCAATCAATCAATTGATCAATCGGTTTTCCAAACAAGGTAGAAGTAAAAAGAGACAGAAAGGAAGAGAAGAAAAGGAGAGTAGAAGGATTGGGGAAAGATAACAGAAGGTAATGGAAATACAATAGTCATTCAACTTGCAAATGGGCTACCACAAGCACTAGACCTCTGTTCAAGTGTTCTGCTCTCTCTCATCAGGGCAGGGGGAGGCAGAGGTCACTCTATTCACTAACTACTGAAATTACTGTTGGAAATCATGGGTGTCACTGTTTCGAGAGAGTTTTAAGTACTGTGTCAAGGACATATGAATGTAAGGACAAGCCACTTCCTTTCAAAATCTCACCTTATTTTTCCACCATACTATATTTAAGATCTAGGTTTCACAGTTGCTCCTGTGAAAGAGGCTGTGCAACAACTTTCTGGAAGGAAGGAAGAAAGGAAAGGAGGAAGAGAGGGAAGGAGAAAGGGAGGATGAGAAAGGGCATAAGAGAGGAAGAAAGGAAGGGAAAAACTGACAGTTTTTCATCTGCCTTTGTAACTATTTATTGTTAGAGCCTATTTTACTTTGTCAATATACTGTATGGGTGTAACCATGCATGCATAATCATACAAACTCATTAAAACATGCATGCTGTGGTTAGGGTCTGGGCTGTTCCACAGAGGTCCACATGTCAAAGGCTTGGTCCTCAGTGTGCCACTACTGGGAGGTGGTGGCGCCCTTCAGAGGTAGGGCCAAGTAGGCGGAAGTCAGGCTCACTGGGCCTGACTTTGAAGGAGTCACTGGGACCCTGACACTTCCCTGTGTTTTTCACTTCTCTCTGGCCTGTGCTTCCCAACATGATGTGGCTTCCTCACTACAGGCTCCCAGAGACAGGGCTGACCAGCCATGGATGGAACTGCCAGAACTGTGAGCCCAAAGAAAACCCTTCCTCCTTATTAGCTGATTATCTCAGGTATTTGCCACAGTGATGGGAAGCTGATGAATACAGTACATATTATCTACACATTTATGAACATATTATATGAATCATAATATTTATGTAAAATAGGAAAAGTAGGTACATTTGAGAAACCTAAAAGATATATAAATAAGTCTATCTTCCCAAATCTCAGCAATAATTACTATCAATGTGTATTTCCCTTTTGATTCTTTCTTTTTTCTTTTTGTACTGGGAATTGAATCCAGGACCTTCACCTTGAGCTACCTCTCCAGCCCTTTTTATTTTTCATTTTTAGGTAGGTTCTTCCCAAGTAACAAAATCTGCCCAGGGTGGACTCAAACATGTAGCCTTCCTACTTCAACCTTCCAGGGTACTGGGAATGTAATTGTGTACCATCATATCCAGTTTCCCTTAAGATTTTTTAAAATGTCCATAATTGGGCCGGGGATTTAGCTCAGTGGTTTCATTGCCTGCTGCTCAAGCACAAGGTCCCGAGTTCAATCCCCGGTACCAAAAAAATGTCCATAGTTACTTAATATGCGGGAAAATATGTACACAAATAAGGATATATATTTACCTTTAAAGGAAAACATTTTAAATGTAGACAAAACAAGGGTGTTACTTCACACTTCACTTAGGAGAAAATGATATGAGAAGAATGTAGAAGTTTTAAATTCAAGACCCTACAATTATACATAAGGAACACTGGATATTCCAGATGAAGTCTTTCACAGCTCGAAAGTACGGGGAAGAGAGAGAGAGGGAGATTGTTAGGTGGTCAGCAGAGTAAGATGAGTGTCTTATATGAGATTCCCTCTCTGTAGCCTACAAAATGATTCTTATTCATCCCTTCAACTCAGCATTATTGTTAATACTATTGTTCCCGTTTTTGAAATAGGAAAGGAGACTGCGAGGTGACAACACTGCTTAATTTCTTCAACTCAGCAAGTGGCGGAAGCAGAACCTAAATGATTACCATAATATATTCATTTAGGGTGGGAGCAGTGCTAGAATGGACTTGGAGCCTCTGTGGAGCTACACCACAGCCTCTGAATATCTTGAAACTCTTTGACAGGTGGAAACGTTAACAGAGACTGTGTGCTGTTGTCTGAGGATGTGCCACCCTTCTCACCAATGTGAATGACTGCTTCTGGAATCGGCTCAGTGGTCACAGGGACAGTCATGGAACCATCACCCACCAGGACAGAGCAAGGGGCAACCTCTCTCTTCCCTGATTCCTATCAAATTAGACGAGACATGCCTGCAATAATATTTCTGCAAGCCAAGAACAATTCTGATATGTTCAAACTTCAAGAATTCAGATTCAATGTTTTTAAGCCTGGTTTTGTGGGATGCAGAAGTCAGACTCTGAGCTGAGCCCTTGCACTATGAAGTGAGGAGCTTAGAACTGCATTTGCAGTACTGCTCCCAGAGCCCCTCTTCACTTAGTACCCTGCAAACCAAGCAGTGTTTTCCCAATGTTACCTCTACTATTAAATGGATAATAGTGAACCTAATGACAGTAGCAGAGGTGAATGGTGATGTGTGGCACTTAGCATGTATTACGGCAAAGGAACTACTTCCACATCCTACCCAGCTAAAGTTTGCCATCTCAGGAGTGAGTGAACAACCCACTCACACTATTCTTTCTTCAGAGCTGGTGCCAACAAGCTCAGCATTGGCTACATTGCTTCAATTCTATTCAACTTCTATATGTTTCAGGCAATCTCATCAATCGGTGTGAACCAAAGCAAATTCTCAGCCCTTCAGAAGTCTATGAAGGACCAAAGCCTGTCAAAGAGCTATGTCCTTTCCTAAATCAAGTATGGACTTAAATCAATGGCCGGAAATGAAATAAGAATTAGCAAAACAGTGTGAACCTCAGTAGTTCAAGCAGGGTCCTAAGTCACCAGATATTTGGGCTAGGCATAGAGGCAGTGAGAGGATACATAAGAGGCCAGCCCAGCTCCTTTCTCTGAGCCACTGCTAATAGCTCATGATGTAAAACAGATGGTGAATCTATCTTCCAAATCTGGTCAATCAGAAAAAGAGGCATTTTTGTTTGTTTGGTTAGACAGAATAGATAAGAATGATCCAGAACGATCGCGAGGCAAAAACAACTGGTGAGAACCCATTTCTCAGCATCTTTCAATCAAGAAGTCCACGTCATCAGCAACACTAATTTAATAAAAGCCCAGCGATTGTGCTATAATTGGATTGCCATTCTAGCTAGTGGGTTTCCAGGGTAACCATGCTTTTACCACAGATGAAATCCACCTAATAGCACAAAGACTAAGGGCTTGGGAAGAGTCAGCATCAAACAGGAGGTCAAGAATTTAGTCTGAAGACAGCTATTCAGACATCATATTAGTTACAGTGGACAGTATTCAAAATCCCAGCCTTGCTATGCACTAGCTCCATGATTTGAGGAAAAACATTTCACTGTGCTAGACCTTGTGCTAGACCTTTCACTTGTGCTATACCTCATCTCTTACATGAAAAGACCATAGTACCTGTCTCACCAAGTCGTTCCGAGAATAAAACATAGAACTGAAAACAGTAATTGGTACATTTTAAACCCTGACTACATGTTTAAAAAACAACAATGAAGCCCAACTATGACAGATGTCCTGAAGTCTAGATATTCAGAGGCCTCGTAAACTAGAAAAATAAAGCTTCTTTTTTAAAAAAAATTATAACCTTGAAGGAAAAGCACGCTGAAAGCTTCTAAAAGGAGCCTAAAATGGTTTACAAAGCTATGTTGTCTTATGGTGGTGCTCTTGTTATTACTGTTGCCGTGGTCCTGATTTCTGGGAATACGCAGCCTTGTCAGAGGCTATTCAGCAAGACTTAATTGAAGAGGGCCACAGCTTTCAGGCCACAAATTAAGGATGGGGAAAGGCCCTTGTGTAGGGTGGAACATCTAACTGGAATGTTTCCTAGCCATAAGCAGACCCATTTAGCATGTTTCCCATCAGGGAAAAAAAGATTCATCTGCCACATAAGGAGCCGGTAGGAAGGAAAAGGGGGAATTTTCCCTTTGAATAAAAAGAGAAAAAGGAAAAAAATGAGCTTTTAAAAAATTATGTCGCTTTAGTATATAACTGTTATGAGGTAGGATATGTTTCGTTATGGCTGTTACTATCAGAAAATGTATCTGAAGTGGAAGAAATACCATTTTCAGTTTTAAATTCTTCATGCTGACCACCACAACCCGCTCCCCTCTGCATGGAATTAAGCTGCGGAAGAGAAAACTAGAACTAATACAGACCTGTGCTCATACCCACAAAACTTTCAGGCAACAAACAGAAAAGCAGAGAACAAGATAAAGTTTGAGAGCAAGAACATACACGCATGAAAAAAAAGTTTCTGTTGTCCTAAGATTAAATGCTGAGGCAGGAAGAGATACTATTCTTGAATCAAGTGAGAAAAGATGGTAAAGTGCGATATTAAAATGCAGCACACTGGAATAAGTTTGCCTCTATAAAAACTGTTATGTTCTGTATGTGATTTAAATTAATGCCTATATTTGTGGGAGATAAAATTAAAATGAAGATAAATGCTGCCAGCGTATAGCGTGTTCGCTGGAGCAATAAATATAAGGCAGTGAAAGGTATTTTACATTTCAGTCACATCTATCCAAACAGGGAGTTCAAAGCACTTGAGGAACGTTTGTTAATTAAATGCTATAATAGATTTGTGAGGAACCCAGGCACTTATTACATGCATCTGTCAAAAAGAGACAGGGGGGCTGAGTGACCCGGGGTCCCTCATACACTGCTGCAGGGGACTTCAGGGGCTGACAGCCACTTTCTCTCTAGATCGGGCTCTTCCCTGCTGGCAGGAGGGCCAAGAGAAAGCTCTCCCAAATGGTCCCATAGCAGAGCTCAGAAGTCTCTCTTTATTTGCCTCAATAGCAGGCAAGATGGCAGTTTTATCAGCGAAGATAGGCAGTAATGTTGATACACATTAAGAACATATTTTTCCTTTCTCTTCCTACATCCCAAGAATGTCCTATGAAGGACTGAATCATTTAACCTCAAGTTGAAAATATGCCTAAAATATTTACTAGTGTTACCCTTTTTCCCTCAGCAGTAACTCTTCGATCCTATATCCTATCCTCCACGTATCCTTTCTTTTTTTTCTTTTTTTTTTTTTGGTACTGGGGATTGAACTCAGGAACTTGCATTGTGAGGCAGGGGGTGGAACCACTGAGCTAAATCCCCGGCCCCTTCATCTATCCTTTCTAATCCTCCTAAGCAGAATGCTATCAAGTGATCACCAGCTTGCTTTATTGTTAGTTCTGCATAGCACCGACTCAAGGAACACAGATCTGCGTTCAAAGCTCTACTTGATACATATCTATAAAACAGATTAACTCGAAAAATGGTATTGAGCAAGGTCGTTTGCAAAATCAAACTGTATTATCGATAAGAGTAGTCACAATACTCTTCTACTTTTATAGAGGGTATACATTTTCATTTTTAAGTCAGAGTGAGCATATCCATGGACACACTGCCAGCCCCTTAACTGGAACAATACTATTCTACTGAGATGTCAGTTAAGTCACTGTCCTGGCCAGGAGAGGGCCCTAGATTTTGCATATGAGGCAACAGCAGTCACTTTTTCTCCAAGCTGGCTGAACCAGGCAAGATCATAGGAAGTCTCAGGAATGGCCCCATTCTTGTTTTCTCACAACAGGTTTCTCAAGTGTATTTGTTTCTTCCTTTCACAGCTTTAAAAAAAAATGAATTGCAGGGCATGGGAATACAACTCTGTGGTAGAGCACTGCCTTTCATATGCACAGGTTCAATCCCCAGGACTGGGTTCAATGCTCCAGTGCTTTAAAAAAATCACTCCAATCCATTAGAGTTTGGTTCTCACATCCAGAAAACAGATCCAAAGTACCTGTTCCACCTATTTTATGCAGGTCAGTCTATCTCTTTAGGCCTTGTTTTCTCATTGGTATAATCAAGACAATAACAACATCCTCATTAGGACTAGAGGACACTGCCTACATTGCAATTCACAGCAGTGCATGGTACACAGGAAACACGCCATGACTGGTAGCCTTTATTAGTATCATTACACGTTTTGCGGTCATCATTGATGCTGTTCTCCAAGTATGTCCAGCTCTGCCTTCAGGCACTCTTACGGCTAGGGCGAGCCAAGGCATGGGCTAATGAGCAGTGAGCAGAAGCAACAAGTATTGCCTGGGCCATGGCAAATACTCTCTAAGTGTTCTTTTCCTCTGAGGTGGAGATCAGCAGTTTTTGAGATGGTTCCCATTACACCCATCTCCAGAGACCCCTTCTAAACCAATGAGGACCAAGAAGAAACTTACTTTAAGTACTGACGTTTGCAGAGTATGCAGTACTACAGTATTTCCTGGACTATAAGAGCTGATAGCCCTGAAGTATTCTGATACTTTCCACGTGGCTTACAACAAACTTTGCCTTCTATCATTCAGTTGCATTTACATAAGTCAGAGGAAAGGGCAGGGCATATGTAGTTAGCAGGCATGAGTTTCCATCACACTGATGCAGTTGCTGAGTCAAGTTCTTTAGACTTTGGTAAATCTAAAACATTCTTTAGTGCACTCAGACTCAAGGGTCCCAGGGTCCTTTAACTCTGAAAACCAACATTTACCAATATTTACCTCTACCCAAATATTGATGAGAAGTCTAACATTTTTCTGAGTACTTAATACAAGATCCCATCAAATCAAAGATGCCTTGTACCATTAGCTATTATACCACTGGAAACACAAATTACTGCAATTTAAATTATACATAGTGCTTTTTAATTAAAATTGCTGTTATATACTGTTGAAAGAAATGACTTAGAATTATTTATACATAGTGGTTTTATTAAGCAATATGTCACCCATTTGAAAATAGAAAAAGAAATATATAAGTGAGGCAAATTGAAACATTCCTATCACATTCTTAAAGTTTCTTCACATTTATAATTCAGTTCTGTGAGTCAATTTTCAATAGAAAATCATGAGAACTCTTTATTTCTCCCCCATGAAACTGAACTCTGAGCTGGCAAGAACAATGCCAAAAATGGAATCCGTTATTGTCACCAGGATTTTCTTCCATGCCACCAATTCTCAGAGTCAGCAAGTTTTATGAACACATGCAGACAATGCAACTACATCGTGACTGCCACCTGACTCACAGTAATTAGTCAGAAATGTGAAATATGTGAAGAGATATGGGTTCTAGAATCGCTGTAATAGAAGGATGTGAGGGACACACTGTTTTACTGATCCATGTGATTCTCATAACTGCATGAGGTAGGCACTGTGTTCATATTTTCAATATTCTTATGAATGAAGTCAGGAGCTAAAGCATGAAAGAATTAATATGCTTCCTATATGTTATGCAGCTAGCAAGTAGAGGACACAACATATTTCATCTATGGCGGTGGAGCAACGTTAGAGTAACTGTCCTTAGCAGCTATGCTGCATGGCTTCTCCGAAGACTAATTAGCTCAACTTTCTTTTAATTCCTTTTTCTTTTCTAGGAGATAGTGGACCACAAAATTTGCAAATTCTAGGGAAAGTACTCAATCACTTAAGACTCAAAGGTTAGACACTGAGATGTTTATCTCGTTTAAACAAACCACAGGGAAATTGACCCCAGTATTACTGTCAGCTTATTTTTTAAATATGCAAACAAGGTAGCAGATTTTGAGTTCTCCTTTTTGTGATCCTAGAAAGAAGTATTGGAAAGAATTGCATAGAGCCCTCTTCTATGAAAATATTGGGGTAGATGTGCAATGAATACTGATCTATAATATCTATGCCTACAAGTGTGTGAAAGATCCTGAAACACATTCCTATTGCTTTGTTTTCACATTGGTGTGTTTATACATGGAATTATTATCTTTGGAAAGGCAAAGGATTCACCACTATGAAACATTTGAAGGCCAAAGTGAGCTGCATTTTCATGGAGCACGAAATTGGACTTAATCTGTGCCCAGAGGGAAAAATCTTCCTGAACAAGTACAGTGATTTTTTTAAGCAGTTCTTTATCTCTTTTCTTTTTAAAAGGACAGTTAGCACAACTGAACAATTACTTAGGAGGTACAATACAAAGCGTTGAGCATAGCTCTTTATTCACTTATCAAATGAGTATAATAATTTGCTATAATTCTCCCTCCTGATTATATACAGTAGCTATTTCATTCTCTAAATAATATCTTATACTTCTTTAAAAGAGTTGGTTAAATTGCTTAGGAGGAGAATATTAGGCTCAATTTCTTTGAAGGGTAATATAGTGGGAGTTACTGTATAATTATCTCTACCGGGCTTTCACCCACTATACAATGGTGTCTACTCTATCTATTGCTTTCCTGTTGAGATCTCCAGCTAATCCTACTAACTAGCACACAGGAAAATGAGGCAGGCAGATTTTATTTTTAACTTGGGGCTGAGAATAAGAGAAAGAAATACCAAGACTGATTGAGTCCTGCACTTGCAATTTTTATTTTAAGGCAATTCAGATATATGTGCTACCAAGTAGGTATACCAATTCAAGCATTACAGTGTCTTGTGTAGCACTTTCCTCTCTGATACTCTCTGCCTGAGACCAACTGTCCTTTAAGCCACTCCATACCTCAGCTATTTTACACCTGGAAAATTCTACTTTATTTGGGATGGGGAGCAGGCTTTATTTTATTTTAAATTGATTTAAAAATTGATATTTTTTAAATGCCAAGCATTCCAAGTACTTGATATATACTAAATTAAAATGAATCAATCACTTCTAGTAGGAAGAAGTTGAACAGAAGACTTTCAACAAATATATCAGGAGGTCAAGAGGTATTTTCTTCTCTAATGTTCAAAGTCTAATGTGTCTCGGCCACTCCTAGAAGATAGACAGAGAACTCAGGCTGGGCCTGGAACAAACTCGCTCATGTGGATGTGACCAGTGACTGACCCAGAGTCTGGAACTTTTACCCTTCTTTGCTCCAAATGAGGTAAAGAGAAAATCATTTTTATACAGAAATTACAAGTGAAAAGTTCAAACAAACTATGTCATATTGCTGAATTAGTGAAGCTATCAGCTTGCTGTTCCTCAAAAACAAATTAGCATTAGGTAATGACATTAATTTCAAAACTGCTACTAAAGGTAAGTCAAAGTGAAGTCAAAGTTAGGGAGAGAATGTGGAGCAAGTAGGCATGACAATTCTCAGTGTTTTAAAGTTAAATTGAGGTAATGATTGCATGACTCCATAAATGCATTATAAATCACTGAACAGTCAAAAAAAAAAAAACACCAAAATATCCAGAGTACTGTCAATATCCATCTTCACTAACACACTGTCAGTATTTACAATTACAACTTGAATTGTTTACTTATATATTTAGGCTTCATAGCCGTACTGACTTGGCTGAAAGACTACATCTGTATAGTTACTATCTCAGTCAGCTCCATCTCTGTGGGCCTTAATTTCTCTCTCTGGAGAATGTTGGTAAATGAAAGCCTATATCAAGGGGTTACTGTGAGAATGGAGTGAATTAACATATGAAAGTGGCATAATAAGATTTCAGTAAATACTGGTTATAAATTTACATCTTTTAAATTATAATTTCTTAATATCAGGAATAATTTGTTATAGCTACAAAAGGTTACACTGGTAGAATTTCTTGTAAAATCCTAATTGAGTAAGCATTATCTGATACAGTATAGATTTATACTCATTGCTTTCATTAACAATCTGGGGGCTCTCCATTTCAAGTATATCTAAAGCTATACTTCAAATTTCTCCTCACAAATCTTCAGTGCTCCTGTCTTCTTCCAGCCTCCTGCCCCTACTTCCCCCAGATGCCTGCAGAACAAGGTGCATAATATACAGTCACTGCCTTGCCTTGAATTCATTTGTAAATTTCCCCTTCCCTCCATTACCAATGCATTCTTTTAGCCATATTCTTTCTCTAGCATACTTACTTCATTCTCCAAGTACTTCCAATTCCTTACCCAACTGAAAAACTTATTTTCTCACACACATCTTACTCTTACAAAGTGCAGTTCCTTCTGCCTAGACTAATGTGGAAACCACTGTTACCTATGTCCAATGTCACATCCTCCACTTGCCTCATCCTTCTTTGTGACGTCACATCCTTCTTTGTGACACACCCATCTCTCCTGAAGACCACTCGGGCAGACTTTCCACCCTTCAGGCTCAATAGCTAATGTTCTTTCTGCACTATGTCACATTTTTTAACAAGGTTAAGCTACTATGCATTATCTATGTCTCACGTCTGAAACTTAGTGTGTATTTTCTTCTTCTAGGAAAACCCTCCCTGGTTTTCTTCATGCCATCAACTTTTCAAGCTTCTTACAAATTTCAATGGAAACTGCTTAGAGATGAACAACTCTCAGAAACTTTCCCAGGTCTCCCAAGACTAGTCATACTTTTTCCTTTAATATGTTGCCAGAATACCCTATGATGACCCCGAATATTAGACCACAAAAACACATAGAAAGTTGTTAATGTATTCTTTGTGATAAATCAAGGTTTCTTAGAAATGTTGTCAATCTCTATATATTTGGCACTCAGAATGTCCTTTGCACATAGCAGATGTTCAGTAAATATTAAGTGAATGTACTGATCATTTCTTTTAAATGATTTGAGTTGGTAAACTGAAAGGTAAATGAATAACATCTCAAAAGCTTATTTTAAAAAGAAGACAAGTTTTCGAACTGTCCTTTTCACTGTGTTTAACCTCTCAGTTCCTAGGCAGAGGTCTTACGTACTTGCAGTTCTGTTTGCAGAGGCAGGTAACCACAAGATGTTCAATTTATTCTTGCTGAAATTTAAAAATGTTATGCAAAATTCTGAGCTAATTTGAATTACCTTCTACAAATTATCAATTTATATGAAGTTCTGTGGGTAAATTGACATTGCTATCACAAGTCATAGAGCTAAAAATCACTTTAACAATCACATTTCACAAATAACGAATTAACTCCAGTAAAGGATTGATCATTCACATAGGATCCTTAAACTATGCCTTCTCCATAACCAATATCCTTAGTGTGGGGTTTTAGATTCTTCTCATTGTTAAGTCAGGTGTAGTGTAATGAATACCAGCTATGCAAGCACCAAGTACTAGTGTTGAAAGCCCTACTTGGACATAAATAGATCATCAGTTTTTTACATGATCAGATTAAGCAGGTGTTGATATGCGTAAAAAGAAGAATAAATAAGCTCTTGGCTTCATATGAGTCATTATTTGATGGGCTATTTCAAGACAGAATTGGTATTTCTAAACAGCTGATGTCAACAGAGGCAATACTGAAGAACTTCAGAAGAGGAAACATCACTAATGATTTATTTTATGGAACACTTCCGTAGTGTATGAAGATTGCCTCTTAAATTTCCATGTGGAATATTTTAAGCTTTTAAAAACTCTCCAAAGGGGACACCTAGGAATAGGTATGTGACTCAACTAAATATTACTAGCACTGCGTGACATTAGAAATCTAAAGCAAATCATTTTGTCTCCATGCTCTTTAGTGTATTCATCCAGAAAGTAGAATCCATGTGCTGACACTTTCCTCTTAAATGGATAAACTTGTCTAAAGCTCCTGTAAAACTTATACATTGTGGTAAAGAACACCAAAATCCTTTACTTCAAAGACAAAATCCAGCATCTGTTACCTGAATCCAAAAATCACAGCTGTCATTCTCCCTTGCTTAGGACTGTGGCCATCTATTTCCTCAGCTCACCCTGACTCATTCTAGTTCTTTCAAAGACGCAAGTGCCTTGCTGCCCTGGGACACATATGTGATTCTGCAAGCGCATGTTCTCACCTTGACACTGAGATGTCACTTCCAAGGTCAAATTCTCAGAGAAGACTCGCATGTGCTTCTTAGCAAAGATGTCAGACTCTAGCATCTGCAGCTTTTATCCTATTTTACTATACAAATCTTTTTTGCTGGCTCACTGTTTATGTCTTTACACTTCCTTAACTTTTGCTCCCTGTAAGGTCAGTCAGATAAAGAACCTCATGTTCCCAAGTTATTGTGTTATTCTTATTATCCAGAGCTCATATAACACACAGGACTCAGACGGAGGTGTGAGAAATGAAGAAAAAATGTCACTTGAGTTCATGATGTAGATCTTCCAGTTGTGCAATCTATGGCAAATGTTCTAGGCTCCTTTTTCTCAGAGACCAGGAATCATAAGCAAACTACTTCATAGTACAGAAGTCAACAAGATTGGGGCAGATATCATATTACAAACTACAAATATGGTATTCACCCAATGGTAATAACTGCAACACTTTGTCAGACCTACTATGTAACAGCATCTAGTCTAAGAAGTTTGAACATGCTGTGATGTCTTATCACTAAAAAAGAAACAACTGGTGCCAGTTTACCTATGTCACATGGTTTCTTACATCAACTATAGAGTGCATTTAATCACAAAAAATTGAACTAAAAAAGGAGATGCTTCATAGTACAGAAATAATACAGTATTATGCATTTAATACTTTTGTGTGTGTCCTGAAGCTGCAGTTTTTATTTTTTAAATTTTTATCAGTACATGTTTGCAGCACATAATAATTACATTCATCGTTGGGAGTTGGTACATGTGTATAAGACATTTAAATACTCATATTCTTAACTCTCTCTCTCTCCTATGAAATAGCTACTTAACACTACTTCTATGAGTATCTTTTGCCTCCTATGGGGTAGGTCCTGCTACCATTCCCATTTTAAAGATGTGGAAATTGAGGTGCCATGAGGTTAACTCGTTTAAAGTTATATAACATGCTTTAAGGATGATGAAAACAGTTTAACAGGGACTCATAAAGATTAACAGCTTCAATACTTAAAAGTCCATAAAGTACTAAGATTTAAGATTACTTTTCTAAATGATACAATACAAGCAGAAAATTTTCCTCATTGAACTGCATGGTGCTTTGGGTTCTAACAAAAAAATTATTTTAAACTATGAACTTCAAGTTTTCATAATTTGAATCCTCTTTGCATTTATATAATTCAGTTTGTACCAGACCAATTTGCACTCATTTGGATCTTACTTTTAAGTATTCTTAACCTTTCCATTTATCTGTTTTCTGTTCTCGTAAAGATAATGTAAGCTCTTCTGGAGATGATAGTATATTTGTTTTTAGATCTCCTTTTTTCCCTTCTATACCCTCTAAACCTTGCTCTGAGTGTATGGGCATTAAACAAATGTTGCTTACTAATCATACTCCCAATAGGACATCTGAAGACACAACTCAAACATATCTGAGAGTTTTCTAAAATATGACTTCTGTCAATCTTGGTATAAGACAACATGATTTCTTGGCCTAAGTTTTGGGGTTAGGTAGGTGGAAGAGGGCGAAAGCAGCCTGTCCAACACATTTAGCTGTGTGAGTATGCTGGGACCCAGACTTGATCATTCGATAGAGAATTTAAGCTCCTCCTAATAGAGATTGTTTTTTGTAGTTTTATATAATATTTTTAAAAATTAATTTTATTGGTACATTTTACGTATACAATTCGTTTACATTTATCATTGGGTGTTTGTACCTGTACATGATGTATCTTGGTTCTTATTTTTTTCCCCATTACCTGTGCGCCCTTCGCTCCCTCCGCCCTTCCCTATTTACATAGATTTCATTTCCATTTTTTTTTCTTTTCTCATAGTGTTTCTTTTTGTGTTTCTTTTGCAGTGCAGAAGCTTTTTAATAAGATGAGATCCCAGTTGTTGATTCTTTCTGCTAGTTCCCGTGCTGCTGAGGTTTTGTTCATGAAGTCTTTTCCTATGCCAATGTCTTCAAGAGTTCTATCTAACTTACCTTCCAACAAGTTTAGTGTTTCTGTCTTAATATTTATATCTTTAACCCACTTCGATCTTAGTTTAGTGCATGGTGATAGGTACGGGTCTAGTTTCAATCTCTGGCAGGTTGAAATCCAGTTTTTCCAACACCATTTATTAAAGAGGCTATCTTTCCTCCAATGATGGTGGTTGGCTCCTTTGTCAAAGATGAGGTGGCTGAGCAAGTCTGGAGTTGTTTTAAAATGAAATAAAATTATTTTGTGACTTTATATGAAATAGCCAATGAAGCTAACAGAAAAATGATTCAGATTGAAAAGATAACATAGTCCTCATTTCAGAAAAAAAAGGAGTATTTATTATGAACTCACCTCTAACTCAGAAAATTTATTCACTGAGTCTAGTTCACAGGTAAGAGAGTGAAGATATGTGACATTCTAAATCACCTGGGAAATTCTAACATACTTATTAGGAAAAGCAATCAAGGGGTCAGCCCTTTTATATTGTCTTGTAATCATGCACAGGAAGATTGAAAAGGAACATAATTGTATAATTTTCTAACTTTTCCTCATCAAAGACATTAGCTAGCTGAGAAGTTATGAGAATATAAAATTAAACCTTGTTAATGTATATTTTTATCAAATGAAAATTCTTATTATTTTCACTTCAAAACCTTCCTTTCTCACACACAGGCTAAGAAGTAAAAGTAGATCCAAAAATTAATTTGTTTCCAAGCGCAAGGACCATGGTACAATCTCTCACCCACACCATCTCTCTGTGGAAGATAGAGAGGATATGAATGTCCTGGAAAATAGCTTCGTACACATTTACAAAAGTCTGAAATTTTCTGCTACTGTTCCTTTTGAATTGTCAAATATTGAGTGCTTTTTTCATTATTTTAGTATCAAATATAATTTACTCTATTGGTTCTTTAAATTCCTTTCACCACAATAAGAATTACAAGGAGCCAGCACTGGCCACCATCAGGAGGATAAAGCAGGAGTCATTTCCCTTAGCCCAAAGCTAAAGCCAGAAACCCAATGTACTTTTGTTAGTCATTAGGCTCAGATTGGGGTCACAATTTGTTGGACTCCTCTCTTTCTCACTGGCTCCTGAGCAGGAGCAGAGAAGAAAGGTACTATTTTTGTGTCCTTCAAGGTTATAACAATTAAAACTCAGTTAAACTTGTCCCCCTGTTTTGTTCACGTAGCTTTTCTGCTACACTTTAACTTGCAGTCACTTGCAACACCCTTTCTTTCCCCCGCTTTGTAGCTCTGGGGCTGCACAGATTCTTGAGAAAGCCAGGAAATACAATCATCAGAGTTCAAATTGAGTCTCAGAACTACACCATAAGCTTTTCATGTATCCACCTGTCATGTACTGCAAAGGAGTACTCCCCAATTCCTCTCCTTCATCTCTCATGCTCCCTCATCCACACACAAGGTCCCTTTCTACTTCGGAGACCATAAAGCCTAATTCTTCCCCTCTAGTCCGCCTCTTCCCAACAGCCCATCTGCTTCTGTGGATGTCCTCTTCCTTTCTGGGGAAAGACACACAGGCACCATGTTCAGCAAATCTTTCCCATCATGGTCTTGATTCTACATGTCGTTCTTGGCACTTGTATCTTCCACAGCCCCCTAAGGCCTAAGGACCTTCTCTTTAGTAAGTCTCACCTTTCTCTGGAAACAAGACAATGGGCACTTCACTTTGGAACTCCTTTCCTTTAAAATTGTCTTTTTCTTTGTTTACTGAAAATGTCTTGACAAGATGGAAAAACGCAACTCAGAGATAAAAAGTCAACTTACAGAAGCTTCCACTTCTGGTTAGAATAAGGTCAGAAACTGAATCTAAGTCTTCAGAAGGAGTTTTGAGCCTGTTGACTTGAATGCTGCATCTTCAAAACTATCTATTTAGAAAAGTTTAAAAAAAAGTCACTTCCATAGAGGAGTGTATAAAATGTTGAATCTCTGCCACACCCACAGCTCTATTTAAGCAAAGAGCCTCACAAAGTTGTTTGTATGTTTTAATAAATACATTGGCACAGCTGTGTAACAGGTAATTCTGAACTCTGGCCACAACTAATTGGATTGAGAGTTAACCAAAACCATACCAGATACCCCTGAGCTGCATTGGAAGAAGAATTCCTCGCCAATTTGTACTGGAGAAGAACCAGCTAAAATAAAAGTCCTACTGCCCAGGGCACTTGAGTGCAACATACAGAGCGAGAACAGCTGGTGGCAGGGAAGAGATGAAGGGATAGAGCCAGAGAGGGGTACGAAGAAACCCTGCAAAAGCAGAGGACATAGTATAATGAACATCTGGTGTCCAGAAGAATAAAGAGAATCACCAAAAGGAGCAGCAGTTGTAACAGAAGGAAAAAGTGAGAGAAGCTAAGTCCTTGTCTAATGGAAACCACTAGACAGGGAATCACTAGGTGTTTACAGTGTTTCCGACGGGATGACAAACTTAGCTACTGTTGTGTCTTTAAGGCTATTTCAAGTCTTCAGGAGGCAAGGTTTTTGCACTTCTTTTTTCCTCTTTGTCTACTTACCATAAACTCTCAACCTCCAGAGTAATCTGAGGTAACTTTAAGCACGTTGGCTTCCTGTAACCTGAAAGGACCTAACTAAAACAGACCCAAGAAACAATTTCTTTACCCTAACAGAAGGTAGACAAACATGAGCTGGATCATACTGGTTTACTATGGTTTTAAAAGATAACTCTACCTATGAACAGAATGAACAAAAACCAAGTTAAAATAGGAGAGGGTGAGAGTTTATGTCTCTGCTTGCAAAGTGCAACACACTATCTGTGATTTTGGAAATATCTGTGCAGATACTTTTCTACAATGTATAATTCATAAAAGCTATTCAGATTAGCTCTATTCTCTTATGTACTCAAATTTCCATATTTTTAGCCATTATTAATTACCTTCGATCTGACTATCTGGAAATGATGGAAAGAGGCAAGGAGGCTTTGGAGGTGAGGTTGAGTCTTTGGACTTTCATAATACATAATCAGTACTGAGAATTCCATTATATATTTTTAAAGCCTGATTAAGTGTAAGATAGGTTTGTTAACAAAGAAAGAATAAGCTAAAACATTTTTAGTACATTGCTACATTTGCATTTTAAATTATGGTCGATATGTGTATTGGATTAAGTACCTTGCTCTATCTCAATGCAGAGAGGTGGCTGTGTCAAATAAACAAAACTATTACAAGAATACTCTATCCCTCTCCACAGTGAGTGTCTGACGCCAACCCACAGTGCCATGGAAAATATCCTTGGCAACATTTACTCTCCTGACCGCAAGTATCTGTTCAGAGAAGTGTCTGGGTTGGTCTAAACCACCCATCCCCAAGCAACTAATTGGAAGGCCCAGGTCACTAACATGAACTAA
The DNA here is from genome assembly GCF_053883595.1 of Heterocephalus glaber. Taxonomy (NCBI): domain Eukaryota; kingdom Metazoa; phylum Chordata; class Mammalia; order Rodentia; family Bathyergidae; genus Heterocephalus; species Heterocephalus glaber. The sequence goes on from NW_028258324.1 coordinate 66,654,947, forward strand.
TATGAGGATTCTAACATTTGGAATGGTAAAATTCCTATTTTAAATGCATAGGTGCATGAAGACAGACAAGCAAGAAACTCATCTTAACTTGTTTTACAATAAAGGAAGGCTAAAGCTCAACAATATGAGATTAAATATATTGCAAAATACCTTTTTACTGACATGAAAAGACAGTTACAGAAAACATAATATTAAGATACCATACATGGCACTATATTATATACATTATTAGAGTATGTATTATAGATTTATTATACGTTATATGAATGTAATAGAAAGGGATTGGAAAGATGCACAACAGGGAATGGTAATTACTATTGGGAACATGGGTGAGAGCTGAGGAGACTGAGGGCAGTTAGGGAGAAACTTAATCTTCTGTCTACTCCATATACTTCTGACCCCTGGAATCTGTTGTGCAGATAATTTATACATACTGTGTGCATGCACATGCGCACACACATGCACAATAAAATTTCAGTAAAGTTAAGAAACGTGATGGCTACATTGTGCTCCCATGTGCTCCAGACCTGTCTGACGTGGACAGGGGAGGGTGCTCACAGAGCTGTGTGGGGGCCTTGGATTCAAAGTCAACGAGACCAGGCCTGAAGCCCAGTTCTACTGCTTTGGAAGAGGACTTTGTACAACTCATTCAACCCTGCATATACTACTGGTATGATCCTGTTTGACCAGGCCAACTTCAGAGCTGATGATCTGACGTAATGAGGAACACAATGGCTCTCTAAAAACTGATGAGCACTATGTAAATCTCAATTGTTACTATAATTATTGTTCATCATATTTGACCTCCTAAATTTCCCTGGAGGATTGCTAAGTTTGTGATAATAGATTATTTGTTTTCAACTCCTCTATTTCAAACATACTGTTTAATTTTCTCTCTCTCTCCTTTCATGAAGGTCTGAAATTAAAACAAACATCAAATGAGGCCGTAGGATTTTATTTTATCTGTCACATTTTGCTGTCATTAAACACACTTGAAATGAGTGGGTTTAGTTCAAGTAAAACTGCTTTTTCTCTAAACTCAACAAACTTGAAGGGGAGAAGAACAGGAAGCTTGCACTTGAATTGCATTCAGAAGTGCTGCACGTTACATTTCTAGGAGAAAATCCATCTGTCAGGCTGACACAGTAATAAGTTATTTTAATTGTCAGGTCAGGCAGATTACAGATCTAGGCTGTCAATTCCTTTGCTGAAGTTTTATTTTGTTATTGGTAGCCTATTTTTTAAAAACTATGCTAGTTATTCTGTATAGGAAGACTGTCTGCTGTCCTCCTTAGGATTCACAGAAGCAAGCAGTAACTCAGTCCCCCAAGCATCAGCTCCTGTGTTCTAAATCCTGTACAGCAGAACTCAGCTCCATGGAAATTCAAGACTGAATGTGTCCAAAGGCCTGTCTGGCAGGAAGTCACAGTCAAGAGGGAAAACCAACTATCCAACTCATTCCACATTCATAAAATTCAAAGATACTTGATTTTCTTCAATATTTTTTTTAGAGAACTACTTCACGTACCTCTAAATCCACTTAACCCCAGCACTTTACTTCTCTCATGGCTAAAGTAAAAAGGACAACAGGCAGTCAAGAGATTCTGAAAAGAAATATGTGTGTATGTGTGTTTGTGTGTATGCATGTGTTTTGCACAGGTAGACACTATGGAGATGCCTCCAACTTCTCAGTCTCTTACTGCACATAAAACACATAGCTTTGGTGCCTCTCTATTCTCATTAGATCCTGTGTTGTCTAAGTGCCATGTCTTTGCTCATTAAGAGTTTCCTCTTCTGGACTTTCTTCCTCTTCTAAAATTTATGAGGTTTTAACTACATTTCGCATAGTCAGTGCTCAATAAATATCTGTAGAATAAGTAAACCTAATCTTGTATATAATATTTACTTTCCTGTAAAGAGTTTTATACAAGACAGTAATCTGTTAGGAAATATAATATGCTGGAGAACTCGAAAGTGTTGAAAAGAACCTTAGTAATAATCTAGTGCAATGTCTTATAAGTGGTGAACTAGCTGTTTAGTGAAGGGAAGGGATTCCTCAAACTCAAGTAACTGTTGGTAGGGGAGGTTTTAGAGTGCTCTTCTGACTTTTAGTTCAGTACTCTTCTACACCATGTTGTTTCCTTACCTTTTTGAGTAATGATAGCAACATGCACTGACAAGCTCATGATTAGTATGTGTGGCATGGAATTCCATTAAAGAGAGGGAGAAACATCATGGCTGCTTATTAAGACAAATGCACTTTCTGTTACAATGACTGTCTAGCAAGACAGTGCCTAAGAGAATGCATGGTCAGGTGATTGGTGAACCCCTTTTGCGATGACACTAAAAAAGTTTAATCCATAATTCTGCAAAAACCAATGGTAATAGTAAATTTCAATACTGAAGTAAAACGCCTTTTGAACTTAACAAGAAATTTAAAGTTACAAATAGTCATCTTTTGGTCTCTGTAGGGGATTAGTCTCATTCCCCATGCCAAATCTGCTGAAGCCCCTTATATAAAATGGCATAGTAATTGCATGTAAACTGTGCATATCCTCCTATATATTTTATATAGGCTACTTATAATACCTACTACAATGTAAATGTTATATAAATACAGTAGTTATTATAGCATATTTAGAGAACAATGAAAGGGAAACAAGTCTGTACATGTTCAATACAGGGGCAATTTAAAAACATTTTTACAATGTGAAGCTGTTTGACCCCACAGATATGGAACTCATGAATATGAGGGGTAAATCAGAAAATGATAGGAAAGTAGATCCTATAGGCTTAAGAAATGTTCAAAAATTCCACTACATTCTGGAGCAAGAAAAGGTACATTTTGCTTAGGGACTAAAGAGTATGCCAGCAGTCTAACTTGGATGGGGCTATAGTTACATTCCTTCAAGATCAGGCATATTGGGGGTGGTATGGCCATAGAATACACTCACATTCAGACCAAGATTTTGGTCGGCAGGATGCTGCTTGAAATCTAGGCTATGTAGCACTTATGACAGGATTCTTGAGCAAATCAAATCATCTTTCATGCAGGTAAGAATCCCTAATCTTCAGCTATTGTGAAATGTCAACACTAGTGAATAAAGGAAAATACATTATAAAATATACCATATTAGGTGACTGCACTGAAAGATCAATGTCAAGAGGAATGACCTGCCTTTGAAGGCCTTTAGTTCAGCCAAGCTCAGAAATGATACCTGGTTACTATCAGAGGGGTAACACTCAAAGCAAATGGTCTTACAATTCTTGAAAAGGAAGGAAAAACCAGAGAGGATGGATTTCAGTTCCTGAATAGTCAGTAACTAAAGCATAAGTGAATGGACCTGAATATTCTATATAGCTGTGGAGAGATGTGGGTTAGAGGAATGCCATTTAAATATGCAGAGGGAAATACTTGGCTGGGGTCAAAGAGTAAGTAAGTCTGAGAGCCAGGATTCAAAACCAGGTCTGCAGGCTCCCACCTTGGCACTCTTTTCCCTACAATCCATTATGTATGGCTATCAAACAACATGTGCATGAGGGACCTACAACAAAGCTGACATCTCAGTGCGGTAGAGATTGATGGGCAATAACTGGAGGCTTCACTAAATTGGTCTGAATCCAGAGTGACTGCTGTAGACTATTTTCGCTGTCTGATCAGTGTAATGGAAGCTGTGTTCATGGGACCCTGCAAACCCTGAAACTGAAACACAAACACCGAAGAAAGAGTGGTGCTTCAGGAGCCCCAAGACTACGCACAGGAGGGAAAGTAAACCTACACCTACTAGATAACATGTTCTGCAGGTCTCTTGCAATTTTAGCCGTGACAAAAAGCAAATACACTTATTCCTGTCTTACTCCTCAGAAAATTGGCATCTATAGAAGAGAAATATCCTCCTGGCATCACAAGGATGCTGAGTGGTAGAACGAGAGTCTAGGTTCAGGTACCAGAGTGAGAACAGGGCCTTTCTATCTGCCAGATGAATGGGTGCACCCCATATTCCAGTCTGGCAGACCAAAGGGTCCTGGGCTATGGGTCAAACAGGAGGTCAGAAAAGCCACTTTGGAGAGGTAGTATTCATAGTCAGAGAAGAAAGTGGTTTGGGAACAGTGCTATAGTCTCATTTTCTAACATGAGTTTATGGGAGGTAAGTGTTTTTATCTTCTCTAAGGAGAAACTGGAGGAATCTGGGTACCTTTTCTAAAGCAAACATTTCTCTTTGTGACATGAGAGTGGTAAAAGAATAATAAAATATGCATTAATATAAATATAACTGGAGTGGCTGAGGAGTCAGAATGACCTGGACAAAGGGGCTAAAATGAGGCTTTGTTTTTCAGCTTTGAGGGACACAGTCAATTCTGTGAATCTGGCAAGGCAAGAGAGAGAAACAATTTTTTCAATGGCTTTCCTTTCTGGACCCAGTGCGTAAACTCAAGCTCCGGGCTCATATACTTGAGTTCTTGCTACATCATCTTTTTTAACTCATAAAACTCAGCTTGTATTCCTAGCTTAGCATCTTGTCCTGAGTCTTTCTCACTTAGTGCATATTACACAAGTCATTTCACACTCTAACAAGGCCCTGAACAGGTTACATTGCATATACATCTGGTAGTCTATTTAGGGCTCAATTTTCACCATCATTGAACAGCTTTATGCAATCCATATAATCAAAAATGTGTGAATAATCAGGTGCTTGTGATCATAATAGTGGGCCAATTAAGAGCTGAGCTGAAGGTCAGGCTGTATGTCAGCAGAAGGGATTATTCCCCAACCTCGGAAGTCTAGCCTAGACTTACTGAAAACAGGAACTAGAAATAAACTTGTCAGCTCCCTAGTGCTGCAATGGGGAGACTAAGGCACAGAGAGACAAGGACATTTTCAATGTCACATAAATAGGCATAGAGGGAGAAGCACCAGAATCCAGGTATTCTGTTTACTAATCTTTGCAGTACCATCCTGTCCCTCATTTGAGGCAGAAGTTCAAGACTCTCTGCTTTATCAAAAGCTCATCCCCCTTTTGTAGTCATGATAAAACAAAGGTCCTGATGCTCAGGCAAAATAAGAGTTACACTCACAGTAGTCAAAAATACAATCAAACATAATGCAGCCCCACTGTCATTTATATTCATATTTTAATCTTTGGAAAGCATAAGTATGCTCTTTCTTTTCTTCTTTCTTGCTTTCTTCCTTCCTTTTCTTCCTTCCCTCCCTCCCTCCTCTCTCTCTCTCTCTCTTTTTTTCTTTCTTTCTTTGCTACATTCTCCAGTTCATTTTTTTTTTCTTTTCAACAAGTTCTCATGACATAGCTTAATTGCCCAGGCTGGGTTCCAATTTGCAATCCACCTTGCAGTCTTGCAGAATTCTAGGATTACAGGACTTGGTTTCTAGGGCGAGCTTAATTCTGCTTTTAAGTAGGACAGAAAATGGAAGGTAAAAATGGCAAAATATAACTATAGTTCGGCAGTCCTGATAACTCTACTCACTAATTTTGTAAAAGAATGTCTAGGGTTTGGTTTTTCCCCATTTGATTCAGTTTGTTGAGCAATAATTTGCTGAGTTCATAATCTTTATTAAGTATCAAAGTGTCAGATACAATAGGACACCCTGAAATAGAAAGACACACAGCCTGAGAAATGGAATGCATGAGTGCCCAGTTAGGGGGAGAGGTATACACCAAATCCAATGAGATAGGAGGCAGCTTCCAAGGTAAAGCATGATGGTGGTAAACGGAGAGTGGTTAGAAGCATTATAGGTGCATATGAAGACTGGGCTTTCACCATCGTGTTTTTGTTATGTACTCATTTGCTCAGAGTTAAGGAGTCAGGTTAGGGGAAAGACTCTTGTTTTTGTAGAAGGACCAAACACTCAGACAAAGACCTTACCGATCAGGGCTGGTGACGATGCTTTGTCTGAGTGCCAGTTTGGGAGTAGATAAGCATGTGTGCAAACATTTGCAAGCTTCCTGCTCTGGAACATGAGTAGTATCCATTCTCTGTTCTGTAGAATCTTGTACAGGTCTGCTCACTTCTCTGTGTCTGTTTGGTGGTTTATAACATGAAGTACTGAAACCAGGCTCGACTTTCCTCTCCTGTGACATCTTGCTTTATGTGTAATTACAAACACAGGAAGGAATATCAGAATATTGAAACACACATTCTACGGATCTTAAATAACAATGAACAGCAGTAGGATTTGACTTTTACATCCTCTAGTTTCCTTCATGTTCTTGCTGTTTCTTACACTTCCTTAGGAACATGTGTTGCCCAGGGCACTGTGGTTATGATGCAGGGTACACACAGTGTTCTGAGGAAAGAGGCCAGGTGGCCTCTGGATACAGCCACTTCACTAGAAATTTGCACTCCTTTGTGAAGCCCGCTGAGGAATGGAAGGTATTACTTTACCACCCAGACAACAGCTATGTGAGAAAGGCCAGAATCAGCTGTTGCCATTTATGAATTGGCACAAGGACTGGAACAGATATGTGCTTATGCTTGTGATATCTCATTCTGCCCATGGACACAGCTCTTAAAATACATCGCTCCCTGCTAGAGCTGTTGCTTAATGCACTCCTCCCAGCCCAGGGCTTGAATGAGATCTGCAAAGCTGCTTTTCAAGAACTTAATAAACACAGTATTGCTATATTTTGGGTTTGTCAATAGTTACTTCTTTTATTTATATATTTCAAAGAAGACAAAGGAAACATACATCAAATTATTTTTCTTTCCCCTAATTAATGAAGGCACTTCTGAAATAGCTAAAAGCATCATTATTTGAATTTCTGGAATTATGAGCAGAAGGAATTAATAATAAGAGTCGATTTTAAGTTTTGGTCCCAGAAATGCTACCAGGGGTCAAGGCCACCAACCTTAGAGTCATTTGTCCAGAATGGTAGCTTATTTTTAAAAATGATGAGAAAATTATAGGACTTTATGATTGTGAAATAATCAGTGGCACAGGGGAATGTAAAGGACACTAAAGCATTATTTTAGGAAATTAAAATATGTTTCTAGGAAATTCTAGTAATGAAGAATCTATCTCAATTACTACATTGAGTAGTAGAATGACTCTGTATGTGCCACGTGACTCAATCACCATGGTATTCAGAAGCCATTTTATGTGTTTATTTATTTATCATTCATTCATCTTTGTTATTTTTGTTTTAATTCTCACAAAATAACTATAGTTATAATAATTGTACACATTATAAAGTGTGATGTTTTGAAACATGTATGCATTGTATAATAATCAAACCATAGTATTTAGCATATCCATAACAACACACACGTTTATTATTTTTCTGGTACGCACATTTATAATTCTTTCATTCAACTATTTAGAGCTAATTAGAATTTTTTTCCAGACTACTCTTTGTTCAATATTAGTTTTGAAAATTTTTCTAAAACAAATCACATCCTCTGATGTCTTGTTAATGCTTCAGATATTTTTTTACATTATATGGAAAAATGTTTAAGTACTTTTCAGCTTTGCTTTGGTTGAGTACTATTATATTTGAATAGTCTTATAGTTTTTTTCCCCCTTGCATTGCTTTTCTTTGAATAATTAAAATTTTTGTATATGTGTGTGTTTAGTGAATGATAATAAAGTTATACATTAAAAAAATACTCTATACAACATCATTGACTAATTCACCCTACTGTGCAATAGAGCGCCAGAACTTGTTCTTCCTACTCAATTGTAACTATGTACCCATGGAATAATCTATCACATTCTGCCCCAGACACCTGGATCCCTCCAGCCTGTGGGAACACATGATCTGCTCTTCTCATGTATGAAATGAGTTTATTTAGATTCCACATGTGAGGAAAATCAACATGATAGGCGTGTCTTACTTGTTTCACTAACACAATGTCTTCTGGGTGCATCCAGGTTTTCACTAAGATGGGACTTCATTCTTTTTGTTAAATTAGTATGTATTTGTGAAACATATTAAATGCATACATCTTGGGACTTGGGACTTATACATATCACATCTTGATCTTTTTTACTTCCTCTTCTGACCCTCATTTCCACTCTAGCCCCACAGCGCCAATCAACAGAAGAATAAATAAAGAAAATGTGATATATATACTCTGCTATAAAGTATAAATATGAGTTAATTGTGGAAAACTAGATACACTTTGAGTCCACAATGCTAAGTGAAATCAAACACAGAAGGTTAAATATTACATAGTTTCTCTTGTATGAGAAGCCCAAAGTATAAATGATTTAAAGAACAAAATAAAATACAGAAAAAAGGAAACAGAATTTGAGGAGATGGGAAGAGGATGGAGGGGCTTTATTTTTTTATCTGGCTGAATAATTTCCCATTGTGTATATTATACTACATTACCTTTATCCACATATCCACTGATGGACACTTGGGTTTCTATCTGTAAGTTTAGTCAATATATCATATACTGTGGATAGTATTCCAACAAAGATGGGAGTCTGAAATGCCAAAAGACTGAACCTTGGAGTGCATTCTTATAAATGAGCAAGATGTGGTTTCTCAGAAAGCTACCCTCTTGAGGAGAACTATGTGCAAGTAACCAGATTACAGCGTAGTCAATTCATGTAATTATTTTTTTTAAATGAATTGGAAAATGCAAAATAAAACAGGACAGAAAAGAGTACATCCAAAGCAAACACAACTTTAGAGAGACATTGTGTGGTTTCCTGGGCAAAATTAAATAAAAGACCAGGGTATTTTTGTTAATTTAGTGACCGTTTTGTTCTTAATGATTAGAGTTAACAATTATAAGTCACTTGCTATGAGCTAAGTGTTTAACTCATTCAATCCTCCTAATTGCCCTATATGGCAAATAATATTACTTCTTTCTTTCCAAAATAAGAAACTAAAGATAGAGAAAATTAATTGGTTCAATCTCAAACCACTAGAAAATATGGAACTGGGCTTTAGCCCCAGGCTGTGTAAACCCAGAGCCTGCACATTTAATGAGTATTTGGTGTGACTTCCAAACTTTGACAAATGGAAAGCAAAGAAATTGTGAGCAAACAGCTCAGCAGAGTGATGGAAACTATTTTTGTCAAGGCAACTTCCATCAAAGATCTGAATCCAGAGTTTCAGTTTCTATCTTCATATTTGATCCATAACATAACAACTAACTCTTGACGCATCTTTTCTACTTTATTGACAGACATTATTCTCTTTTGGTTTTCCCTCCTATGTCTATATTCCATGACCTTGTCTACACTCCACTTAATAATTTTGTTGTTCTCTATGTTATAAAATTTTTTTTTGTTAAATTCTTTTATTGGTACATTGTAGGTATACAACACAATTACATTTCTCATTGGGAATTGTGCCTTTACATAATGCATCTTGGTTCTTATTTTCTCCCCATTCCTAGCCCTCCCTTCACACCCTCCACCCTTCCCTATTTACAAAGACTTTATTTCCATTTTTTCCATTTCTCAGCATTTTTCCTTTCCCTTCTTTCCTTTCCCCTGCCCCTCCCACTACCCCTACCTCTTTGGACCTTTTCTTCCTATTTTACATTATCGATTATTCATTCTAATCATTGGTACATTTTAGTATACAATATAATGACATTCATCATTGGAAATTTGCACCTTTACATAGTCTCTCTTGGTTCTTATTTTTCACCCTTGCCCAGCCCTCCCTTCAATCCCTCCATTCCTCCCTATTTACAAAGATTTTGTTCCTATTTTTCCATTTTCTCATATTAATCCCATTCCCTTCTATCCTTTCCCCAGCCCTTCCACTTCCTTCCCCTTTGCCCCATTTCTTCCTATTTCTCATTACCTATTATACATTTTAGTCCTTATTTACACTTTCAGTTTCTCACAGCAGAGAAACTATTCGGTATTTACACATGTGTGTCCTTCTATTAGCTGGAAGGCTCAATCCACCACCTTAGATGATGTTACACATTCTCAAAGTCTGAAATATATAGTTATCAGTAGACAACTGAGTAGTCACTACTTGGATTTCTAACAGATAGTTCACTATAACATATTCAAAATGAAAGTCCTGATCATCTTTTCTTCCTTTTCATCAAAATAACAAAAAATGAAAGTAAAACCACTTCCCTTGCTATCTCTTCACATCTCAGCAAATGTCCTGTCCATTATTCTCATTCCTCTGGTTGAAAATCTCATTCTGCTGCTCTCACATTCTGCATCTAATCTGTTTATCCAACTGCTTGTGATTCTGCCCTCAAAGTATATCCAGAGTCTCACTATTTCATATCATCTTCTCCAATACTTAAACATAGTGAAGAGTCTAACCGAATCTCACTTCCTGTTGGTTTGGTTTGTCACAGTAGCCTACAGTTTACTCTCTACCAAGCTTCCAAAGTGACCCTTAACCTAAGCCTGACCATGTGCCTCCTGCACTGCATCACTCAAACTAAGAGTTGGATACCCATGCAATGATAGGGGTTCCCATCACCTCCCCAATCTTACATTTTCTCACTCTTCTTAGGATCATTCAGCTGCTGCCAACTCTCCCTCCTTTACCCCAAAACTAGTCATGTTCTCTCTCCAGTGTTTAATCTTGCACTTTCCTCTGTCCGGAACACCCTATCACATATGCCGTAGTACCTCGTTTCAAGAACTCGATTCTCTCCACAATTCTGGTGGCAAACTGAACTGGAGGAGAGCAGAATTAGATTTCCTCATGAGGTCCACATTGAACCTACCCACTGAAGTGGATTCAGTTTGTGACTAGAACAGCAGAAAGAATCGAGTTTGTGTACTGAGGCACCACTGTACCTGCACAGCCCACTCATGCTTTATCCTGGACATCCCTGTGCAAATGTCACTTCCTCCTAAGACTTTCTCCAACCACTGCATGTGAAAACAGTAACTATTACTCCACTCCAACTAGAACCCTCTTCTCTTTTACCTTGTCTTTGCTCTTCTTGATAGCATTTACCTGTACTAACACATTTATGTGCTGAGCATGCCTCCCCTACAAGAATATAAATTCTTTAAAGAAATTCATTTGTTTTACTCTTAACTATACTTTCATCTTCTGGAATACAGCTTGTCACCCAAAAAGTCATCCATAAATATGTCATTAAAACAAATAAATGACTCCTCTGGTTACTCTCATTGGAGGTCTAGAAAGAAGACGCCACTTAAAGGATTTAATAGCATAGAAAAGTAAGGTAGCCATGTAAGCACTTCTAAAAGTGGTGTGCTGATTTAGAAACAAAGTAAAATATTATATGTCACCATAGATTTGGATTGTGAGTCATAGAGTATTAAACTTGGGAGGCAGCTGTGCTGGACTAGAAAGAAAGTAGCTGGGAGTCAAGTGACAATAGTTTTGGCCTGGGCAGTGCCACTGATCAGCTGCATGATTTCAGAGAAGCAGCTTCACCCCCGCAGCTTCTACTGCTTCTATGATTTAGGGTGAATTTAACTTCCCTTCGTTTCAAATAAACTCTTTCTGGGTGTGTTTACAGGACATATTTCACTACAACTTACAGTTGTCAACTCTATTTGCAAGTTAGGAAAGAAGTCACATTTGAAATTGTGTGGTGTTTCCAAAAAATTATGTCACATAATTAACACATAAAGTAGGGAGTTGAAGGTTTTTCCTCCTTATGCAGTAGAGTAGGTGTTAGTATTATCAACTGCAACATAGAAGGAACGAGTATTCAGGATGCTACACTCTTCCAGAAAAATATTTCTTCAAAAAAAAAAAGCATCAAATTCACACATGGAAAACAACTTGCACTTTTCCTTCAAATGTACTCATTTCCTATTCTCGATGTGAAGGCTCACAGATGCATGGGAGGTGATGCTCTGTTTTCTCATCAGTAGTAGAGATGACCTTTAAAAATACATCCCTCTCTTTATTCCCCAGACTGTAATCCCATGAAGATCAAAGCCGGTTTGCTACTTCTCAGCATTAACATTTCTCTGATCAGATACAGTGTGGGCAGCATGATTTTATCTGTGTAAAGACATTTTCACACAGGTGAGTGAGTCACTCAGTAGAAGCTCTGGCATGGAATATCACTCTGACAGGACCTCCCTGCGGTTGACTCCAACTTGGTGGTGTTACAAGGAAGCATCCTGCTCACCTGTTCTTGTCTGCAGTGCAACAGTTTAACAGTATAACTGGAACTGACTGAATAATAAATCTCCATTTCCCTGTTCCGTCAGCAGAATCTTTCAAATTCCTGGGCTCTTTCCACTCACCAGCTCCTCTGCATTAAAAGTCTTTTTTGAATAAGCACATGAGTTAACTGACCACTCAGGGAAGAGGAGCCAACATGTTTACTACACTTTCCAGATCCATTCCTTGGGAACCTCACAGGAAAGGGGCTCTTGCTCCTGGGTGACTATATGAAGAGGTCATTTTACTGGCTCACATGGGTTAGGTCAGCCCCGGAAATTACAAGCTCAGTGTGCCACCCTACAAAGGAACTTCATTGTCCTGTGCTACTAGTCTCCCTGCTACTAGGCTCCAGTTTCCAAAATCTGGGACAAGTTTTCCCACAAAGGCAATATGGTTTGGATATGGCTCAGTGTGTACCCCAGGGATGCATACAGTGGAAGTTCAATGCACAGTGTGGTGAGGTGAGAGGGAAGGGCTTTTAAGAAATGGGTGCTACTGAGAGGTCCTTAGGTCACCAGAGCCACACCCTCCAAAGGGATTAACACCACTCTCCTGGGACCCCAGATGTGCTGAGTTCCAGTCTCACTAAGTGACGCTTCCTTTTCAAAGTGCTCTCACCAATAAGGTGCTGTCCTATGATGGGACCCAGCCAAGGGGGCCCTGGGCAGAGACAGTGCCTCACTTCTAAGTGCAGTGGACCAATTATGTCTCGCTTTGCTAAGATTTGACTAACCAAAAATAAACGATTGCTAAAGTCATGGCCACCTTGTTTTATTTCCAGAGATTTGTTTGATTTGTTGTTGTTGTTTGAGCTTTCAAACACTTTGACATTGATAGCAGTTGCACTATTTGTTTATTGTTCTGCTCTTTTTTGAATTATGTTTTTTCAATGTCACACAAATTGCTCTTTCTAGTCTAGGAATTCTGATTAGGGAATTACAGAACATGTCAGTTAAAGAGTTCAGCTAAGATTCTGATAAAGTATGATGCCCTTTGAAGTATCTTGGTCACATAAATACCAAAACAGCAGGCGTTTCCTTTTACCATTAAAGTCTCTTGTCAAATGACTACACCATCTGAGACCTACATGAAAGGGTGGCCCGATGACAGTGTTCAAATTGATGGTGTTAATATAGTAACAGAGATCACAAACTCTCTCTAAAAAACTAGAAATTAATGGTTGGCATTAATATTTTAACACACACTGTTAAGGCCTTTTATTGCCAGAAATTGAAGAACAGTGGCCAAGAATAGATGTGTGAGCATGTACCAATTTATTTCTACCTACTTTGGAAAATGAAATGAGATTTACATAAAAGTGAAACCCTTATTTTTAATGAAAAACCTTATACCTTTGTGAAGAGGAGAAAATGGGTGTTGGCAGAGGACTCTGTCCTACCCAGTATAAGTTATGGTGAGTTTATATTTATTCAGTTTATCACTTTTTTCCGTATCTCAGATCCTGGACATTGCGATGAAGACATAAAACAATTAATTGGTAATCAGACTCTGAGTTACCAAAATACATAAAATTATTATTTTTTAGAACCTTTGATGCTATTAGTCAAGTCAATATCCTTCAATCCTGATCCGGCCTGCCACTCCAGGCCCAGAGGTAGGGGCTGCTGAGTGGCTGTCCCACTGCTCCAGGTCCAGAGAAAGGGGCTTCCGGGCCACCATTCCTACCGCTGCTCCCGGCCCCTGTCCCATCTCTCCCAGCTCAGAGGAGGTGAGCAGCGCAGGCGTCAACAGCACCCCCCCGCTCCCCCAGTTGAAATGAGAAAACAAGTAAATAAGTCTCAAAACCAGACTTCCAGATCACCTATGGCAACCCCAAAGGGAAATGAGATGGAACACTCTGATACTCAACCACCTGGACGAACTGAACTAGCAACAAAAGGGGATCTGGAAAAAATGAAATCAGAAATAATTTCTCAGATAACAGGAGAAATTGTGCTCCTAGTGCAAGACATGATTAATAAATCTAGAGAGGAGCTGAGGAACATGAGGGAATCCCAACATAGGAAACAAATGGAATCCATAAAACACATGAAAATAGATGAGATAGAGATAGAAAATAGATGAGATAGAGGAGATGAAAAACTCCATTGAAAGTCTACACAGCAGAATGAGCCAATACAAGGACAGAATTTCACATATACAAGATAAGATTGCAATTAATGACCAGGAAAAGAAAAATTGCTTCAAAATTATAAGGGAACATGAGAAATAAATCCAGCAGCTGCTAGATGCTACAAAGAAGAATAATATAAGACTGATTAGAGTCAATGAAGAAACAGGAGAGAGTGGAGATGACATAAAAAACACTCTTCACAGAAGTAATGGCAGAAAACTTCCCAAGCAAGAGAAAAGAGCTTGACATACTGATGAATGAGGCATATAGGACTCCAAATAGCCTTGATCAAAAGAAATCTACACATAGGCATATAATTGTTAAGATTCCAGAAACTCAACAGAGGAACAAAGTTCTACAAGCACTTAGAGAAAAGAAACAAATCCATACAAAGGAAAGCCCATCAGAATCACAGCAGACTTCTCAACACAAACCATCAAGGCAAGAAGAGCTTGGAGTGACATATTCCAAGCCCTAAAAGAATACAGCCTCCAACCCAGATTGATGTGCCCTGCAAAACTATCTTTCAAAATGGATGGAGAAATAAGATACTTTCATGACAAAGAGCACCATAGGAACGTCGTGAATACCAAACCAGCACTCCAAAGAATTTTACACAATATCCTAGGAACAGACATTGAGGATCACAACCCCAGGAAGTACAGCAGAATGAACCCATCTGGCATGACAAGAATTTAAATGTAAAGGGGGAGAACCCAACAAAAAGAAAAAGTCATGGCAATGACAACTCAGTACGTTTCAGTTATAACCATCAATGTTATTGGTCTCAATTCACCAATCAAAAGAAATAGGCTGGCAGAATGGGTCAAGAAGCAAAATTCAACAATATGCTGCATACAAGAAACACGCTTAATTCAAAAGGAAACTCATAGACTGAAAGTTAAGGGTGGAAAACAATACTCCATGTGATGGGAACCCGAAAAAAAGCAGGAGTAGCTATCCTCTTTGCAGATCAAGTAGATTTCAAACCAACACTGATTAAGAGAGACAAAGAAGGACACTACATCCTTGTAAAGGGAACAATCCAGGAGGAAGAGATGACAATCATAAATACCTATGCACCAAACACTAGTGTGCCCAACTATATAAAACAAATACTAACAGACATGAAAAGTCATATATACACTAATACAATTGTAGTGGAGGACCTCAACACTCCACTGTCACAAATAGATAGATCAACTAGACTAAAAATAAGTAATGAAATACTAGAACTCAATCGAACTCTTGAACAAATGAACTTAACAGATGTTTACAGAGTGTTCCATCCCACAAAATCAGAATACACATTCTTCTCAGCTGCACGTGGGTCATTCTCAAAAATAGACCACATACTCACACATAGAACATGTTTAAGTAAGTGCAAAGGAATTGAAGTTATCCCCTCTATATTATCAGACCATAGTGCAATGAAATTGGAGATCCATAGCAAAAGAAACTCAAAAAATTTCATAAACACGTGGAAATTGAATAACACACTTCTGAATAACCAATGGGTCACAGAGGAAATTAAAGAAGAAATCAGACAGTTCCTTCAATTAAATGACAATGACAATACAACGTATCGAAATCTATGGGACACAATGAAAGCAGTCTCAGGAGGGAAATTCATAGCAGTGAATACGCATATTAGGAAAACAGAACGAGCCCAATTAAACAACCTGATGCTGAACCTCAAGCCTCTAGAAAAAGAAGAACAGGACAACCCTAAAGCTCATACAAGGGAGGAAATTATAAAGATCAGAAGAGAAATCAATGCAATGGAGACTAAGAGAATGATACACAAAATCAATGAAGCCAAAAGTTGGTTCTTCGAAAGAATCAACAAAATTGACAAACCCTTAGCCAACCTTGTCAGAAAAAGGAAAGAAAAGGCCCAAATCCATGCAATTAGGAATGAAAAGGGTGAAATCACAACAGACCCAGCAGAAATCCAGAGGATCATCAATACCTACTTCCAGAACCTATACGCAAATAAGATGGACAACACAGAAGAAATGGACAAATTCCTAGATACATATAAATTGCCAAAGTTGAACGAAGAAGACCTAAAAATTCTGAACAACCCAATATCAACCAATGAAATTGAAAATGTAATTAAAAACTTATCAACTAAGAAAAGCCTGGGACCTGATGGCTTCACTGCTGAATTCTACAAGACATTTAGAGAGGAATGGCTGCCACTACTGTTTAAACTCTTCAATGAAATTGAAAGGGAAGCAATACTCCCAAATTCATTCCTGGAAGCCACCACCACCTTGATCCGCAAAGCAGAGAAAGACCCAACTGAAAAAGAGAACTATAGGCCAATCTCACTAATGAACATAGATGCAAAAATCCTTAAAAAGATAATGGCAAACAGAATGCAGAAGATCATCAAGAAGATCATACACCCTGATCAAGTGGGAGTCATCCCAGGGATGCAGGGATGGTTCAATATATGAAAATCAATCAGTGTAATACACTATATCAATAGAGCCAAGGACAAAAACCATATGATTATCTCCATAGAAGCAGAAAAAGCATTTGACAAAATCCAGCATGCATCCATGATAAAAACCCTACAAAAAATTGGAATAGATGGTCTCTACCTCAAACTGATAGAAGTCATCTATGAAAAACCAACAGCCAATATCATACTAAATAGTCAAAAACTAAAATCCTTCACACTAAAATCAGGAACAAGACAAGGATGTCCACTATCACCACTCTTGTTCAATATAGTTCTGGAAACATTAGCCATGGCAATTAGACAAGAGAAACAAATAAAAGGAATAAAGATACATAGGGAAGAAGTCAAATTGTCATTATTTGCAGATGACATGATACTCTACATAGAAGACCCCAAGAATTCCCCCAAAAGTCTTCTAGACTTAAAAACCAAATTCAGTCAAGTAGCTGGTTACAAGGTCAACACACAAAAATCAAGAGCTTTCCTCTACACAAATGACAGACTCACTGAGAGAGAAATAGGGCAAATAATTCCTTTCACAATAGCATCCAAAAAACTGAAATACCTAGGAATCAACCTAACAAAAGAAATCAAAGACCTCTTCTCTGAAAACTATGGCATTCTGAAAAGAGAGATTGAAGATGGTATCAGAAAATGGACAGACATCCCCTGCTCCTGGGTAGGAAGGATTAATAGAGTGAAAATGGCCATACTTCCAAAACTGCTACATAGATTTAATGCAATTCCAATTGAGATCCCAGCAGCAGACTTCACGGACCTTGAGAAAACAATCCAAAAATTCATTTGGAACAAGAACTGGCCCAGAATAGCAAAAGCAATTCTAGGTAACAGGGACATGGCAGGGGGTATCACAATCCCCAACCTGCAACTCAACTACAAAGCTATTGTGATAAAAACAACATGGTACTGGCAAAGAAACAGACCTGAGGACCAGTGGAACAGATTAGAAGACGCAGAAACAATGCCAGACACACTCTGCCATCTCATCTTCAATAAAGGAGCCAAACACCCTCACTGGAGGAAAGATAGCCTCTTTAATAAATGGTGCTGGAAAAATTGGGCTTCAACTTGCCAAATATTAAAACTAGATCTGTATCTCTCACCATGCACTAAACTAAAATCAAAATGGATTAAAGATCTAAATATTCAAATAGAAACTCCAAACCAGTTGGAACAGAGGTTAGGGAGAACCCCTGAAGACATCAGTGTAGGAAAAGATTTTATGAACAAAACCTCAGGTGCCCGAGAACTAGCACAAACAATCAAGAGGTGGGATCTCTTCTTATTAAAAGGCTTCTGCACAGCAAGAGAAACCACCAGCAGTGTGAAGAGACAATCCACAATGTGGAAAAAAACCTCCACCTGCTCTTCCTCAGACAAAGGTCTACTATCTCAAATCTATAAAGAACTTAAAAAGATCAGACCTCCCACATTTAAAGACCCAATCCAAAAATGGGCTTCTGAAATGAACAGACATTTCTCAGACAAAGAAGTAGAAATAGCAAATAAATACATGAAAAAATGTTCAACATCACTGGTCATTCAAGAGATGCAAATGAAAACAATGCTGAGATTCCACTTCACTTCAGAAAGAATGGCTGCTATCATGAAATCAACCAATAACAAATGCTGGCGGGGCTGTGGGGAAAGAGGAACCCTGCTCCACTGCTGGTGGGAGTGTAGACTGGTGCAACCACTGTGGAAATTGGTATGGAGACACCTCAAAGAAGTAGGACTGGAAGTCCCATTTGACCCCGCTATTCCACTGCTGGGGATCTTCCCCAAAGAATTAAAAGAATCATACCACAGTGATATACGTGTGCCAATGTTCATAGGAGCACAGTTTGTAATAGCTAAAACTTGGAAACAGCCCAAATGCCCATCAACTGGAGACAGGATACATGCTACATCTCCGGCAAAAGGTGGAGTCTAAGCAAGGTGGACTTTTTGTTACTACCTCAGCAAACCATGTAGGGTAGAAAGGACTTTATATATGCCTCCCATTATACGCATTTTCCCCTCGCTCTCTTGTGATTCTTGGTGTTGAAACTCGATCCCCAGGCTGTAGAGACACCTAGTACCCTGAGAAGAGACTCACATGAACAGAAGCCCAGCCTATGAAGCACAGCTCTAATGGAGCTCCTAGCACCAATCTGCTGGACATGAACCTTTCTGGAAATGAATCCTCTGAATCCCACTAAGCCATATGAACTGATTTCAGGCTGGAAATAAGCTATCCTTGTGGAGCACTGGAAAAGTTGAGTTAATGAAACAATAATAAGTTTGGGGAAAGTTCATCATGCAACGGTACACTGGCAATACAGCCATAGATACAGACGTGACTATATTTAAACTTATATTTCTGTAAACTGGCACCCATCCTTGAAAGGGGTTGCTTGCCTAGCCTCAAATTACAAAAATTATTTTAGACAAAAGCAAAAAATTTTCTCAAGCCCTTTGTGATTGATATAGCAATTTCACAAACAAGGGCTAATTTGTTCTTCAGAAAATAATGTAAATATGACATATAACAGTTTGATATCATAGGCAGGTAACCGTATTTCAAATATCCTTTAGTTTTAACAGCTACACAGAGGCAAATAGAAAGTTTCAAGTCCTGGACTTTCTACTCCAAATCTACAGCCATGTTGATTATACCAGCTGACAATCTGCACCCAATGAGGAGCTTAAGCATTTTGTTTCCATTCTTGGATTGGCTATAATCTCTGGCTTAAGCAGTACCCTCTATAGGTCTTGGACTTTTTCAGTCCAATGGCATGATTAGATCAAAAAACCCTACCCAGCTCTAGTATTCTAAGACTGGAGGCTACCTACATTGGTTAGTGCCTTTCAGTCCTTCTTGCCCTTTCCATATTTTCTTTACCTGATACCCCATCACCCTCCTTTAACTTGACACAACTACTTGATTAACAGGGGGACTCATATTTTGCATCAAATCCCTGCGGACAGTGAGTCTAACCTCAACCTCTTCTGTGGTAGGCAGATTTCTAAGATCCCCATCCCCCTAAATCTCACCTTCTGATGTTCCCCCTGTCCATGAGCATGGGCTAATCCCAGTCACTTTCTTAGCAACCTAATGTGATCAGTGGGAGGGAATGTCGAATTAATGTTTAGGTTACAAATGTCTATGGCTTCCATCCCATGAGCAGAACTCTATTCAATCCCTTTTTTTCAAAGAGTAACCATGCTGAAAAGTTCCACATGGCAAGAAACAGAGAGCAGTCACTGGCCAACAGCCAGTCAGCAACTAAGGCTACTTTTCTGACAGCCTCTGAGGAAGCAAAACTGCAAGCAACTCACCTGCACATAGAAGCAGACCCTTCTCCAGCAGAGCATCTGGCAAGAGTGCCATCTCTGGGCCATCCATTCCCTGGACAGCAGCCTCTGTGAGAGACCATGATGCTGCCGGTGCAGCTCAGCCATCCCCACACTTCCGACTAATAAAGAACCCTAAGAAAATCTGTGTTTAAGCTGCTCTGTTTGTAAAGAATCTTCCTGTATTATGAAAGAAACAAAGCCAACTAGTGTTTCTCTGTACGCATTAATAAGGGAGATCTTCTGAGGATCACTGGAGGGAGAAACTCACAAGAACAATGAAAGCCTCTCCAACTCTTGGCCTCATAATATCTCAACGTCTCTGTGCTGGGGCATTAATGATAAAACAGTTGTCTTAGTTCTTACTTTTTTCCCCCTTCCCCTGCCCTCCCTTCAACCCCTCCAGCCCAAATGCCCATCAACTGGAGACTAGATAAAGAAAATGTGTATTTTTTAATAAAATGGAGTACTATTCAGCCATAAAAAATGAGAAATTACAGACATTTATAGCTAAATGGATGCACACTGAGGCGATACTCTTAAGTGAAATAAATAGGACACACATGTGTAAATACTGACTAATTTATCTAGTGTGAGTCTTCTTAGAGCTGCAGTCAGACTAACAGAAACACAAGCTCTGAGAGACCCAAAGCCCAGTGAAGACCAGATACATCGTCTAGGACAGCTGTGGAAGAGCTTGGCTGCATGGGGTGAAATGCAAACAGTAGTCAGACCAGGGGCAGGAAAAGGAAAACATCTTACTGGAACAGAGCCAGGACAATGACAGGAGACGATGTCTAGAAGCTGCCTCATACATCTAAGATGATGGAATGAGGAAAAAACTAGCCCCATTTACAGAGGGGACATGAAGAGTGTAGAGAACTGACTTACAACCTGTTGCTTCCCCTGCTGGGAACAGAATCCACCTCTCTTGGCTCAGTGCAATTTTCTTTCCAAAGCCAAATGCCAAAATGGAAGGAATTCAACTCAGGCAAAAGATCAACTCCATTATCATTTTTTTTTTTTTTTTGGTACTGGGGATTGAACCCAGGACCTTGCACAGGTGAAGTAAGCATTCTAACACCAAGCTACATTGGGGGATTGTTTATTTTATTCTTAAAGATGTGACTTACAGTGTATCTTAAGTAAAAGGATCTTAAGAGAAAATTCAAAATATATGTGCATGTGTGTAACCACCTCTCACATATATGAAAGTGTTTATATGCATAAGAAGCTAAATGATGAGCTTCTAATTGTTTACCTTAAAAAGCAGATGAGGAGAGAAAACAAGAAAAAATTCAAGAATTCTGTGCAAGATGTGAGTAGTTTATAATGTACTCTTTCCTCCCTGTGAACATAAAAATCAATATTTACCCAGCTAAGAGAGTAAGATGTGCCTACCATAAAATACATTATGTTTAACACTGTATTGCATCTGATAACTGAGATGAGTATGAAAAATTATATTTGTATAGCAATTCATATTTTACAGAGCTCTTCAATACACAGTATGTCACTTATTTTTTACAAAATCATGTATGGTAAGCAGATCTTAATATCATGAATAAGGAAAATGAGGTGCTGAGAAAGAAAATAATTGACATTCATACTTCCAAACAAGGCAGAGTTGGAAGTGAAATTGTAGCTTTCTAAACCTAAATGCCAGTTCAGAAATACAGATAACATTCTACATAATTGCCAAGAGATATATGAAATGTTGCCACAACAAAAAGATGATATATACCATAATTTGTATTATTCTGTTAATTTATTAAAATAAAAATAAATTTATAATTTAAAAACTGCAGTTACACATCATGCCCTATTTTCTTTTTATTTATTTATTTATTTATTTATTTAGGTACCGGGGATCGAACTCGGGTCCTTGCGCTCCTATTTTCTTTTAATGGCACCTTTAGATTCTATCGATGTTCAGTGTAACCAGGAAAAATCTTTGAATTAATGTCTTCCTTTAGAAAATAAAGATGTAAAACTACTGTCTACTATTAACTGCAACAAGCACCAGGGAGATAGGGCTGTAGAGATGGAAAAAGGAGGAAGGGAATGTTTGATTGACAAGCAGTTTCTGAAGGGTTCTCAAAGTGAGGTCCACACAACTGCACCATATGGGAATTCTCCAAAATTACAAACTGCTGAACCCCACTTCTGGGCTACTGGATTAGGACCAGGGCAGAGAGCCCCCTAATCCATGGATAAAAAGGTCATTTTGATAAACAGTAACTTTAATCATTGTTGTACATGCTTTACTCT
This sequence comes from Heterocephalus glaber, assembly GCF_053883595.1. NCBI lineage: Eukaryota > Metazoa > Chordata > Mammalia > Rodentia > Bathyergidae > Heterocephalus > Heterocephalus glaber. The sequence continues at coordinate 66,677,301 of NW_028258324.1, forward strand.
CTGGGCAGGTAAGGTTTAACATGAATAATTTATACCAAGAGGGCAACCATAGGCTTATAAAAATGTAACAAGTTCATGATCTGAGTCATACTTTTTGTTTTGAAGTGAACTTTGTCCACTCATCGACAGGGTTACCTCATAATCCACAGAAACGTATGTGACGATTCGTACATCTATCTGATGCTAGGACAAGACAGGTTACAGCTCCAGCTCTGGGTTTTGAATCCAAGTATCAGAACTCCCTGACATAACCAAAGAGACTGGACAAAGCCCAAGGACAGCTTTGTCCTTGGAAACTCTAAGAAGGATGCCCAATTTAAATGAGATAGTCTGATTTAGAGACACTACACATCAAATTTATAAATCAATATTATTAATTAAAAGCAATAACTCAGACAATGTAAAAATAAGCATCCAACTCCCAATACGTTCTGCTAATGCATATAGTGTTAACTATATGCCAAACACCGTTTTAAGTGCTTTACACATGGTAACTCATTATAAACTACTATTTAGATTACTAAAGTCCCCATTGCAATCTTAGGAGATAGATGCTATAAATATCTTCATTACATAGATGAAAAAGCAGAGGCACAAAAACTTGAAGTTACTTATCTCAGGAGAAATCTATCAAGTGATATAGCTGATATTTGAATCCCAAGTAGTTTGCTCCTGTAATCTATTATTTTAATTACTACAATGCACTGCCTCTTCAATAATTTTAAACTTTATAAAATAAATTCCAAATCAACTTGAACATGAAGAATGTGGGTTCAAATAATCTTGAAAAACATGAACTTGACCCTTTAGTTTGCAGATACTGCCTTCCTTCCAGCTATAGATAATAACTGCTATTAACTCCAAAAGAATCCTGAAACAACATCTTCTATAGCGAAATAATAAAATCACAAAAGAAATATAAGTATAGCTTGTCTTTGACAGAGGGCAAAAGTCATACCAATTCAAAGCTATGGCCATGAAAGATTACTTGATTCCATAAATCCAATTTATAATACAGAAAAACAGGGAGGGACACAACTAGCCACTAGATATATTGGCTAACCATGAAAGTTCTGATCTCTTAAGTCATTTCAAAGAATTGTATCTAGATAGCTAATTGGGTTTTTCCTCTTGTAAATTTTTAAGGCGTTGCATGTTCTTTGAAAGTCTGAGTAAGCAAAGTGTCCTTCAACTTGGCCCTTCATTGTTTCCTCTGCAACTCTTTTCAGTGTTCATCAGTTTTATTCATACTCATAAGGGCTATGTTCCAAGGTCACTGGAAATTCTTGTCAGTAGCAATTCTAACAAATGTGGCATATACATGAGGTATCGAAAAGTGCAAAGCCATGGCTGAGGCAGAGTAGTCTGCTGTAGGCAAAGAAGCAGTCAATTTGGGGGTCAGGAAAAGAGTCAATGTCTTCTCTTCTTCCTTCCAAGTTTTATAGCAGGGAACAGAAAAGTCCAAGTATGAGAATTCTTACAATTTTGGAAGCAAACAATGAGAAACCCTAGCATTATTTGCATTATTTTTTCCATCTGTTGCTTGAATTCCTTTCTTAGCATTATTGCCAAAATTCATCTGATTATGATCATGGTGGTGAGGAGGACAGTAATAGTAGTGTTTATTGGGTAAAAGACAGTACTCAGTCAACACAGACCCAGTACTCCATCTGATGCTCAGGTCAACTTTGATAAGTGTTATTAACTTAGAACCCTGAAGTTTAAAGAGTTTCAATGCCTCACTTGATAAATGCCAGGAAGTTATTTAAAATGCCCCTATTAAAAGAGTGATAAATGCCAGAAAGTTATTTAAAATGCCCCATTTCGTAGGGTATTCGACTCTGAAGTCCAACTGTCATTGCTGTTACAAATACATTGACTTTATTTTAGTAACTGCCTTCCTCAGTATCTAAATATTGGTCTTGGTTCTGCTCTTTTGTGCTACATAGAAGTACAATTCTTCTTACAGACAATTCCTTCTAAACAACAATAAGAGAGACCAAGAATGCCCATGATCACCCCGGCAGATTTCTTCAACTTACTGTTCAAGTAGCATCCTATACATGCTTCTTTCTTAGGATTGAAATTCAGTACTGTACTTATTAGTTTACATTTCCCCCTAATAGTCTACAAGCCTTGGGCTGAGGATCATTACTGAGATCATCTGTGTATTTCATCAAGTTGTTCAACACAAAGCTTTTTTATTTATATTTAAAGTTTTTAATTGTGATATAATTCACATAGCATAAAACCACTCTTTAAAAATACACATTTTAGTGGTTCTCAGTATGTTCAAAGAATTGTGTAATCGATATCACCATCTGATTCCAAAAGGTTTTCATCATTTACAAAAGAAATCTGGTGCCCATTAGGAGTCAGTCCATTCTCCATGCTTCTCAGTCACTGGTAAACAATGGTCATTCTGTGCCTAGGGATTTGCCTATTTATACAAAAAGAGTAATAAAATATAAGGCCTTTTCTATCAGTATCACATTGCTTGATTCTAATACCTTTGTAATACATTTTGAAATGGGCAGTGTGACTCTTCCGTATTTTCTAACCGTTTTCTAGATTGTTTTGACAATTCAATGTCCCCTGAATTACAGGATCAGCTTGTCAATTGCTACAAAGAAACCAGCCGGGATTCTGATAAAGATTGCTTCAAATCTTAAGACCCAGCTATGGTGTATTCCACTTAGCATAATATTTTTTCCAAGAAATGAACACAGGATGTCTTTCCATGTAATTAGAGTTTCTTTAACACATTTTAACAACTCAACAGAGGCTTCATGCTGTATTTGCAGTCAATGAATAAAAGAATAAATAAGGGAACAAGGCAATCAATGAACAAGAGAATCCAAACAACTCAAACACACACACACAAACACACACACACACACACACACACACAATGGCCACCTTCTTGAATCATGTCTTGCCTCTCAACAAGCCCTGCTTCACAAGTTAAATTTTTCAAGATATACTCAGTTGCTTTTTTTCATGTATTCAGTCATAAATCCTCTCATTTCTTTCCCTTTTCCCCATTTGATACGACCAATAATGGTAGAAAGTTGATGGCCATGAAAGAAACATTTCTATCCACAACAATCCTTCAAAAAAAAAACCTCCAGGACACTGTTAGTACAGCTGCAAACAGACCAACCTGAGCACTCATCTTGCCCGACCCACTGTTGGATGTGAGTTCTTATCCACAAGTGACCATGAAACAGGCTTCCCTTAACCATGATTTTAGCTAAACATGATTTCAGTTATACTCCCTTCCCCACCACCACCACCCCCATTAGGAAAGAAGCTCTAAAACTAATAATACAGACAATATTAAGTCATCCAGGGTGCTGTTTGTAAAAATTGCTTCCCGGCTTTGAATGCCTTTAAAGAATCAAGTTAACACAAGCAGACGATTTGGGAAAGGAAGCATCATGGCATCGGCTGGGAGATGGAAAGGCAAGGATGACGATTCCTCACTCAAGAAACTTAGTAGCCCAACACCACGGAAGAGGTAACATTCTCGGTATTGTCTTGTGAGTGGTAGAACATTAATATGGAATTAGAAAGTGTTCAAGACACTTCACAAATGACTCAGGTTATAGCCACACACTTTATAAAACACCACATCTCTTCCAAAGAACACATTTTTCTATCTGTTAAACCACTTTAAACCTTATATTTTATTTATATTAGCAGAATATGTTACTTTATTGGCTCCACTGATTACTGTCAGTAATTATAAAGCATCCTCCATTTAGAAGTCAATATTTTCTTTTACAAAAAGTATAAAGTTTACATAATTTTAAAGATGTTCACAGGGATGTTATTTCCATTTTAAAATTATGACTTAGATTTAGGCAATTAATTATTTTTGAAATCGTTTATAACTGGCATATACTTACCACATTTTAAATACTGGGTCCAGAGGTATCAAAAAAATCAGTAAATGAGGCAGAAAATAAACCTCAGAAACTTCCTCACAAGGCAGAGCTCCCTTGAAGTCAAAGCAAGAAAAGGATATAATGATTGTGCAGTGTTTTACTTTGTTTCTGACAAAAGAAGCCTACATCAGTGTGTCAGCCAGTTAACTGGCTACCACTGATTTCAAGATATTTACGTTGGTCATTGTTGAGGAAATAGTAATGATCCTCTGTAAAGAGTGAAGAAGGTCAAAAAAAAAAAAAAAAAAAAGAGTGAACAAGGGCCTGAGGCTTGTTTCTTCCGTCATCCCAAGTGTAAGAAAATGGATATAATGACAACACCTCCTTCTCATCAAAGTGCACTGCCTGCCAGTGATAAAAGGCAGTGAAAGGATGAAGCTAGAGATTTGAGATTAGCTAGTGATTACAATTAGGTTGCCCTTAAATAAAACCATTCACCTCAGCTGTTCTTCTTTATTAGTGTAAATATGTGTTCATTATAGGAAAATCAGAAAGCAGATGTAACGTTATCATGCACTAAACTCCATGTCAATTCAAGATTGGACTTCAGGGATATTTCTAACCAGGAGAAGTCTAGGTTTGACGAAAATATTAATTTCAGTATTCAGCAAATGCAAATTTGTGTGCCTCTTACATGCTAGGAAATAAATGATAATCTTTCCCCAGGACTTCACAGTCCTTGTTCAAACTTAAGGGATTGTGCAATTCACATTGTCTCCATAAGGGGTATACTATGAGTGAAATGTCTAGAATGTTACTTTATACTCGACTAATCTGAGATGCAGTAGAAGGAAACACAACTGAATGGACACAATGTCCTTCAGGGGTGCTAAACCTCAAGATGACAATGAGATGAAGTACATATTGGGATTAGGACCACAGTCCAAAGCAAAGAGATAAATTTTCACTGTGCGTAAGAGATCATGCCTGCACTTACGGATGAATGCTGTAACCGCTGCATCAAGAGTAGCACATGGCCAATTTGTCACTTTTATTTCATTATAATCCCAGTTTAATAGCAAGTTTTACATTTGTAATTAATATATCAATTGAAAGACAATGTTTGATTTTCCTGGTAATTTTCCACATTAATGCCTTTAGCAGTTAAACCCCAATGTGACATTTTGGCTGGAGGGCTAAGCAGTTACCACACCCAGGGGTGATATGCAGGATTGTGTAGCAAACATCTCCGAACTTCTGTCTAGAGACACCATCATTATTATTATCATCACATTTCAGTATGGCTATAAAGCATATAACATGGGCATCAAAATGGAGACAACCATGACTATCGTTTACCAGAGTTACAACTTTTTCCTCTCAAAACACAATAACGCTATGTATTTTCTATGGTTGATTTTAATCATCTCGATTAAAAAACATAGCTCTATTTTTATTTTGATGCTTATTTGCTTCTTAAATTAAAAAAACTTAAAAGAAAACAAACACAGGGTTTTAGAACCAGGCCACTACTAAAAATAGATATTTAAACAGTGGGAGAGGAATAAAGAAAATAGGGAAACTAGTCCTGACAAGAACACTCTTTAATTTTTCAAATGTGACGTGTGCTTCTGCATGGACATGGGGCTAATTATTTCTACTAAGATGCTCTTGTAAAACAGAAACACTCAAGAGGCAGCTTTGTGCGTTTCTTTCTGAACCAATGCTTGGATTGAGTGATTCAGTGTAATGTAATGCAATCATCTTGGAGCCAAAAGCTCATCAAGGTCTAGCAAACAGATCAGAATAAACGGCTACCACTGCGACCCTGGCTGAGGTGCCACGGAAGGCACTCTATCTCCCAGGCTTCAGCTGAATGAAGACTCTGTGATGCTCTTCGCCAGCTACTGGCTTGGCTTCCACCCCTGCCACTGCTGGGAGCTGCTGTACACTCAGAGCACACTCTCACATCGGAACCCATGGAATGGGCATTCTGTGTGAAAGTTTTACAGTGGGGCAATGATGCAAGGTAGAATTGGTGGAATAGATTTCCATCTGAAAATATATTTCATGACCCTCCACACAACATTTAAAAACTGATTTTGTTAGTCACATATGGCACAAACCCAAGCATCATCTTTTAAAAGAAAGAAAAGAAAGAAGAGGTATAAATGTTATTCAGATGCAATTAGATGCAATCCAAAAATAAATCACCTGTCATCAAAACTATGGCATGCAACTGAGTCAAGCCAAGCACTCCTCCACCCCTATCTCATTGTCATTTAACCGTTGAGGTCCTCTGGAGTGTAGGAACTAATTCACATTAATGCAGATCCTATAAATCTGGGCATTAAAAAGAAATAGATCCATTTTCCCTATGAAATGGTATTTTTTTATTAGTACATCTTTGCAGTACATGATGATTACATTCATCCTGGGAAGTTGGTACATGTACTTAAATAGTATTTGCACATTTTATTTTATTGTATTTCAGTTAAAATCTTACACATGACGCTTCTATAATATTTCGACTTTTATCATAGCTCTTAAAGAAAGCTAAAATGAGCAGACAATGCAGAGATACAGACAAATTCATGTCTCAACAAATCTCGGTATGCTTCTAAATTCGGTAAGAGGAAGATATGACACCATCCATACCTATTCACTTCATCACGAGAAATACCCAGTTCTAGCTCAAATCTCAAGAAGCCTAACCGAGAATCAGTAAAGTCCCTAAAAAGCAGGGACAATGTCTCATCACAGAGTATCAGCATGCTGCAGCTTTCATCTCCCAGCAGCCTACATGTTTGGTTGCACTGAATAACATGAAATCTTAAAACTTTAATTACTAATTAATCTCCCCTGCAGCTGCTCATGGCTTTTGCAAGTTAGAACAGGGAGCACAGGAGAACGGAAGATCCATGGCACCACAAGGCTCCACCCAGATTACACTGCATCCAAGCCCTCCGGCCCATGAATTCCTAGTAAAGAGCCCTCAATATAACACATACAGCCCTGAAGTAATTTCAGGCTACGTCTCAGAATAATGCTCTGGGAAAGGAGCCTAGTGTGGGAACCTCAGGATTGCAATTAGAGATGTAGCCACACGACTACATAGCATTTAAACTTAGTTTCAAATAAACTAAGAATTTATAATAATTTTAACTTGTTTTAAATGATGAAGCTAAAGTGGTCATTTACAAAACAAATATAATTCAGAAAGGAAGTGCTCAAACCTTCAAAGACCCCAGTCTTTAAAATGAACTCCAGATACATGCTAATAATCCCAAAATGAAATAGGAAGGATTGCATAGACTGTTGCTATGAGCTAAAATGAAATTCCCATAGAACCAGAGCAACGTTGTATCTCTGCAAAAGAGGAGTGGATTGTGGTTGCCATGCCCATTTTAGAAACACAGTAATGAGAAAGAATCTCAGACTGTTAGTTTGGCCAAGTTTAAGTCAAGGGGGTTTAGAGGCGACCTCAAGGAATGAAGAAGGCAGAGTTCTCTTCTTGTTGGTGAACTTAGAGACAAAGCTATCAAAAGAAGGCCCACCCTATCCTAAAAATCTCAAAATCTGTCCAATTTTTTTTTCATATTCCTTTAGTTCTCTATACAACTTACAGAGAAGCCTTTGATTTTGACACCAAAACTTTTTTATACATCAGACAATTCTGTCACCAGGTAAGTGTCCTACAGCTCAATTCAGTCATGATCTTATGGACCAGAAGTCTGTGCAGACCCCACCAGTTAAGGGCTCAATCTCACACACTGCTCCAGCTTCAGAAATCTATGGCAAGTATCAAGCCACCAAGTTGTCCATATTTGGTTGGACTTGGCCACAAACTGAAGATACCAGGCAAATTGTCAGGTTTGATGATGTGGTAGAAGGGCTCACCAAGCTCAGGAAACACTTCCTTATACTTACTAATGTATTTAAAAAGCTATGATGAAGGATAAAGATGAATAGAAGAGGTACTCAGAGGTAGGTCTGGAAGGTTCACAAGTCCTTGTGGAGTTGAGATATGCCACCCTCCTAGCATATGGATATATTCACTGATTTGCTAGCAAGCTCTCAGAACACTGTCTCTAGAGATTTTTAATAGTGTCTTTAACACATAGGCAAATCTATTTTTTTTTCATACCAGGAATTGAACTCTTGACCTTGTGCTTGCCAGACAGCCACTGGCATCACTGAGCTAAATCCTTGGCCCTGGCAAAATCTATTATTAACTAAATTTCCAGTTACTCACCCCTCCCCAGATTATAATGAGTGGAGCTGACAGTTCAAGGGTTCTAATCATGCCTTAGGTTTTTTGGTGACCACCCCTCATGCAGAAGCTCACCAAGAGTCATCTCAGGATGACCAAAGATATCTATCATCCAGAATATCCACAGGATTGGAACTCTGGGTCAACAACCAAAGTGAGACAAAATAACAGTCAAATAAAATAAAATATGCTCCCCGTCCTGACACCCTTATGCTTAGAATATTATACATGGTTTTAAGGATACTATATCAGGCATGAACTGGAAACAGAAGCATACATATGTGTATGGACTGTATGTATGTATGTATGTATGTATCTATCTGTATGTCAACATTATTTCACAGTATCACATTAATCTAAAGAAAATCGCACCTGATCATGAAAAACAACTTGATCAAACAATTACCAAGTACCCAGATATGTAAATCATTTATATAACTGAAAATCATTCCAAATCATTCAGTTACTAGTTCCAACCCTACCAAACTCACTGTGGGGAGGAAAGCACAACCTTGTGCCAAAAATGAAAAGAGCACCACTCTAGTACTATTCTGTTAAAACTGCTCCCTTGTCTTCCCAGACAAAAGAATTTCAGTCTAATACTCTGTGTAGAGTATTAGAAGAATCTCCAAAGAATCTAAGCTGTAGTTGTATTCACAAATGATGTCCAATGCGTGGGGTTAAATAGACACCAATTCAAGGACATCGTGCTGTCCTAAATTTTCTGTTTACCTTGGAGGTATGTTTTTGATATATCTAATTCTTTGTTTCATTTCCAAGACATATTTTAAAGAAAACGCTATAAGAGACATTTTGAAATAAACTAATTGTAATGTTACATGTAACCAAACTTGCTTGCCTTTGTTATTCCAGAGAACCACTATGTAATGACTCAAGGGGGAAAAAAATCATTCACCTTGCTTCCAACTGAGCCTTCTTGAATAACGGTCTTTCCCTCTTTGGGCAAAAATTTCCCACCTGTAAAGTAAGAATTCGACCATACGATCTTGGGAGGTTCATTCAAGTCCTGATACTCTACAGTCATTTTAGGTCTGCAGTCCAGCCCACAGCCACATGTGAGCATCTCATGCTTGTTGCTCTAGAACTCTTCACTGATGTAACACAGTTTTAAATTCATAGAAGTTAAACTCCACTAAAATAGTTTAATTACATAATAGTTCTGTGCAATTTCATGAATGTATATTTACACATCTCATGAAAACTTTGCTAAACTCTTTACCACTAGATCTACTGCAGGCAGAAGCACTGTCTCTACCTGCCTGAAATTTCTCTCATTTACTGAGAACTCTTGGGCACAACAAGTGGTACCACATACTAAGTATATTTGATTTTTAACCTGTCATTCCACTTTCCACTTTACTTACTCTATAATACTATTAGAAGCACTTATTTTTCAAGCAAATTATTCCTTTTCAATATTCCTATACTTTCCTATTACTGATATTCTCGCACGGTGAATCCAATGTCTTTCCCATAATCTATGTGAATTCAAATGCTGCCTGCTCTATAGTCTTCCCTGGTCCCTGAAAGATAAAAACCACAATGTTGATATTTCTGATTTTTATATCTCAAACACTTTAACACATGAGGTAATATAAGTAGCACATTGAGGCCCTAACTCGTGTCACTCTGGATTATTTGTGAGCTTATCTCTTCTACACAATTAAGAATTGCTCTAGAGCAAGGTCATATTGACACCCACCTTCATATTCCTAATTACTAATTAACAGTGGGATCTCAATACATGTTCGGTGAATGAAAGGAACATAAAGATGTGGAATTAGGATATACTGCCCAAATACACATATGGATAAATAAGTGAACACAACTAAAGTTGGAGAATCGGAAAGTGGGAAATATTTCTTTAGAAGAAGGAGGAAAAAACTTCAGAAAAGGCTGCTTTCAGGAGTTCATACATTTTCAGAGTCATTATGTGGGAGTTCTCTGAGACCTTTCATTGTAGAAACATCCACAGGTACGTCATTTTCCCCAGATCTCTGAGTCAAAGTAGCCTTCAAAACGTAATTCTAAGACAGATCTGGGAAAACACACAACACAGACTTGACTAATGAGAAATCCTAGACCGACTGGCCTACTTTAGGGGGTCAGCAGATTCACTGGGTTTGAGTTTGAAATTTGCCTTGGTTCAAAAATAGAGACATCAAAGTTGGATGTTAATAGTCTACATTTGTAGGACTTTTCAAGTACATTTTAAATACAACACAAAACAGCCTACTGTACACATCATCTTCTCTTGGCACATATTTTTAATATTTTAAGAGTGTGATTATTATTCTCATGACATATAATTACGTTAACCAATAAATACTAACACGTCTAATTCGGCTGTACCACAGTGAAATAGTCCTGTAGGATGAGCTCTATCTCCTAATTAACTGTAGCCTTCCTAAATTAGAATAATTGACAAGAATAGAACAGATCATCTTTTAATTTTTGAGTGGAACACGCACACTGAAAGTACATTTTATACTAATTATGAACTTATTCTATTTAAGGGTTCTCATAATCATCTCTAAATCTCCTAAACATTTTCTTTCTTATAGGAAATAAAAGTTGATATTCAAGGGACACTATTATTCACATGACTGATTTCATACCTTTTGTCAATGATAAAAGTTTTTTAAAAAAATAGAACCTGACACTCTCAATCTGGTTTCAGAAATTGAAGTCAAGCACAGGCTTAGATTCAAGGGTCAGTTGTGCTCACATAGTAGTTATATGCTCAAAGACAAGTCACTTATCTGCTGAGTCTTAGTTTCCCATCCATAAGAAAAGAAGTAAGTGCACATCTGTATCTCAGAGATAAGAAACATATACCTTGCTTAAGTGAGAATATATATGAAAGTGCTTCACCATCAGTAAACTGCTGTCCGAATGCCAGTGATTATGAGCTCGTGTGCACAGTAAGATTGCTCAAGCAACAATAGAACTACTGAATAAACCCATCGAAATGTCATGGTTGATGGGAGGCATATGTAGACACAGCCTTAAAGAATGAAGGCTATATTAAGTAAAAACCTCACAGCATAAACTTCTCCACACATATTAGGTAATAATTAGAAGAAAGAAAATAAGATTAGACACAAACCTTGCTTAAAAACATAAAACAGAAGTGCACAGAAGCATCTGAGCATAATATTGCTGAGTCTAGCAGCAGTTAGTGGCCTTGGTATCCTGAGGTATTTGCATGTGTAGAATTGGAAAAGTGCTGAACATTAAATAAGGAAGTAATCATGGCTCACTGGATAATGTTTCTCAGACCTAAATGCATTCCCTTCCCTCATTCCAGAGTCGCCTTTGGTTCCTATGTCCCCTGTTCAGAATCAATTTTAGCTCCCCCTACTTGCAAACTCCCATTACCTGCAGAAAGCAGGCTGAAATCTTCAACTGGCATAAAACTTATCTGCAAGCTATCAATAGTAAACCATCCAGTCTTATAGTTCACGTCCGGCCTTCATCCATTCCCAGATGGATGTTAGGTTTCTAAATGCAGCCTGGACTATCCTGTGCTGAGTCTCAAGTTGTTCTCCCTTCTCTAACAATAAAATCCCATCCAAACTCTGGCCAAGCATGCGAGCCTTCTGATCAGAACTTTAAGATTCTATCAACTTCACAAGAGTATTTCACGCTCTTCTTTGTACTTTGGTAGCATCAGTCATAGACATAATGACTTATATGGTATTAGTCTAATATAATATTAGACTATTAAAAGATGATGGCTGAATAAAGAATGAGAAATTAGAGTCATTTATAGCTAAATGGATGCATATCGAGGCCATATTCTTAAGTGAAATAAATAGAACACACATGTGTAAATACCGAATAGTTTCTCTAGTGTGAGAAACTGAAAGTGTAAATAAGGATTAAAATGAATAACTGATAATTTGAAATAGGAAAAGGTCCAAAGGTGTAGGGGTGGTGGGAGGGGAAGGAGAAAGGGAAGAAGGGAAAGGAAAAATGATGAGAAATGGAAATAAAATGGAAATGAAATCTATGTAAATAGGGAAGGGCGGAGCGGGTGAAGGGCACACAGGTAATGGGGAAAAAAATAAGAACCAAGTACATCATGTACAGGTACAAGCACCCAATGATAAATGTAAACGTGTTGTATACCTAAAATGTACCAATAAAAGAATTTTTTAAAAAATAATAAAAAAAAGAAAGATGATGGCTGAGTCTTCTGGGTCTCCCTTTTGACCTTCTACCTTCCTGTTCCTATCCAATCCCCCACAGCGCATGCTATATGCCAGCAGCTGAGTTCAGGTTTACAGGAGTGAAGCACATTTTACCACTAACAGTCCTGAGAGAGCCAAGGGCAGAGATAGGTAAGGAAGAGCTCATGTCTAGTATGTTTTGCCTTGTATCCCGACACAGCTGCCAATCCCATGTTACGTGTAGAAAAGGTAACAAGAAAGCACTGCAACCTTATGTGCAGTTCAGTGTTGAAATGACAGGCAGCAGTGAAGCAGGACTGTTTTTTAATTCGTGAAAGGAACCATTATTAATACAGCAGCTGCCACTGAAGAATTGGAGTAAAATCCAGAGTTGTGTGTGCACCGTCACTCAGTCAAGCAACTGTCACACGAGAGTCAAACAACACGGTGACAAAGGTACCTGTCCGACTGTTTGGAATCCAAAGTTCTGATGGCTGTCGGCTGAGGACACACAGCCCTGAAATAGATTTTCTATGGCCCTCTTAAGACCTCAGAGCAGCAAAGAATGATCACCAATAGTGGAACATCAACTTCCAAAATGCAGGTAATAAACGAAGATGTAGAAAAATAACCAAGCTCCAAAGTAAGCAAAAAATGGTGAAGAAAAGCTGTGAACAAGGCACCATTTGCACTTAAAAACACAGAATAATTCCTGTCACATAATTCTGATGAATTTGAGGAGAAACTGATATCCTCAAACTGCTGATGCCAGTATAAACTATCCAAACCTTCAGAAAGAAAGTAAAGAAAGTAGTCATTCTCCTTAATGTCAGCATCCCACTGGTAAAAGTCTGAGGGTAGAAAATAGCTCCAAAGAAAATAAACATGAATGTGTCCCTTGTAGCATTACTCACAATAACAAAAAGTGGGAACCACCTCAGTATCCAACACAAGGAATATTCTTTCCAAGAGACCTTCACTTTAGAATCCTTCACCTTACCCTGAGTTATTATTTACCTTACCTTTAGTTACTTTAAGTCATATTTGTGGATATTCTAACAATACATGGGGAAATATCCAAACAGACATAGCTCAAAAAAGAGTAGAGCAATGGAATAAGAAGAGATTTAATTTGAGTAAGATTTTTATATGACATTATCTTTTAAAGGCAATTATTAATAAAGTCAATTTCAGAAGTTTCTGCCAGTTAACCAGCACATGGTGATACTACACAAAAAGAAAACTTAGACCACTGGCCCTAATAAGATCAAAGAAGGACGGAGAGTGTACAGCGTCCACAGCTGCTCACATGGAGAGGCACTTCAGACTGCACTCACCTGTGGAGCCCGAGGCTTGTAGGGAGAAGTAGACTCCAGGTCAGCTAAGATACTGGTCAAAGAGTTAATCTCAGCATCCAGGCTAGAGCGTCTCTCCTCAAGGGTCTTCCCTCCAGGATTTCCCTGCCAAAACAACACAGATGCGTTAAAAACAAATAAAATGCCACCGAAAGAATTACAAGTTCAAATTTCTTAAGTTACTCTTAAATTTCTTAAGTTACACTTAAGTTATATTTAAGGTACCTTTAAATTTCTTAAGTTACACTTTTCTTCTGCATGTCTTTTTTTATAAAAGCTTTTTATTGAATCTCCTTGGGTAGTCTGAGGTAGAATTATCCCTTTTTTGCCAAATGGGAAAACTGAAATATATGAGGTGCTCATTCTAAGGCCATGCAGTCAGACACTCTTTTGATGAAGATACAAATAAAGGAAAATAGATGTTTCCATCCCTGCACTCAAGGGCAAAATCAACTGGGGAGGTGTAGCAGGATCTCTGCATACAGAAGCCACTGCAAAAAGTGGTGATACCTTTTTGAGCAGCATTAGACAAGGAAGGATGATGCATAGTCCAGAAAGAAAAATCAGCAACTACTATCAGTATGTGTGAGAGGAAGAGAAGCAAAACCCAAGCAACTTACTCAACACGGAGCAGAAAGAACCACTCAGAGCTCAGGGCACAGAGACACAAAGAGAGCAAGCATAGTGAGCTGATGAAACTGGAGTCTGTGGATCTCATATGTCAATGCCCATGACAACCGTACTCAGAATCAACGATGGGAGACCAGAGGGTAATGATGCTACCACAGTGTGTTTCCAGGAATAGTGTGGGGTCTGGGGAAAACAAGCAAACATTTTCCTAAAGTTTGAGGAAAGGGGATAGAAAGTGAGGTGGCCCCAGCATTGGAAACAGGATGGAACAGAAATAATCCTTTAAGTTGACAATATAGTAATGATCATCCTGTAGGGTACAAAAGTCTCTTAAGACTCTATCAAGAAACCAAAGTATATTTTAAGCAAGCCAAAACTGGAGTGAAATAATGGGTATTTACTGTAATCTTAACTCTACTGGGTTTGACAGAGAAGGACAAATATCAGGAGAGTGTCTCGTATCTGCAAGAGCTTAGAAAAGGCACTAGCCAAGGAACTAGGATATATTTAGTAACAACAAAAATAGGCTGCCCTGATGGACTAACATTAAATCTTACAACACTTCAGGTAAACCTGCCCTTTTAGTGCATATGCGACACCAGACATCATCTTAAGACCACTAGCTTCTTTCTGCCTAAGGCCTTGCTCACTAAGACACTTTCTCTGAGTGCAATTTAAGTCTGCATAGTAAAGGCCCTTAATAGGACCCGGTGCATTGACCAATCTCTTTTGAGTTCACTCAATGTGAGTTCATCTCTCCTTGATCTGACTCATTCCAGACACACTGGTAGAATCGGGCATCTATGAAACTGTGGCCCAGCTCCTGAAGCCAAACCTAGATTTCTACTTTCCTCTTCAGCCATTTCAGATCCCTGTTTGTGAGCTGTCTTTCCACATGGGGACCTTTGATCACGTTATCTAAAGCATCCCACTCATGCTTTTCTCATTCTCGATATAGTGTAATTCTTCTATGTCACTGTCATTTCACCCAATTTTAATTTACTTTTCTAATAATATCTATCACTACCACCATCAAAAAACTAAATTTTATGTGCATTCGTCTGTTTCTGGACAGCTTCTCCCCTAGCATAATGTAAATTTAATGAGAGCCAAAGGCTGTTTTATTCTTTAGTGCTTCTCCAGAATCCTGCTAAGGGCCTAACCCATGTAAAGGTTCAATAATTATTTCTGAGTCAATAAATTAATTAACAACGATTTTGTCATAGGTTAAGCCAGTAACCACTTTCTCATCAATACCTTTTGGGTAAAAGTGAATGTAGGTACAAGAGGAAGCCACGGATGCTCCAGCATATGACAAAAAAGGCTCAGTCCATGTGCACGTGTGTGTACAGTGTGTGTGTGTGTGTGTATGTGTGTGAGGTTAGGTGGCTTAGATTCCAAGGATGAGCTTGTGAAATTGTGAGTTTTTCCTCACCTTATTTGCTCCAAAGTAGAAAAGTAATGGTACAATGAATGAGTTGTCTTATTTTGCAGACTCTGAAGTTTTCTGTTTTCCTAAACTTTTAAGGCCAGTGGGGGCTTTGTCTGAGAAATAGACTTCTTCAAGATGCTGATGTTTCTACCATAGGACATTGCATCTTTATCTCAAAGGGTACTAATAACTATGAAAGGTGCTGGGTGTAGTTCAGTAGCTGGCTGTAGCTCACAAGAGTAACTGCCTAGTATCTGTGAGGCACCAATCTCCAGTTGGAAAGAAAGAGAAGAAGGAAGGGAGGGAGGAAGATAGGAAGAGAGAGAGAGAGGGAGAGAGAGAGAACACAATTGGATGGAATGAATCCAAGTGGCAAAATATTTGCCCTGCATGTGAGATGAGGTGCTGGGTTTGATTCCCACTGCCTCCAAAAAGAAAGAAAGACAGAAAAGAAAGAAAGAAAGAAAGAAAGAAAGAAAGAAAGAAAGAAAGAAAGAAAGAAAGAAAGAAAGAAAGAAAGAAAGAAAGAAAGAAAGAAAGAAAGAAAGAAAGAAAGAAAGAAAAGACAAAAATCAAAAACATACAAACAAAAAACTATGAAATATGGCAGAATTATAAAAAGATCATTTTCACATATAAACTGCATACAAATATTCTGGATAGTGGGTCTTGCCACTGCAGGGACAGCATAAACATGGAATTTTATAAGAGTTCTTACACAAACTCATAGGCAGCACAAGAGTGAATTGGAATCGTGAAATTCTTCCCTGGGCCATAGTTTATTCATCTATAAAATGAAGAGAATTCCACTTGTCCTACCTAACCCAGAGAGATGCTACAAGATTTAGATAAGAAAATGGATGGGAAAATACTTTGTAAATTATACAGTGCTATAATTATGGTGATTTTCATAAATAGCATTAATTATGGCAACGAGTAACTATAAATTAATAGGAATAATACAGCTATTGTTAATTATTCTTCTTCTTAAGGGCAGCATCATTCATTAAGTGTTCCCTTGGGGTACCTTGGAAAAGACAGGATATAATCAGGTCTTCAACATCTGTGCTTTACTCCAGCAGAAAGTACATCAACTGCCTGTGTCCATGATATCTAACCACAGAGTCTTAAAAGTCACTAAATTACCCTGAGGTATACAATGAAACAAGTAATTATGGTGTGCGACCAGCCCAGGCTTGTAGGACTTCAACTGGCTTCTAGATCCTTATTCTCCCTTCTAAACTGGGATCGTTCCTCATTTTCAGTTTCTCAGATTAAGCTGATGCAATTTATTAACAAGTTTCAGACTAACGCTGTGGGATTTTGCATGAACAACCACCCCCATGCCGCTCTACTTTATGGTAATAGCTTTGTTCTACATTTTAATCCCCAGTGTGAATAAGAACGGGACTCTTTCTCACTCTCAATGATCTATTTTATGTCTTGGTTCAAATAACTGAAGTCCTGCACAAGTTCCCACACCAACTCTTCTCTTGGTGCTCTCCTCTACTCTCTTAGCATCTTTAGATTTATGGAGAATCTTGTCATACTTAGTACTTTATATTTAATGCTAGAAACCAGTCCTATTATGAGATAATAGAATTCTATGGATTTACTAATATTTCTTCTCCAATACTATATATATTCTGCCAGTCACCTGATGATTAATGCCCTGCCACAGGGCAAATAACAAGAGTTCCTTGCTAACTTTGCTTAATGTTATCTTCTAGATACAGTGGAGCCTCAAGTTCTGACCGCCCTGACTTAAAAACAACTTGTGTTAATTAGGTTAAAGGAAGATTCATCTGCCTCTTGTTATCTATAGCATGTACCCAGGCAAACATCCAGATCTCAGCTGTACTGACTTAATTATAATCAGACTTCTGAAACCAATTGAGTTCATAAGTCAAGGATCCACTGTATAACAGGAACTGTGACAAAACATTCATTGTTACAGTAACAATTTCCACACTCTGAATAGACACTTCCACTGTCCATGTCTGGATTCTCCCCTCTAAAAAGTGCATGCAAATAGGTCATCTATTATAGGGATGGATTCCAAGAATTAGTACAGAGGGGATAGGATAGGTAGATTGTGCAAAGAAGAGAAAGCCAATCCCAAAGTTTTACATGGAGATCTGCAACTAAGTCTCCTTCTGGGGAGTCCTATAAAATACTCCTCAGATCTTCCCAGCTGAGGGATGGAAAAGTGGATATTTATTATTATTACCATGATGAAGATGACGACGACAATGATAATTACTACTCCTATTTTCAGGATATGGCTCTCCATTGGTTTAGATTTATTACAGAGTTTTTCAGCTCCGTCCTACCTGTCTCAGGAGGCAGAATGGTGGTACAGAAAAAAGTAAATGAGGACAGGTGCTACCAGATCATACATGTTCAGGGCTGGTCACTCTAGCAATGGCCAGTACCCAAGAATGGGATGAGGCGGTGACCACTGTGGGACAAGAGCTGCCTGATGGCTGTCTCTTTCATCAACAGCCACAACTTCCTCATGAATAAAGCACTCATAAGATGTCATCTGCAATAAATATATACACATATGTATTATAAATTCCACAAATACATAGGTGTAATAAAGGCTCAGCTAACCACATTTGGAGCTTATTATGGCATGGGCATTCACACTTCTCAGTGCCAGTAGCAGAATTACAGTGATGACTTCCCCCTATAAAGATATGAAAATAAGATATAAAACAAAAGCCCCAAACCAAAGTATTCATTCAGCGTGTGAATGGAATTTGAGGCCATTTCTAAGAGTCTGACTTTAGATGAGTCATTTTTAATCTAAAATATTGCTAACCCACTAACTCAATGTAAAAAAAACAAAAGAACTAGAGTATCAATAATGGGGCTATGGAAGGGAATTGTTAATATGTGTGTATTCATTTATTCATTCTTTGTATTGAAGCACTGCCTTTAAAAGGCCTTACAGGAAAGGTGGATACATAGACAATAAACACTCATGCTCTTTTCACCCAGATTCACCAACAGTCACCATTGCACAACACTTGCTTTCTACTACATAAATTCTATTTGCTGTTACAACTAAACTATTTGTAAAATATTATAGAAACCTACCTTCTCCACGCATATGCATGTCAGCTTCCAGCTGCTACTTTTTTGATAGCATATCACTTCCAAAGAATTTGACATGGATGCAATAATATCTAATATGCAAGCATTTTCAAATTTCATCAGTGATCCCTTATCTATTATTGTTAATTTCCATAAAATATCTGCTCAAAGATCATACATTGAGGTGACATGCCTTTTTAGTCTCCTTTGATTTAGAATAGTATTCTAGCTTATTTCTGTTTTTCAGGCCAGGTATCTTACAAGCTCAATGATCTGGCTTTGTCTGAGGATGAGATTCAGATCAGACAAGTCCGGTGAGAATATTCTATGTGTGATTTGTGTCTTTCTCACTACTTCACATAAGGAAGCTCATGAAGTTACCTGGCCCACATTTTGCGGTGCCAAATTTTGAAGACTGAATTAAGGCAGTGTCCACCAGATTTCAACAATGTAAAAGTACCTTCTTTCTTTGTAAGTTAATACATTATCTGGAGTTTATATTTGAGATTCTGCTAATAATCTGCTCAACATGAACCTTTCATTCAATGGTTTTAGCATCCATGAATAATCCTTGCCCGAAATGATTATGGCTTTAGTGGTTACGAAATGATGAGAGCATTCATTATTTATCAATGGAAATGAATGGATCTTGGCTTGAATAATAGCAATTTATTTGTTAAGTATTTATTTCTTTTTAGGCTAGCATAGCAAGCTAACTACAAGGTCCTTTGCTATGAAACAAAGTCAGGAACCTATTGATCAAATCAATGTTGTTAAAAAGCGAGATCTTGTTCAGACTACTAAGGAAAACAAAGCACTAAGAACCATTTCATTAAGAGCCAGTCCTATCATAGAAAGTTTATATCCTAGAATTTTAGCCAACATTCAATGTCACATTTAAAATGTGCATGACCCCAACTTAATTTTCAGCAGCCTCCAAAAAGCGGTAGACATATCATACTGGCCTATCATGGAAGAGAGGCCTGGAGGGTCAAAATTTTATGTAACTATCAGTCACAGAACAAAGAAACCAACCAAATAATCTTCAGCAAAAACTATGTTACACGCACTGAAATGTGATTTTTTAATAAATCATGCTTCACAAACCTCAAGTAACTCCCAAGGCTTACCTCAAAAAGGAGTAAGAAGGGGATCCCCGACTCTAAACATGGTTGGACATTCCCTTTGTGATTCATTATAAAAAGAAAACCTTGCCCTTATAGTTTAGGAATACAAAGCTACCTCAAGCTAGGGAAACCAGGAAGGCAGTAACATGAAACAATACATTATTTTTATATATAATCTAGATTTTCTTTTCACTGATATTTAAGCTTAGTAGCACAACGTGAAATTCACTAAATTTTTTATTGTGTTCAGTAAAGTTCATTTTTGCCTTACAACTACTACCAGTAGAATAAAAAAAGATGCTGTTGGCAAAAGAAGTTAAAAAGGTATATTTCTTATAATAATAGAACAAAGTATATATCTAATCTATCTATTCTCCAATTATCAATCATCCATTTCTGATGAAGCTAAGGACATGATCAATATATTTTACTTATATTTAATTAAATTATCTTCTCAAAGTTTCTCTACCACAAAAACCATAGTAATAAAGGTTGTAGGATGTGACAACTGTATCTGACACTTGCTCGCTTCTTTTGATCATAAGCTCTCTGCATTCTTCATGCAGTTTTTGGAAGAAGTAAATGAATTCACATGTGTAAAGTGCTGTACACATAATAAGTATTCCATAAATGTTAGCTACAAAGTTACTGCTTCAACCAGTCACAAAATAAAAGCTTCAGTTGATAGTCAACTGAGTGTGTAACTTTTAAAAGTTTTTTGATCAATAGACAAGTCTATTGCTGAGGGACTTCAGTAGACACAGTTCCTATGTACTGAAACATGTCCAAGGATGCCAGGAATTAACTGTGAAAAATGTAATCGTAGACCAGTGATTCTGCAAGAGTAGACAACACTGAAGCACCTGCAGGGCTTGAAGTCCTAACCCCAATTAGGACTCTCTTTCCGTAGTCTGGGGCAAGGCCCAAGATCTTTACTTTCCAACAAGTTCTTAGGTGCTATGGACGTTGCTATTTTGAGAACAACCATCCTAAGTGAACAGTGAATGTTTAAAGCAGAGAAAGAGTATTTTCAGAGTGAATATATATATATATATATATATATATTTATCTTTAAACAATCTATGTTAGATCACATTGTTAAAGATGCCATGACAATTTCAATAGGCAATTCTAATATTCCAAGTAAAAATGGAAATATTAACACTCCTGATAAATATAATCACCATAGGTTTAAAATGTAAACAGCCTCATTACACTAATTCTTGTGACAGTAAACTGAGATAAGTAGCATTCAGTGATGAGCATTATAACAAATATGATGTTTTATCTAATAGGAATGTGACTTATTAAATGAATCCCAAAATGCTGCAAGTTAGGGGAAAAGAAAACACCTTAGTTCCTGTGCGCATGTGCATTCCTCCTCCTACTTGTTTAGCTGATGTGCTTATCAAAACCCACTCACCTATCTCATTAAGCTTAGTCTCTCCATGAGGACAGTACAATAACTCTGCTGATTTGATGACTTAACTCTTTTTTGTTTAATTCTCTGTGATGCCTATGTTCATACAAAGTAACTGCCATTGCTGATTCATGTAGGTGGCTTTTCTCTCGGCTAATCCTACTCTGCGTTACGTAGTATACAGTATAAAGAAGGCACGCACGCCAAGAGCAGGAAGTTTACAGAGCAGTGGCAAACGTTCCTTGTACCTCTGTGCCTAGGGATAGCACATATATTATGTTCTTTGAAACTCTTTACAAAACCCTGTAGAGAAGATAGAAATTTAAAAACAACTCTCTTTCCTAAGAAGCCTAAAATACAGTGCTGCAGAGAAAACATTCAACTTTTCTAGTATGCAAAATGAGACCCAATTCCAGTTCTTGTGACTACCTAACATCACCTGTTCCACAGGTTAAGGGCAGTGGGGAAACATGTTTCAAAAAGCCACTTTTGCAGCTAACATGATGGCCTTCACAATCTAGAAACATCAGCAAGCAAGGTTTTTCATAGATCTAGTGGAATTGAAGAAACCAAATCAAGATAAAACCTAACTACTAGCCTTGATAAATGCTTCCGTTTTTTTTCCCATTCATGTTCTCTTTCTCTAATACATTCACCCAAAGTTGAAATGTTTAGCTAACTGACATCTTCTTTGAAAAGAAATGTCCTACCCTCTTCCTACCTTTGCTGCTGACAGACCCATGTTCTGGCCCATACTTCTGGACACTGAAGCCCACGTGAGGCAAAGCTGAGCACCTGACCTAAGGTCTGCAAACACACTAGTGAACCCAAGTTTTGGCTTGCGACAAAAAGATGAGATTAGAAAGCTGAACTAAGAAACATGAAAGAAAATCGCTGTAGGGATGAGCTAGGCTGGTGACCAAACAAAAGAAGGATGCTTGCTGTTAATTATTAAATAACGGTGTACAAAAATAGGAAGCCTTTCATTGGAAACAGGAGAATAATGGAGCTGCAAATAACTCAGAAGCAGAATAACTGAGGAGAGGATGGAAAGGGGGAAATGAGTGAAAAGAAAGATGGCAAGAGTTTAGCAACTAATTTCCCTCGGACCCTGACACAGGACTTCATCCTTCAATTCTATTTTTCTGAGATGTTCTGGAAGAGCACCATCAGCCTTCTTGAGGCAGCCAGCGCATGACTCACTCATTCACAGAGGTGAAGCCGGAAGCCAAGGTTGCTTGTGACATCATCCAGCAGTTACTTTGCTGTTTTGCAACTATGAAGATATTAGCCTACCAGCTCCTCTTTTATTTTATAACCGCTAATAAGAGATGAAACTATAATGACTTCTCATGACATGTTTGCCATTACCTTTGCTGTACAGCTACAATCAGACCGAACCCCCAGAGATAGGTCAAATAGAGATTAAGGCAAGTGGGTTATGAGTAAGGCCAGGGACATAGGTCAAGTCATCTCCATGTATACACAAGCAGCTCACTGCTCATTGCTCTATTCACATAAGAAAGTAAAAGCAAATAAAAAGCAGCGAAAATGTTCACTTTTCACTTTAATTCCATACTCAATGAATTATTTCTACCAAAGTACAACTATTATAAAAAAATCAAAATATATGTTTAATCCACCTCTTACAATTAAAATATAGGTAAATTTGCATGAAAGATAGTTCTAATGTGGAAATATAGAGAGAGAAACTATCTCTCCATCAGTAAAATAAGGACCGCAAAAGTAGCCACAAGAAGACATTGACAGTAAGATAGATATTTAACAACCCTCCTTAAGTAGTAGGGATATCTATCAAAAGTGAAAGTATACATGGAACCTCATTATTTGAAATATGAAAACAGAGCTTCTTTGATTGAGGTACCATTCAACGAAGACTAAGTTTCTAATAAGGGTCCTCCCCATCTCCCTCAGCAATGTCCCCTGAAACACCTGTATGAGAGAAACTATGGAAACCACTGCTGCAGATTGTTGAGGCCAACTCTACAGAAAGAAATGGGCCCTTGAGGACCCCCTAGCCAGTGAGTCCACACACATGGGAAAGACATCCATGTGAACTATTTATCTGTAAAGATATCCAATAAAATCATCTAGGATCATCAAGAGTTTTCCATGATCATTTATATAATAACAATTGACATGAAAAAATACAAGCAATAGTTAAGTTTCAAGTGGCAGAGGAAAAATATACTTTGGCTTTGCATGAAGGAAATTTTCACATTTGAAGAAGTTAGGAGGGCACACAGTAATTCTTTAAACCTATGAGTTAAATAGACTAACATATTTTTCTTTGGGTACCGGGGATTGAACTGGGGTCCTTGCGCTCACAAGGCAAGCGGCAGAACCACTGAGCTAAATCTCCAGCCCCGACTAAAATATTTTTGATCCTCACTGCAGTATGCAATAGAAAATAAAGAGTATCAGGAAATGATGGTCTTGAATTTATTTTAAAACTTCATGGAAGAGTTTTTATATTTTGCATTTTTATAACATAGGACAATTGCAATGAGAAATGATAAATTTTAGAAACCACTTTCACACATTCCCCAATTTTTGGATATTTAGGAGTTTGATGCTAACTTCAAATATTGGTTCAGTATTCTCAAATCATTTTTTATTCCTATGGACTCTTTCGATGACCTCTCAAAATATTACCAAAATAAGAAACCAAGAAAAAGTGTTTGGTTCCCATGTCAAATATCCATGCTATGCAGCCATGCTATGCAGCCAGAGGTATAAAACAAAGCAGATGCCCTTGAAATGGACTTGTAATGGGAATAAAATTCCTTTTAAGCATCTGTGGCTCTGATTCTATGGACTAAGCACCACTCATCAGAATAAAGGGTGTTTGAGAAGTGATTATAAATGATTAGTATAGAAAAATAATTCAAGCTCATGATATATTAGATCTAGAAGGGGAATTTAAGTGGCTATTCTAAATTTCTCCTATTCAGATAATAAAATTCCCCCTTAAAAATGATTTAGCTTGTCCTACATAATTGTTGGGAAAAGTGTTGAAACAGGTCTAAAGCCTTGGCCATTCATATTGTGAAACATGTTCAAGCAGTATCTGAAACACTACTTTGACTCATTTTCTCAAGGACTCACTGAATTTAACTCTCACTATGCCTTCCAGATGAGGAAATCCTGTGGAAAAGAGGAACACAGGAATTACCCAAAGATTTCCACTCTCGACCATGAGACAACTGTAACAAAACTGAGGTGGAAGAATCCATCCTCAGGCCAGTTAAAACTGCAATGCAATACTACAGAAATTCCTGTAAGGGAACGTCAGAAAGTCTTAGATTTATAGACCCTGGAGACAGGAAGAACCTCTTCTAGCATCTATTAAGATCCCATGATCCTGCCAAAAAGTAATCAAAGGAAAGGACAGCTTAAGTGATTTACTGGTGGTCAGATGGACGAGTGATAACCGTGGATGCCAGACCTGGACCAATGCTTTGTAGCACCAATTCTCTCACAAAAAAGCACCGTCGAGGAAAAGATAGTAATTTTCTCCTAAGAAACCTACAGTGAGCTAACATCAGAATATGACTGAGCATTTAGAAACGTCAACCCAGAAATGTGATTCTTGTTACCTCTCCAGTGCATGCCCGGAATTATTCTCTGTAGGGAACAGAGAAGTTTATGTCTAAGCAGAGCGGGCAGGGAAGCACTCATCTAGGTTTTTCCTCATGGTTCTGCTGTTCAACTCACTGTCTCCTTCTAAGTCTCAATGGCAACGTGAGAGCTGTGGACTTGACTTTTCTGTTTTCTTCCAGTGTAACACTGTTGCTATTCTAACCCATTCATATAAATGCAACCTATTTGATGTTATGATCTTAAAGTATATTTTAGTTTTTGTTATTATTTTTTCACTTATAGTCACTTAACTGGAGCCAAACTACTCAGTTTCTTTTTAATTTAAGCATTATTTTGACAGGTGAAAATACGGAAGCAATAGAGAAGATACTAAGAAGATACAATCTGAAATACTCTTTTCAAAACTAGGGTCGATGATTACAATTTCATAGAGGAAGCACATATTGTTTTGAGAGCCATTGGCTGATTAGTGGAAATGGAAAAAAAGAGCTAACAGTGACAGAGCAAGCAGTCAGGAGAGGAAAAGGCTGAATACTCATTATGTCTTATCACAAAGGCTTTCAATGGAAAAGATAAAAGAAGAATTATCTAAAATTGCAGGAATTATATTTTCTAGCAATAAAAGATGCATAAGGTCTCTAATAAGCTGCATATGATTATCATTTTCTCTTGGCCAAACTTCCTGCTCCAAGGCAGATGTGGGAGAAAAGCTACGAGCCAACAAAAATCACCAGCCAGCCACCCAGTCGGCTGAACCTGGCCTGGGATACCAGCTACTGCTGGCAACGTGGTGGTGATGGGGTGGGACACATGGCTCCCTCTGCCCCACTCCTGTCAATGCAGAAGTACCTATTCAGTTTCCCCAGCATTCATACAGATTTGTAAACGTTACTATTCCTGTTTAACATCTGAGAATACTAAGGGTCTGAACGGGAAAGAGATTTTCCTAGGATCACTCAGGTAGGAAAGTGAAGATTGGAATTTGGGTTGCCAACATTTCACTCCAAAGTTCTTGCACGTTGCTTGACTCAGGGTGAAAATGTGAAAGGGGAGAAGTCTTGGATACAAGCTTCAAAATGAGACTACAGGAGCCTTTGAGGTTACCAAGAGCTAGGTCATGGCTGTCAGTACCATTAAAAAGCCAAGCGCCAATACTCTCTTTTGCTTTCTGCTTCTCCTTTTAGGAGAGTTTCCATGAAATTTTTCACAAATATTTATTATATATTAAGAATACAAGATCTTAAAGGTCAGAAATAGGAAGAAAAGGAGGAAGGAAGGAAGGATGGAAGGAAGGAGAAAGGAGCTAAGAAGGGAGGACGGAAGAGAGGGAGGGAGGGAGGGAAGAAAGGGAAGGAGGGAAGAAGGTAGATTAAAAGAGAGTCAAGGAAGAAGAGAAGTAAGGAAAACCAGTGATTCTCTGCACTCCGTGTGCTTGCAACTCCATTAGAGAGGATAGTGCGCCCACAGATAACTACATTCAAGGGCCACAGACATAGGGGTTAGTATATGAAGCACAAGATGTTACAGAAAGATAAAAAACGAGACAGAAAGGAGAATGAACAGCCAAAAAGATCAATCCAAGTGAGCTGTGTGGATGCAGTGACATCGAGAAGACCTTGGATGGAATAAAAATATGGAAGATTTTCTATCACACTGGTATAAAGATTTCAGAGCTACACCACAATGAAGAAGGGCACTGGACAAGCAAGCATGTTCCTTTAGGCCTGCAGGTGGGCCAGTCTTCAGCGTATAAGAAGCTTGGCCCCAGTCTAAGTTCCCAATATCTAAAGGATAAACACAGTCCCCATCATGAAGGAGAGTGGGCAGGGTAACTGTATCTTGGGATGTAGTGTTAATGTAGGAAAAACGCATGGTATGAATCACTTATATTTTAGGCAGTGCACAGACAATTTATGTTAACCCTCCCAGCAGGAGTTCCTATTTTTATCATAAAGGGTACCATTGATAAAAAGTGAGTAGGAGGCCATACAAGAAGACTATGGGCCTCACTTTAAGGAGAAAGTGATGCGATTCCTCAAACTACCAGAGAGTGTGACCGGGGCTCACACACATTTCTGGCTTAGAGCCCAGGATTACAAATCAACAAACTGGTGGGACAAGACTCTCGCTTCACTAGGTGGAGGCTAGAGAAATCTAAAGGTGACAGGGAATGATGTTATCTCAAGGCCCACTTATCTTATTTCAACTTAAAAATCCTTTCTCCACTCCAGAATTCTGCTCATGCCTCATTCCAGGCTTTCCTGACAAACAGCACGTTTTTGATAGACGATTGAGAGCCAAGGGATAATCAAAGCTCTGCTGTTCACTAAGCCACAGCTGAGTACCTAGTCCCTAATACAGAAACAAGACATATAACAAAGGGATGAGAAAATGCTGAACTGGGCATTACCACTTTCCTTCACACCACTTCCACAGGCCCAGATAAAATTTTGCTTTAAAATATACTCCATGTAAGCTGGGTTCTAGAAGCTCTGCAACAGCATAATAACCCCAACTCCATAAAGACAACCAGAGGACCAGGCAAAGCTAGGATCAGATTATCTAATCTCCATGCAGAGGCCTTCTGTAAATGTGAGCTGGTGGTATGTTCTATAAAAGGGGGGATTATGGGATCCTAGCAGGTGAGTTTTAGAAGGCCCTACAGCTATTAAAATAAAATGTCCTGATCTCAAGGTAAGGCTAGACTTTGGTAGCCAAAGATAAGTCCAATAATATGGAAAAACATGTGTCTAAGAGAAACTGAGCCTTTTGGAGGGCAGAAGCATCTCAGATGCCCACAAAAGGGTACATTCTCATCTCAGATTTACCAAATCTAAACTTGTGCGTGCAGGGCCTAGTAATCTGTATTTAATGTGCTTTTTTTCCCCCTTCCCTAATTTTCTTTGATGCTAAATTTGAAATCTTCTGACCCCAAATTTGGTAGCATATTGCTTATCCAAGTGCCAACAATAAATGAAACAATTTAATTAAAATCCTGCAACTCTGAACACATTTTAGGAGAATTCTTTAGTAATGTGTTCTAATCCAATTCCCAGAGACAGGAAAAATACCTTTCTCTCATTTGACAGTTATTTTTCTCTCACCCACAGCGCAAGCAGTGCAAACCCAATCACCTTCTTCTCATAAGTAGAAATGGTAAAGATGTTTACCACCTTAAAGAGGTGCTGTTTCCATTTATTGGTGTTTATAAAGTCTTCAGTGTTCTGATAAATCAACTACAAGTTGGCATAATTCATAGCACCCTGTTGGAGCTTAATACATATTCAATTAAACAACAATGACAACAATGGAGCAATATTCACAAATTAGCGTTAATTATGCCAATGCATTATTCTCACCCTACTGACATAATTTTATCTAGGCAGAGCTATTTATGTCTGGAGTCTGTACAGCCCCTATTGTTACTGAGGGGGCAATATTTGCTCGTTATTATCATTTCCTCTAGTACCGTGCACATTACACTTGCAGCAAAATTCTGAATTTTCAAAGGATCTTCTCAATTAATAACTAAGACAAGAAGCAAAGTCAGAATCCTGCAAAATATCCTGGAGTCCTTTCTTCCCAAGCTGCTTTGTACTCTAGTTCTCCTTCTCCATAATCAAGACCACCACCTTTTCTGCATCAATGGACTCCTTGAGTTGACTCGAGCCCTGCTACCACTGCCCCTTCTGATGAGCCACACCACATTCTAGTAAAATTATCCTTCTATATGCTGATGAGATATACCCTTAGATTGCAAAAATTCTCTAAATGGCCTCATATTTACTAAGAAGTAATTCATGTATTTTAATTCGGGGAGCAGCCCTAAAACACTCAGGGAAACTTTTACAAAAGTAGATACTCAGGCAAAAGAATTGCTTTGGCAAAGGACTACAGTGCTATGTGTATCTCTACCTAGTTTTCTCCAGGGGGCAACAATCTGGGAGCTGGCACATCTAGACCCTGAATATGAGGAAAATTACTATTCCACCCCCTGCCTTCCCTGCTCACTGTCTCTCTGGGGCACCAGGGCAGATTGTGCTATACTAAGTTCTGCTGATTCCAGTATCCTGTTCTGCATGAGGCTTTGACATGCATAGCTGAGGTTGAGGAATCTGCTCCTAGGGGGTTTGAGGTTTCATCAAGAGAAAAAGGGGAAACTCTATGTGATTTTATTATTTTCACTACACAAAAAAAATCCCATATTTATTTTTCCCCTTTTTGAAATGGCACTAAGAAAACACATGCCAGACTGCCATGAACACAGGCTACACTTCCCAAACAGTAGCAAGAACTAAAAATACAAGAGCTTGATTTGTTCAAGATGTACATGTAATATGACTTCCTCTCCATTTCCTTTCCCCACCACCCTGAATCAGTGCACAGAGGTGGCACATGCTAAACCCTTCATGTGCTTTTGATATAACAGTGCCAAATGCATCAAAAGGTGATGAACATGGTAGACACTCTGCAGTCTAGTCCCAAAGAACTACTACCAGATCAAAGGATAAATTAATCAATCATCCACAAATATCTGTGAAGTAAATACTGTATATCCTCACAATAGAATAAGGATCATGAGTGACATGGGAATATAAATTGTGATCCACCCTTCAAGCAGTTGCTAAAGGGGGAAAGAACAAGAAAGACATAAGAACAGTACAGGCTTGAGAGTACAGTACTGTGTCACCTTGAACAATTCATTAAGAAATCTGGGGCCCAGGTTCCTCATCACAAGAATGACAGGCTGGATTAGAACCATTTAAATCTGAGGCTTCATATTTGTGGTATTAAATGATTTCCACAGGTCTCTTCCATGATATTTTGAGATTCTGGTATAATAAAATTGGGTAAGTCCCCAATTTCCGAACATTTGAGATGTGAAATTTCATAGAAAAGAGCAGGCCTCAAATTACTAACATTTGTAAATGCCAACCAATTGCAGAAGTAGCTCACGTGCCTGTCAGACATTGTCACAGTTGTGCTGCTGTGTGCTTACTGCACAGTGTGATAGTGTACAGTATCACAGTACTCAATCAAAACCTAGGACATCTGGAAGCAAAAGGAAAAGCAGTAATGATGTGGAGGGGACTGCTAGGAAATGGAAAGCAATGTATGTTGTATATTTGTGTCAAAGGTATGTAAGACTCACTTTGTTGGACATAGTAAGGAATCCAACTTACACATGTTCTCCTGGAACAGAACACATTCCTAACTCGGGGACTTCATATATATCTGTATCTATATATCTATAGCTATAGCTATAGCTATATATTCACTTAAGGCAAAACCTGGGAAGGTACCCTGTAGTTAACTAAGCTCTTAGCAGTAGCAGTTATCCATCGTCCACCTCTCAGCCCGTTGGCAGGTAGCTATGCATGTGTTCCTGGAGCAGCTGGTATAGAGCTTGCAGGTACTAGAGTGGGTAAGAAAGGACCTTGTATTCCAAGTACCAGCGAATCGTGCTCTGATCATTGCTTGAAGCTTCTGACCACAGACATGCCGAATAAGAAGCAGCTGTCATTGTTGTACCTTCCAATCATACTGAAGTGACTTTCTGGGTATTTAAAGGATCACTATTCCCTCTACCTCCATTTTTTACTTTTTCCTGTTTGGGGAGACAAACATTGATGACTAGCACATTCAAAACCAACCACATATATGTAGGAAATCAGAAGACTGCTGCACATGCCCAGAAGGCATAGGATCCAAAAATGCCTAAGACTAAGTTTCCTTCTGAGTTGCTTTTTGGCACAGAAAGGCAGCAATGGAGGTGGGGTGTCAAAGCCTAGAGTTGCAACATCATTAGATTCAAATGTATACTTTAACAACACCAACAAAAAAAATCATAAAACATGCAAAGTAAATAGTACAGTGCATTCAGAGAAAAAAATAAAAGAAAAAAAAAAAGAACCAAAAAAACTGTCCCTAGAAATGACTTGATGTGGGGTATACTTGACAAGACTTTAAAATTACTATTCTAAATATGCTCAAAGAACCAAAGAAAGAAAAGGATAAAATGCATAATATATGTATAGTATATTATATATGTGATGAATGAAATGAAATGGAAATACCAATAAAGAGAAAGAAAGCATAAAAAGAAGCTGAAAAGAAATTCTGGAAGTAAGCAGTATAATTTACAATTACTGTGGGAAAAAAAAATCTGAACTTGAAGATAAGTCTATGCTAATTACTTAGTTTGGGAAACAAAAAGTAAAACAATTGACAGTATGGCAGCAGGACACTGAAACATATGAAGCAGACCAACATATGCCTTGGGGATTGGCAAAAAGACAGAAGGAGGTACAGAGAATATTTTAAAATAACAGCCAAGGTTTGCCAAATGTGATGGATATAAACCTTTAAGAAGCTCAACATATTTCAAGTAAAAAGAACTCAAATAGACAAGCACTGTGACACGTCACAATCAAACTGTCTATAGAGTCAAAGACAAAAAATTTTGAAAGTAACAAGAGTGCAGACAAGACTCATCACATACAAGGGAGCTTTGGTAAGACTATCTTCAGATTTCTCAGCAGACATTTTGCTATCCAGAGTACAGTAGATGGATACATTTAAAATACTAAAAGAAAAAGTGCCAAACAAGAACCCCTACCTGGCAAAAAATGTTCTTCAAATGTCAGAGAGAAATTATGATATTCCAAGAAAAATATAAACTCAGAGTGCTTGTAGACTGGACTTGTCCTGAAAGTCAGGGTAATAAGATTCCTGCAGATTGAATGGAAGGACATTAGACAGAAACTGAAAGCAAAATACAAGCTCAGAGTGCTTGTAGACTGGACTTGTCCTGAAAGTCAGGGTAATAAGACCCCTGCAGATTGAATGGAAGGACATTACACAGAAACTGAAAGCATTATAAAAAAAAAAGTACAGCTCAATAAAGGCAAATGTGTGGATAATTATCAAAGGTAGTGTGTCACTTGTTTTCTTCATGATTTATGCAATTAATACATTTTAGAAATCAGTTATAAACCTAAAAGCTAATATTATTATGGTACATTTATCAATATTAAATAATAATCTTGAATTCTTTGTAGAATACTAAAGTAAGACAAACTTGATCTTTTATTTCTATTTGTAGCCCTTTACCCAAATCAACAAAAAATGTGTCATTTTCAGATATTTGAAGATTCACTGTATATACCACTTACACAAATTTCCAATAAAATTACTTAATGAAGAGGACCCAAGTTCAATCCCCAGTAGCCCCCCCCCAAATTACTTAATGAAGTACTGCAGATAAAAAAGAAGAGAAAAAAATGCAAGGTGAGGAATACAAAAAAAGAGAAAGAAATATCAAATAAAACAAATGCAGGACTATGAAAAGAAAATGTTACATCTTAACTAGTACTAATGTGGCTATGCAATGTATCTCAAGAAATGATTATTAAAAGAGAGGTGCTGTAAAGTTAAAAAATGTAGAAAACATTCAAAAAATTATTTTATTTGGGATGAAGTTAGAAGAATACTACATACAGTTCATATGGTGTATATACTGGTAGTGAGTGTGTATATACAGATCACAGTTTTTCCTTGAAAAACATGATTGAAAATATTCAATATACATTGTTTGATTTCCTTCTATTCTTTTCATAAGTAGAAAACATGTATTTTTTCATTGTTTTTAACTTATAGTTCCTTTTTAAAAAATGGTATTAGTATATGTTGTAATCCAAAGTAATTATATTCACCTTGAGGAATCAGTTGGTGTTTTTTATAAATAGTAAAAACCCCATAAATATATTTCAACTTCAATGAAGCCAATAAGACTCTTGATGGGAGAGATAAAATGGTATAAAAACTTCTTAGGAGTCAGAAAGAGTAAATGGAAATTTTGTTAACTTTGAGCAAAAAAAAATTTCTTAATAGGTAAGCACAGAAATTCAGGAGCTAAAGCCAAACTAATTTCATTTGGTTATCTCAACATACAGCAAAATACCACAGCCAATGTCCCCATAAGACTCTTTGTCCAGAGATTGACTAATCTTTCTCCTGGGAGAGCATGAATCTTTCTCCTCAGAGAGCATGAATGGGTGCTATATAAGTTTACAGAAATTGGGCTGATAAAGGTTGAGGTTCATTTATGTACATAAATATCTCATTATCAATCCCAGGGAAAGCTTTACTTCTTTGAGGAAAAAAAAACGCTGGGATGTAGCTCAGTGGTAGGGCTCTTACAGAGCAGGTACAAGCCCCCGGGCTTGATAAGAAAAAGGAGGAAGGAGAGGAGGAGGAGGAGGATAATATGGCATTCCGTGAAAAAGTTGAAAATCCTAACTGAAACAATCCTTATCAACTGTAGACCTGCTACTCTCAAACACATCCCTCTCTTCTCATCTGAATATACAACTAGAAGATTATTCAGAGCAAAAAGCAAACTGAAAATCTTTGACTTTCTCTTCTGCAAAGTCACAGTGACCAGAGCCAGCAAGCAGCATGACAATGAACCCATCTATCCTTGCTAAACATACACTGACCTATAAAACTGAACCATAAAAACAGAAGGTTTTCACAAAGCAACCTGCTGCTGCTGCTGCTCCTGCTACTGCTGTTGCCAGAATCACAATCTACAAATCAACTAGGGCTTGCTGACCCAAAATGAACGAGGCTTAGAGCCATGAACAAATAAGCATCTTTTTTAAACAAAGGAATTTATTTAAGAGGACAAAATCTTTATTTCTTATAATGGAAAAACTATGTAAATTTATTACTAAGAGACATTCTATAAATGCTAAAAGAGTCTAGCAGGGTGAAATAAAAGCAACTACATAATAATTCTAAGGTACAAAAAGAAATAAGTAACCTTGGCAATGTTAAACATTAAACATTAAAGGTATAAAGTTAGATTTATTTATAACACCTTGCTTAGTGTATGATTCAAAGTCAACTGTTAAAAAAACCCCATAATTTTAAAACAATGATGGTGGGCATACAATGTTTACAGATGAAATTAATTAAAAACCATGAGCATAAATGAGGGCATTGGGGAACAAAGTTAAAGGACAGTGGTCACTATATAAACTACTGAAATTCAGCTGTCATTAATAGAAACTAGATTGGTTAAAGTGGATATGGTAATTTTATGATTTTATTTTATCTCACTTTACATTTTATTCTTAAGATTTTTAATTGAGAAATAATTATATTTATTTATGAGAAAAAAGTAACTTTTAATCAACATATTTACTAGATTTTGAAACCAATGTCTGTATTTAATGGTGATAAAAAAATAAGCATCTTAATCATCCCTTTGGTATACTTTCATGGGTCAAGATGCCTTTGTATTCTCACCCTATAGAAAGGACATGCACTCCAGAGCAGAGGAGACCTTGTGTTAACCATGCTGCTTTTGTTCTGCCAATGCTTCCCACTGCCCTCCACTCTTAATCTCACTGCCTTGTCTCTTTTCCTTTGCCCTCCTCCTCATACAACAAACAAGCCATGTAAGAGACAACCTCTCTAAGAAGGTAGATCACATAAATCCAGTCCAGCAGCCTATTTCTCGGGGCTCCTGTATACAAGTGCCCATGGCTATGCACTCAGCTCCTCTGTGGCTAGAAATGTGGAATGTGAATAAATAGAAAAATAACTATAGGCCATATATATGTGGCTTAAAACTACTTTCAAAAGAATGGGACTGAATTTGCTGAAAAGCTTTTAGAGGCTGATTGTAAAGCAAATTATGCCAGAGCTTTCTGTTTTTCCTCCTTTCCCATTAATTTCAGGTGTAGTTTAGGTTTTACCATTCTTAGTCTACCCTGAGAACAGTCACTATATTTTTATACACACAATACCTATCTCTTTCCTGGTCTGACCTTTTTAAGACTGTGAGTCACTGGTCAAGAAGGTAAGAAAGAAAATCAGTGTGAGGAAATCGTAAAGGGATGAATTATACTTCATATGAAAAGAAGAAAATTTTAACATTTGGAATAACGAGTGGTGGACAAAAATAGTCTGTTTTCTGAGCAAGAGGGACTGTTGTTACACTCCAGCAACTATAGTCATTTTGCTTAGATGAATAGAAAAGTAGAGATGAAAACCAGAACTATGCAACCACTGGACAGCAAGCAACTAAAATCAAGCCACAGGGCCAGGCCACAACAAGGGAGGCAGAGTGAGGGGTTGTTAACTAGAGGTCATGAACAGCATCAAGAAAAATTGTCGTAAAAGAGGAGGCTAAACATTGGACACCTGAATTGGAAGCCAACATGTGTCAGCAAATAAGTCCCCAAGGGTCTCCTGGAAGTCTACCAAACAACTCAGCATTCTTTTTTTTTTCAAAGTGGAAATATTTTCTTGCTTTAAGTAATTAAAAAGGCAAATGTAGGTGTTCTTACAAAGCATTAAACTGTACAGAAATATACAAAGTAGAAAATTAAAGACTCCATAATCCACTCTTATATAACCAACCACAGAATTACAGGAAGATTTATTCATAAAATACAAAGAAATGTTAATAAATACATGAAAAACTTACAAGATCATTTACAAAAAACAGAAACAGTAAATATGGATTTAATTGGAAATTTTTTTTTTTTAATGGTTCTGGGGATCAAACTCGGGACCTTGCGCTTCCCAGGCAGGCAGCAGAACCACTGAGCTAAATCCCCAGCCCTAACAGAAATTTTAACATAGCCACATTTGGGAGGTGGAGTAAGGCAATGGAGGCAGTATGATGGGTTCGAAAATCCTCCTTTATCCTTTTATCAGTTGACAGAAATTTAGGCATTTTATTGAAGTGCATATATATAAAACAGTAATGGAAAGTAGTTGCTTCTGGAAACAGAATTTGGTATTACAGGCAAAGTAGATAGGTGTGTCCTGTTTGGCTTTAAGCCTTTTAGAGCTACTTTATACTTTATGTATTTTTTTTCTCTTTTCTTTTTGTTTTTTTTTTTTGGTACCGGGGATCGAACTCGGGACCTTGCGCTTGCGAGGCAGGTGGCAGAACTTTTTTGTTTTTTTGAGGCAGGGTTTTGCTTTGTAATTCAGGCTGGCCTTGAACTCTATGTGTAGGCCAAGCTGGCCTGGAATTCATGGCACCCTCCTGCCTTAGCCTCCCCATGTGCTGGGATTACAGGTGTGCGTCCCCATGCTGGCTATTGTATGGAAATTTATAACTTACATATATGTAGACTGGGAGAAAGCTGAAAGAAGATGAAGAAGCAGCCATATTTAAAGACAACATCTTTTTGAAGTTTATTAACAGTACTATTAAATCCCTTATTTTTTCAGTTCATATGAAGTTTTTGTTTGAAAGATTGAATTTATTTCAGAAGTACTTATAAACTTTATAAACTTATAAATTCTACTTGTTTCTCCTTCCCATCTCCTTCTCCTCTTGCCCTGGATCTCTAAGACCCTTTGCCATTTGCGAAAGATCCATCTCTTTTTCCCTTGCTATCCATCCTTTATCATGCTCTTATTAAACTCACAAAGTTTGTACTTTGCCTTACTGAAATTAGAGATACTATATGGTATTTAAATTTGTGTGTCTGATTTGGTTCATTCAAGGTTATATTTTCCAGGTGCACCCATTTTCCTACAAGTGTCTTGAACTTTTCCTTCTTTACTACAGAGAAGTATTCCATTCTGTATAGATATTTTCTTTAACCATTCATCTGTGGATGGGTATACAGGCTGCTTTGAGGATTTATCTATTATAAATTGAGCTGCTAGAAACATCTTTCTATTTATCCTAATAATAATCAACTGCAAAAAAAAAAACCCCAATAGTTTCAGAACAAAGGGTGACACTTTGTGCTTTTCTTCCTCTGTACTATTACTCTTTCTAGTTAATGACCAAAAAGAAAAAAATCCATTCTGCCATCTTAAAATTAGTTTTTCCCAGCCATCAAAGTTCAAATTCATTAAACTTGTTTCTAAAAGTCTTACTTGAATATACACAATTCCAAGTAATTTATTCCCCATCACTAACACAAGACTTAGATTGTGCTTTTGATCAAAGCATTACGACTGAACATAATTTACTATGTCATGCTTTAATTTAGAAACTATGTTCAAATATTATATGTAATATATCTCCAAAACTTGATTCTGAATGCTTTAACTAATCCATTTTTTATCTGGCAGCATTGTCTCACCTGTGAGTCATCCATAAAAGTTTTGTTAAATTGAAAAAAAATGCAAGATTCAAACAATAGACAGTGACTTACATGTATGATCTCAAATTCCTGTGCAAACCTGAAGTTCTAGGAGACATTTTTCCCCTTTAATAAATACTCTAAGGAGTCTAATGTACCTAAAGGCTGGCTGAAAACAAAAGGAAACTGTCCACTTTGATATCAAATCAGAGCAAAGCTAGATAATATTCCCAAGGTTTGAGATTCAGTTTAACCAGGCCTCTGAGGCCAAGTTCTTTTTTTTTTTACTTTTTATTTTTCTGGTACATATTAGATAGTGGCAAATTCCCATATCAGAAAAATAGAGTGAGCTCAAATAAACCTAATGTTGAACCTCAAGCTTCTCAAAAAAGAAAAGCAAGTCAAGCCTTAAACTCATACCAGGGAGGAAATTATAAAAATCAGAGCAGAAATTAATGAAATAGAGACTAAGAAAACAATACAAAGAATCAATGAATCAAAGAGTTGGTTCTTTGAAAGATTAAATGAAATTGACAAACCCTTAGCCAACCTTACCACAAGAAAAGAAAGACTCATATCCATGCAATTAGGAATGAAAAGGGTGAAATCACAACAGATCCTCCAGTAATCCAGAAGATCTTTAATACCAACTTTGAGAATCTGTATTCTAATAAGATGGAAAACATGGAAGAAACAGACAGATTCATAGATACACATGAATCACCAAAGCTGAATCATGGGGCCAAGTTCTAAGCCCTAATCTTTACAATACATATTCACTTATAGAAAAGTGTTCAGTTTTCACTGAATGAAGAGCAAATGAGTGAAGCGGCTGCTCTAGAATCACTCCAAAACTCACAGGCACTGAGGTCAAATTGATCCTGACAGAAAAGCAAACTAAAATCCTCACTGATCTTCTTCCAAGATTTCTCATTTCCCACAAAAATGAGAATTCTTAAAACAAGAATTCTTGACAATACTTATCTACATTTTGCAAAGAAAAAGTTTATAGTATATATCAAAAATTCAGAGAGCCAAGCAAAACTCTAGCAGCACCTGGTTCTTCTCAATGAAGGCAAGTATCCCCAGAACTTTACAGCTCAACAGAGTGTTGAGGCAAAATCAAGTGCTTGAGCCATCTGGTACAGTGGGAAAAGGTCAAGGCCAAATTCTGAAGAGGCTCTGCTGGAAACTACAGAATCCACACTGCTTTGGTCTCAGTTTCCCCATTTCCAAGAAAATATAATTAATTCACTCAGCAAGTACTTAAAAGGACTGTGCCTAGATGCCTGGCGCCAGGGTTTGACTAAATGATCTCTAAGGTCCCTTTCAGACCTGAATATCTTAAAATTCTCATAGTCACACTTAGTAGACATACTTTTGGCTCTGATTTGAAAATCTGGCTGGAAACATAAACAGACTTCGACATAAAAACACACATTTACCAGCTATAATTTTGACTTGGCAACATGAGGTTTCACCAGAGCTGAGAGGAAAATGTGCAAAATTTTTTCCGGTGATCATATTACTTCAGGCTGTCTTATAGTTCATATCTAAAGGTAGTATAAGTATGGCCAGAACAGAGCCAAGTTACTGTTACACCCAAGTTACCATTATCCAACGGAAGGATATGTCCACTTTTTTAAAACTTGCCAACAATCTTCCATATGAAGAGTCTCAAAAATAACACACTCTCTCTACCAGATTTGTCCTTTTCCATTTGGCAAATCCTACTTTATTTTTTATCTCCCTCCCTTCTGTTTTACAGAGAACATAAGCCAACATGGCAACAGGCTTTTTGTTTATTTCCTTCCTCTTCAAAAACAAAGCCATAGCTTGAGTACATTTATCAGAACAAAGTCCACACAGAAAGACACATTTTGTAATTTTATGAAAGCCTCACGAACAAGACAAGGATGGCCACTTTCACCCATTTTATTCAACACAGTACTGGGAGTCCCAGCCAGAGCTATTGGCAAAAAGGAAGAATTAAAAGGCACCCAAATTGGAAAAGAGAAAGTCAAATTGTCCCTGTCTGCACACAATATGATCATATATATCGAAAATCCTAAAGATCCCACAAAACCCTATTAAATTAAAAAACAATTTAAGTATAGTTGCAAGCTCAACATCAATGTCCGGAAATCAACAGTGTTTCTTTGTGACAAAAGCAAAGTATTGGAAAAATAAAATCCCCTTTTTCATAGTTACAGAAATAAAATAAAACACATGAATAAATTTTAACAAAGGAGGTAAAAGAGTTCTACAGTGAAAACTACATGACGTTGATGAAAAAAATTAAAGAGGACACAAGCAAATGAAAAGGCATCCTGTGTTCAAGGGATGGATGGATGGATGGATGGATGTCCTTGGTTGTTGTTTTAAAGAGACTATTTTTTCTATTTTTAGTTTCACATAATAATATTTATTATTACATCAAAATCTCTGTATGTATAGTGTCAGTTTAACAACTTCAAAAAAACTCCATTTTTATGTCATCTAATTATCAAAATTAGATGGATTTAGCTTTTTTTTTTTAAAACTATGAAGACACTGGTACTAAGTGTGGCCTGCTCAAAATTGCTCAAGGAGAATAGCTGCTTGACTAGTTTTCAAACACAAGTCTTCATTCATTAGGTCAAACAACTTTATCAAAACTAAAGATTTTTAAACGCAACAAAATAGTTTCCATAGCAATCCAGGACAGAGAATAAGTGACTCTGTAAATTCTGCAAAGTAAGCAATATGTAAAGAATGTCACATACAAAAGAAGGCCAAAGCTATACAAAGCAAAATAAAGGTGTTTTTTTTTTATATGAGGAAAGTCAATCACTTTTCTTTTGCCAAAGATTCTGCCCCATAAAGTAAATATTAACTTTGTAGAACTCTTGTCTCTACTAACAACCGAATTCTGGAGTTGGTATCAAGGAGCAAAAGGAATACAGAAAATGTGTGCTATTTATGCAAGACTCAAAATTTTTAATAGTATTCAAAAGATCTAGACTCAAAAATGAACTGAAACCTAGTGATTACAAATGGTACTTATTTTGACAGATCAATACTATTAAAAGCTTCTTCTGTTGACATCAACTACATGAAAATCTCCACAAGAAAACCCATATGGTTCATTCCTTCCTCTTCTCCTTCTAGTCTTTGTTTAAATATCATCTTCTCAATGAGACCTTACTGACCATGCTCACTCTAGAAAGCTGTATCCCCTTCCCTGCTTCCCCTAACACCCAATTCCACTGTACACTGCAATGCATACTTTGTTTATATCCATTAATGCACTGACACTTAAGTTCCGTGAGGACAAGCTGTACCTATCGTCCTCATTAGAGAATTTCTAATACTTGAATAATAGCTATATATTTGTGGAATGAATGAGTCATTTCTTCCTTTATGTCTCCTAACCCAATATTTACAGAAAGCAAGCAAAAAAAAAAAAAAAATAGATTAAATTGCATTAAGCACTTCATCCCTATGGCCTTTCTTCCTTTACACTACTTATGGGAAATTTGAAACATGTACAAATGTGGACCGCACGATAGTTATGAACTCGTAGCTGACCTTTTTCTTTTGTCATGTAGTAGTTCTCATTTAGTAGTTTTATACTTTTGGTATTTTAAAGCAAACGCCAGACACTATTCCATCTCATCTGGAAATACTTCAAATATTTCTCTAAAAGACAAGTACCCTATTTTTCGTCAATCTTTCTATACTAACATCATCATACCTAAGAATAAAACAATAATTCCATGATTTTGTTAGTTTTCTATTCTGATATGTATGATATCTTGATCCTAAATGATGGCTCTAGTCATCA
Organism: Heterocephalus glaber; assembly: GCF_053883595.1. Classification (NCBI taxonomy): domain Eukaryota; kingdom Metazoa; phylum Chordata; class Mammalia; order Rodentia; family Bathyergidae; genus Heterocephalus; species Heterocephalus glaber. Next base: position 66,718,304 of record NW_028258324.1, read on the forward strand.
GATACCCATGGTCAATCTAAGAAGAACCTCTAATGTCACTTCTGTGTTCATTCCTAAGTTTCTTTGCAGCCTACACTCTATGGAGCACCATGTTTCGGTATAATCTGTATATATCTGTAATACACACACTTGAACTTACCCAGAAGAGAAAACTCTGATGCTTTTTGTTGTTGCTTTTGTTAGAAAGATGTTGCTGCCAAACTGGGACTCATGGTGATCAAGCAGAGTCTTAAAATACCAGCCTTACTCATGCAGGATGCAATGTTTGTGGGTAGAGGTGGGGGAAAGGCTACAGAAAGGCCTATGTCTCCCTGGGTTAACAAGAAAATATGGACTTTTCCAAGCATTTCTAAAAAATTGCTTTTGGTTTTGAAACAAAATTAGTAGGTAAAAAGATTTCTAGGGCTTCAGAGTATAAGCCAGCATAACTCTGAGACACTTGAGCTGGGAATTCTGTATTAAAGTGCTTTAGCTCCTCGCAAGCTGCAAAGCTCTGAATAGGCTCTGGACAAATGTTTATACACCACAGAAACAATCACTGAATTCATGAGCTTCCAAGCATGGCTTACAAACATGGCTTCAACCATAGCTCTTACCTGCACTTTGAAAACACCTTCATCGAGGGGCGGTGGAGGAGGAAAGTTTCCAGAGCCAGGTGGAAGAGTGCTGGAATCCTCCAGAGGTGGAGGAGGTGGTGGGAGGAAGTCACCTGTAGAAAGGAAGTCACACATGAAGTTAACTGGGATGCAATTTTACAAAAGTCTTTTAAAAGTTACATTTGCTGGCATTATACTCATTTGTATTTGGCTTTGACGTGTAATTTTTTGCCTTGGATAGCAATTATTTCCTATCTTATCTCTCCTCAGTTTAATTAATAGCCTTAACTTTCTGGGGAAGGAGGAACAGATTTGATATTTAGAAGTGGCACAAAAAACTGGTCAAGAGGGGTCAAACACATTTAGCAAAACCAGGAAATGTGCTTGGGTTGGGGAATGGGAATAACAAATTGTGTAAGACTTGATGCTTGCCCTCAATAAATTTATAACCAAGTAGAGGAGGAAAAAGCATGAATACAAGCAGGGAAATACAAGATACAGTGTATGAAAAGTATAAAAAAAAACTTTTTGGAAATCACCATAAAATAAAGCTTATGTCCAGTTGGAAGAACAAGGGAGGCTGTACTAGATTATATAATTGTCCTTGAACTTTACAATATACTGAGCAAGTCCACTCTGGGCAGAAAAAGAGGGGGAATATAAGTTTACCAGTAAAAAATAATTTCAGCAAATGGAGAATAAAAGTCAAGTCATAAAACAGCAAAATATTGGAAAGTAAAATAAATATTAGTAGATGATAAAAATGAGAATGGTGAGGAATATTCTAGTGTGATACACACCTAGAAAAGTTTCAGTTGTATCATGCATGGAAGGTTGTTGGTTAAAATAGAATTTACTAAAGTTTAAAAATGCATGCAGCACCCATGAGGAGAAACTAGAATAAGAATGAGTAGAAATCTAAATACAATCCAAACAGGAAGAAAAGAGGCTCAGCATACCAAGAAAGCCCAACATTTCTGACCACCAAGTGTAGCCGTTGAAAGAGTGCATCTAATCTCTAAAATCAGAGAGCTACACACTTCATGGTAAAGAATCTTTTAAAAGAATTTTTGGGAAACTTTATTGGCAAAAGAAACTTCTTCTTTCAACAGTTTTTATATTTTTCCTCTTTCCTTTTAAAAATAATGTTTTTGGTGTGTTGGAAAAATATTCTCCTCTATGAATAAGTGGCTTTTCCTTGCCTTTCAGCTGTTTAAGATTTATTTCCTCTTGCATAGCATCAGATGTCACAGCATAGATCTTTGGAGAAAGAAGAGTTTAATAATGAAGGAGAGGGCACAGTAGAGAGATGGTATGGTATGTTGGCTTGGTTCTTCTGATACACCTCTGAAATGGTTCACTGGGTCTCCAATGGCTTTATAAACAACTATGTTAGAATCAAAAGAGTAGCCAACAGGTTCCAAATCCAGCCCCTAGCCAAATTCAGACTACCAAGCTGTCAAAAATACTACCTCTAGAGTATTCAGCTTGCAACACTCTCACACACAACTTCTAAAACATACAACAACCCTCTATATGAGTAGTTCTCAAACTTCAGCATTCATCCAGATTTCTGAAAGGTCTTGTTAAAATATAGATCTCTGGGTCACATTCCCATAAATTCTGATTAATTTGGTCTGGAGAACAGTCTAATAATTTGCATTTCTAGTAAGTTCCAAAATGATTCTGATACTATTAGATCTGAGACTACACGTTGAGATTCAAGCAAAATATCATATTATTCCTAATGTAGACAGACAGGATTGAAAAGCTTGAAGAAATTATGTCATATGAATTTTTTTCCATTTCTCTTATTCTTAAAGGTAGCACAAATCTAGAAATATTCTTAGTCCATATTCTTCTTAAGGACCTAGCTCTCAAAAATACTTATTAACTCTATGAAGTTTTTATAAACACTGGCTACATACTAGAATCACCAAGGAATATTATCTAAAAGAGCTGATGCTCATACTCTATCTTGTACCAATTCAATCACAATCCTGGGGATATGGTAACAGGCGTGGAGAGAGTAGATAAGGGACCAGTAGTCCTTGAAAATCCAGGGGATTCTAATGTGCAGGCAGGATTGAGAAGTGCATTTGGCCACAGAGTGCATGAAAAAAATATTGAAAAGCTGTTAAGTAATAAGAACTGTCACCAAGTATTTTTCTGCCTTTAAAAGCTATAATGCATGGCAAGAACCCATGCAAAACAGACTTCAGCAGTGAGGCAAAGAAAATCTAAGGTGCTGAAGACATGACTACTAAATTGAAGTTCACAATCTAATATGCAGGTTCAAATGCTCTATCTGGACCTGTATCTTTCATGGTCACCTTAAAGAGGATTTCGGAACACACTTTTAATTCACCAGATTCTGTTATGTCATGAGAATTGTCAGAGTATCAGATAAAACTGAATGACATCTTGGAGATCATATTACAAAAGGAGAAACAAAGGCCCACAGAAGCCACATGAATAACCCAAAACATCACAGCAAATTAGTTTTGAAATGAAAAGTACAATTGCCTATCTCTGGGGTTCCTTCCAACTCTATTCTTCTTCACCCTATTTCTCTAATAGAACATAGTGAGGCATGACTGATGGTAGTCTGAGAAGGTGAAAATGAACAGAAAAGGAAAATGGAATGCATGTTTCTTAAAGAAATAACTTAAATCCAACAGACATCATCACTCTGGGCAAAATTAGACAGTTTTCTTAAAGCCCTAGTGATAACTTCGTCATAATTATCTCCTTTATTTAGATCAGTTACTAAGTCAGATCAAAATTTTCCGTTATTCCAGCTTAACCATCAAAGGCTTCTTACAGCATTGTGTAGTAGAGCTCACATGTGAAACAGATGTAGAATGGAAATGCCTTCAAAATAGAAATATGGCAAAAGGAGAGAAAATACGTTCTTTGGAGGGATGGAAGAACAAGTTGGAATAGTGGACTGAAACACTCTTTAAAATGTCTTACATCAGACTAAGAGATATAAAAACACTTATAACTTATCATTTTAATAGACAACATGGATTATATTGCTTTTCAATAATATCAACACATATACATATGTATTATCACGGAGAATGTTTTGAATAGATTTCCAAGAACTTGATAACACCTAGTTGCTTCCAGGAAGCCAAATTTTTCAACTGAAAAATAAGAATGAAAGGAAATTTTACTTTTCATTATGCAAATGTTAATGTCATCACTTGACTCCTTTGTGTTTTTTTCTCCTGCTGCAGAGTAGGATAAGGGGGGCTCAGTTTCTCATCATCTGGCCTTGAAAAAAATCTTAAACTTGCAATTGAAGTTTGGCTCACAGCACTCTTAAAGGTACAGAAAGTAGCCCTGTCTTTCTCTGAGGCAGGATTATACTCAAAATACCACAGGCACATAAAACAGAGATATTTCCATCACTTAGAAAAATGTCATTTCAAAATGTTCAATTGAGTATAGTTTTAAAAACTCCCAGGCAATGCTGTGATACGACAATGGCCAAGAGAACAATTGAGGATAAATCTTATTTAATGCATGACCTCTCAAACTTCTCAGCCTATTGACTCCACTGCCTGTAACTACGCTAGGAAAGAGATGGCTCTCATTTATCCAATAGGTTGTCTGTATGCCAGATGAAGCACTTTCATGCTCTATCCCATTCTACTTCTGCTCTTCTCTCTGACAAGAAGAGACTGCTGATCTGAATGATCAGCCTCATACTCTCAGGTCTCAGTTACATTTAATTTATATATTTAGAGACAAAGTCTCAGTAAGGTGTCCATGCTGGCCTCTAACTTGCAATCCTCTTGCCTCAGCCTTCTGACTAGATAGTATAACAGGGGTGCACCATTGCACCCTAGTTTTAGAAAAAACCTTCTATCTTATACTCCTAGTTCCAGTGCTATACAGCATCTGGTTTGCAGGATAGAACAACCAGCTGTTGTCTGAAACATTCTTCTTGACTCCAAAGAAGAACACCAAGATACCATACCACATGCTCCCAAGCCTATAACTCACTGCATTTACTGGCTCCTGAGAAGAGAGGACGCGATAAAAAGCCTGCCCATTGCAAAAGCCAAAGTCTGTGCACCATCTTAGTGCAACTACATATCTCTGTCCCAAAGAGAGACCAAGCACGAGTGGAAGCATTAATAAAGCAGCACCACTATTCCTATTTTGTTCCTGTTCTTTGAGTCTACAACCCTTTGAAAGCTCTCTGGGAGAATGTTTATTATGAAGACAAGGCTTGGGCTTTCCAAGTTACCTGTCCTTGTGGTCACCACAACAATGACTGCCCCTGCCTCCCATAAATGATACACAAGAAGGGACGTGACCTTGGCTTTCACCGTTTTGGGTCTCACACTAGACATCCTCAGATGCCAGGTACTTATTAGGCATCGCTGCGCACTACAAAATTAACCTTTTTATCATTCTTCCATTTTTATCTTCTGCTGCTTAACTGAGAAACAAATTGTTGATTCTGATAGTACTTAATTTTCTAACATTATACCACTGAAAAAAAGGACCAAGATTAAAAATAATGATGACAAAAATGAAAAATATTTGAGGTGACAGATACATTAATCATCCTGTTTTGATACTATAAACATATATATCTATCAAAACATCACATTACACACCATTATAGGAATTTGTATGATTTTTGCATCAATTAAAACTAATAATTTAAAAATATTGATGGTATAGCGAAACCAATATGTTTATATGTTCCCAGTAGGAAACCAGTATGTTTCTATGTTCCCAGTAGAAGTAGGTGTGATATTAAAGTTTCTCCAAGAAAATCTGTCAAAAGGTATCAAATCTTCAAAAATATTTATAAACTTTAACTTGCAATAAACATTTCATGAGTTTGTTTGTTTGTTTTGCAGTACTGGGGATTGAACCAAGGGCCTCACAACACACCAGGCAAGCACCTGCCACTGAGCTACAGCCCTAGCCCAAGGAATGCCCCTTCGGATGAATTTTCCTATTATGAAGTAACCGAAAATCATGTACAGACACATATTATAGACTCCCATCACAATGAAATACAATGGGAAAATTCAGAAAGCTCACCAACATGGAACTGGTTACAAAACAAGTTGTTAACTGCACATTGGAATATTGTGTAGTCCCCAAAATGATGACATCCATCCATATCTGACTTCTATTTATTCACTAAGCTCTCTCTATGTGTCAGACATTATTGTAGACCCTGGGGAAGGGGGACAAACATAAAAGAAACAAAAAGAGCTGGGTGCATGGAATTTACCCAGGAAAAAGGAGAGAAAAATGATTAAAAGTTAAGTAAATAAATTATACTTAGTATCAAGTGGTAATAAGTACTATAAAGAAATATACAGTAAGGAAAGGAAACAGAACTGCTAGGGTAGCAATGAGATACTGTAATTTTAAAGAAAAGGATTGAGAAATGCCTCTCTAAGATGGCATTAAGGCAAAGACTTACATCTAGTGAGGAAGCCATTCCTCATGGAGCATTTGGGGGAAGAACATGAAAAATTGGTCTATTATCAAGTGAAAAAATAAAAGGCCTGCTACTGAATAATGCTTATAATATGGTCTGTTTTCCATAAACCTGTATGTTAAGAGACATTGTCCATAGCTTATGAGATGTGTTGTTTTATAATTCACACTCCTTTTGATTTAATTACTATACAATCAGTGTGAATTGCAACCATGCATTTTTGAGAATCAAAAAAGCTACTCTGAAATGAATCACAGAATCTTCTCAAACAGTGTTTAATTTTAATACATCACTATATTTACCAAAGCCAAAATGTAATGTGCTGTCATCTTTCTAAATAACTTAGCTTCAAATGTTCTTTGAAATTCTCAAATTAAGAGCCCAAAGAATCTTTAAAGTGGATGACGTTGCTGTGATTTTAAATTGGACAGTTTCACTGCATATTTAGCTAATGTAGAATCTTGGGAACTTCACTGAGCTCAATAGACCCCTTGCTTAATTACAGAAAAAATACTCTGTACAAATGTGAGGCACCTTAATGTATCACATCGAATCATATTGTATTTCATCATCACTGGTAATAACAGATTCATTCCATTTCTTCATGGAAAATATTGAATGGATATCAAATAATACAACAAAGAAGGAAGGTCTGGTTCTGAAATTCACCTAGAACCAAATAGCATTTTAAAATCTATTTATTTTTAATCCACCAAGAGTCATTTATCTTACAAAAGCATAAAAATTGCTGTGAAAATATCAAATCACATTATATATTTTGACTTCCCAAAAGGGGCATTCAAAATAAACAGGGCAATAAGTGAAGCTGGATGCATGGGCTTACCAGCTATTGAGATATACTCAGCCCCAGTACTAAAAAGTGAAATTCTCTCACTCAAAAAAAATGAAATAAAAATTTAAAAATTCATGTTGTGGACAGAGAATGAAGTAACATCCTAGGGAAACAAAAAAATCTTAATTTACCACTCAAAAAAGAAATTGGCAAGAAAATATGACTGTTTGAATCTTCCAAAAATACCCCTTCCATTTAAAGACAGGATCAACCACTGAAGGCCATGGAGGCCAGAGGCTTAGCTTCCCCCAGAGGATCGGAGAACCTGGGGGAGTATGGTTTGACCCTAAAAATGCTTTTAATAGGCAATTTAACTTTTCAATCCCTGCTGTATAGAACTGTAGTGTGAACCACCTTCATCTTCAGTAACAGTACACTGCTCCTTCCTGATTGAGTACTACTAGCATGTATTCTGCACTTAGATTAATTGCATATCTATTGTTTTCACATCCTAGACTATGGGACCTTTGACAGCAGGCTCCTTACTTTATTAATCTCTAGTTAAAAAGCACATGGAACACACAAGAGATGCTTGGTAAATAGTAAGAATATTACGAATAGCAATTATCAATAACATAAATATACATTAAACCGACTTGAACTCAGAAAGTGAACACATGTGCTTTGCCTACAGTCAAATTCAGTCCTTTCCAATTACTAGTATCATTTACAGTAGTAGTCAGTCTCACTAGTACCAATATATTGGTATTGGTGGGTCATAGACGTCCCATGCTGCTGACAGCTGGGCAGGTGATAACTTCAGTCTTAAAGTAGATAGTTTTCTGGTTTCTTTGTGTGTGTGTGTGTGTGTGTGTGTGTGCGCGTGTGTGTGTGTGTGTGAATTGTCCTACTGAGATCATGTGTTCTAATCCCAGTAACTGAGTCCTCATCCTTATGTCACCATCTGGTTTTGGGGGGTGCTTCAGCCCCCAGAAACACTTCTATCGTCTGCACTGTACTTGCTCTTTCTTCTCCAATGACAGACGTGAGGACAGCTCTCAGCAGCATTAATACCTCAGATAGTATCCAGAAACTCCTCCAAATCTTCCAGAAATTTTGGAGAATTAGCTTTCATCCCATAAAGCAGAGACGGGAATGGAGACAGGACAGAAACGAGGACAGAGAGAGTGAGATGCACAGACAGAGTCTCAGTATGTTAGTGGCTAAGGTGTGGAGACAGTCTGGCTTTTAACAGAGGGAGGGCATTAAATCTCGTGGGCATTCGTTCTCTTTCACTACACACACCTATGTCCCACTTTAGAATACTTTAATTGTCGTTTTCACAGCTGGGATTCAGATATGAGCACCTTATGAAGGTTCCTGAATGATTCTGATATGCACCCCTAGTTATACATCATTGACTGCCTTGAAAACTGAAGGTTGAACAACTATCTGAAATTATAGGGCCCTAAGGATAAATGGCAGCGAAATGGAACATGTGACTCTGGGTAGAATTCTAGGCTGCGAAAGAGATATTAGGAGAACAACCGGTGGAATCTGAATAAAGTTTATGTTAGTAAGTAGTTCTGTCTTGGTGTTAATTACTTGGTTTTTCTGCCCAAAGGGCAAGAATGGCAAATGAGGCTGGGGGCCTTGTGTGGTTTCTCCAGTTTTCATCTTTCATGCATTGCAAATTCTTCTCACTGAGAAATTCTTGTTACTATTTATATAAAATGATGCCAACCATTACTCACTCTCCTTCAACCCTGCCATTTATTTCATCAAGTCTGAAACTTAGCAAATGCATAAATGCTTTAAAAATAATCAAATAGAGACACTCGTTTCATTTCAAGGTGGTTGTTTTTTGGCATGTTTTTTTTTTTTTTTTTTTTTTTTACCATGGGAATACTGGAGCTGACAGGTACTTGCACTAAAAATTTACTTCACCACCTGCTAGCTGAAATATTGCTTTCATGGATTTATATTGTATTAAAAGGTCACTGGCTGTTTAAGTCTTAAACAGTTTTAATCATTCTAAAAGTCTCTTAACAGTAAGAAAAGGAAGCTCAGAACAAACAGCAGCAGGGACTCTAATTAAAAGGGCCAATTCATCTAATTTTATTTGGGGTTAATTATTCAGGATTCACTCTTTGATGTGTAAGGAATAGCAATTAGTAATTTTAGTGATTTGAGAATCATTGGAGGTGTAATCAGTTAAAATGAGTGAGTGTTTACAACACAAGATGGTGAATTAGTCTCTCTCAGCTGGAGAACAGGAACATTAGGCTCCAAGAGATCAAGGCTAAGGATTTCAGACCCCAGCAATAACAGTCACTTCAAAATAAAACACATGTCAACAGCTATGTAGCACTCTGTTTACTCTTAACTAAGACAAGCTATGAAGCTTCTGGAAACTGTCTTTAACCAGATCTTCATTTTTACAAGTACCCCCAACCACTTTCCTCTACTTAGATCTTGCCACCATGGTAACCATAAATGCATTACATGAAAAAAGGAATTCTAAATTAATGTACCATTTATAAGCAGCCTAAGACCAGAGTTATCATGGAGCTCAATGATCCCATGTCTGTATTTCTGACTGCTGGCTGAACCTCATTAACTGAACCTATAGCTCAGGACTCAAAACTAAATTCAGGTACACTCATCCACAGACCTGCAGACCTCCACATCCTGCATTTTTCTATTCATCTCATCACAATTTTCCATATCAAAAAGGCTGAAAACACACTTGTGGTCCCAACCATCCACTCTGAACACAAGGAAGCCCTATGAAGTTACACCAATCCATTTACTGTTCTTAATCTCCATGCTACCAAAATACCTAATACCTCATATTTAGACTAATAATGTAAATGATCTCCACTTTAACTGAAGCATCCTTTTCCAAAACACCTGATTTGTAGTACACTGGTGCCAAATTGAAAACTTCCATTGATCCCTTCCCCTCACCCCAGCCAAATAGCCAAAAACAATCTAAAGCAGAACAATGTTGGAGGACTCTCATTTCCTGATTTCATAATTCATCGCAAGCCTAAAGTAATCAGAACAATATGGTACTGGCATAAGGACAGACATACAGACCAGTGGAATGGAACAGGGCATGTAGAAATAAACCCTCACATATGTGGCTAATTGTTTCTATGGCAATTAGGGTAGAGTTATAGAGAACTGCAGTTTGGGAGAACTGGATGTTTGGTAAAGACCCTGCCTGGAGTTTCCCAAGTTTTCACATCATCTCAATTTATGGAAGAAATCCTTTAATTGAATGAATCTCCTACGAGGAAACAGAAAGCTCACAAGGTTCAAATATGTCTCCTAAAACTTTCTCATTGGCACACATCTTTTGAGATTGCTGCTCAAAAGAGTAGCTCTGAAAGTTTTATATTTCAGAACAGACACCTTTTTTTAATTGACAGATACTACTGGTACATATTCATGATGTACAGCATGACAATTTCATACACGTATGCCATTTATAATAACCAAATATGGCTAATTAGCATTTCTGTCTCTTTGAACATCAACCATTTCTATGTGTTAAGAACTTTCACACACTTCTAGTTATTTTTAAATATATCATAGCTTGTTGCAGACTACAGTGACCCTACCAAGATATCACATACTAGAAATAATCTCTTCTATTTAATTGTGTTTTGGTGCCCCTTTTGCACCTTCTGCCCATTCCATCATGTTACCCATTCCAGTTTCTAGTGACCACTATTCCAGTCTCCTCTTCTTTGAGATAGATCTGCACTTGGGCTGGGGGGATACAACTTCTATCCCTCACCAACTTCATTTGACATGGTTCCATCCACATTGCTGCAAATATAAAATTTAATTCCTTTTTGGCTGAATATTGACCCGTTGTGTATATATACCACATATTTTGGTCCATTAATCCATTGATGGACACTTTTGTTGATTCAGTATCTAGGCAACTGTGAGACTATATTTTTCTCCAATGAGTGCCATGCCTTTGTCAAAAATCGGTTGGCTGTGTGTAAACAGACTAATTTCTGTGTTCTCTATCCTGTACAATTGGTTTGTTTTGGTTTTTAGGCCAACATGCTTGTTTTGGTTACTATAATTTTGTTGTATGTTTTGAAGTAAGATACTGTGATGCTTTTGTTTTTCCTCAGGATGTTTTTCCTCACAATGGCTCTGGCTATTCTGGATTGCTGGTGATTCTATAAGAATTTTAAGATTGTTTCATTTTTTTCCCAATTTCTGTGAAGAAGTCATTAGTGTTTTGATGGTGAGTGCATTAAATCTGTATATTGCTTTGAATAATATGGTCACTTTAATAATATTAATTTGCCCAATGTATTCTATGTTCCTTTTTTTTTGCATGTTGTCTTGGATTTCTTTCATCAGAATTTTACAATTTTCATTGTAGACATCTTTTACGTCCTTGCTTAAATGTATTCCTAGCTATCAAGAGGAGGAACGTTTTCTTGCTTTCTTTTTGAAGAATGCTCAGTTTTGCAAATCCACGTACCTGGCATTCTGCCAAATGGCTTCCCCTTGATTCCTGAACCCCAAGAACATGCTCATGTACTTCCTCTCCATCAAGACTACCCTCTCCACTGTATCTTCATTTCTGAACCCAAATGATTCTTGTAAGCCCAGGTCACCTGCCACTCTGTACAGCTACCCTTAGCTGCCTCTAAAGGCTACTTTCCACATCTACTTCTCTTTAGCCCATCGAAGCATTTTGCGGGCATGTCCAGTGCATGGGGCATTTAACTCACTGCCCTGTGTGCTCCCTGAGGGCACATATCTTGTATAATTAATCATCCCATCATAACAGCACCCTTTCCAGTGTCATATACAGTTGAGATGAGGATGAATTGAGAAAATATTTGCTGAGTGGTTACATGCATGCATTACTGACATAGAAACAAGTGGAGTTCTAGCCAAGTCAGTTATGTTTTAAAAGAAAAGCTTGAGAAATTGTGTGGCTATCAACCTGATAGCATGTACAGGCACAGATGTGTCTGGTTGTCAGGGTGGGTGAGAAGAGGGAGAATGAGAGGGAGAGAGTGGAAAGAGGAAGAAAGGAATAGGAGTAAAAGGATGAGACAGAAATTGAAAATCTAAAAGAATGAGACCCAGCTGAACATCACAAAGGATGTTAACCTGATCAGTCCCACAGTTAGGTGACTTAGATATATAAAAGAAATAAGTCTGAAATAGTAAAATACATTACTTCACCTGAACCGCTGACCACCTGTGTAACTTGAGATAAATCATGGAATTTCTGAGTCTCACTTTCTTTATAAAATGAGAAAAACCACACTTTTCATTTATACTGCTCCAGGCTGTATAGACCAATACGGATAAATTTAAAAATGCTTTTACTGCCAAGCATAGTGCCACATGCCTATCATCCCAGCACAATGGAGGCGAAAGCAGAAAGAGTCCAAGTTGAAGGGCCAGGCTGGGCAACTTAGCAAGACCTTGTTTGAAAAAAATATGTTAACAAAATGTTTTCAAATCTATACTGTACTACATAAATATGAATTATTTTTATTGTGATATGACCTGGTATGCCACTTAACAATAAACCCTTTCTTCACAAGCATTTAGAGACTCAAGGCCAAAATGTAATTATTTACCAACTGAATGCTATACTCTACGTGGCTTAGCTGGCCACGTTTCCAAAGACTTGAGGGTAAGGGCAAAGAGAAGAGAGAGAGGGGGGAAAAGGGGGGCAGAACTAAAACAAAACAAAATGAAGTCCTAACAGCCAAAAAAACAAATGTCATGGTCTCCCTGGAATGTTTGGTAATCCTGGAAATGAGCCGCACCAGGAGCCCTGAAGTAGCGATAAGTTGCCACACCAAGCCCTCTGCAACTAAGTAACCCAGCATTTGCCTGGGTCTGGGCATATGAGCAGGTCACTTTTTCTTTTTCACTTAATGAATAAACTGTTCTTGAACAATTTACAAGATATAAACAAGCTATTGTGAAATATGAAACAGGGTAGTTTTGTCCTTGATATCCAGTAACATAACCAAGTCAAAATAACAACCATTACAAACCAGGTATTCACATAGGTAAACATATCCCATTGGCTTTTGCTTGTTTCCAGATGGGCTCATTTTTGCCCATTGTTTCCTATGAACCTACACCATCACACCTAAATTAAGTACCACATCAGGGGGAAAGTTTGAAACACCATTAGAGTGTTTCAAAATCCATTAGATGCTTATCATTCAAGAGATGAGGTTTTTTAAATTAGAGTAAGTTCAAAAATAAAAGTGTTCTCTTAAAAAAAGCATCAAGTTTTGTCCCTAGGGAGGCTCTCCAAGAAATACATCATTCTTTGTATTTCATTCATTCAGCTTTCTTCCTGCCTTTAGATTAGAAAGTCCCGTGATGGAAGACAACCTTAAATTGAAAAGTTTAGTGATGGGTTCCGGGCAGAGGTTCAGGCACCTTGCTATTTTAGCAGACCTGGTCTGCCAGCCCAATAGCATAATTCAGCTGAATGAGGAACTCATTCCTCTCTCCTGCTTCATTTGGTCCCCTGCCTAAGGATGTCTTTCATTCCTGAGCCCTATGGATTTAACTCTGGCTTGTATTCCTCCAATAATAATTCCAATTCTCTGAGTTTCAAATTCAGTGAGCTCAACCTTGGCATTCAAGGATCTCCTATATCTCATGCTTAAGAGCATTTGTTCCAGGTCTGTTTGCCAAGGACATGGTGGCAGTAACCTTCCTGGCACTTGAGCATGCAATCTTATGCTTCCTCTTACAAACAGACCCATCCCATCAGTTATCTCTCCAAGTGCAAATGGAAGCTCCTTGCTTTAATTGACACTAATGGTACAACTTTAGAAACTCACAGAATAATCAGATTAGAAGGAAATGAGAACAGAGTAAGAAAGTCCAACAGTATAAAGGTCAGTAAACTATGTTCAACTGGCCTAATCTAGCCCACCTCCTGCTTTTGTAATTCAAGACTTACTGGAACACATCTATGGTCAATCATTTACTTACTGTCTATGGCTGTTTCTACATTCCAGTAGTAGGACTGAGTAGTTGAGACAATCACCCCATATTCTACAAAGCCTAAGATATTTACTATTTTAATTTACAAAAACGCTTGCTGAACCGGATCTAGTACACAAACTCATTTTACAGATGAGAAAATTAAGATTCAATGAAATTATGCAGTGTTCTCAACATGAAAAATTTTAAAAGCAAAATACTTAAAGCATTTGGGCATTTGGTATACACACACTTGGTAAATACTAATTCTCTCTAGTATTTCACAGGAAACGTTATGTTCCTTTCATGTGGAACTATCCTGAGATTTTTTTCGTACAATGCTGCCCTTGAAGAATTCACTTTCTGAAAGGAGTAACAGACATACAAACAGATAATTTCAGTGTAACATCGTAAACGTGTGTTAGCTTTCATTGTTACAGCAACAAATTATTACAAATGTTATTGCTTAATAGAACACACATTCATTATGTTAGAGTTCTGTCAATCAGAAATCTGTCATGGGTATCCCTGGCCTACAGTCATGGTGTCTACAGTACTGTTTTACTTTCTGGCTATTCTACAGAGAATCTCTGTCCTTCCCACAGCTTCTATAGGCATCCCTCAGTCCTCGGATTGGGACCCCTTCCCTCCATCTTCAAAGCCAGCAAAGACTCACTGAGTTTTTTCTCCAATCATGTACCTCCATACACCTCCTCTTTCTCCCTCTTCCATTTCTAAGGACCCTCATGATAACTGGGCCCACCCAAATGCTCCAAGATAATTTCCTTACTTTTGGTTGGCTAATTAACAAACTTAATTGTACCTGCATTACTAATCCACCTTGCCATGTAACCTAGCCTAATAACATAATAAGGAGGTACAGAAATTAGGTCATAGGATCTGTGTGGGCCTTATTCAGCCTGGCATGAAGTACACAATGGAGAGGAAAGTCGACACACAGTGCAGTGGAGCTCAGAGGAGGAATAATTCATCAATACAGGGACCAGGGTTCTTGGTGCATAACGTCTGGAGTTTCACACAATTTTCAGAGACATTCTTCAGATTTCAGCACACCGAAATAAATTTCTCCATTAGGTCAACATTATACCTAACTATTGATTTTGATTTGTTTCTTGTCCAATTCCATTTGCGACCAGAATTGTGGAAAGAAGTTTATGAGCCAAAGTACCACTGTATTTATTTCTAAATTTAAGCATATTATTTAAAATAGTTCTGTTTTATTCCACACACATTGTTCTTTCCTTTTTATAACTATCATTTTGCTAACATATTTAGGAAAAATCCCTACCATATATTAAATTGAAAAACTTTAGTATGCATATTTGAGTTAGAATTTCAGCTAAGCTAGTTACATCTTCTCCCTGTGGGATGCTTTTCTTAGCTCCATTTAATGGATAAAGAAAATAAACTTCAGAAAGATTAGGAATCTTCCTGGGGTGTCCCATATCAGAGTCAAGCCTAGAGAAAGTTACTTCATGTCTGAAGCTCATAAATGAAATGATGAACATTAGTACAGGGTTTCTGTGAACATTTACATTAACAATAACTTAAGGAAGGTGATATTACATTGAAAAAAATGAAGGTTGTGATTTAGCAAAAAGTTGTGGGTATATGAATTATATACATAGAACTGATATGACAGAAAGTATTTCAAGCTTATTTAAATCTTTGGACAAAAACATAACTTATACTGAAAGACATAAAAATAGAAACCTCTACTGTTATAACGATATAGAAAAAAGATATAAACCTGTGTGGACAAAGTGTAGAGTCACATAGAAACAGGTTAACAAAGGTGAATCAAAAGAGTGTGGCTTCATTTGCAAATTCTGAGGCCTATTTGTAAAAATAAATAGAAATTACCCTATCTGAGCCCGTGAGAATGCAAAAATACCAGAAAGTATTCCAGTAAAGACAAGAAAACTACCTGACACAAATATTATAAAGGAGACTTGGACTTTATAAATTCATGGAACTTACTTATTGGCCATTAAAGGAAAGGCTCTTTCAACACCAATGGCTTATGATTCCATGACTCAAAATGCAAGGATCAATTAATAACAATAAGAAACTCTGACTTGCTTTCAATAGAAATAGACAGAGAATAGCCCCCCATGCTATGACAGGATAGATATTCTAACTGCAAACGTGCTTACCAAGCATTCTGCATAAAAATCATTCTCTAGGCAAGATCAGGCAAAAGGCAACCTGTCACATGTACAGTACCAATGACTGATCCTGCCTCCTACATCTCACTGCCACATTGAAAATGAACCTTTTAATATTCAGAGAACCCTGCTCCCCGGTGATGTGCTACCTACTGGTAGGATATGATCTTCCATGGATCAAGTGAGTGCTCCCTTAGCAGTCTACAGAGGAGTATCTAGGGAGCCATGCAAATTCTCTCAGGAAGCCCTATGTTGCTTCAAGGAAATGGCCTGTTCCCATTGACTTCAATCTGTGTGTAAAGGTCTGGTGGAAAGGCATGAAAATAAATGAGAAATGTGGGACCTGGCTATTGTTAATCGAGATGGAGATGATACAACAATATGTCTGAGATTAAGGTGTACACATTTCCCACCCTTTACAATAAAAACCAAGTAAAATACCACATTACCAAGACGGAAAATTCCCATAAACCATTAGAGTTGCTATTCCAAAGAGAAAAACAAGAGATCTAGTCACAGGAAATATATGCCTTCCTATTAGAAGAAAATACACATACATTCCCACGAAGAACTCTTTCCCCCTGAATAGAGTTAACGGTGCAGGAAATAGTTTGATAGAGACATTATATTACTTAGACAAAACTGAACCAGATTATCTGTTTGTTTATTAGATTATGGCATTAGGCACATTGTTCTATACTAAGAGCTCTTGACATGAACTGACACACAAATTCTTTGGAATGAAGGCTTTTGTGGTAGCATTGTATGGTATTTGTACTCTTCAAAAGACTTGTAATAGCAGCCACACAGGAGGATTAAACCCAATCTTTGGAGCCACCTCATTAGGAGGGTCCAGTTTATTTCACACAGACTTAACTAAGACATGTGAGCTTTTCCGCACACAACATTAAATGGCTCCAACTTACTCACTGGAGAATTTTTCTTATTAATCCCCCACCCACTCATCTTAGTCACAAACCAAATACCAAATCCTGGGTGACAATGGATGAAAATGAAATCAGGGTATTCTAGAAATGGAATTCAAACAGATTTCTTTTCTGTCTGTCACTAAACAGGGGAAATATACTCCTACTTTTATATTTATTTGAATTTCAGACAAGGACATTGTTAAAATAATAAGTAAGTTTCCAGAGCATATCACATGAGAACTTTTGATTTAATATACTACCAACTCAATAAAAACTCACAGCATCTGGTAAGGTTCTAGTTTGTAAATATTTTTTTTCATAGTAAGGCTTTTTCAGATTGACATTTCATTTGAAATTATACTAGACTATGTAATTCAGATTCTCATCCCCACTTCCCCCAAGTTCTAAGGGTGCAGAACAGCAGTTCGCTCCAAACTAACACAGGTATAAATGTGAGCTAACAACCTTTCTAGAAACAGAACTCCAACAGTGCATTGTAATACTTGCAATCTTCTAGGATATTAAAGGTTCTGGGCTGTGAACACCTCTTAATCCTCTCAGTTATAAAATCGATGTAATAAGTACCAATGTATCTTATAATCAATGGCATCTTGCTAATATGCTGATCCATGTCTGCAAAATAATTTGATACCATTATACTGCAACATCAATATTTTAAAGAAAAAGTTCTATGCACTAAAACTTACAGAATTCAATAATGCACACTTCAATGTTTACTCTTCATTTTCTCAAAATCATCCATTTATAGAATAATTTATTTCAAAACTGTACAATAGACCTTTTCTAATTTTTGAAATATTCTATATTGTTCCAATACTTGTCATGTTTGGCTACTGATGAGTGGAAATATAGCTAGTAAATGAGAGAATAATATTTATATTTGATGTAATGTAATTTAGATTTAAATTCAAATTCAAATGGCCACATAGATCTAGTAACTTCCATATGATGCCTCACAGATTTAGTCTTGTCATATACATAGTATGATTCATTCCATTCTTCATCACCCTAAACCAAGAAAATCCGCTATAAAATAAGAATCCAATTTTGCCTTTTTTGAGATTTCAATAACAAATAACAATCTTATGAAAGACTTTAGATAAAATGCTGAAAACATAAACACATATGTGTATTTCTACCCTGTTTTGAGAAAAAAATGAAGCCTTACTATATTTTTCCAAAACCCCCCAAACAATACCGTGTTGAACCCACAAAAGAATAAGAGACTGAGTAGGAAACAACTTTCTTAACAGATAGAAAAATCAGGGAAAGAAAACAACCACACAACAAAAAGCTACACATGCCAGGGCTGCCAAGCTATAGATGGTTCATAGAAATGTTACCATGATTACATTATATAAAGGATGAAAAGGGATTGTCCCGAGTGCCGAGGAGCAGAGCTGGCCCCAGACCAGAGGAGGTGAACCTACCTGGCTGACGTAGCACCACCCCCAGTGCCAAGGAGGTGAGCCACACCTGCGCCAGCAGCACACATCCCTCCACTCCACCCCCACCAGCTTTGAAATGAAAAGACACATAAAAAAGTCTTAAAATGAGACTTCCAGATCATATAAAGCAACCCTAAAGGGAAACAAGATAAAACAATCACATACTCAACCACCTAGACTCCCTGAACTAGCAATGAAAGAGGGTCTGGAAAAAATGAAATCAGAAATAATTTCTCAGATAACAGCAGAGATTGTGCCCATAGGGCAAGATATGATTAATAAATGAGGACACAGATGAAAAATAAAGGAACTGAGGAACATGATGGAATACAAACATAGGAAAACAAATGGAATCCATAAAACAGATGCAAACAGATTTCCAAGAGATTAAAGATTACTGTGAAAGTTGACACAGAAAAATGAGCCAATGAGAGGACAGACGTTCAGATATAGAAGATAAGATTGCAATTAGTGGCCAAGAAAAGAAAATTTCTTTAATTAAAAAGGGACCACGAGAAAGCAATCCAGCAGGTGCTAGATGGTGCAAAGAAGAATAACATAAGGCTGATCTGACTCAATGAAGAAAGAGTACGTGTAGATGACATAAAAAAACTGTTCACAGAAGGAATGGCAGAAAACTTCCCACGCAGAGGAAAAGACCTTGACATACAAATAAGCGAGGAACACAAGACTCCAACTAGCCTTGATCATAAAAAATCTACACATAGCCATATAATGGTTAAGATTCCAGAAACCCAACAGAAGAACAAAATTCTACAAGTAGTTAAGAGAAAAGAAACAAATCACATACAAAGGAAAGATTATCAGAATCACAGCAGACTTCTCAACACAAACCCTCAAGGCAAGAAGAGTGTGGAACGACATATTTCACGCCCTAAAGGAAAAAACGCTCCAACTCAGATTGATGGACCCTGCAAAACTATATTTCAAAATTGAAGGAGAAATAAGTCACTTTCATGACAAAAAGGACTTAGGGGAAAAAAAAGACACTTTCATGACAAAAAGGACTTAGGAACTTCATGAATACAAAACCAGCACTCCAAAAAAAAAATTTAAAGTGTCTAAAGAAAAGACAAGGAGGATCAGAACCCCAGGAAGCCCAGCAGAATGAATCCAACAGGCACGACAAGAAATTAAACACAAAGGGAGAGAATCCAACAAAAAGAAAAAGTCATGACAAGGATAAGTCAATACATATTAATTATAACCATCAATGTTAATGTTCTCAATTTACAAATAAAAAAAAAACAAAAACAGACTGGTAGAATGGGTCAAGGAGAAAGATCCAACAACATGCTGCATTCGAGAAACACACTTAATTCAAAAAGAAACTCATAGACTGAAAAGTAAAGGGTAGGAAACAATACTCCCGGAGATAGGAACCCAGAAAAATCAGGAGTAGCTATTCTCTTTGCAGATCAAGTGGATTTCAAACCAACACTATGTAAGAGAGTCAAAGAAGGATACTACATCCTTGTCAAGGGAATAATCCAAGAGGAACAGATGAAAATCATAAACATAAATGCACCAAACACTATTGCGCCCAACTATATAAAACAAATACTAATGGATATGAAAAATCAAATATAAATAATAAAAAAATCAAATAAGCACTAATATAACAGTAATGGGGGATCTTAATATATCACTCTCACAAATAGATAGATCAACTAGACAAAAAATAAACAATAAAATACTAGAACCCACTCAAACTCTTCAAAAAATGAACTTAACAGATGGTTACAGAGTGTTCCACCCCACAAAATCAAATAAACATTCTTTGCAGCTGCACATGAGTCATTCTCTAAAACACACCACATACTTGCTCATAGATCATATTTAACTAAGTGCAAAGGAATTGAAGTTATCCCCTGTATATTATCAGATTACAGTGTGATAAAATTGGAGATCAACAGTAAAAGAAACCGAAAGAATTTCATAAACACATGGTAATTGAACAACACACTTCTAAATAACCAATGGGTCACAGGAAATTAAAGAAGAAATCAGACAGTTCCTACAAGTAAATGACAATGACAATACAACATATCAGAATCTATGGGACATAATGAAAACAGTCTTATGAGGGAAATGCATAGCAGTGAATACTAACACTAAGAAAACAGAACAAGCCCAATTAAACAACCTGATGCTTAACATCAACTTCTACAAAAACAAGACCAGGACAAACCCAAAGCTCACATAAGGGAGGAAATATAAAGATCAGAGTAGAAATCAATGCAATGGAGGTCAAGAGAACAATACAAAAAAATCAAGGAAGCCAAGAGTTGGTTCTTTGAAAGAATAAACTAAATTGACAAACCCTTAGCCAACCTTATCAGAAAGAGGAAAGAAAAGGCCCAAATACATGTAATTAGGAATGAAAAGGATGAAATTACCACAGACCCAGCAGAAATCTAGAGAAATCAGCAGAAACTCAGCAGAAATCCATACCTACCTGGAGAAACTATATGTCAATAAGACAGAAAACAGAAGAAATAGACAGATTCCTAGATATGAATGAATTAACAAAGTTGAACGAAGAAGACCTAAAAATTCTAATCAACCCAATATCAATCAATGAAATTGAAAACATAATTAAAAACTTACCAACCAAGAAAAGTCTGGGTCCTGATGGCTTCACAGCTGAATTCTACAAGACATTTAGAGAGGAACTACTGCCACTACTGTTTAAACTCGAAAGTGAAATGGAAAGGGAACCAATACTCCCAAATTCATTCCTGGAAGCAAGCATCACCTTGATCTCCAAAGCAGAAATAGATCCAACAGAAAAAGAAAACTATAGGCCAAACTCACTAATGAACATAGGTGGAAAAATCCTTAGTAAGATACTGGCAAATAGAATGCAGAAGAGCATCATGAAGATCATGCACCCTGAACAAGTGAGATTTATCCCAGGGATGCAGGGATGGGTCAACATACACAAATCAATCAATGTAATACACTATATCAATAGAGGCAAGGATGAAAACTATATGATCATCTCAATAGGTGCAAAAAAAGCATTTGACAAAATCCAACATGTATTTATGATAAAAACCCTACCAAAAATTGGAACAGATGGTCTCTACATCAATCTGATAAAAGCCATTTATGAAAAACCAACTGCCAATATCATTGTAAATGGTCAAAAACTGAAATCCTTCACACTGAAATCAGGAACAAGATAAGCATGTCCACTATCACCACTCCTGTTCAATATAGTTTTGGAAACATTAGCCACAGCAATTAGACAAGAGAAAGAAAGAAAAGGAATAAGATAGGAAATAAAAAAGTCAAACAGTCATTATTTACAGATGACATGATACTCTATATAGAAGACCCCAAGAACTCCACCAAAAGTCTTCTAGACTTAATAACCAAATTCAGTAGAGTAGCTGGATACAAGGTCAACACACAAAAATCAGTAGCTTTCCTCCACACAAACAATAGACTCACTGAGACAGAAATAAGGCAAACAATTCCTTTCACAATAGCATCCAAGAAACTGAAATACCTAGGAATCAAACCAAAAAAAGTAATCAAAGACCTCTACTCTGAAAACTATAGCACTCTGTAAAGAGAGATCGTAGACAATATCATAAAATGGAAAGACATCCCTTGCTCCTGGTTAGGAAAAATCAACATAGTGAAAATGGCCATGCTTCCAAAACTGCAATAGAGATTCAATGCAATCCCAATTGAAATTCCAGCAGAATACTTCACAGACCTGGAAAAAACAATGCAAACATTCATTTGGAACAGGAAGAGATCTTGAATAGCAAAAGCAATTCTAGGCAACAGAGACATGGCAGGGGGTATCACAACCCCCAAGTTGAAACTATACTACAAAGCTACTGTGATAAAAAGAGCATGGTACTGGCAAAGAAACAGACCTGAGGAGCAGTGGAACAGATTAGAAGATGCAGAAATAACTCCAGACACAATCAGCTACCTCATCTTTGACAAAGAAGCCAAACACCCTCACTGAAGGAAAGAGAGCCTCCTTAATAAATGGTGCTGGAAAAATTGGTTTTCAACTTGCCAAAGATTAAAACTACACCTGTATCTCTCACCATGCACTAAACTAAAATCGAAATGGATTAAAGATCTAAGTATTAAAATGGAAACGCTGAACCGCCTAGAAGAGAGGTTAGGTAGAACTCTTGAAGACACTGGTGTAGGAAAGGAGTTTTATGAACAAAACCTCAGTTGCCAGTGAAGTAGCACAATCAACAAGTGGGATCTCTTCTTACTAAAAAGCTTTTGCATAACAAGAGAAACCACCAACAGCGTGAAGAGACAATCCCCAATGTGGGAAAGTTTTCACCAGCTGTCACTCAGACAAAGGTCTACTATCTAGAATATGTAAAGAACTTAAAACAATCAGACCTCGCAAATTTAAAGACCCAATCCAAAAATGGACATCTGAAATAAACAGACATTTCTCACACAAAGAAGTAGAAATGGCAAATAAACATATGAAAAAATGTTCAACATCACTGGTCATTGGAGAGATGCAAATGAAAACAATGCTGAGATTGCACCTCACCCCAGAAAGAATGGCTGCTATCAAGAAATCAACCAATAAAAAATGCTGGCAGGGCTGTGGGGAAAGAGGAAGACTGCTCCACCGCTGGTGGGAATGAAGACTAGTGCAACCACTGTGCAAATCAGTGTGGAGATACCTCAAAGAACTAGGACTGGAAGTCCCATTTGACCCAGCTATTCCCCTGCTGGGTTTCTTCCCCAAAGAATTAAAAGTATCATACCATAGTGAAATATGTGGACCCATGTTCATAGCAGCACAATTTGTAATAGCTGAAACTTGGAAGCATCCCAATTGCCCATCCAACTGGAGATTGGATAAAGAAAATGTTGGGGTTTTTTATAAAATAGAGTATTACTCAGCCATAAAGAAAGAGAAACTAGAGACATTTATAGCTAAATGGATGCACATTGAGGTGATACTCTTAAGTGAAATAAATAGGACACACATGCAAATACCAAATAGTTTCTCTAGTATGAAAAACTGAAAGTGTAAATAAGGACTAAAAGGTATAATAGATAATGTGCAATAGGAAGAAAAGGGGCAAAGGGGAAGGGGAAGTGGGAGGGGTAGGGGAAGGCAAAGAAGGGAATGGAAGTAATATGAGAAAAAGGAAAAATGGAAAAAAGTCTTTGTAGATAGGGAGGGATGGAGGGGTTGAAGGGAGGGCAGGGGGATGGGGAAAAAATAAGAACCAAGAGAGATTATGAAAAGGTGCAAATTTCCAATGATGAATGTCATTATACTGTATACCTAAAATGTACCAATAAAATTAATTTTGAAAATGGATGAAAAGTTTTCTCCAAAGAACCTAATACAGAATAAACTATGAACAAAAGCTGACTGAATCCTTACACCTCATCTCATCCAAAGGTAGCCAGAAAAGGCCATACAGCTAGGAATGTCCCTAAGCAAGTCCTAGGTTGGCCATGGTCACACAGTGCTCTGCTCACACCCTCCGATAAAGCAGATGACTTCACACACGAGGAAAGAATGCAGAATTGAACCCCTGAAAACTCTTTTTCTTTCTACAGATACTGCAAAGATAGCTAGGAAAATTTTCAGAGAAAGGAGGAAACATTGTTTACACAGAAATAGGAGGGCATTGATGAAATAACAAATATACATGCACAATAAACAAATAGTAAAAGAAATGACCACAAAACAATGAGAACAGGAAAACGTACTCATTATTGGAACTGGAAAGATAGAAAAGTAATTTAAAAAACCAATTGGGATCTTCACATTTGACTGAAATTTACTCCAGTCTGATTGAGTTGAACCGTTCAAAAACAAATTGAAACTAGCTTTTATAGGGTGCCATGTTAAAACAAAATTAAAATGAACACCTCAAAGATAAAATGTATAATATATAAATATATATGATGTGTTTATTAATATAAATAGTAATGCATATATATATATATATATATATATATGATGAAGCTCATATAAATCAGCCAAACACAATAACATACATAGGATTTTCATGGGATTGGGAGTAAATTCCAACTGTGTCACTGAATAGCTTTTATTCTGTGGGGTATGTTACTTTATATCTCAGTTACTCAGTTTCTTCATTTGAAAGTTGAAAATAAAGAGAATAATATTAAATAATATCTATTCTAGAAATTAGTGTAAAGATGGAAAAGGTGCAATATGTAAAGTGAACTCATGACAGTGGCTGGTGAGACGTGTTTTGTGAATGTGTGAAAAATATTGCCTCATTAATAATTCAATTGCAAGAGAACAGTACCAAGAGATGCAAGAAGGAAGGGTACATAAAAAGAACTAAGACATGTTCTATACATGTACCAACTCCACACAATGAATGTAATCATGTACTACTACATGTACTAAAAAAAAAAACCTAAAAGTAAATAAATGAGTACATTAAAAAAACTATGAACCTGTGAATAAATAGGTACTATCATGCATTACTAATAGAAGTATCACTTGTTAACTTTATGATAGAAATTTGGTAAGAATTAATCCAATGCTTTACAACTCCATTGGAGTACTATTTGATTTAATAATTCCATACGTAAGAATCAATTTGAAGAATGGGATGGAATGTTAGAAATGGAGAAAGGGAGGAAAAAGGGATATAAAAGCTACATGCTCAAAGACATAAATAGTGAAAAAATCTAAGTTTTAATTATTAGAATTTTATTAATTACATTCCTATTCCTGGATGTGGTGGTGCACATGTGTAATCCCAGCACTTGGGGGAGGTGAGGGCAGGAGAATCACTGAGAGTTCAAGGCCAGCCTGGGCTACATAGGGAGTTCCAGGCCAGCCTGAACTACAAAATGAGACCCTGTCTCAAAAAAAAAAAAAAAAAATTACATAGCTATTAAAATTCTGCCTAAAATCACTTTTTAAGAGTAGGCATATATTAAAAAAATTACTGACAATAAAGAACATAGCTATTTAAGCCTTACTCAAACAAGAAAGGAAATAATGAACTAAAAATATGTGACAATAATATGTGGTTCATTTTATATAAAGGACAAAACAAGCAAAACTAATCTAAGCTGTTAGAAATCATGCAGATGGGTTTCTTGATGAAGTAAAGCAGTCTGGGTGAAATATGAATTTTTGTTTCTTGATCTGGATGGGCTTTACAAAAGTGCTCAATTTGGAAAATATAAGTGAACTGTCCATTTAAGAGGTATATATCTTATATCTATGTTATAAAAATTAAAATACTTGAAGGAACCCTAACAATATTTCCACTACTGAATGATATATATCTTTTTTTTAACCCAACATCCTGCTTTGCCTTTATAACCCTATTTTCAGAGAAGTAGGGTACCAAGGAATGTCTAGCAGCATGGCAGAAAGTATTGGGGCTGGAAGATAAGATCATTTAGTTAAACCACAAAATGACCACAGGCAAACCTCACCCATTCCTAAGGTTATCCACTCTAACTTTGTGTCACTTTGTCACAAACTATTTTCATACACTGAATGGAAAATCTGACTCTGTAAATTTTCTACTCTGGTTACCTCTATCCTCTGGAGGACTCCAAATCTTACTTTGGGAACTCCAATGACTGTCTTCTACAAGTCACACAATTTCTTTCAGCCGTTCTTCCTAAGACATGATAACAAGCATTCTGTCCATCTTCACTGGTCTTCTCTGAACACCATGTCTCCTACCCGAGGTATGATTGGGAAACATAAGGCTAATAAGCACTCCTAGCGCTATGCTGCTAATTCATACCAAGCTTATCCAAAGAAAATACTACTAATCAAACCACTTCAGGCAGTACAACTGGATTTTTATCATCTTAATTATGTTCCTTTTTTCAACACTTTACTATGTTCTTTCAAATTAAAAAGTCAGATGTAAGCAATCAAACCTACATGTATGGCTTTAAAATACAAGCAGAGAAGTTCCTGAAATGTTATCATGTTGCATAAGACTGCAATAAAGAAGCTAGGAATCTATTTCCCCGACTAGGAACAAAATTGGTGGTGATAAAGGAGGTAAAGGACCAAGGAGAGTGCTGTTCCAACAATAGCTAGACCTGGAACAAGTCTTTGCAATGAGCAGAGCTGCTCCAAGTCAAAATTTTTAATCATAAAATCATTCATTTTATGTCCTCAGGGGCTGGGGTGTAGCTCAGTGGTAGAGCTTTTATCTTGCCTATATGAGGCCATGGATTCAGTCCTCATACTGCAAAATAAATAAATCCTTCAAAGAAAAAGACACAATACTTCAGCGATATCTTCCTCTATCCAAAGTAGAGTTACCATTCTCAAGGACAGACAGATAACTTTTTTAAGTGGCCTCTGAATAGTCTTGATACTAGAATTTTTATATAACTAGAATTTTTATATAACTAATCTACTCAATATGCAGAAAATGATTTCATCAAACTGCTACTATGACCCTTCGGCATTATTTCCTTGAATGCAGACATTCCCGTTTCAAGTAGAAGATCCCCCTACATGAAAAAGAAATGTGAGAAACTATTCTCAAAGGAATAACCAAGATACATCACTCAGCAGAAAACAGGATGCCTTTAATCTGATTCTATTAATAATATCAGATATTAAGTTCCAGAACTAGGTTTGCAATGGAATCCTATGAGATCCTCTCTCTTCTTTGCATCTCATGAGAACAGATTAGTCCCAGTGACAATGAACTTCAACAATTTTCTTTTCCATAGTTTTCATTACAAAGGGAAAGCATGTTTAAGAGAAGTATGTTGAAGAAAGTTAGTGCAAACAAAGCAGGCTTCCTAGAAAATCCAGTACTGAGTAGGAAACATACACTTTGAGCAACAGGACTCAGGAACTACTACATAAATTCTTTCCCTTCCCTTCTATAAGTGGACTATTCTAAGACACACTAGTTCAGGATGCCTTTGCAAAGATGTGTTGAAAAACTAAGCAGTCAATTATACCAGTCAGGAAGCTATAGACAGTTTGGTGGTACCCCTTTGTGTTTGCTCTCCCTTCCTTGCCTTTCTTTTCTTTTTTCCTCTCTCTGGGTTCCTTAGGTCTCTTCATTCCTAGTAAGTTTATGAGCTATTGCTTCAGGGAAACACCTACCTGCTTGAGACACAAACACCACTCCTTGGATTCAAGGAAACAGACATCACTGCAGGGAACATTGGCGATAGAATCCTGGGCTTATTTCCATAACTTTACCTACTTTAACTACTCTTTGATTTAAAATCATAACTTGGCTATATACAGAACATTAAGTGATATTCCAAGTGTCTTCGTTACTTTTCTCTCATTGCTAAGATGAAATATTCACCACCCAAAGTTAAAAGGAGAAAGATTTATTTAGCTCACAGTTTGTAGAGATTTCAGTCCATAACAGACTGGCTCCAAGGCGGGGTGACACATGGCAGAAGGGCAACAGTTCATGGCAGACCGAAGGTAACAAAGCAGCAAGGGAACCTTAACAGCGTCTTTCTGTCCCTTTTACCTTATCCAGACTACAGGGATTAGGGCGGTGTCGAACCAACCAGTGGACTGGTTTAATAGTCACATGCCTTTAATTCCAGCATGACACACTCTACATTCAGCCACCTTTAAAAAGCCACCTATGAATACATGAGACTTTGGGGAGACACCTAGACATAAACCATAACATTAAGTAATTTAAGAATGCTAGTTATTTGGGTATCAATACAAAGCTCACTAATGTTAATACAGTTTATATGACTAGATAAATACAATAAAGTAAGAATCATTTTGGGGTCTCTCTCATCCAAACAAGCCATTTAAGAGCTTAAACATGTATTCATTAACACTCATAAATTATGCCTGAATACCAAGCTTACTTCCAGGAAATAAAGAAATGGTGTGTGTGGGGGGGGGTCCTCTAATTTCCTCTTGCTTACAATAGTGGATACTTGTATGCTTCAGCGAAAGTCACAAGATCAATAAATAACTTGCAAAAAAGGGCTCCAACATTGTATTTGTGTTTGAGAGAAATATTTTAGACACACCCACTAAAGATGACAACTTACAGTAGCAATTTAATGATATGGTATCTGAGATTGTCATTAAAATAATCTAGGGTAAGGGCAAAGAACAGGTGTAGATGAAACAAAACTATCTATGAGTCAGTCATTGATGAAGTTGGTAACATTCATGAAAGTGGCATTATACTATTCTTGTTACTTTTATGTATGTATAAATCTCCATAGCAAACTGTCAAAAATTGCAAGGCATATATTTTTAAAGTTATGATAACAACCCACACTAACCTAAGGCTAAGAAAGGCAGCACCATTTCACTGTATTCACCTCATTTCTTAGTTAAAATCTACCTGCCCTCTTCTTGTCTCATAAAATAAAAAAAGGAGACAATTGTTCAGAATGAGGAGAAAGTCCATCTTCAAACTAGACTCATAAATATCTTTAATGTTTCATGTGAGTTGGAAGTGTCTTAAATCCCTGCTGAATCTTTTATACACTTACACAATTTATCCTATATCCAAGTTTTCCTTCAATTATTTCTTCAGAAGCTTAAAAAGGCACCTAGTGGATGCAAAACTAATAGATCCACAGTAGTTCTTATTTACTGGAAGCTATTTGCACTGGAAATCTAACTCGTAAATGCCTGAGGTAACTGTGCAAGTACAATATTTGCATTTGCCCAAGGAAATGAGCTAAAAATACAAAATCTGCTTTTAGCTCATAGTTTACTATCAATACACTGCACATTACTACCATTAATAATGCCATTATTGTTTGGATCGAATAGATCTAGCAACTTCAAATGAAACAAGGAAAATTATCCAGATTTTATTACTCAAATCATACTTGTGAATAGTGCAAGTATTGAGAGAATTGATATTTAAACATGATTCCCAAACATAGGAATACCTCACCTATTTAGATCCATCAGGATGAAGATGTAGCACTCTATTCTTGGAAGGGAAATTCTATTTAGATAAATTCTAGTATTTTAATAGTTTTTCTTCTCTTTAAAAAAAAAAAGATACAATCAGAATTAGATTGGCACCCAAATGTCTTGGTATCTCAGTAAATTCTTTGGTATATAAAAGAAACTCTTGAAAATTATCTTAGTAAACTGCACCACAAGATGGCAAGTTTAGAAAGGAGAAATTGTACAGAAGGAAAAGATCTTAAGGCCCTCCTGGTGCCTACCTCTCATGTTATTTAACTAGCTCTTTTGGTAGACCACCCAGGGAGAACAGTTTCCAGATTCAGCGTAAGACTTCAGTACATTCTGAGGAAGACTGTTCTGTTTTTTAGCAGAATGAAATTCTTGGGCAATTCTACTACCTCAATCTACTACCTATGTGCATTCTGATGATACCCAGAGCAAATCAAAACTTCATTCTAGTGGTTTTCAAAAGATTCTTGTGTGGTGTAAAATTCTGTGACTCTTAAATTCTTCTGTGGATACCAGACAGCAGGCTCAGAGGTTCTAAAGAGATAACAAAACTGCCAAGTCCATCGAGTTGTCTACAAGGAGTAATTTCAACACTGGCTAATTTCCTCTTGCCCTTTTCTCAAAAGATGCAGGATGTAAATGACTCTTTGCCCTCTCTATAGAAATATTAACATTTATTATATGCTGTCATCATGTCACTCTGCACGCTTAACTTCCTTGGACACTTCATATGTACTTAGCTTCTTTTTTCATAAATCAACAGGGATTTCCTAATTCACCACTTCTATTTGTTTAGCTTATTTATTTGCTCATTGTGGTGATATTCAACTTAAACAGGGAAACTAAGGTTGCCTCTGACATCAACAGGAGAAAAAAATGTAGTCCTTCCTTGAAAAATCTTGGAGTAATTTTATGTTCACAAAGACCAATCCTTATCTTGACTCTATTACCCTAAACATCATTTAGTCAATTCTAACAAGAGTCATCTCCTTTACTAAACCTTTGCTGGTTTCTTCAAATTATTTCCTTTCTCTATTGCACTGACATACTAAGATATCTATGTCTCTTAAAGCATTATTGCTTTCTAACTTACGTGACAAATAGATCTACTTAAATGCAAGCTCCCTGCTGGTGTAAGCTATCATAGCAGTTTTTCAGACTTTTGTGTATGTCTAGAATAGAAAATGCATTTTTGCATAGATCTACCACATACATGAGCACAAATCCATTAATACACACACAAGCAACTGAAAAGTTTCCTTAAATAATACTTAACTATATGAGAAGTATTCACTTTTTGTTGGCCATAGTAAAACCCTCTAATATGATGCATAATTTATTAACTGGCTACGATTCACTTTGGTAACACTTCCCATAGTTCATATTACAGGATCTCTTGCATAGTATCTATAAATTCCAAATATGTGAATGAATGAGCCAGTCAGTCGACAAAAAACAGATTTTATTTACTTTTTTCCCAGAATATTGGTCACCTTTAGATCTTTCTGTTCTCCAGGTAAGAGCTCCTGCAAAATGCTGAATACAATATCTGCTTCAGAGGCTGAGCACCATATGCAGTATAAGTCACAATAATATCTTACCCCACAGCTTCACCCACTAGGCCCTTCATATCTGACTATCAATATATGAACATAAAGGGCTAATTTTAAAATCAAGAACCCAAACATTGTTTTAAGCTATAGTCTGTCTTTTACACAGAATAAGTGACTGATAAAATCCCACTGACTCAACTCGCATAGAGAGTATCAATTACTTCACCATTCAAGGAAACCAAGCCCCTGAACAGCCCTCTTGTGATGTGCTCCATTCATTCTAAACCCTGATTAAGGACTATTAACAGGGATGTTTAAAGCCTAGTGTTTAGTTTGAAGAAAATCATTCTCCTGGATGAGTGTACATCCCATTTTACCTGTACATTTTATGAATCTTTTTGGAACACAGGCATCCTTTGCTCCTCCTTGTCAGTGCTCAGCACGTTAGAAATATGCTATTTCTCAAGTTACACTAATAATGGTCTTGATGTCCCATTGTGTTTCCAGCTAAAAGTTTGTCTCTATAACTACTACAAAACCATCTAACTTGACAAAGTAGTGCCCACATTATCTAACTCTTTTAAACTCAAATTATCTTACCCTAAAATCATGATTTTACTCTACCTCAGATCCTGGAAAGACAAACATAAAAACAGGTATTAACAATTTTCTGTCATCTCACTTGTAAAAAAGGGTGCTTCTCCTAATGCTCTTGACTAAGAGAAATTATATTCCAATAACTATCATTAAGATTTTCTGGAACATAAATAAACCAATACTTCTGCATAATGCATAAAATTAGAATGGTTTTCAAATAATACAAACAATAACAGTGTTTGAACAGGCAAAACTTAGCTATTAGTTTATGTAAAATTACAAATTTTGAAAGTCTGAAACAGAAATTTAAAAAAAAAAATTCAAGTCCTAAAATATATATCAAAGAGATATGTTGGTACTGTATTCTATCAAGAAAAATTACTCAAGAATACAAGGTCATCAACTGAGAATAATGGTGGCTTTGAGTACACATTTTCAGTTCCCACTTACCCACAGCACACAGTAGTTGGAGGCACTGGCTGCAAAGCTAGCCCGCCTGTGTTGGTACTGTCAGCCAACTGCACAACTTTGGGCAAGTTGTACAACATTTCTATCCCTTACTTTCTCATATGTAGAGTAGGGATGGTAAGATGACATACTTCACAAAAATTTATGACAGATAAAACAAATATAAAATACTTAAAACAGTGCCCGAAGTATGCTAAACATTTTTCTTAAGTTATATCTTACTCTAATTCCCCTGCTCCAATTGAGTTTCATAAAGTGGAAATACATGCAATGGAAAAAGTGTGGCATAGTGGAATGGTTATAGAAATTGAGGTTAAAATGTGAATAACAATCTCTAGTGGGCTACCTGCTATATTTGTGGCCTGGAGTTATTTAAATAGAGTCCCATCTTTTCACCTGTGGAATGCTAGCAAAATACTAGAAGTTTTCATAAAGAATGACAGAAACTCAGAGGAAATCAAAATAACTTTCAGCTAAAGAACCAGGAGAAGCTTGATAAGATACTATTGACAGATACCGTAAAGTGCATATGTGGAGGTGAAAATATTGAAATTTCACTCTAGGCAGAGAGAAGCAGCTAAGTGAAAACATGAGGAAGAGGACAATGTGTCATTAGACAACAACAGCATCACATGTGATCTAATCCACCCAGCATAAAAGGTCTGAAGAGAGGCAACCAGGGTGGAGTTGGGGCTGAAAAAGAAGATCCAATCGGTGAGGGATCAATTTTCTGGCTGTATCTAGGACTTCTTACCATCAGCATTATGGATAGAGTCGAGATTTCAATAGATCCTTACCAGGATCTGGTAAATATTATAGAAAAAAAAAGAACATAAAGTACGTAACCTGTGCAGATCCAGGACTTGGAGATAAGGACTTTCTGATTCCATTAAGAATCTAAACTTGTGGTCGGGCCTGGCATTCAGGGCGAGGCTGAGGCAGGAGGATTGCTGCAATTTTAGCCTGGGTTACTCAGTGAGTTCAAGGCTAGGCTGGACTGCATCGTGAGACTGTCTCAGAAAAAAAAAAAAAAAACAAGAAGCATCTAAACTTGTTAAAACCCAAAGAATAGAAGAGGCATGATATTATGGATCACAGAAATCATGCGAAGGTAGTTGAGGTTGGATCTTAAAACCTAAGGAAGAAAGAAGAGTCAAAAACAAATGACGTGACTGGCAGTATCAGAACATACACTGGAGAAAGGAACATCTTCAATAAATGATGCTGGGGAAACTCACTGATAGCCACATGCAAAGGAAAGAAACTAGACCCTTTATTCTTCACCATATACAAAAATTAAGTCAAAATGAATAAAAGATTTAAATGGAAGAACAGAAGCTGTGAAACATGAAAACATATGGAAAATGCTTCAGTACAGTGGTCTAGGCAAAGATGCCTGGGATATGATCCCAAAAGCACAAAAAACAAAAGAAAAACTAACACAATTACATCAAACTAAAAATCTTCTGTGCAGTGAAGGAAATAACAGAGTGAAAAGAAACATACAGAATGGAAAAAAATATTTGTAAATTACTCAATAAGAGATTAATTTTCCGTATATATAAAAAGAACTGAAAAAAAAAAGCTGAGTAAATGACTTCAATAGATATTTCTCAAAGGAGGACCTACAAATGGTCAGCAATACAAAAAAAACTCCCAGCATCATTATCAGGGAAATGCAAAT
Source organism: Heterocephalus glaber (assembly GCF_053883595.1). Classification (NCBI taxonomy): domain Eukaryota; kingdom Metazoa; phylum Chordata; class Mammalia; order Rodentia; family Bathyergidae; genus Heterocephalus; species Heterocephalus glaber. The sequence continues at coordinate 66,752,047 of NW_028258324.1, forward strand.
CAAAACCACAATGAAGTGGGCTGGGGATTTATTTAGCTCAGTGGTTCCGGCGCCTGCCTTGCAAGTGCAAGGTCCCAAGTTCGATCCCTGGTACCAAAAATAAAACTAATTAATTAAAAAAATATTCTGGAGAGGATGTGGAGAAGGAGCAATTGTACAAATCTGTTTGATATGTAAACTGATATAGCCATTATTAAAAAAATTATGGAGTTACCTAAAATTTAAAAAATTAGAAAGGAAACTATTAAATAATCTACAATGGGTACATATTCAAAGAAATTTTAATGAGTATGTTAAAAATACATCTGCATTGACACGTTTATTACAGCAATACTCACAACAGCCAAGATATGATATCACCCTAAGTGGTCATCACAGGATAAATGGACAAAGAAAAGGTACCATATATGCACAATGATATAACAACCAACAACTGTAAAATAACTAAATTCTGCATTGCAACAATGGAGGTTGAATGGGAAGAATGTATGTCATGTGAAATAAGTCAGACACAGAAAGACAGATGCCACATATTCACCCTTACATGTAGAAGCTGAAAAGTTGATCTCATACAAGTAGAGAACAGAATAGTGGTTACCAGTTCCTGGAAGGGTGTGGACGAGAGATGGAGAGGAATGGTTAACCAAGTTGTGCAGTTAGGTAACAATGGTTGACAACATTCATTTGATGTATTCATTGAATACATCAAAATAACTCATAGGATTTTGGATGTTCCTAACACACACACACACACAAACACACACACACACACACACACACACACATAAATATCTCGGATGGCAGATATGCTCATTACTCTGATATGATGACTACACATTGTATACAAATATTGAAATGTTATACTGTACCCCATAAATATGTCTGTGTACTGTATCAACTAAACATAAATATATAATTACTCATCTATGTAGTTTTAATAATTTTATATAATCATAATTTGATATAATTATGTATGGACACACACATATTGGTTTTTGCCAAGAATTGAAGCAGGGCCTTCTAAATGTTGAGCAAGAATTCTACCACTGAGCTAAATCTCCAATCCCCTAAAAAACACTTTTTAAAAAAGAAACAGATGCAAAAAAGAGAGCAAAAAATAAAATCAGAGAACTCAAAAGAGACTGATCCAACAAAAGAGGACTCCTAAGCAACCAATTACAAGGCAATGATTTTTTTAAATTTTTTATTATTTATTTATTTTTCATTCTTATTAGTACATGTTTCCAGTGCATAATGATTCCATTCTTTGTGGGGAGTTGACACATGTGCATAATTACACATCTGACGCTGAAAAACTAAAAGGGCACTGAGGGACAGGGGAAGGAAAAAAAGGTACTTCTCGAGGGCTACTTTTATCCAAAAAGTACCATCTTCATGTATAGTTACATGGGCTGACTTAATTTCAGAGGTGACTTTGGAGTTTAGGATTAAGGGCTGGGGATGGTACACAGGCCTGTAATCCCAGCACTCGGGTTCCTGAGGCAGGAGAATTGTCATGAGTTCAAGGCCAACCTGGGCCACACAGTGAGTTGAGGGACACCCCAAACTACATAAAGAGGCCCTGTCAAAAAAGAGAGGGGATGGTTTACAGAATCAGGAGTGACAGTATTAAACAGATTTAAAAAGTGGATACAGAATGACAAAACAGGGCTCCTTCCTAGGACATGGAATGTCTCCAGCTAGAAAAGAGAAGGCCAAAATCAAGCTATGATCTCATTCCATGATATGAACTATCTGCATCAGATGACACGGCCACTTCTTCTTTCAGAAAGTGAGGCAGCATCCACAAAACAAATCTCCCCTCAACACCAGCCATTTTCCACTCAAGACTTTGAAGGTAGGGGGCATAATTCCAGTTATAAAGCATTTTATAATATCCAGAAGGAAAGAGTGTGTGGAAATCATCACAGATCCTTTATTTGTTGTTTATCTTTTCAAATAAATGTCATTGAAGGAAAAGGAGAGGACTCTATAATCCCTCAATACCAACAAAAATAAACAATAAACTCTCAACAAGCTGTCAAACATCTTAGTTGACAAGACTGAGAGAGCAGACAATAGCCTGACATTTGTGTCAGGGAGCAAGTGAAGACTTTCTGAGAAAGAGAACGAAGAGGTGGTGGTGGGGATCAATCAGACAAACAACAAGTTCAGAGCTGAAAGGCTATCTATTGTTAAAGCAATTTACAGAATCAAACTATCTGCCCTTGAACAACACGTGATACATTGCTTGGCTTACAGCTGAAGAACAGGGAGTGATCTGCACTAATAACAGTAAGGAAACTCAGCTAATGTCAAGAATATATTTCTTCTTGATGGTCAGACTTCAAAGTCTTATACTTAGTTTTACTGGCCCCACTTGAAGAGGGCTGCATAGAACCTGTAAAACCTTCAAAAAAGGTGAACAAAAATAAATAAATAAATAAATAAATAAATAAATAAGGCGAACAGAAGGTTAAGACAGATCTGAAACCAGAGCATAAGAATTCCTGGAGAATATGCTGCTTTTGGAAAAGAAAAACTCCAGGGAGAGGAGCACACGATAGAGCTTGTTCCTGTCCTCACTGCTATGTCTTGTTCACTGCCACATTATGGCCCATGCTAAGCAGCCAATAAAAATGTCTTACAGCTGCTCAGAGAGGAGCTGCTGGGGCAGGCAGGCTTCTGCAGGAGGCCCGCCATTCCATCGGTGAGTGCCTACAGATCCCAAGGAGCAGCTGTGTGGTCCTGAGGGGCACAGCTGCAGGAGAAACCCAGCCAGGGGTCCGCACAGACACCAGAGACTAAGGCACACCACCCTCACCCAGAGGAAAAGAGCCTGCCCAGAGAGGAGCCTCACAGGCACACAGGCTTCCACCTGAGGCCCACCTTTCCATCCCTAAGTGGGGGCAGATCCCTGGGAGCAGCTGTGTGGCCCAGACATTTCTCACACAAAGAAGTAGAAATAGCAAATAAACATATGAAAAAATGGTTAATATCACTGGTCATTGGAGAGATGCAAATGAAAACAATGCTGAGATTCCATCTCATCCCAGAAAGAATGGCTGCCATCATGAAATCAACCAATAACAAATGCTGGCGGGGCTGTGGGGAAAGAGGAAGACTGCTTCACTGCTGGTGGGAGTGTAGACTGGTGCAACCACTGTGGAAATCAATATGGAGATACTTCAAAGAACTAGGACTGGAAGTCCCATTTGACCCAGATATTCCCCTGCTGGACATCTGCCCCAAAGAATTAAAAGAATCATACCATAGTGATATATGTGCACCCATGTTCATAGCAGCACTATTCTTGATATCAAAAACTTGGAAACAACCCAACTGCCCATCACCTGAAGACTTGATAAAGAAAATGTGTTTTTTTAATAAAATGGAGTATTACTCCGCAATAAAGAATGAGAAACTAGAGACATTTATACCCCAATGGATGCACATTGAGGCGGTACTCTTAAGTGAAATGAATAGGACATGTGTAAATACCGAATAGTTTCTCTGGTGTGAGAAACTGAAAGTGTAAAGAAGGACTAAAAGCTATAACAGATAATGTGAAATAGGAAGAAAAGATGCAAAGGGGAAGGGGATGTGGGAGGGGTGGCAGAAAAGAAAAAAGGGAACGGAATTAATATGAGAAAAAAATGGAAAAAATGTCTTTGTAGATAGGGAGGGGTGGAGGGGTTGAAGGGAGAGCAGGAAAATAGGGAAAAAATAACCAAGGTGGATTATGTAAAAGTGCAAATTTCCAATGATGAATGTCATTATGTTGTATACCTTAAATGTACCAGTATAATTAATAAAAAAGTGTTACATAAGTGAATAAAAGTCCACAAAACAGCTCCAGCCTTCTTATCCCTTGAGGATGTCAGATCCCGTCTCTCCTTCCTGTCCCTGCAGAGATTATTTTCTGTGAGGGAATATTCCTCCCTACCACTTTACCTTTGTCTTTTAACTCTCCTGACCTACAACATCTTCATTATGCACCTGCATCAAATGAGCATAAACAGATTGACTGGATACAACTATTAAATGCTATAGCTCTTCCACTCTCTCTTCAGAGCCCTTGCCATGGCTTATAATTACATATTAGTTTGACTGTTTGATCAATGCCTATGTTCCCATATATATTAGAGGGTCCAAGAAACTGAAGGCCATGTTTATTTTGCACACAATTGTGTCCCTGTGTACCTGATTAAGTTCCTAGTATGTAGTTGTTACACAATAAATAATGAAAAGTATCCAATGAAAACCAGTGAAAGAAGGCCCTTCCATGGCAACAGAAAACTATCTGCCCTGGCAACACTGTATTTTCAAGACATTCTCTTCCCATCCACAAAACCCACTGAGTAGGTCCTAGAATTCTTTATGGCCAAAATCCTAGAAAACTATTTAATCAGAAATGGACACTTTGTCCTTATGGGTCAAGTCACTTTTCTCCCCAGTACGTTTGAGAGTCAGCCTATCATATATGCAACAAAAGTAGAAATGAGAACCTACCATACTATCGATCATACTAGCAAGAATTATTAATTCATACAATATCATGTCCTGGCACGGCCTGAGCAAAACAAGAACACAAATGCTTTACTGGGGAAATAGACTGTAATTCGGCATTTATGTAAACAATTTGGCAGGATCTAGAAAAATCAAGTGTGTCATGCTCTATGAACAGGCAGAGGACCCCTACCCACAAACCCTGAGATAATTTCTGCAGTCTTCAGAGATACTTGTACAAAAAAATCAGGACAGCCACGTTTATATGAGCAAGGGTTACTACTTCATCTGACTACCTCCGGCTGAGGTACTTCACCGGGAAATAAATCACTGAAATACAACGGAGACACACTCTGGATTACTTTGCAGTGTTGTAAGCGGCAAGCTTCTGGAGAGGCTGCAATGTGAATAGATCTCTACATGACTTTTTCAATCACACAGACAATGCAAATTAATATACTCAATAAAACCCACTAGTAATAGTAGAGCTCAGGTTCCCATTCTGCGGGTATGTTGGAGTTTCTGCAGGAGCCCTGAGCATTCTATACTCATTGAACATAATTTGTGCATGTGACTAACAATATATTGCACATATTTGTAAGGGGATATATCTACATCTATATAGATATAGATATAGATAAAATTGTTTTTCATCTGTAAAAATACATTAACACTAATGTCTGACAGTCATTCAAATTAAACTCACACAAGTAATTCTGATGCAACATAAATCCTCTATATTATATATATACCATCATTTAAATAATACAAATATTACTGAATTAAGACAACAAAAAGAGTATTCTGACCAGATATACAGCATATATTGTAATGTTTACTCAAAAGAGCCAGAGTGAGATCCACAGAGTTAAAATGCCTAATTATGAAGTCTGGTCCAGCTTTTAATTCATCAGCTAACTTAGGTTCTCTTTGCCTCAATTTTCCAATATATAAAACACAGAAGACTTGAGTGCCTGCCTCTCAGAGTCTGTTGTGAGGATTACAGTACTTGAATACATTAAAGAACTTGGAACAGAGCTTGGCATGTGGGATGTGGCTGATAAATGTTAGGTATGATTATTATGCTAATTAAAATAATTATATGTATTTCCAAAGATTGATATATATATATATATATGGACTATTCTGAATACATTTAAGCAGGAATACGTGGGATAGAAAGGAAATTGGAAAAAAGCAATTGAGATGAGACAAAGAAAAGCAAAGAAACAAAGGGAGACAAGGCTCAGGGAACAATAATAAACATGTGCCATGCTTGAGTTAATTCAGCCCGACTGATCTGATGTATAGAAGCAGAGCACAGAGATGCTCATGGAGTTATGTGGATGGAAATGTTCCAAAATAAAGGTCTGGACCTCCTGGGTCTAAGGACTCTTGAGCTGCTTATTCCTCTTCTTTTTAATTTCAATCCTCATTCAGGTTTTCTAACATACAATAAGCCAACCTTCACTTGACTAAAGTGAGGTCAGTTATTTGTGATTACCTTACAGTCTTTGACTAAGAAAGGCCTTCAAGTGGAAAAAAGTTAGACTTGCTCTGCATTGCCTCCGAAGGCCTAATATGACAGAATCTAATGTAAAAAGACTTGTTTCGAACACTGGGTTCTGCCCAACCAATAAACAGGCTTCAGAGAGCAAGAAGTCACCTATCTCTTTGGAGGTGCAAGCTGAGTTTATACAACCTTGTATCCAGAATGCAAGCTCTAGGTCAGAGGCTGGGCAAGTTAACTTCCAAGGTTTTCCAGATGGGCATGTTTCTAGGATTCACTAAGATTTTTGTGAACAAGGAAGTCTAGGGTATATTAAGAAATACTGCGAAATGCATTTTTTATGCAACTGTTAGAAGCAACAATTAGCGCTACCATAAAAGTACTTCTTCCCATTTATAACACCCCATAGAAATTTCAAAAGGCAAAATTTGTCCATAGTCTACCATGGACATCCAGTCCTGCTGAAGGTCTTAGGAAAAAGTAACAGAAATCACTCTTCTTATTTGAACACATATTTAGTTAGTACTATCTCAATAGCAAATACTGGATAAACCTGCCATGGTACATAAATCAATTAACACTTACAGACTTATCTATTTTGTGTGATCTTTCATGTAAGTCATCGTGAGTAACCGTTCTAACAACCCAAGGAAATGAGACTATTACGTCCATTATAAAGACCAACTGAAATAAAACTCAAAAGGAAAGAGTCTGTCCAGGTCCCACATATCAAGACAGGATCATAACTGAAGTCAAGACATTTTTCGAACGAGCACTATCATCTCTTTACAACCTACCATAAATACCTCTGATGAACACATCCCATCCTGTACTATAAAGTATAAGGCCTTTTAAAGCCAAATCCTATGATGTTCTCCTTGGAATTCTATGGCTCTAGTAATCCAGATACCTTTTGTTTTGAGTCAGCTTGCAATCTGAACCTATTGAAGACACTGATTAATTTGAGCATGAAACAATCTCCAGTCTACGTTCCTAAGTAGTTCAGTCTGTTTTTCTCTCTAAAACCAAGGACCATGGCTGAAAATCTGATACAATCAAATGAGAACAAGGGCATTAAATGCAGTAGAAACAGCACTTACTCTAAGGCAAGAGAAGTGTGTTCCTGCCCCTACTCAACAGCCATATGGCTATGGGAAGCTGGGAATGGCATTTCTGCCTTGGATCTTATTTTCCCTCTAGTTCCACAGAATCAGATGGAAAGCTCTATAAAGTACTGGTGTGCATACATGCTGCAGAACAATGATACTACAATCTTGAGAAAGTAAGGACCTGGCATTTGTATTTTTGTAAAAGCTCCACTGAGGTACAGATATGTTTGATAGTACACATAGTCTGGGGGAACTGTCTCAAGAAATTCTGAGATTCTCTACCCAAAATATTCAGACTTAGGCGACTCAGGACACAAATCCCATGTCAGAGTTTCTGACAAGATAGGGAACACCCAAAGTTGTATGATCACTGACCCGTGTCAGACTTTCTGAAGCCCCAAATGTTTCAGAAAACCTTTCTATGTAAAACAATCACCAAGGGAGAGACAAGTCTCCTCTTCCACTAGTCCTGTGGTCAACAGCACCTGCTCTTTAGAAAACTACTATGAAAATGGTGTCCCAGAACAACAGCAGTTCTATAGAAAATACATTTCTAGAAAGCTTAGAAATGAGAATCAGGGCTGAAAAAGTCATGGAGAAAAAAATCAAAAAGAGACATGAAATTAATCACTGTGGGCTCATCCTCTACCCAACATTACTGCTTTACCATAATGAAAGCAAAAAGGGTTTGAAGAAGTCAGAATCAAAGGCTGGACCTAGAGAAAAGCAAGGAAGACAATGCACCAAACAGCTGCTGACAAATCTTGGAACAAGCACAACACTGGATCAGTCAGTGAGAAATTCAGGAAGCTCAGGGAATTGAGGTTAGAAAAGTCAAGTGGGGCTAGGTTTTCTAAAAATAACACAAGCAGCACCAACAAAATGAAAACCCACAGAAGATTTTTAGATGGTATTGTAAAATCAATCACTTCAGAAGCTAAAGAAGTTAAATGTCACGAACAGTAACCAACAGGTTAAAATGATGCTTTCCAAAGGAAAAAGGGGAGATGATCTATGGGTGATTTTATGACATTTTGACCCTGACAGTCCCATTAGCGCAGAGTCTGGAAAGCAGTAGAAAGGGACACGTTTAGGAAAAACTGAAAGCCACCTGCTGCTTTCACTGGTCCATAAGGCCACGGGAGAGCCAAGTAGAAAAATGGAGGTAAATCTGCATGCTCAATTCAAATGATGGACAATGCCAGCATGTGTACCAAAGAGAGCTCTTTCTAGTCACCTCAACGGCACCAGTCTGTTTAAGCTAAGCACTGCGGACAAGACTTTCCTGAAATTATTAAGCACAAAACACATGTACAGGGCCACTGGCCCCGAGGAGATGATAAGAAAGCTGTTTCACAGAAAAATAAAAGCATTAGGGTATAAAAGTGGCAGACAACTCCCCTTCCCTGCTAAGTGGGACATGGGAAAAGTAAATGAAAAGATTCATTATGAGAGGCCTTTATGGACAATGGGAACTGATAGCAAACCATTACATTTACCCTATATCACAAACAACAGAGAATTCTTTATCTCCTTAACCTGCTGTGTATGTGTTTGTGCATGCACATCTATGCACACAAACGAGTCCATGATTTTTCACTATTTAAACCATTATTTTTTTTGGCTGAAATTCTTTTATTGGTACATTTTAGGTATACAATATGTTTACATTTATCACTGGGTGCTTGTACCTGTACGTGATGTATCTTGGTTCTTATTTTTTCCCTATTACCTGTGGACCCTTCACCCCTCTACCCTTCCCTATTTACATAGACTATAATAATTTCTTCATAGTCTACTGTCCTCTCCCTTTACACTAAAAATCCAGGAATTCAAGGATTTTGACCTTTCCTTATTCAGAGCCTTAAAATTTTCCTGACATGTGGCTGCTTCTGAAACATTGAATGAATGAATGAATGAATTGATTAATTAATTAATTTTTCTTTTCTTTACTGAATTTATGCTTGATTCTTTTCTTTCACAAAATCCTGAGGACATTCAAGTTCAGGTGTATCATATGTTTTCCTATTTAATATACAATTGAGGAAGCGAGAATAATGCTTTGCTTTCAAGTTTATAATTTTAATGCCTAGCTAACGTTTTAAGTCTGTGTGGTCCACAGAGTGTTTTAATTTATCAAACTTTACCACTATACTTCTCATCCTTTCAACACATGCACGAAAAGATTTAAACCAATGCACACAATGGGTTGTTTGTATTTTTAGAAGGATGCAGCTCAACCATAACAATGCTGAGTAGAACAAAAATATGTCATCCCTATAGTTTTAAGTATTGAAATTATTTAGTTGTTCTGTTCACAAAAAGCCAAAAAAAGGTCTGAATTCGAAAGATGAAATTTTCAGGGTGGTACATTTTAATGAAGGGAGGAATAGCACAGACTCTGAGCAGGTCTGAGGCAGATTCAAAAGTTGTATTCAAAAAGTGCGCACTGTATTTGCAGAGTGAAGTATCTTTCCTTGGAGCACATCCTTCGTACCCATGGTGACAGAATTAAGGGCACCCCTTTCTCCCCTGAATGAGAGAGCTTATTAAAAGTACTAGTGTGAGCCATTTCTCTTTGTTCCCTGGAGAAGAGCTAAGACATGAAAAATACTTTGTTAATGAATCACATTAAGCTTTGCAAATTTAAAATTTTAAGTCAGAAAAATTGATAAATTCAAGCTCTGACGGTAACACAGTTCTTTGCTGTCATGCACATGGAAGAGCTATAACAGGAATACTTGTTTCCATCTTAAGGATTGAAGAGACTCGATCTGACTCTCTGATTTGGCACAGCTAATTAGGAATGTCAGCAAAAGAAGTTCGAAGCTTCTGCAGTCAAAAGCTATGTACAGAATCTCCTCCCGTTTTCTCTTAGCCAGAGAGTGAAAGAGTCACAGCCTTTCATACTTGTGCAGCACTTTAATGTACCTCTTCCATGTCACAGGCCTTGCAAGTGATAAAGTCAGGCCTCGAAAGCTGGCTGGTTCTGTGGTTTTTCATCACACAATATGGCATTAAATTGAGTCATAAACAGAAGTAGTCATTTTTACTCTTGTGGACAGTGGAAAATGAAAGAAACATTAAATGGAGTCCAAGTGCAGAAATGGTTTCCTCTTTCTGCAAGTATTATGGGTTCCTTTGTATACAAGAATCAATCATAAAAACATGCATGACAACAAAGTTCAAGTAATGAAAATCAAGTTCTGAGAGCAAAGATCACAAATAGGAGAACTTCACTGACTTGGCTTTTTGCCTCTATCCTGTCTTTTGAAACAGAAGAAAAGTTTTATATTGCTTAGAGTGCTTTTAATAATCTCCAAAATGGTTTTCCAAGTAGAACCATAAACCCCAACGTGTTCTTAACCAAAGAGACCCTGAACCTAATCACAGCTCTTCTGGCTTAACCAGACTGTTTTTCTTCACGAAGCCAGGAGACATTCTCAGGGCAAAATCAAACATCTTGACAGAACAGGTATCAAAATAAAGACCTATGTAGAAATATATACACCGAGTTTCATTGTTAAATTTGAAAAATTCTTCACAATAAAATTTGAACTTATGGCCACATAGCAATCTAAACAGGAAATGCAAAGAGGAGGAGGAGGAGAAAGGAAGGAAGGAAGGAAGGAAGGAAGGAAGGAAGGAAGGAAGGAAGGAAGGGAGGGAGGGAGGGAGGAAAGGACAGAACAAAGAAAAAAAGAAAGAAAACGTTTCAGGAAAAGTCAAGGAATACCTCACTTGGTCTCATGCTACAGATTTTAGAAAATCTGCTGTTGCCCATGCTACTGATCTGACACCTTAATATGCACATGGTGTCAGTTTCTACAACAAGCATCCATCCACTACCTAATATTGGCAAGAATGATAGAGAAAAGAGGTAGAAAGTAAGGGGTAGTAGTGGAATGGAGAGTTGTGGGGAGAGATTAAAGACAATCATTCATGAAAAAAGAGAAATGAATGTAACTGCACCCTCTTCCTGAGGATAGATCAACCCTCGTATTTCCCACTGTCCCTGGATTGTGACCCAGTGATTCATTCACATTCATCGATTCACAAATACATTGTTCTTTCTTAGCATTGTTCCCATCCATGCAAAAATGCAGCTCATTGAAGATCAAATCCGATACATCTCCAGGAAACCTTGCCTAATGTTCTTGACCAGAAAAGTAATATCTTATCTCTTTCTGCTCTTCCCAACAGGCATTGCTTACAGCTTTGTTATGAGTCATTTCCCATATTTTAAATGTTTCCTCCATGAAATTATTAGTTTATTTTAATAACAAACATCATGTCTTATTTATCTCTATGAACTCCACATCAGCAGTATCAGTGGCTGGCACAAAGGAAATTTTCAGTAACATAAGTTGAATTCAAATACTTAAAACCCTCCTTCTAACACTGGTGGCCATTCTGGAGTCTATTCTGTCCAACTGACTCAATAATTTGTTCATTCATTCATTCAACAGTAATTACTAAGCACATATTTCCTGCTATGCATTGTGCTAGGCCCCTAACATACCTGGATGCCCCATGAGGTTTACAGTTGAGTCTGGGAATCTTTTATCAAATAACTGCACGCATAAGCAGTTAGAAACTATTGTAAGTATTACAGTGGATAAGTTTAGGGGGATCTGAGCACATTCCATTCAACTCTAACTTTCCCCTTTCAGGGAACAGATATCAGAACAGAGACAACTGTGATAAAGAATCCTATGAAGTTCCCTATCCAATGTTGAATGAAGATCTATTGCAGTTTTGATTTTGTTAAAAATTTAAGCATTACATACTGGGCATGGTGGAGCATGTTTGCAACCCCAGCACTTGGGAGGCAGAGGAAGGAGGATCACCTCTAGTTCGAGGCTAGCCTATGCTACATAGTGAGTTCAGGGCCAGCCTGAACTACAAAATGAAACCTTGTCTCAAAAAAACAAAAAAGAATTTAAGCATTACAAAAAAAGAAGTGAATGATCAAATCTAACCTCCATCCATGCTTCCAAATTACATTCTAATGATACCTTCTGACACATACAGACCCGGAGAGAGAAGGAGAGAGGAAGAGAGGGAAAGAGAGGGGAAGAGAAAGGAGGAGAGATGAAGGAAGAGGAGAGAGGAGGAAGAAGGAATCTACCATGCTGAAAGATCATACCTGCACTAGGACCTTGAAAATCTGGATTCATTCCTTGATCTAGAGCACACTAGTTGACCCCCAACTTCGCCAGCTCTTAAATGGAGATCAGGATCAATACAGTGTCAATTCAACAGGGTCTGTGCAATAATGTAGTGATAGCATAAACACATTTGGAAAAGTTTATGCTGTTTGTGCCCATAACTCAGTCAACTCAAATGTCTAACATACATAGATGTGTGTACATGTTACCCTTCTTTAGGCAGAGTTTTGTATGCTAACAGAAGATGGGAGAGGGAGGTAGGAAGATATAAAAGTTGCGCTGCTCAGCTTCTTACTTCCAGAATGAAAAAAAGGCTATAGCTACACCCCAAAGGCCAAGTGGGACCACTTAATGATGACACTAATTCACATAACCTCTAGTTAAAACCGGTGTCAGCAATAAGTAGGGGGGAAAGCTCTGTGACTCTAATGACACCAAGAATTGACATCTAAGGGAAATGGTAGCATAGTTTTTACTTACCCCTTCGTCAGCAATCATAAGACAGTAAGAGACATATACAACTGAAACAGCATATTTACATCTGGTTTCCTATATAAAGAAAGTTGATGTGAAGTCCTAGACTGCCTGTCTCTTCTCTATCAATCATATAGCACAGTAAGAAAATCCTAGAAGGAAATGCTACTGCTTTACGAGTAGCAGTAAGATCATTTATTAATAATAACATTCAGTAAGTGCTTACTAAGTACCAGGCACTATTAAAAGAATTTTAAGTGTAATACCTAACCTTCGCAACAAGCTAGGGAGAGGGACTGTTACTATCCTTTAATTTACAAAAGAGGCCACTGTGGGCTGGAGAAGATCACTAACCTGTCTAAAATCACACAGCTAGCAACTGCTAACACTGAACAGGTACAATCTATCGGGCAATATGCTATGGACAAAAAGGGGTAGGGAAGGGGAAATGTCAAATGGAAACATCCTGATCCAGAGATGAGTCACACACACTGGTTCTGCCCAAAGAACTTGGAGAGAAGCTAAGACAGGAACATAAATTACTATAATCCATGAGCGAAAAATGTAATTACCACATAAGGTGCACAGTCAAGCTCCATCTGTGTTTATGTGAATGAATGTATGGGGGATGGTAGACAGGATGAATTCTAGGCAGAATAAACTACAGAATTAAGTTGAATACTCTTACTCTGTACAACTTTGTACAAATCAGATGGGGTTGATTCCCTTAGGACAAGCCCACAACCTCTTGCTCACTGAATTTGTTTTCTCCATGGTTAATGCAGTAATAAAGTTCACAGTAATTGGACTAGAAGCTTCCCATGGGCAGGCACGATGCATTGTATTCTCAGTGCTGAGAATGATATCTAGTGGATACTGGTGCCAAGATATATGGAGTTAGGTAATGAATAAATTCATGTGTTTGTTAAGTAAAATGTGAGCGAAAGAATGAATATAAGAACATGAAACCAGATGTCCATCATTAAACAGCAGAGACTACATTGCAGTTCCTGAGGTCCATTTCCTGGGCTGCTGAAGCCCTTGCCTTCACGCATAACTTTGTAAACAGAGCAGAGGGACTTTTGTTAGACAGCAGGTGGGAGTTCTCTTACCCAAGACCACACTAGTAACCTAGCTGGTCAATGATTTCAAGAACACCAAAAAGCAAAACCCGAGCTATTGTTTTATTCCCCACCATGGCAGGAAGCACAAAGCAAACCACAAACATTGTATTTTCTAGAACTTTCTGAAGAACTATAAAGTAGCTCATTTGCAGAAGTTGTTGATTTTGTACATGGGGACTGTTTTGTGAGATTGAGGAAGCAAATGATGGCTGACTTCCTGGAGTGAGTCAAGGCTGTAACCCCCTTTCACTGTATTAATAGAACAAGGGGAAAATTTCCAGGAAACATCAATTACCACAACCACCAAAATAGAAAAGGTGGCTTGTGACTTAATCGCCAAGTAGGGATGGGGGGCACCTTACCCCTACCTTTATCAAGAAAGGAAAACAACAAATCAACCTAATACATTTTGAAACAAGTTAACAGCACCCTTTCATAGTCTGCAGAGTTATTTTTAATCCTATACTAAGATTCTGCTGTACTGGAAGGACCATATATAATGCCCTGGGCTCACTGTAGTTGACCCAAAGTTCTGAAGACACAATTTGGCCTCCCAGAAAGTCATATTCATTAAGTGATCCATTTATTCATTCTTCAAAACCTTAAATCAATAGGTATTCAGTGGTACCCACTCTGTCTCAGATGCAGATTTCCTCAGAAACAAAGAGCTAAGAGAAAGAAGTAACAACTACAATAACTGTCTGACCTGTGATCACTGATGTAATTAATTCTCTTCACTCTGTAGATTCTACTGACATTAGGACTGAGATGTTCTCTTCTCTAGCCTCAGGAAGAGTAACAAGCCTTATGTTCACCTAATAAATATAAAAACCTAAGAAGCAGTCGTCCTGCTCAAAGCTATGTCTCCATCACCTCAGAAACGAGAAGCACTGCACAGTTGCACTGTGTGCAAGATTTTGGGCCAAGTTATCTGGATTCAAAGCCTAGTTCCACCACTTAAAGACTATGTGACTTAGAGTAACTTATTTCACTGCTGGTGCTTCAGTTTCCTCACCTATCAAATAAAAATCAATACTAATAATATTTCATAGATTATTATGAAGATTTAATAAGACTGTATGTATGCATGTGTGTGAGATGTGGAATAGTGTGTGGGACATAATGCTTTAGAGAATTTTACTCATCTTATTATCATTGCCACAATTATTCTAAGATTTGGAGTTTTTCATTGGCTATAGAAATACAAGCAGCTCTTCTGTCTGCACAGCTGTGATTCTGGTCACAGACCTCTGTATGTCTGCTCATTTATGATTCATGAAGGTTCTACTACCCTGATCACAACAAAAACATATGATCCACCCACATGGGTACTGAAGCCAGATGAGCTGGTGAATTGCAGTTGATCTGCCTCATTGCCTGTTTAACTTCAAAGTGTGGGGCTAAGAAAACAATGTGTACATCCCCTTTGACCTCTCTCACGTGCACAAAAACTTCTAACCTAAGCAGTTCCAAACATCCTTCCTGGAAACCCAGTATTTCTCCATGACTATCATGCTTATCACAGAACAGAATTTAATCGAAAAGATGTTTTGGCAAGTACTGGTCCATGGAAGCTCACAATAAATGTGACCCCAGTTTTCAACATGTTTGTCTCCTCCCACAGCTATACCAGTGGAGATCTTTATCATCTTCTCTGACACAAAAACACTACGGCCCCTAGCATGGCAATAGCTAATAAGTTTTATTATGTCCACTTCAGTAAGTCAAAATGATGGGATAAATTCTTACTCTACAACATTACATGAAAAAATGCAAACTATGCCTATCTCTAGTTAAATACTATAAAAATAACTGGTAAAGACTAAAAAGGGTATGGAGTAATGGAGTTTACCTACTAGAGAGACAGAACTGTAGGTTCATTTTTAAAATGAATTTGTTTTCTTGATCTTAAAAAGTCATTGTGTACATATTTAAATGCTTGAAAAATCATCAAGATTACATAAAGTCTACCCCCCAAAAAAAAAGCCAAAGAGAATTTGTATGATGAAACAGGGTAGATATCTTCAAGTACACGGCAAATTATCCTATGGCTGGAACCTTGGTCTGGAAGGATACAGACACAGGGATCTCATAGTGTGTCACTCAAACACAGGCACTGGCAGCCTGAGCTCCAGCATCTGGCCATACGCACGCAGGCCTGAAGCTTACAGAAAAGCACTTTGCCTAACTCTCATTCATTGGCAGTATTAAGTACTAGTTTGAAAGTTTGTTCAAATCAATGATCATCATCTTAATTTCTAATAATTATCACAGGAATAGCTGAGTGGGGTATGGTCCCTAATTTTAAGGAGTTTATATCCTCAGCTTACACTATGGCTGCAGGGTCCAGATGGCAGAAATCTTTTCTCTTTCCCATTCTCATCCCTCTGCCAGCCCTACAGCTCCAATAAGCCCTACACTCCCTCCTCTCCTGTGTGCACCATGCCACAGTCCCATCACAGGGAAATGTTCTACTCAAACGGACCTTCCCACCGCACAACTGCCCCACTCTACCTCCTTACTACACACTTATACTGCATATACCTTCCCAATCTTCAAAACACCACCTACTCTTGACTAATCAGGCCACTGCACACACACTCTACCTCAAAATTCCTACTAAAATGAAAGACTGGGCCTAGCATCAAGCACTTAATTATTTTCTGATTGGCTCTTTGTTTTTTAAATCTCGAAACACACACACACACACACACACACACACACACACAATTTGAGCCTTTCAAATAGCAATCCTAGGTCTTATATTTTCAGTGTTTATTTTTACAAGACAATTCACAGTACTGGACAAATACTGGGCTGTAAGTCAATACATCTTTAAAAAAAACATTCTTTATACATGTCTAATATAAAAATAAACAAGTTATTTATGAAATACACACTATTTTTCAAGTAATATCTGCACTGTCTACTGTTACAATCAGAATAAGAGATCAGAAGAATGTAAAATCTGAGAATCAATTACTTGGTTCTCTACATATTGAGCACCTTATATTTATCGTAAATGAGTTTATTAAAACAAGGTAACGGACTTGTGCATCAGCCATGACCTTCAAAGACATACCTCACCTCTCTGAGCCAAGATTGGGGTCTTTCTGTCCTAGTCCTGGCAGAAGAGCTTTACAGTGACATCACCTCTGAATACTTCATCTTAGTCACCTATAAAATAGGAAGACTAATGCCTACCATTTACATATCAAACAGTTTTGAAGATCAAAAAAATGACAACTGTAGGTGTGTGCTATGAATGTAACACACCACATAATATTCAGGAATTTTATTGGCTCCCATCATTGTTAATATTAGGTTTGGGACAGAAGAAGAACGAGAGTTCATGCTGTGGGAATGTTGCTGTAGAAGACATCTGTGGCAAGGAAGCAGGTCAGGGGACAAATTTCAAGAGAGCAATATACCTGTCTGTCACATGACAACAGAAACGTTTCTAAGAACTCCACAGCTGAGGAAGACATGGAAGTACCTGAAGCCTCATCAGTGAAAGGTAAAAATGGAAGCAAAATTGTAAATATCCTTTCACTGATTCTGATTTTTGTATTTATTTGCCTTAACTAATTTAATAAACCGAACTCAGTATGATTCAAACTGTGATATTGTGACAATCATTTCTAATGTCCCTCCTAATAGAGAGTATTTCCATGGTTTATAAACTGCTAAAAATAATGAAATAAAATTCAATAAAATTCTGCCTTAAGGAAAAAGAAACACATTCAGGCAGTGTTTGTTCTGAAAACACAAGTATTAATTTGTATTTCCTTATATACTTTTTCACCTCGAGAAGAGGAAAAAGTTATAGTCACGCTTTATATTGATTAAGTATGTGTCTCCCAGAGGCAGATGTTACTGCACAGATATCATTTAATCAAACCTCCCCTTATCACTGAGAAGCAAGCAATAGGTCATTATTAAGACATGTTACTGAGAAGAAAATACAACTGTATAATAGAAGTCTAGCGGGGAGAACTCAAACATGGTTAGTTCAATGAGGTCAAAAATATAACTCAAAAGGGGCATAGAGACTTTATTCTACAGTAATGACAGCACTTAACCCTACCGCGATATCCTGCCACCATCAGTCTCTCCAGGTACAATCTTTTCCTTCCCTCCAGCGTGTACAAATACTTCCTCCACCTATATCAACAGAGCTTCTCAGTCAGATTAAATTACCCTTTTCTGAATTTTTAAATTTTTCATTCTATCCTAACTGCAGTGTTTAACAAATTATATCATTTCTTGAAATTAGTTTTGCATATGTACATGGCACGCTCCTACATAAAACTAAGAGATCTGAAGTTAGGTACTAATAATCTTTTGTTCCATCTTTGGTGAACATTTGTTCCGGACACAGAGCCTTAAAAGAAGTAGGAAGTTGATCAGTGTTCTTTTTCTGGAACTAAATCTTGGAAATGAGATTAGATTAGCTGATTTCCATGCCCTCTGCCAGCTATAAATCCCAAGATGATGGAACCAGAAGGGATGTATGACTTTAATTCAATCCCATCACTAACCACAATGAGAAAAGAATGACTTGAGGCGGAACCGAGTCTCCACAATCCCGCCCCCTGGTTCTCAGCAGTACTATGGCACCTTTCCAAACTTGGGACGGCTGAGAGGAATCCAAGTTACTTTCTGAATCCAAGCCAAGACAGGATCATAGGACTCATCCACATGAGAGATGACAGGAAAACACTGCACTTAAATGACCGTCATCTGAACATCAAAGCTCGTCACAATGAGTCAAGACTCGTCACAATGAGTAAAGAACTTGCTGGTTGGCCCTCTTCTTGTTTCTTTTTCTTTTTTTAAATCAGTACATGTTTGCAATTCACACAGTTTACAATCGTCTCGGGGAGTGGTTCCACGTCCTTTTCACAGCTTGTTGGGTTTTTTTCTAATCCCTTTCCCCTTCCCTGTCCCCCTCTTCTGGTTTCCTAACCACCTTTTCTCACGTTGGTTGACATTACTGTCTCAGCTCATGTTATGGCATACGATATTTACACAGACTGGAGTTACTAGGATCCTGTACATAGCACATCGTTATTCCTATTTCCCCTTCCCCTCTTCCTCACTCCTTGTTCTTGTTCCCTTGGACCACTTCCATATTAGACAAGATCTGTCCCCTTTCTATCTCTCCTTTATCATTTTCTTTGTTTATTTGTCTCAGTCTAATGAGAGACACCATATGATATTTAAGCTTATGTGTCTGATTTATTTCACTCAATATTATATTTTCCCAGTGCATCCATTTTCCTACAAATGCCTCAAATTTGTCATTCTTTTCGGCAGAGTAGTACTCCATTATATACAGATACCACATTTTGTTTATCCAATCATCTGCTGACAAGTACACAGGCTGCTTCCAGGATTTACCTGTAACAAATTATGCTGCTGCAAACACTGGTATCCATGTACCACTGTAGTATGATGACTTAAACTCTATGAGGAAGATACCTAGCAGAGGAATAGCTGGGTCATATAGAATTCCTAGTTTGGGCCCTTTTATTAATAAAATCAAAACGAAAGGCAAGTACTGACCCTACACTGGTGCTTTTCAAATGACAGAAAGCAATTCACTAATGGATCAGAAAATCATTATGATGATTATCCAAAAGATTTTTTTAAAAAATAAAATACAATAAGAAATATTAGTTTGCAACAGATAAAGTAAAAGCATATATTATTAATTTTTTAGATTTCACATATATGTATATGCAATATACATATATATGTACATACCAATGTAAAATGTAGTTCTTAACCATCATTTGTATATAAAAAGCTCTGAATGTCTCTGCCATAGACCAAAGTCTGCAGTGTTAAACTTTAATAGCTACACTGCAGAACCAGCTGCTACAAACTTAAACAGATTAACAAGCAGGAAAAGCAAAAGTAGGTCTTCTAAGACTAATAATACTGTCCTTGGACTTCGCCCTCCTGTTCCTCCAAAGAGCAATCCAGATCTCCACTGAGCAGACTAGGTTCAGGGAAGCTGCACCTCCACCCACTGCCACTCTCTTCCTCTTCTATGCTGGACTCTTAAGCTCCTGTTTAGGAGACAAGATCTCTTTTATCCCTGTTCACTCTTTCTCTCTTTCCCCCTTTGTCCAAGATAAGTTAAAAAACAAAAGAATGAAAGGGGGCAGGGGAGAGGCA
Source organism: Heterocephalus glaber (assembly GCF_053883595.1). NCBI lineage: Eukaryota > Metazoa > Chordata > Mammalia > Rodentia > Bathyergidae > Heterocephalus > Heterocephalus glaber. The sequence goes on from NW_028258324.1 coordinate 66,772,130, forward strand.
AAGAAAAATAAAAAGATTACAATTCTTTCCCAGATTTTTGGGTACTTATTTCCCCTCTTTCTCTTCCCTCCTTCCTTTTCGCTTCTCTCTCTCTCTCCCCCCCCCATCCCTTTTCCTTCTCTCTCTTACGAAAGTAGAGACCCAAACCAGCTTCTAGGAGCAGACACATGGAAGAGTCATGTCCCTGAGCACTTTCAGGAGACTTTCAGAATATCTGTCTACTTCCCTGGCTGAGTGGCTGGGTTTGAGTAATTTTCTCTTTCTCCTGAGGCCAGTTGCTAAGAAACACTCTATTACTTCTCTTTCTCTTATGACCCGATTACTGTGATCAGCAAAGACGGCATGCAGACAGCATCCTGACAAGGAGCATACAAGCTCGCTGGGCCTGGTTACAAAATGATGGACTTTCTCAACCCTCTCACAACCGTTGAACCAAGATTTCCTAAGTTATTTTTCACACAAGGTCAAAAGATTTCTCCATCTTCCTTTAAAATGGAGCTGTGATGAATACACCATATCCATGCTAACCACAGCTGATACGATTATTGAAATACATTTCAATAAGGCACCCATGTCACCTCCTTAGTCTCATTTTTTTTATTTCACAGATAAATATGTACACCAAAACTTGTTCTCAGTTAATGTCCAGCCTGGATAAGAACAAAGCTGGAAGGGAATCCTTAAATTTCTTCTTGACCAAAGACCTCCAGCCTCTGCCCTTTCTCTGGTGGGCACAGCAGGAGGGAAGGGTCATACCTGCTTTGTCTCTAACCCTACACAGCTCCAGGCAGCACACTTCAAACCCCTAGGTGCTCAATGGATGCCTGCGGAATGAATACACAAATGAGTCCTGTAAGTGCTTCTCAGTTTTTGAGGCTACCATCCAAACCTAGGGCACTTGAAAAGAAAAAGAAAAGGTTAAAGGTTCCTTTCTACAAGTTCTAATGACCTCAAAATAGAGTAGGAACATAAGTACCAGCAACACCAAGGAATATGTAAGAAAGCAACAGATTGTGGACCTTCACACAGATTAACTTTCCTGGTTGACAATTCATCCTAATTCTGGGAAGACGGAGCCAGACATTCATTCATTTATTTAATCTATCATCCTCCCATCACAAAGTCAAATTGTAAGAAATTTTATTTTAAAACTCTTCTTGCCGTGACACAAGTTCACATATAATTATCTATAGCATATATACAAAGATTTCAGGCCTCCCAGTTTCCTCCCCTGACAGATGTATAAACTTTTATTATTAGAACTGTGTTCCTTCACCTTAAGGCTCTGAATTCTGTTAAAAATGAAGTCCTCCTGGAGAAGTTCCATTTTAACATACTTTATCAAAATTCAGACCTCGCTCTTTTCGATAACTAGCGAGCTACACAGATATGTATAGACAGACAGATAACTACATGTCAATACATGTACATTGAACAAATATTTCTTATACAAACACAGCAGAATAATCCTAGAACTTAGATTTAGAGACAGTTGCATTCAAATCAAAGATTCATTATTTTTTAGCCACAAGATTGCGGTTAACATATTTATTATATCCCTGAACTTTAATTTCATTATCTGAAAAGAAATGTTAGTAGCAAATTTCAAATAATGTTATAAAATGATATATCAGATATGTATTAAATAATAGAAACAAATTAAATGTTAGCTCCCTCATAAACTGCATGTGCATGTTCTCACGAACATGAACGTCTACTATGCTCAGGTGAAGGGCATTATGGTTTAGATCTAACCTGTTCCACAAAAGTCTCCTACGTTCAAAGGTGGAGCTTTTGGAAGTGGTTAGGGTCATGGGGCATTGCACTCATGAGTAGAGGAATCCATGGATGATTTCGTAGCTGAATATGCTGTTAGGAGGAAGGCCCTGGCTGGAGGAGGTGAGTCACTTAGGAGAGACCTGGAAGGGCCTATTCTTGTTTCCAGACCCTTCCCCTCTCTCTCTCCATCTGTTCTTTTTACTTCCCGTCTGCAAGGGCTGAGCAGCATTCCTCTGCCATGGCCTTCTGCCATGCCATTTCTGCTTTGGAGCTACCTGATCAAATACTCAAACTTCTGAAATCTTGAGCCAAAAAGAGTTGTTGGGTACATTGTTCAATGATGCACAAGTGTCTGATGCAGAGGGAAAGAGGCTGTAAGGATGTTAACCCAGCATGGGAGAGGAGAGAGCCAGCATCTGCAGAGGGAAATGCTGAGGGCATGCAGAAGGGACACTCCACAGCCCATTTCACAACCTAACTAAATTCATGGTATTTCGTGGGAACAGTTTTACTACACGCCTTTCAGGAGTAACCAATTTTACGCAATCTCCATGGCAGAATCATTGTTTCATCCAATTTTAGCGCAGGAAGGAAGTGAAGAGGTATTGTTCAATCACATTGTTTTACAAGTGGAGAAACTGACCCCATGAGTTCAGTGACTCACTTAGGCCCAAAGTGAGTAGGGAAGCATCTTTCTCATTCAACCACACTTCTCTCTGGTCAGCTCATCTCATGTGCAGTGGCTGCCTTTGGGATTGGCCGCTGCCTCCTCTTGAAGGAGGGTAAGGTAAAATTAACCTTAGCCTGTTGGGTCATTTTTTTTTCTTCTCCCCTTTGAATTGAACATGAACAATTCTGAGACTGTGTCCAGAACAAACTTCTGGATGGATCCTAGTTACTAGTTAGGGAATCTGGGTCTTTATAATCTATCTGGGAAAGAATCACAGTTGATAGTAAGGTAAGGTTTGTGCTCCTAGCTCACATGGTTTCCAGCTTTGAACTTCAGCCTTTTGTCCTTCTTGGATGATTCCAACTATGCCAATGATGGGGAAACTTTTAGAGCTTTCACTGATACAAACACCCTGCTGCAGCATACATTCACCATGACTGAACTATGCCCTTCCTTTACTTGTAACAAAATGCGGAATGGGCACACCGGTCTTCTACCAGTAAGGTCCTGGTAGCTGTTCCCCTGAATGAAAATTTCTTGGTATTTTCCAAAATGGGCATTGGCTTTATGTAATATACATCCTCAACCTTGGGCTGTGGTGCAGGGTAGCACACAATAATTCTAGATAACAGTTTCTAAATCTGAGTACATTTTCGCAACAGTTAATTTGTATATGGGCTACATTCATCCTAAAAAAAACTGCATCCAATGAACTGCCCTGGAAACTATAAATTCACCATTAGCAAAAAATATGATATCTAAAAAAGTTCTGCATTTTAGAGACCTATTCTTCTCATTCTCTGAAAGAAGAAAATTATTCAGAAGCCAAGAAATCTGAAAGGGAAAAATCTTAACTATGAAATGGTTTAATGAATTAAAAGAAGAATTCTGAAATAAACACGATCTGTGTACCAAGATATATCTGAAAGCAGGGCAGGTCTGTGTGTGTGTGCGGGGGGGGGGGTGTGATCAAAATCATCAGTGATGGTGGAAAAGTGTCTTCAATTTTAGTGGACTCGGTCTTACCTACTAGGCTCTGAGTTATGCCTCTGTCTTAGCAGGTTGGCACAGAGAGGTTTCCAGAAACTGAGGGTTGTGATCACACCTGTGCTTCTGTTCTAGATAGTTACGAATGTTGCATCACCTGCATCTGCTGCTCTGACTCCACGTTTTTCACCTTCCAAACACGCCGCAAAGTAAGTCATTAGGACAAGCGTGCAGTGATGACCGCTGCTTCTGCATCACCTGAATTTTGTAGGTGGAGCCTTACTAGTGTAGTTCGCTTTTCTAGTTACCACACTGTAACCTCCAGCACACTCTACCTAGGGAGTAGTGGTGTGCAGTACCCAGGTAACAAATCACTGGCATACTTGACAGAGGGGATGCAATGTGTTATTCGACTTTTTAAAAAGAAACAAAGGGCCGGGGATTTAGCTCAGTGGTTCCGGTGCCTGCCTTGCAAGAGCAAGGTCCTGAGTTCGAGCCCCGGTACCCAAAACAAGCAAACAAACAAACAAAAAAGAAAACTCAAGAACTGGGAAATACTTAAACCCATGCACAAGATAGGCCAGGTAAAGCTATTTGAACACAGAAATTCTTCATGTGAGTAGTTATGACTGTTTGCTTAATAATCTTAATTTTGCCCTATTCCTACTCATTCTGAACTCCAGCTCTTCCAATTTTCCTTCCTCAAAATTTAGACTCATTCAGGTCCAAGAACTCAAACTTCTTTATTCAACTATAAATTCCATTCGTCCTAACCAAGCTACTTAATCTAATCACAGCAACTGTTTAATTTCTTTTTTTTTACCTTCCTGCTCTATATCATAGTAAAGGAAATAGTATTTTCAAAAATACATACATCACAAAAAAAAAAACAGATAACCATAATGATACTACTCAGAATGGTCCTCAAAGTGAGCCAGACACGCTGTGTGCATGATACGGAGCTGCTCCCTGGCACTTACACATTGTTTAGGAAAGGAGTCCTCTAAAAGTTTGATATATTCTGTCTACCTCCAGTAGCATACTGTCCAGTTCTGACTTCTCACAGAGATTTCCAAGATAGACTGAATTTATAAAGTTTCAGAGACCCTGAAATGGAACTGTCCAGCTTAAAGGAAAGAAAGTGAGTCAGAATGGGGACATAACAGCATTTTGAAAAGTTTAAAGGTCTGTAAGGTCCTACTTCTGCTGTGACAGAAAATGCAAGCTGTAAGGGCACAACTAGGACCAAAAGTAGAACTGGGAAGCAGCAGATAATATAGTTGACCTGTTCAATGTTAGTAAGATAATCAAGAAAAAAAAAAAACTACAAGTAACAATATTGGCTGGAATAAAGGAGTACAATGTTTATGATGTGCAAGTGAATGAAATAGATCAGAATTATCCAACTAGATGAAGAAGGATGAATTGAAGAGAGCAAGCTCATTTTGAGATTCCAGAGATCATTATACTATCTAACTCTGTAAGAGAGCTGCATTGAATTAGGCATGCATTTTAGGTTGTTTGGAGTTCTTGTCCTTTTTCTTTCTTTTGTTCTTTTTAACCAGAAAATTCCCTAGTCCCAATCTCAGGTCTCCCCAAAGAGCATTTAACTGAATGAGATATTTGGAAAGGCCTGCAAGAGAGACAACCCAGCAAAATCATTTTATCAAGGGAAAAGTTGTGGCTCTGTATATTAAACACAGATCTGAAGACATAAGAACAAAAGGCAGGTACATAAAATACTCAAAGACCTCCAGTGAATGTCTAAGATTTCTAAGATCCATAAAAGGCTAACACTAGAAAACAGCTTATTTTTAGTACTTGAAGTTGTTTTTCAAAATCACCATGCCATTCAACCTTGATTTTTTTCCCCGACACATCTTTCCTGTTCCTTAGCAATTACTAATGATTACTGGCCAAGATATCCTACAGCAAAAGGGAACAGTGGCAATGAAGTTGATACAGGCCGGGAAGAGAAAGGTCCACCTCTACCCTTCAGACACAGGAAGAGAAAGGTAAATGGGGAATAGAAAGGTAAGCATACTGGTCAAGGTTAGAGTGAAAACTGGTATCAGCCCCAAGAGAAAAATGCAGAAGTTATGACTCTCAGCATTTATTGCAAACCACTAGCCATTCTCACTTCCCCCACCAACAGCGATGACTTTTGGCAATGAGGAAAGAACCAGTTTCATAAACAATTATCAGAATAAGAAATAAGGGTTGGGTAGAAGGGGCCATAACCACGGTGGACTGACTGCCTTTAGACTATAAGATCAATGTCAGCCTTTAAAAACAAATAGATTTTCTCCTTTGAATTTCACTGGACCTGTTTATAACAAAATCAAGACAGCAATTCTTGGTTGTGTTGAAGTAGCTGAACCTTTTCATTCAAGAATGCCAAAAGCTTAAGAAAATGGAGAAAGATACTTGAGCTGAATAGTTAACTTTCAAAGTATAAAAGCTGCCACAACAGGCAGTAGAAAGGAGTTCTGCCAAAAACCAAAGGGGATTTTTTAGAGTTATTAATTGCCACATTACCATTATTACCATTATGCAATACAGTAGCATATGGGGAGCATTAAGGTATATTTGCCCAAGAGTCCTCGGCCAAGTGGGTGAGGCAATGGCCTCCTTGAATCAAAAAACCTATTGCTCCTTAAGGTTTGCAGAGCTGCCTGATTAATCATAGCGGCAGGCTCCAGTTGAAGCGACAATTCTTCTTTTTTGAAGGGAGGTAGAACAGAGTGATTGCCAGATGTTTGCAATTTTAGCTATAAAAAAATGGCTGCTTTCCATTCCTGACTATGTTGGATCTTTTTTCTTTCTACCCAAGCTATTGTGGTTCACTAAAATAGGCCACTGCACTGATGAATCATCATTCGAAACTGCAATAATGGAAGCAGAACAAATATGACATTTTAAATTCACATATAAGAGTAGTAAATTAAAATGTACAGGTAATAGTTATATGCTAAGCAACAGAAAATGTGCGTCAGCCCAGAGAACTTCAGTTTAAGAAAAGTTACACTTGGAATTCCTCTTGACTACTTTCTACCTATAGGATCAGGTGCACCAACCTCATTACCAAGCTTCAACCTCTTCAACTGTGAAATGGGAATAAGTGTCCTTGCTGGCCTCTCCTGCAGCAGAAGAAAGCTACCCTACCTACCCATCTCCAGGTCCTGCCCTGTGCACAAACAGCTCAGATGTGATGTTCAAACATGTCTTATGTGAAAATGCAAATAACATACATGAATATGTTCAGAAGTCATTTATAATTGTGTAAACACATCATACATTATATTGTCAAGTCCTTGTACTTTCCAATCTAATTAACAGAACCTTCCCTACTACCACCCAATACTAGATTCTCTCTTCAGATAATGCCTATTAAATATGGTGAGAGTAAAAATACAAAACCTGGTTTTTCTTTCTTTGTTCTTTATTTTTTAATTTAAGCAATAAAACTAGCTTGAGAGACTAGACCTACTTAGGTAGGGAGTCTTTATCTTTCTTAGTGAATGAGTTAAGGATATATATGAGGGTCTGGTGACATTCTGAACCCTTTCTCTGAAAAGAGATGCGTATACATGTTGGACAAGATTAAATATAGGGCTGGGAATTTAGCTCAGTGGTTCCACTGCCTGCCTCATAAGCACAAGGACCCAAGTTCGATCCCCGGTACCAAAAAAAAAAAAACAAAAACAAAAACAAAATTAAATACAATTTCAAGAGACTGGCTAAATCTTAAGTATGAATCCCAGAAATGAATAGGTCTCCTGATAAAACTGCTAACTCAATTAATTTTTATTATTATGTAGCTCATAACATCCCTAAAAATCTCACTTCATCATTTGATAAATTAAATACTTTAAAAATTGATAAAAATTACTAGCTTACTTTATATGATGTTCATCTATACTGTAAATTGTAATTACAATAATAATAAAAAGTTACTTCTCCAAGATATAATACATATAAGCCCTTTCTATTTATTTCCACACTAAAATATTTCAAATAAAGTAGGGCTCTTTTTGAGAAAGATGTTATAAAAATTTTAAAGATGGACATATTCACGTGTCATAATTCCAGCAACAGTAAACATAACACAAACCAATTCTATAATGTCTGTCAAACAAGAAATGCATTAACATAGTATAGAAAGAGCATAAAACACAGGTTTTTTAAATTGCCAATATGAACTGTATCTGGACAGTTCTGATTTTTAAAGTTAAAGATTAATACAAACTACAGATTGTGACTCTCCAAGATAATGTTAACATTTTAATTTTATAAATGACAGCAATAGTAATGTTGGCACCTGCCACTGATTTTCTCATCATTTCGTGTCAGTTTAGCACCTGACTTAATATTCGAAACAACTCTTTAAAATACAAATATCTCTAAAGTATGAATGAACTGAAGGAGCTTTAGGTGGTCATTTAACCTGATGAGCTCAAGTTCCCACAGAAATTATGGGTGAAGTAAAAACTGGAATGCATGTCACTGTTCTCCCTGGATATTACTGGGCCTAAGTGAACCACTTCTTCTTCCTGAGCCCTCAGATTAACCAGTGACTCTTCACAAACAGGCTCTATAAGGCGGCTTCTATTGTGAATTAACTCGTGTTATTCATATGTCAAGTTCGTAATGAAAATATAAACTGCTTAAGGGACAGGGTGTGCTTTTACTTTTTCTTATCCATTATGAAGCCTTATTCAATGAAAATGGCACAAGATGGATCTGAATTGGCCCCATCAAAGACATTGAAGTAAATATAAAGGTTGAGATAGGAAAAGTAAAATCTGTCTACCAGGGGCCATGCTGGGTGGGAGTGCTAGATGTCCACTGTCATTTCAAATGCAGATATTTCTAGGTACACATCATAGAACTTGCAAATTTCTTTTCCAGCAAGTAAAATTTTTTACAGAAGAAGCACTTAATACAACTCCAATCATGGTAACATATAAGAACAGATCAATAACAAAAATATTGGCAAATTAAAATGTCATTTTAATGTCAATAAAACTATCAGCAATAATCTCATAAAGTTGAGCAAGATGACACAATTCATTTGAAGTATGGGGATTTAAAGTGGCAATTCTTGAAGTTTTTCCTGGAATAATGTTCCCTTGGTAATGACTTCTTGAGATTATAATTGATGTAGGAGATTAGTGCTGAGGTAAACCAGTTAAACAACTGGGCAGAATTTGACAAAGTCACGGGGACCCAGGGAGCATGTACAGCATACAGGATCAGTGAGGGCTGCGCAAACTCCTGAACATTGTATGCAGAACCAATCAGAAAAGTGCTTTTTTCAATTCTTCATTTGCACCTGGCACAAAACCCAGTGAGTCTTCCATAGAACAATTTAAATCTCACACCAGGCCAAGTGAGTTTCTCACTGGGTAATGATCTCAACGCCTTATTTGCATGAGGAAGAAGCCAATCTAGGAATTCCAGATACAGAAGACCCTTTTCTCCTATCCTGGGGTCACTGTGAGTCTGTTCACAGGTCCACTCCGACTCTGCAGGGCATACCCCTTTTCCACCTTCAATAAATGTACATCCTCGCCACCTTTCCCATGTGCCTTGTCCAATTCTTTGTTCAGCAAACCAAGGTTCGGGAAAGAATCCCCCCAGGACCCATCATCTGGTAACACTGTAGCTTTTCATATTTTCATATATCAGACATACCCATGCCAAGGTAATGCTAAATAATTTTCACACATATCTGGAGGATGGCAAATTTTCAAACAGCTCTGAATAATTATTGAAGAAAACAAGAGTGAGAACTATTTTGTCTTAGTAAAGAAAATATAATTGCAATAGTATTATTCAGTATAATGCTGAAAAAAAGCCAAAGACCTGGAATTAGGAGGCAAGCTTTGCAATAGCTTTTCCAGGCTATGTACATTATACTCTGCAGACTGAGGGTGATTATATCTTTTACAGTGTGGCTGAAAAGGTCAGGTAAACAATAAAGCAAGGTAGACTTCAGGCACAATACAGACTAATAAAACTGTTACAACTGTTTGAATTCTTAAGACATGGATCCACCAGAGAAATTATTTTGGTAATGGTAAAAATCAAAGATTAGGAGCTGGAGATACAGCTCAGTGATACAGCAGCTGCCTAGCATAAGAGGCCATGGGTCTCTTCCCTGGCATCACAAAAAACAAACAACAACACCAAAAAAAAAAAAAAAAAAGCATGATTATTAGAGAATGATTAGGGCATAGTACCAAAACATAAGGGAAAATACTAAAATTTTATCAAAAAGGCCTTCTATGTTTATTAGCTTCACCATGAGTTCTCTGAATCTCAGATATTGTTTGTTTCTAGGAACCATAATAACGTAAGAGCTATAATGAAGTTATAGGATACTGTGATGACTGAACCCAATGAGGGAGAAAGTATCCTGAAATTTATTCACATGCATGAGTGAGCACACACATATTTAAAGTTGCAAATGGTAATGACTATTTCATAATAAAATTCTTAGTTCATTGCTTTCTGATTTCTCAGGAACACTTCAAAGTGTGGATAAGTTAAAAAAAAAAAAAAGCAAAACAAAAGGAAAAAAATATTTAAGTTGGCTCACATCTCACATTCTTCAGGGTAGGTTTTTGACAAGAAGGCAAAGCTGCCTTGCAATGTATTCAGGAGAATTGCTTTTTTTCCCTCTTCTTTTCTTCCTTAGCATCTCTATGAATAGAAAGATTTCACTCTAAAGCAGCAGATGCAACTGGGGACAGAGGGAAAGGTATTTCTGGCCAGGAAGATGCCTCCTACTCTTGCTGTAGGATAGGTTTTCCTGGCTTCTGCAGCCATCTTCTCTAGCTACTCAACTTTTGAGTTGTTCCTAAAGGTAAGTGTCAGAGCATATTAGCCCATGTGCTTCAATCCCTAGTGAAGTCGCCCTGCTCAACTGCAGAGCTACCTCTAGCAGCCCAAGTGCACTACTTGAGGACATGAGCAAAGACCTGCCCAGATCACAAGGGGCATAAGGGGTACCACACGCTGCTTCTGTACACACTCTTAGCATGGTTTGACATCCCACGCTGGCCGCTTCCCTTTCCTGCCAGATTAACAACTAACTCATTCTCCAAGACTCCAATCAGCCATCTCCTCTATGTAGTTTTCCCCAATTCCTCCCATAAGATGTCCTGCAAATTCTTTTGTGACACTAAACGTCCACACTAGAATTTAATGGATATTACACACCCATGGGACTACATCTGTATTATGTTTGATGACAGCAACATACAGAGTGATGTAAATTATTAAACTTTTTATTTTGAAATAAAAATGATAAGGCTGGGAGGGCTAAACATTAGAAACCCCAAAGCACCAACATCCCAGGGACCTGCATTTCTCTTTCTCTGTCCTAGCTGCTGTCCTCAGTCCTCCAGTCTCTGGCTGAAGTAATTTTAAGGAATGGTGATAAAAATACAATACTGTGCTTTTTTTTTTTACAGATCCTTAGGTCAATGGTTGTTGAAGGGTATAATTTCTTTGTATGGTATATTTGTCCAATGGCTCAGGTGTCAGATTTATTTCTACAATATTCATAATGAATCCATTTATAGATGATTTACATAGGCCTGAGGTGACCCAAATCGGCTGAAAATTCTGGCACCACTTTGTGAAATAACACTAAAGAAACTACTTGATAATGCAGGAACTTGGGCATCCACTGCAGAAGAACCAATCTTTTGTTATTGCTTTAATTCTTCCCTCTTTTGCTGTTAAGATTCCAAATAAATATTTTGGGGTGACAACATACACAAAAAACTGGTATCTAAGGTGGAAGCTCAGAGGGAAAGCTACCGAAACACGAAGGATGCTGTGAACCTCTGAATCTCTGCATTGTTCCATGAGAAAAAAGTCTTAAGACTTCAAGAACTACTGTCCTTAACCATAGGACCTGCAGAAGGTTCAGGGAGCATTACAGCCACCTGACTGGCGCTAAGGTTCTGATCTTCAAAGATTCAGATTCTGTGAAACTGAGATACTATGTAGGGATTTACTTTTTTATATTTCTCAAATTTTTCTGAAGACTGGCCAGGTTTGAAAGCCATTGGTTTAAAGCCTGCATTAGAGCAGTGATCTTAAATTGTTCCAGGCCAATTCATATCGCACGTAAGATGGTACAGTAAGCAATCTACATGGTCAGTAAATGCATTTAATATTTACCACAAACACATACTAATAAAAAATAGAAAGCCATCTATGTTTGTTTTACAATTATTAGAGTTTTATTTTTAAATATAGGCTCACTGAAAGTTTTAAAAATAGCATAACCATGTTTATAAGAGCACAACTTGTAACAGCTAAGTCTTGGAAGCAGCCTATATGACCATCAAGATATGGATAAAAAACGTATTTATACATAATGGAGTCCTAGTCTGCCATAAATAAGGATAAATTTGGGTCATTTGTAGGAAAACGGATGCAAGTCAAGAATATTAAGTGAAATAAATCAGACCTACAAGCTTAAATAACATAGGTTTCTTTTTTTCTCTTTTTGGTACCAGGGATCAAACTCGGGTCCTTGCGCTTGTGCAACAGGCAACGAAACCACTGAGCTAAATCCCCGGCCCTAACATATGTTTCTCTTATATGAGAAATCCAAAATATAAATAAGTTAAAGAGAAAAATAAAAGATAGATAATAGGAGACAGAGAAATCTTTTACAAAAAGGAAGGAAGGAGAAGGAAGAAAAGGGGAAAAGGGGGATGAAAGCAGAACTAGAATGTGTTACATACATGCACCAACCCCTCATGAGATAGATGACACATAGCTATGCAAAAAGTTTTAAAAATAAAAATAGTACAGAATTCCATATACACTTTACCCAGCTTTTCCCAAAGGTTACATCCTATGTATCTAGCACACATTATCAAAACCAGAAAATTGACATAATTGCATTAATGTTACCTAGACTTTACTCAGTTTACACCATTTTCAAACTGTAGTCATTTGTGTGTGGATAGCTCTACACAACTTTATCTCATGCATTGATTCATGTAACCACTACCCCAAGCTGAGATACAAAACTGTTCTATTCCCACAGAGAGGCTTCTGTCGCTTTCTTTTGATGTGAACACCCAGTCCCTACCCCAGTTCCCCATCTCTGGTCTTTAGCGACCACATATCTGTCCTCTGTTTCCAGAGTTTGTCATCTCAAGAATATTGTAGACATGGAATCATACAATATAGCAACCACTCAAGATAGACCTTTTCCATTAAGTGGAATGATTTCCAGGTCCATCCAGATTGCTGCACATAGCAATAGTTCATTCCTTTTTTGTTTACTCCTGAATAGTATTAATCTATTCTATAGACATACCACCAGACTTTGCTTAGACATTTGCCCACCAAACCACATCTAGACTTTTCCCAGAGTTTTATCATTATAGAAAAAGTTTCTATAAACATTCACATACAGGTTTTTGTGGGGACATAAATGTTCATTTCTATGGGTTAAATGCCAAAGGGTGCAACTGCTGAGTCACACAGTACATGTTCACTTTTATAAAACTCCACCAAAGTGTTTTCCAGAGTGCCAGTAGGATTTTACACATTCCTGTCAGCAATATAAGAGATCATCTTTCTAACGCCCTCACCAGAACACTCCACAGACTTTTATTTTAACTGTTGTAATTTGTGTTCTGATGTATTATAATGGTTCAAACATTTTCACCCTTATTATATTTGACCCTCAAAACAATCTTGATGATAATTAATATTACCAGCTAACTTTATAAATTAAGGAGACTGCAGAGTAGAAAAATATCATATCCAAGATCAAATGGTAAAACTGAAGGTGGAATGTAAGTTCATGAACCATCAAGCCAGGGCTGTACCTTGCAGCTTTTGAGTGCTGGTAAAGCCTCACTATTGGTAAGATCTGATTTGATCCCAAGAAGTACAAGTTATATTTTATACAAGAAGATGCAATGTAAAGATCAAATTATTAGAGTTAATATTTGATCTTTTAATGAATGAACAGCTTGTCCTATTTTATCCCTGAGGACCTGAAAATTAAAACTCATACACTGCACTCTACATCAATAGATGAGGCCAAAGTGCTTACCCTGATCCAGAGAAGAGGCATGCCAGTCAAACCTGAGCCTCACTGGAGTTCCTGACATTTCAGTGAATTTGTGACCATCTTTAACTGGCACACTATGCATAATTATAACAAACATCTGAAACACTGCAACTACTCATTGGTGATTGCTGTCAATTTAACAAGCCTTTCAAGTCTACAAAAGCATGTTTCTCATTTGTACCTCTGAATTCACATATGAGAGTCCACTTCCATGGGAACAAAGACTTCAGGACTCAGAGATAAGAGAGCACACCATGAATGTAAATATTTAGGTATCACTGTCTTTAACCCAAGGAAAAGGTTTCCATAACAGGAGAGAGGCAGCACCAAATTGGCCAATACATTCAAAACAGAAATGGTGAGCAGAGCACATTCTTAGTATTCCCTCAAATGTATTGCCATAGGTAGCTTTTCACCACACTCATATATTGTTTCTCTATTGACAAAACAAATATACTCTGCCTAACCAGAATACGCAACTCCACATTACTAATGCTAATTACCCACCAAGTATCAATCCCCAGGACTCGTCAACCCCAAGGAAGCTAGCACAATTGTGCCTCTTCTATACACAATGGTTGCATAGAGGAATGAACACATCTAGAAACCCTGGGTCCTTCAGGGAGTTCAGCAGGAAACTCTGGATAACCTAAGGAAAGCCTTTCCCTGCATCTCCAACTGCTTTCACACCTGACAAAGGAAAGAACTACATGTCAAACTCTTTTCTAGTTCTACTACTCTAAGAATTTAGTATGAGTGCATGAAAAATGGCACTGGCATGGAAGAAAGCAGGAAAGAAATAACCTTAGCTTGGTTGTCATCTCCATCATGGGAGAGCCAGTTGTTATGCTGTTCTGGCATTTTGTTATAGTTACTATGGCAATCCCATATTAGCATTGATCTATCATTAATTCCCCTCCATGGAATGGATTCATAACCTCAGGGTACAGGAAAACACTGAATGATCTAGTAAAATCAATTCCGTCCTAGGAGTCCCATGTCATAAAATTCATGCCACTTCTCCTGAACTATCCTTGCCAGCTACTGAAGCAAAACTGGAAAAGAGAATTTTTATCTCTATATTTTAGAAACATACAAGATAACGTATTTAGGAGTAGTTTGTGAAAACTGTCATAATTTTGAAATTAATTTTTAAAAATTGTAGAATAATAAAATCATGGACTTATACAAATGATGAGGTTGTATAGCCAAATCTCCAAAAAATATAATCCTTTCAAATCACTACGAGTTCCAGATAAGACCATCCACATTGCTGCACAGTACTTCAACAACCTCTTTCACTAAGGTAGTCCACCACTCAGTAAATGGCAGTGACATCTGTTCTGTCTACCCTGGAGAGCTGCAGTAAAAATGCTCTTCTGAAAATTAAGACAATTAAATGTAACTGCTAAATACATATAAAGGTTTGAACCAATATAAAGAATTTCTACCAAAAAAAGGTCATCTTGAATTGATGCCCTATGGGTTCAGTTTTTTTAAAGAAATCAAACATACAAATGTTTTTCCAAAGGAATTTCAGAGATTAGAGAAAGGTAATGCTAGAGCACAGGAAAACTCCAACTTTGTAGTCCTCGAAACTTTACAAATCATTCTGTATTACTGTTTACTGCAATGATGTAGAAATAACATTACCAACTTTCAACCCAGTGAATTATCAAAAGAGAGAGAGAAAAGAAGAGGAGAGAGTGAAGACAGAGGGAGGAAAAAGGGGGAAGGGCCAGAGACAGAGAGACAGACAGACAGATAGACAGAGAAAGTGAGACTGACTGAAATTCTAATTCCCAGAGGGTAATAACAGGGTCATTTCAAAATCTTCTAAAAAAATAAATTCCTAAAGTAGGAGAGCTCATATACTCTGCCATCTACCAGGAACAGGAAAAGTCATATATACTTTCCGTGCCAAAGTCTAAGGCAGTGTATTTATTTAGTTGTTGTTGCCTCTGGGTTGGTGGTGTTTTACATCTGAGGCAGACAGGGAGACCTAGATTTCAGGGTGAATAGTGTTAAGCAGTAGGACCTTAAAGACTACAAGAAAATTGCATTACCTTGTTTTCCTCATCAGTATAAAAGGTGATGGGCCAAAAATAGTAAAAACATACGAAAAGAATTTGACAAAAAAGATAGACAGTTAACACTATAAAATCTGCAAGCAAACAATCTGTAAGGGCATAGCAGCTAAAGAAACACAAATCTTTACAAAATCAATGAGAAGTAGAACAATAGAAATAAAATTAAAATGACCTACAACATAAAGAGCTACTAAGTGGGAAAGACCACAACCCACTTTAAAGTTTGCAAAAATCCTTTAGCAAACAGGTATTAGCAAAATATCTTATAAAAGAAAATTATAACATATGGGTACCACATAAATATAAGTTGATGTGGAAAACATCTGGGTACTTTCTTACTTTCACAGTCAGAACTTAAAAATGAGAAAGCAAACCCCAGAGATTAAAGACACAACTCCGAGGAGAGAGATGTAATTGGTAATCTCAAGGTAGCAGTGGTTAAACAACTCCTGGGCTGTAAAGCTCAAAGAATGGGTCAAGGAGGACAGATATAATTTAAATCGGCAGCCTGAAGCTGCATGTTGGATACAGACAACAGCCACAGTTCAGAAAACTTACTGGCCACAAAATCACAGAGAAGCTCAACTCCCCTCTCTAACATTCTATTTATTTAGGGAAAAATAAAACACGCAGGAGACTGTTATGAAAACCCAGTGATACAATAATGGGAAACCGTAGGGCTCAGCATGTACAGTACTACATGTTCAAAAAAGGACCACAAAGGAGCAAGGGCAATAACAATAGTAGAAATTTGATAGTACGGAATAAAAGGTTTATGAAAATACTTTTGATCTAGGCCACACCAAAAACAGATCTTTTAGGGAAAGTGATACAGATAAGATTTCAGCAAGTAACAAAAGCACAGGAGGTGGTATGCCGACAAGGTAAAAGATTTATGAGCTGCAGAGTATCCAAAGAGTTAGAGTTTACTCTAGTGTGTTTAGAAAATCTGATGTCGGTGAAGCTCACAGAGTCTAGGCTAGGGGAGCCATCCAAGGGGCCAACTCATTGGAAGACATGGCGTCCAGAGTGAAAAAGTCTAAAGGGCATCAATCACTGTATGGCACTTTTCTCCATACCTCATACATGCACTACATTAGCCTACTGACTGTAGCCCTCTGTGTATGCCTGCTACACCTTAACTCTCTGGTACATAATCCGGTCATACCTCCTAGGTCATTCCCTGCACCACAGCCTCTTACTCTTTAACTGAGCTTGTCTTTATTCCCTGCCCAGTAGAAGGAAGTCGATTTGATGTCTCCCCCAAATTAAGAGACAAAATAGTAATGGCCCTAGTAATCAGACCAGAAGAAATGAATGTTAAGAAAACAACTGAGGAAGCCAACAAATGGTAGCTCCTATCCCTATGACAGGGATTCTCTTCCAGAATCCCACAATCTCTAAAGAATAAAGAAGCCAAAGAAAACCAGTTCCACTAAATCCTTGATTAGTTGCAAAAGGTACAGTCTACTTTGAGGGCAATAAAACTACTAGCACTGCCTTGGAGATCAGCAGAGCACTAAGGGCTTCCTTTACTGTTTTTCCACAGCAGCTCTCTGATAGTCTCGCTGTTGCCTTTTCTGGGAAAAATGACACCCAAAGATCCATAGCCACAGCTTCAGGCGTGCTGATACAGAACCCTCCCTACCAGCCTCCCTAAGCACCGGATCACCTTATACAAGCCAGACATCTGGACATCTAGACCAAGCATCTGACACAAGTCCCAAAACACTGTCATACAATCAAAGTGCTTACTAGGGGCAGGTGAGGATCAGGAAGACAAAAAGGAAGACTAAAAGATATCATAGCAAACAAACCCATCTCACACAGTACTAGTACACAAACATGCTAATGTCATCCAAAAAGCAATGACAAAAATCAAGAAGATGCTAAAGTAAGTTTTAAAAAGAGGGACTGAATCTCTTCATCACCCCTATTTTTCCACTCCCAGAAGTTTAACATTCTTCTGTGTGTTAGTTTTAAGTTATGACTTCATGAATTTGAATGAGCTGCTGACACTGATTGGGAAAAATATAGAGCCTCTTCAATGAAAAAGTATGGCATCATTTGTACTGCCCGTGTGGTATAATATAGAAGTACGTAGTATGTATAGCCACACACATGTGTGAATGCTCAGTTCATGTGCACCTTCAAATTCTACTTGATGAGGGCCAGGGATTTAGCTCAGTGGTTCCGTCACCTGCCTCACAAGCACAAGGTTCAGAGTTCGATCCCCGGTACAAAAAAAAAGAAGGTGTCATTTCCAAATCCAAATTCCACTTGATGTAAACTGAATGTGCAGGGAAAAAAACCCTGAAAAGAAGGCTCACTTAGAATGATCTATGAACTTCAACAAATATGGATCTCACAGAGATCTTTGGACTACTTTATCCTACAACAGCCTAGGGAAGCAAAAATAGCCAGAGAAGGTAAAACAAATTCCAGGGAACTTATTAGGCTGACTCTATACGGTTGCACCTTGGACTATTCCTTGTCCGCATTCTGGAACACCTGTCTAGTAGCAAGTGGGAGGAATCATCGAATGGTAGACAGATCATCTCAAGAGAATGGTGAATGAAGCAGGATAAGGCAGAAAGGCACTGAGTGAAGAGTTCATATTTCCAGCTTAGGCTCTAGCCCTATTTATAACTGTATAACCACATTCACATAATCTGTGAGATCTTAACCATTGTATTTCTAAAAGAAGGGTTGATCTAGAATGACTACTTGAGGTTCATTAACCTTTGCTGCTCTATAGATTCATGAGCTTCCATTTCCCAACACAAAGTTTCACTGACCAATCACCTCTACTGTACTGAATTTTCCTGCTCTAGATGCCCAGCCCTGAAATATCAGCACTTACCCTCAGCTCCAGGGTGCTTATATGGGTTGTACTTGGGCTTTGGAGCAACTACTGGTGCAAACTTCTTGGGTGGCTGTTGTGTAGACACCGAAATACTGGGAGTCCCAAAAGAATGGGTGGTCTCCATCCTCGCAGGAACATGGCCAAGGGGCTCACCAGTGCTTTTGGGTGGCAGCCAAGTTGGATAAGACATTGTTGAAAGCTGTAATTAAAAAGTAATACATGATGTTTTTATAGAAGCTTGAAAATGAAGGTGACATTTCACTTCATGTTATTTCTTTTTAATCCATACTTTCTGAATCTTTATAAAGATTCACTATATGATCTGCAAAGGAGAAGAAGGAAGAAATAAGAATAAAACAATGTAGAAGAAGGAAGAAAGAAGAGGAAGGAGGATAATCAGAACAAGGAGGAGAAGGAAGTAAAAGATGAACAGACAGTCGAGAAAGAGGAGGAAGAAAGAGAGGTGGAGGAAAGCATTTCCACATATCTGAATACCTCACTCCAATAATTACTGATTTAGCACTAGGCCCTCCTGGAGAAGGAGCTATGAGTGAGAAATAGTTCCTAACTTGAAAAAGTTTCTGTGTAGGAAGTTGGGGGAAAAGATTCAATTTTATCAATAATCTACAAAACCGTATCATTTACATGGTGACACCTAAATGAGGTGATAAATTACCTATGTGAGATTTAAAACAAGTGTTGCTGGGATGAAGGAAAAGATAAAACAACTTCGTTCTGGCAGCAGGACCAAAAGGATTTCACTGATGCACGTTGCTCAGACAGGGTCTGGAGCGCTGAATAAAAAATGAACTTGAACAAAGTAAAGTCACAGGGGCAGAAAAATGCACTTCTGTTTAGTGTGGCTTTGGGGGAATAAAAGAAAGTAGCTAGCCAAAGAAGTAAAATGTGTGGAAGCAAAGCGAGGCACCTTTGCATGTGTACTGGAGGAGTTTAAATGTGCGTTCGAAGACAGAACGGGACACACTAAAGGAGACACTTTCAAATGATCTTTTGCAAAAGGAAAGAGACCAAGATGAAGAGAGAGGGAAGAAGGAGGGGAGAAGGGGATGAAAAAAGAATGGAGATGTGTTAAATACCTGTATCAACTTCCTACCATGGATGTAATCATTACGTACTGCAAAGATGTACTAGTAAGAATAAAATAAAATAATAAAATAAAATAAGCTCTGTGAGAGCAGCTCGCTCTCTACCAGGAGGCAACTGGAAATGAGGAGGAGGGGACACTGGTTGCCACAATGCCTGGAACAAGCAACACCTATAATGCACACACAGGTCAGCCCTGGACCATGAAAGAAAAGACAAATGCCATCAAGTGCTCTCTTGAGCTGACAGCATACTGGAGGGGTTTTCGTTCTGTTTTGTTTTTACTTTTAACGCATGGGGAACAACAAGGCCAATGTGGATGCTGTTCTGATCAGAGCATACGCATCATGTGAAGATAGGAATATGATGTCTCCTTCTAAGACGAGCCAATCACTCCTGCAGGCAGCCTTCCTGCCAGGGGTGAGCCTC
The DNA here is from genome assembly GCF_053883595.1 of Heterocephalus glaber. Classification (NCBI taxonomy): domain Eukaryota; kingdom Metazoa; phylum Chordata; class Mammalia; order Rodentia; family Bathyergidae; genus Heterocephalus; species Heterocephalus glaber. Next base: position 66,792,175 of record NW_028258324.1, read on the forward strand.
ACAGCCTGCTGCTGAGGACAGCTCTCCAAGCCTGATTGCAAGAGCACTCCAGCACAGGGAGGCCCGGAAGGTGCCCTGCTCCACTCCCAGCCCCAAATCCAACTAGTAATTTATTAATTGAACTGAATTAATTAAGAGGGCTACATGATTACCTCCAGATGTCTGTAAAGACAAAGAACACAGGAAATGCGGGGGAAATTAAGGCCTTGGCACTTGGCATAGCAATAGAGAGAGGCAGGGGAATGAGATGGGCTGGGACACAGGGTCACCCACGAATTAACACTGGTCCACACTATGACCTGGAACACTCCAGTGCCTCAGTCACCCCTCACCCCCTCAAAATTAAGACATAGAAAAGCTTGTCCTCCTCAACTTCCAGGGCTTTTATGACAATCACTGAGACAATAGTAAAGTGCTTTATATACTGCAAAGTGCTACGTAAACTGAGTGGAAAGGAATGCTTCCATTCTCCCATGAAATCACTGAGAACTGTCTGACTATCTTACAAGGAGGAAAACCAAAGGAGCTGTAGATTTCTTGATATAAAGGGATGACATGAAATTGGGAATCAGGGCACAGTCATGGAAGCAAGTGATGAAAATAATTTTTCTTTCGATTATGTGGCCCTTCTTTTCCTTTTCTTCCACTTTTATATGTATATGTATATATTTACTTTCAAAACTGAGATAGCTAGAAAAAGACAAGGACCACACTTTACACATTCCTAAACTACCACTAAGGTATGGCACAAAATCAATGTGGAAAAACAACCAATACATGACTCTTACTCATAGTTAATAAATCTAGTTGTACATTTGGAATCATTGAGAAAAAAAATTAAGTACCAAAACCAAGCTCAAATCTCTCAAGGTGGAGATTTATCAATTTTGTTTTGGTTTTTAGTTGAGTCTAAGTCTTCTACTAAATGGGAATAAAAGTATTTTTTTTCTTTCAACATGACTAATGTGAATACAAATAGGGAATAAATGGCGTTTAAAAAGGTTACGTTTTAGTGCTTTCTACATTTTTGTAGTAGGCATATTCATTGTACATTTTTCTTAAATGAGTTAGACTATCCTTGAAACTTTTTTGGAAATTGAAGGTTATTCTAAAACAGACATTTTAAAAAGTGAGTTAGTACAAAGTGCAGTGGTTTCAAAAAGAAGGATGTATACTTCCAGAGCAGTTCCAAGTTACTGACCATGGCATGTTGGCTTTTACATAGATACAAAGAAACAGGCAACTTCTGCAAGACTGCTTAAAAAATTAAAACTTAATCATCAAATGCAAACCATTGACTCATCATCTGTTCAGTTTTCCACAGCACATGAGAGGTCTTCCTCTCATGGAAGCACAGCAACGACTCCTGCAAGGGCCACATCTGTTTGCAGGTGACCTTTCTAAGCACGTTCTCTTGTCATTCTTCCACATGTCAACGGTAACCCAGGGACAACATTCCCAGGATTTATAATAAACTATCATGAATCTGAACCCCTGCTCATGCTGTGCCCACTTTTGGCACGACATTTTCTTCTCTTCACTTTCTTCCAAGTGTTCTATATTTATATTGTCCCACCCCAAATGTCTCCAATTCTATGACTGCTTCCATAATGCCCCTTATGGTAAGTAGCTTAATTCTTCTTCTAGGATGTTTTAGTATTTGTTTTCCATACTTATAATACTCTGCAAGGAAGCAGCTTATTCACTTGTATATCTGCCCCAACAAGCTGGAACCTCTGGAATAGTTCACTGCACTGGTATAATGCCTGGCCAAGACTCTTAGAAAAAACTTTTATTCAAGAGGGGTGAATGAATAAATGAATCCATTAATATCTCTCTCATCACTGTCTCTTACTCATACCTGTCCAGAATCTCTATCCCCATTCTTAGCTTCTACCAATACAATAATTTGTTTTTCACCTCTCTTAATTTGGTGATGTCATGAATCATGCTGACAGATTTCTAGATATTGAGCCATCTTTGCATTCCTAGAATAAATCACAATTGTATTCTGTTGATATACTAATGAATTAATCAAGTGTTGTTTTCAGAATTTTTGTACCTATAATCATAAATAGGATCATTTTGTACATTTTTATTTGTGGTTATTTTACTTATTATTACTGGGTTTTACTATGATGGTTCTGCATTCTACTCTACTTCATAGTTTAATAATGACCTTAGAATTATCTGATCTTTAAAGGTTTAGCAGATTTCATACAAAGTCACCTCGAATTGATAATCCTTTTTAATAATAGATACCCTATAAGTTCTACAACAATGGTAACAGTATTATATTCCTGCTAAGGTGTTTTTTTAGCACTTATATATGGTCGGAAAGTCATGCAATTCCTCTAGGTTTTATCTCTGCTTCCTTTCAACCGAACTCTCTTTCAATCAAAAATGATTTGTTGTTCATTTAGATCCCGAGAATTACTTCCAGTTAGTCCTTAAATACCTAAGCTATGTATTCCATCCTTTAGGGCGGTGCCTTCTGTCCTACACATCGGCACCTGGTACCCTCCTATCATATGCTCAACATGTGTGATTCTGCCTGGCTGCATACTCATTCCCCAGAATAAAATCTGAAGTCCTAGAGAGCAGAAGTACTTATCACTTTATAATCCTGGGGCCTATGTAGTGATAGACACTAAATAAATTTAATAAATAAATGACTTTATATTCCTATCACTGGAGCTCCAGATGAATCAGATTCTTATTCTTTACTCAAGGAGCTTAGCATCTATCTAAGGGAAGTATACCGATATATGTGTAATAAGAGAGTAACACAAAAACCATATGGGAAAATGCCAGACTGACTCAAAAGAGCTAGCACAGGCTTGGCAGGGGAGGCTCTTACACAGGACTCTGAAAGGTAGCAACAAGGACAATGTCTGGAAATAATAGTCTGGGAACAAAAGCAAGGAAGGTCTGCAGCACAGAGAGCTGACCTACCAGGCCAAGGTGAAGGACTCAAGGAGAAGAATGGTAGGAAAATATCTTTTAAAAGATCTGACATAGAGAGATAAGAAACAAGAACTTTCATCTTTGGACAAAAATCTAAAAAGAGTGAAAACTCAGTGTAAGAAAAATTAGTTCCCATAGGATGGACCCACAGAAGGTATCTGATAAATTCAATCATATAGACATGGAGGCCTTCTGGCCCTAGACCTCTTCTCAGCTATTCCAGAGTGACTTTTAGCAAACTGATCTGTAAAGTTTCAATAAGCTAAAATATAAGACAGTGTTTCTCTCCACTAAATTCGCAGTGCAGGTCTTCCTTCTGAGAAATGAGTTTGCAGAAACCACACAAGTAGAGTGAGTGAATGGATGGATGACCTAGTGTGTCATGGGGCTTCTTACCTCTGTAGAGAGGGACCCAGTAGAAGCACAACAATAGGCAATGGTGAGTCCTGGTTTTGCTGGACCAAAACTTATTGTGTTCTTACTGCCTTTGGTTCTAGGTAGGTTTCACTCTAGGTTAATAATCATCACGAAAGCAAGAAGTGAAAGGGAAGATACCAAAAGAGGTTCTGAAAAAATACAACACCTCCAGAAAAGGGGAAAACAAGATGGACCTTTCCTAAGTACAATGCCTACAGTGAAAGCAGGCTGAGAGCTGCTGTACCCTGAGCATTGCTCCCTCAGAAACTGTGTCCCGTGCAAAGGACCGGAGGAGAGCTAAGAGCTTCCACTTATTATGTACTCTGCTGCTCCTCTACTAACTGCCCCTGACTATCCCATGGGTAAAAGAAAGGCACATATCGACAATAAACAGTAAGTCTTTATAGTATTTTCTATACATGAAGTGATTGCCTAATGGGCAGCCTTCCTACTGCCATGGGAAGTAGCATTATTACTGTCCACATTTAGCAAGTCAAGAAAGCAAGGCTTGGGCCTCATGGCATAGCACAATGTTAGAACACGTGCCTAGCATGTGCAGTGCCCTGGGTTTGATCCCCAGCCCCACCACCCATTGGGGGTGGGGGAGGGGGTATAAAAGATTGAATAACTTGCTCAAGATATGCAAATAAAAATTTGCGAAGCTAAAACATGGACATGGTGGGGATTTTTTCCCCTTGAACCTCAAATCCATTGTCTTCTAGCAATAGCAGTTTTGCTCTTATTATCTCTATCCCTGCCTCTTGGATCCTAGTAGCTATAATGTCTTCTAACCTTTGATCCCACCATAGGGTGCCAAATCATCACAAGCTGATTAAGCCAATAGTCAACAAACCAAACTAATCAAGGCACAACAGAATGAAAATGACTAAAACAGACCATATGATAAAGATCTTCTAAGATCTCTAAGGGCCACAGGTCAAGTGACCACTAATACTAGTCAGAGTGCAATTCACTGCCATAAACAAAAAAATGTTGTTCATATTTGTTCATACTTTTCTTTCTTTATCCAAATCAATATTGTATTCTATAAACATTTATATAGATCACCAAAGTCATAAACAATCAACCAGTACATGGTATTATCTAACATCTGGTGCAAAATATTGAAGCAGTGGCATTCAAAACTGCATACTAGGGCTGGGCATACTAGCTCAGTGGCACTGCGCCTGCCTGGCATGTGCAAGGTCCTGAGTTCAATTCGCAGTACTGGAAAGAAAAAAAAAAAACCTGCATACTAACCTCATAGGGGATCTTTCTACATGTATGTATGTACATATTTGCAATGCTGAAGATGGAACCCAGGGCCTACTGTCTGCTAAACAAGCACTCTACTATCTTCATTTCCTTTGCGTAGCTATGCTGAATGAAGGGTTGAGAATAACTGACTTAAAGCATTTATATTCATCTCTAAATGACATTGCATTAGTCCCTGGATTTCCCTTGGTGACTAATTCAAGGCCTGGCTCTTAGCGAGTGTTTGCTGAATAAATGAATGATATTGAGGAGAGGGACAGAAATTAACACCATTATGGTAATGGCATAAAATTGAGAGACTGAAGTGCTGCGATTTAAATATCAGCAGTAGCTGATGGTCAACTTAAATTGAGCATCTCTCAGTTACATTTTCTTCATTTAAACAAGCAGTTATGATTTAAATAACTCCGAGGTTTTTCCTTTATCTTTGCTCTGTACAAAAGTTAGTGCCTTCCTGGAATTTCAAGACTGCGTTCTTAACCATCTATGAAGATGGTACAATGTGTTACAGCTATTCATCCTTTTCTGGAAGTCAGTATTTGGCTGGAAGACGCTGGATCTTCAGAATCCATAGCCAGCTTCTAGTCTTAGTTCAGCCATGAGCCTGTAGCACAACTTCTGCTCTGCGGGATGTGGTGTCCTTTTCTGAAAAACGTGCTGATTGGATTAGGTAAGTACTAACACCGAACCAGCTCACAAGCTCTTACGAGCTGATGAGTGATCCTGACTGCACAACTGGCCCACACCAAGAAAGTTAGGCACGGAGAGTCCAAATCATCAGTAATTCTCCCCGTTAGCTCAACAGTGAGGAAGCACAACTCTTTCTCTTTTTCTTTTTTTTTTTTTTTGTCACTTGTTTCCCTGACTCTTCAACCCTCCCTACTGTGGGAGGGAGTCTTGGATTGATGGCAGAGATTACCAAGGTATCAATCAAGATTTATTATGCACAAGTAAATAAGCACTTTAGGCAAACCTTTTCCAAACGGCATAGGTAAGTCCCTACCAGTGTAATTACCAAGCAGATCTGCTGTGGCATGTGATGGAAGCGTGGGAAGGCAGCACTGAAGAATAAGGCAGGCTGAAAATTACACACAATTGTTAGTTGAACGGCAAATGTAATCACCCTTCCTCTGAAGCATCAGGTCAGATAGTGCCGGAAGAGCAAAGCAGGATCTGCCATGGCTGCAAATGTCAACGTATTCACTCAACTGCTCTTTACAGACAGCTTTGGTCCAACACTGGCTAAATGCCCCACTCTCTGCATGGACAGCTGGCATTGCTCAGAAGGGGTAACGAGAGAACCACTCTACAGAAATGCCAAGCCTTTATATAGGCTGTCTGAGAGACACTTGGGAAGACTGGAAACAGCACTAGGCATAGATGCAGGGGGCTTGGGCATAATTTCTCACGCAGCAACTAATTGGCTGTATGACTTTAGTCCCCTGACCTCCTTGGACCTTGGTGATGCTCCCTGTCTGTAATTAAAGATTACATACCTGTTACCATTCCTTTCAACTTCCGTCTTCCAGATTTCTCCCACAAGTCCACAGCTGAGTGAACTAAGGTTTCTTACAGAACTGTGTTCTAACTTTCCACCGACTATGGAATGTAGAGTGGAGGAGGGACTTGGTATTGACAGAAAGTAATCCTGAAGAGTACCCTCTCTATTCTTGCCAACACTGTGCACGAAAACAAAAAGCCCAACTGCCTTTGCAGATCCCAAGTGAACTAGAAGCAGCAAGCAGGAAAAGCATCAGGTCCAAACAAATAAAAGTCATCTCTGATAAGAACAAAGACATGCTCTCAGACCAAACTCTCACTTCAGATTTACAATGTCACTTGGAAATGAAATAATCAACCCTGACAGGGAAATAAAAATCACACTGGAAGACCAAGACTCTCAGAGAAGGTTAATCAGAAAGTGGAACAAATACTAACTGGCCTTTTGTTTACCACAATTTCTATTAGGCGTGGGGAAAAAAAAGTCAAGGTTGACATCAGCTGGGATAATCTATTTAAGAGAATCCCAGACAGAAGCAACCTTAGGAATGAATGTGTTTCTTCTAATTTGAGTACTGTATTCAAAAAACAAGATTAGAGAAGGTGAAGTCTTATGCAATGGGGTACAGTAGTTAGAACATGCCAGAGGCTAGATTCAAAACCAGGTGTTCTGTCTTCGAAGAGTATTAGCAGCAGGAACGTTTCATTGAACAAGTTTGTATCACTATTAATTGTTGGATGGAAAGTAGTTAGAGTGGATAAAAGGCATTGAAATGGTCATGGGAATAAAGAATCTCTCTTCCAAGATGTCAACACCCATGTCACTGAAAATTAGCACACATGACCCCAACCTTGTACCCTACATCACATTTAACAACAATGGCTCCACTTGGCTTGACTAAGTGACCAAGAAATTGTTTATTGTCTCTAGATTTCCATTTCCTCAGCTCTGAAATAATAAATGATTAACAAGGTGATCTTCAAAATCCCCTCCCACAACATTTTATGTTCTACAATGGCATAGGTCCTTCATGGGATATCTCATGCTTGCAAAAAATACACTCTTATAGAGCTTTCCTCAAAATCTCTGACTCTAACAGGCTGCTTTGCTATATACAAAGCCCACAGAGAGAAGCAAACAATAGCTCGAGCTCTTTTGAGCTCAGTAAATCTACTTTCAAAAGCTGTATAGATGAGCTACAGAATGTCTAATACATGCAGGTTTTGCCCTTCCAAGAGGCTAAAAAGTGATGATGGGAAAAATCAACAATGCAATCTCTAATGAAGCCTAGCAATCTCTTTGGCAGTTATCTGGAATCGTCTCTTTCTTAACTCCAATAAGACAGTAGGTCTGCAAGTTAATTGCTGCTTACTTGTCTGTGTTCCCCTGACAGCTTGTTCAAACTTGTAGTAAAACATGTAAACACTGTGTTTCAGATACCTGTTTACAAGTCTGCTGTACCCATTAGACAGGCCACGGAATTTTACTAGCACTTGAGGGATGTGTTAATTACTCTGATTTTTTAAAAATAATTTTGTTTGTATTTTTCCTTTATTGTAAATTCACTTTGATAGCCCCATAAAAATAAAAAGGGTAACAGAAAAAAAGTCTACCTTGTGACTTGGGAAAGAAGAAATAATCAATTATTTTTTCTTTGCTGAATGTTGAGTCTACTATTGATAAATTTCAAATCACATTTACATCCGATAGTATACTTCACGTATTTCTGTGAAGCTTTGTTTATTCAGCCTTCAGAACTGACTTAGAGTAATAATAGCTACAAGAGGCAGGGTTAGCTACGATACTTAAGCTTTTTTCACATCATACTGCCCATAAAATTTTCAAGTGTCAACTGTACTACTGGTACCCAGTATCACAGCCACTGTATGTAAACCAGCTTAAAGCTTTTGCACGGAGTTTGGACACTGTAATTTGAGTTAGGGTGACTGAATTTAGACATTGTTATAAATTAAAATTTCTAGTTTAATTTGTTTCTTTAATTATTTAACTTTAATTGTTAAAAATGCAAACTATTCCATCCTTTGTTTAAAAATACAAGCAAATTGCTAAATTAAATTGTTTAAAGGAAAAATAAGGCAGGGGAGAAGAAGATGTAAATTTTCAACCTTCAAAGACCCACTGGATAGTTTCAGTAAATAGAATCAACTTTATACATAATATGTGTTGAAATAAAAATCTTTTGTTTAACACCAATCCAACAGTCTTCAGAAATTATTTCTTAGTATTTGAAATGGTATGAAAAACAGAAAACCTTCTCATTAGAATGTGTTATAAATTCAAATTATGTAAGAAAGTCTAGTTTTGCAATTTCGCTTTTAATAGCATAACTACTGGAAACATTTTCAACTGGTGACGTTTTTTCTGAAATCATGGAAAGTTGGAAGTTGTTACACTTTTATTTCGAGATTTTGAAACAGAGACAAAATCTGGTGAAGCAGTGACCAATAGCACCTTAGTAAAAATAAACGAGGCTGTTTCAGGTCACTTTCAGCATCACATCGGTGGATGTTATTTCCTTTTGGGTTTCTCTCAATGAGAGTACTGGTGTTGTGTCTTCCACATTTTTATCAATTATTGACCACTATGCAAAAAAATAGAAATGAAATGCACGTAGAACACATTAAGTTCACTACTGTTTTGCAGAAATAACACACACACACATGCACACACACACTTTAAACATTTTAAAAGTAGTAGCTAATGTGAAATTCTCCAATACAAAAGTTTAATATCAAGAGACATAAAGTTATTAATTCTTCTAATGTGGAGGTCAGGTTGAAATTTAAGCGCATCTGTGAGTTCACTTGCATATTTACTGTGACAAGGAACTCGTTACCCAAAAGGCAGCCTGATCCACAGCAGAAAATTCCTCACTGTGAGAAAGTTCTGTGTAGCTGAAACCAGTATTCCAATAAAGACCCCCGGTTCATTGCTTTTGCACAGAAAAATCACAAAATCCCTAATACATGATAATACAATGATTATGCTCTGGTTTCCAATCATTTTAGCTTGCATTTTAAATACTGTTCTTGAAAGGTCCCTGTAACTAGGATGACCACACGTCCAATGTATGCTTACTCTTGAAGTGTAATCATTAATAGTGGCCCAGGGCCTCTATCAGTTTTCTGATAACTTCTACATTCACCTCCTTACAGCACTGTTACAATGAGCTTTTGGTCACTTAGTGTAAATGAATCCTAAATACATGTGAACCCCCACTGTACTTTATCATACTTCAAATTTGTAACTGTAGCTGCTAAGAGGGCAGACCAACCAGCAGGGGGAATCAAAGTAGATTTGGGGGGCTTCTCTGTTCTAAAAGAATGTGCTCCTCAGAAATAAGGAAAAAATGGATAAGAATGATTGACCCGGAGAAGGAGAAAGCAAGATACAGCACAAATCAAACAGAAACTGTTATCAACTAACTCACTCAAACAGCAAAGAATGTGCCCTTGTCTAAGAAAACCAGATGATCTATTTCAATTATATCTTTACTTCTTACTCTCCCCTGTTCCCATCTCCTTGGTTTCAGGAGTATAAGAGTTGAAGTAAGTTTGTTCAATTCTTAGTTTGAAATAGGAAATAACCTTACCTAAATGTATTCACTGGAGTACAAGAGTAAATGCTGAGAGGACTACTAGCAATTATTTCTCTACAGAAGGACTAGCTCAGACTTCAGGGAGAAGGAGGATTCAGTGCAAGCCCACAGGTCACATCTCCACTTCATATATACTAAGTAAACTATTTTACATTTATTTCCATTGCAAATTCCACATGTGTACTAGGGCTGGGAGAGAGGAGGGTGGAGAGAGAGAACAAGAAGGTGGAAAGTTGACAGACTTTGCTTCAGATGGAACTCCCCCCCCCCGAACTTGCTAAGTATTGTTATAGTAAAAATCCACATCTCCCTCTAGTACTTTCCAGTATGCTTGAAACCAAAACAATTTATAATACCCTCCTAGCTCAGGATCTTCCCTCATTATGGCATTTTTCTGATAAACAGGAATTCCCCACAGGGATTCCCTAAAGTAAAACTGCTACATTCCATTCTGTTACATTATCAATGATACAGACAAGAGCCCCTAATAGAACATAATTGTTACTCCAGCCTCATTTGAGTATTATTACAGCCTCGGCCATATGGAAGAGAGGCCCCAAAAGTGAAAACCACAACACTGACTGTGTTGGGTGCAATGAATCAGTACTCAAACTTGGGTACTGATGGAGGCTGCCTTGGAGATAGGGCTTGATTGCAAAAGAAATTCTGCCAAAATACATGTAATGCCTCGAGATTTGGAAAGCAAAGCTAAGGCAGAGGCCATGTTCCTGCTGCTTTCACCTGTTTCCTGTTGGAATCATGGTCTTGGAGACATGAGCTTTCCTGCAACTGTGTTTTCATACTGAGCTTCAGCTTGACAACTGTCAAGAAACATCTGTGACACAGAAGTTACCTAGACTCTATGTCTCAGGGTCCAGGTCCCCCTCCTGGTCATGAGGCCATGACTTTGCTGTTGTTGTTATTGTTGTTGTGGTGGTGGTGGTTGCTGCTGCTGCTGGGGAATGAACCCAAAGTCTCACACTGAGGTATATGCTCAGCTCTTTTTCATCTTGCATGTTGAGAAGTCGTCTCATTAAGTGCTAAGTTGCCCAGGCTGCACTCAATCTTAGTGATCCTCCTGCCTTGGATTCCCACAGTGCTGAAATTACAGACATGAGCCTCTGTGATCATGGCTCCTGGACCTCTGGTTCATAGACACAGTAGTGTATTCCTGAGCTCTACAGTTCTGGATAACCTTGTGATTTTCCTCTTTCTTGACTATAAAAACTTTGTGTACTTCTGGTATTCATTACTAGACATTCAGTGTAGAACCTGCTCCATATCGTCCTTCCAGTGTTTTAACATCAACTAACACCCGGTATTAAATCCCTTGTGCTTAAAACACCTAGGGTGGTTAGTTGTCCATAATAAATCCTGATTACAAAACAAAAACCTCAAGGTCTCAAATTTAGTTTGTCAATGGACCATAATGACTTTTTTTCAACGTGAGATAGGTTCGAATTATTCACTATACCAATAAATCCTGAGTGATTATGGAAAGCATTCCGGCCACACTAGGGAGAAGAGCCAGGCATAGAGCAGATAAGAGTGCTACCTCTCCAAGACTCCCAGTCTAGTGAGAAGAGGCAGACTAAACTCAGAAAAGAGTGGTTGGTGTGGAAAAAGACACTGGAAGTTTAATAAGTCTAATCTCAATACTCTGTTCTAAGCTCCATCACTAACTGGCTATGTCTTCTAACCAAGAAGGGGTATTATGGATGAAAGTCCCTTTTATCTCTAACATTCCACAGTTCTGAGTCCTTGTACTCACCAGGGAATTTACTTGGATTCAAGCCATAACAAAGTGTCCTAAATTTTCAGTTCCCTAAAACTGAAGGTCAGAACACAAATGTCACTTAACATACAGACCTGCTAGTATTTCAAAAGGACTAGGAATCAGTGAGCCCTAAATGTTATGCTGTCTGGTTCCTTAGAGCTACAAAGCCTCAGGGAGAAAATTCCAAAATCCTGACTGCAGTGGTTGTTAAGATACTAGAGAAGACACAAGATTTTTCTAGGTCTCTGTTTTCTTTGAAAATGTTTGCCTCAATGTTTGAATAAAAGGGGTAATATTTATGTCCGTTGGCTTCTCTTAAAGTACCCAGACCAACAGATGGAGGAAAAGAAATGTTAGGTAAGTGCTGTAATGCTTAGGCCTCCAAGAATTCACTAATTTATTCACAACTTAGGTAAGAAAGTTCTCGAAACTCTTAGAGAAGAAGAAGTTTTGTGTACAGAAAAAAAAAAAAAAATGGCAAAAGGGATCCAGTAACATGTGTGATCACAGGTCTGGCACCAGCTCCAATAGCGGCCATATGCCAGTGCTTTCTAGACATCATTGGGCCTTACTTTCCTTATCTTTAAAATGGGGGCAATAATCCCTATCCTGCTTACCAAATAGGTATTTATAACAATCAAGTGAAATAATGCATGTATTTTGTAAAGACAAAGATGATCTAAATGCAAAGGGAGATTATTAACAAAGGAATTTCCAAGGAGAGCTACAAGTAGTGCTTCTTAAACCTGCACAACAAAAGAAAATGTAAGTATAGTGATTTTTACAACTTTATCATCTGGGTAAAGAAATAGAAATCAGAATTGTGACAAACAATGATGTCCAAAAGAGAAGAGAAACCAGCTCGGCTATGGCATAATGCTCTCAGTTCCTGTGGCAAACACAACAATGGAAAGACTGCAGGGAGGGGCAAGGCAGACGTTTCAACTGTGGCCCACGAAGTCCATGGGGACACAGCCGCAAGAAAACGACATTTCTACCTCAGTGGTAATAATCTCCTGGCATGTATCTTCTAAGAACTTGTCTGTGTCTTGTGCACATGACTTCACCATTTACTCAGTTCTGTCTCTGGAAAACCAGAAATAACTATCCTACTTCGGGAATGAAATATACTCTCAGTGGCTCCGTGAAGCAGCCAAGCTCTAGATTTGCTCAGCTGTATGAACAGAAATGCAAAGGCAGATGTCACCCACAGCTGGATTACAGCACCCAAAGGGCAATCAGGGACTCCAAACCTGGCAAAGGGGGACCAAGGGGGACTAAACATTGGGTAAAACACAGACAAAACTGTTCAGGAACAACCGAGGCAAAACATTCTCCTTATTGAGTCTATGGCAACCAGCCAATCTCCAACCCAGGTATGGATGAAACTCCCGACTCATAGCCCAGCCTTGGGCCCAAAGGCACCGGAAGAGTTGGAATTTATTAAGCAAACTGGCAGCTTTTTGGTCCACAGTGGACTGGAGAAACCACAGAAGTCTCCATGGCACTGGGACACCAGGTGACAGGAGGTGAAACAGAAGATACAAAAAACCTCCAATGAAGTTAGGGAAACCACCACGATGTACTACTTCTTCACAGAGTTTGCCAAAAAATTAAAAGATTCATAAAACTCACTGTGGGAATGGATATACGAGAAAACAGCACAATAATAGATTCTTCTCTCTATTTACTGGATATTTTACATATTGCCTACTGATGCTTTTGTGTTACAACAGCAGGGTCAAGGGCCTATGAAAGAGACCACTGAGGAGCCTACGTCTAAACACATAAAAAAAACCCTCACTGTTTCTAGTTATGAGAAATGTAATGAATATCTCCTCTTTTTCTTAAACTTCTGCTATTTTTTAAACCTTTAACTTAACTTACTAAAGCTTATTTTGATATACATTCATGGCATAACCTTTTCATTAACCCTCTCATAAAATCCAGGAGAATAATCCTGCCCTTTCAGAATGCTTCCGAGCAGGTCCTGTGCTGCAGATTAGACACCACGTGTAGCCGTTCCGTTTCTGGGGAGGCTGCCTCTGCCACAGTCCTCAGCTGTTCCACCAAGACTCTGCCCTTCAACATGGTGCCTTACAATGAGCTTTACCATCTCCCCAGGCTGGGCCCTGTTCCTAACTACTCTTCTTATTCAAATTTCTTTAAGCTATTTTGACTTTATTATCAGGACATTTTCATAAATTTTTGTTAAAATTCAAAGGCAGCTGACTTAAGAGATGTGCTGAGATTATGTGGTATGTACGAGAAAATGATCACTTCGCAAACTCTATCTTTCCATTTAGGCACAGGGTATGCTTCTCAGTGTATTTATAGGGTCCTTCATATGACTCAAAAGAGGCTTACACCTTTTCTAGCATGGCATTTGCAATTCTCTTTAAAATGTTTACTTTTTGTTTCATTGTGAATGGGATCTTGAAAGTTGCAAATGATTCGTTTTCAAAGAGACATAAAAATGTAACTAAACATGAGACATGTGGAAAAATATACTTAACCTTATAATAACCAGACAAATGCTGATACCAAAAACACATTTAATGCTAGCCTGGTTGGGGATATACTGACTCAACATTGCTGCAAAAGTTACAGAAACATCCCATATAGGAAACACGTCATCCACAGATGTGAATAACCATGAAGATGTTAACATTTGACCCTGACATTTCAACCCCCACACATCATGTTCAGGATTTCTGAGGATCTAAGCTATATTTATGCACAAAAATGTTGACCACAGCAAAATTTTAAAACAAATGGAATTATCAGTGTAATATAATGTTTCACATAGTGAAATGTTAAACATACTTATACAGTAGTCATTCAAAAGATACAGACACATGGAAAATGTTTAATGTATAACATTAAAATACATAGTACTGGGCTGGGGATTTAGCGCAGTGGCATTACCGCCTGCCTCGCTAGCACAAGGTCCTGAGTTCAATCCCCAGAACCGCAAAAAATAAAATACATAGTACTAAGGGCAATTTATACTAACAATGAAGAAGCTAAACACAAGAACGATAGGTCATACCTGGAACTGGGCGGTGGATTTAGAAGAGACATTTTTTTTTTCTCATCTAAATGTTCTGAACTTGCTACAATGGTGCCACTTTATTTACACAATTAAAAAGTAAAAGGCACCAGTCATGAGGTTCCTAGAAGATGGAAAGTTTGTAATTTATTTGTTAATAAAGGTGAGAAATACAAGTAAATGATGTGAAAGGTCTTTTCTAAGATCACACAAAACAAGTGAGAGGTAGGACTGGGATTGTAACTCACATCTCCAGACCTGAGATACAGAATTTATTCTTTCCTATGGATTATTTTTTATCCTCATTTTTCTAAAGGCAAATCAACTCCAGGGTCATTTTAATGATTTTATACATGATAAGTAAGTAATTAAAAATACCAATCTTCAATTCTTTCTTTAAGACAGCAACTCAACTGCTTTTAAAATCCCTTAAAATGGTTTGATGTGCTGGAATCTGAGTTAAATTTCTCTCCAAATACAGCTATTCAACAGAACAGTGAGTATCAAAGTGTATCTTTTCTACAAAAGCCTTTTTAAAAATGAAATAGTCTTTCCCTCACAATTTCAGTGTTAAGTTAAACATTAACTTAAAATAAAGGTAAACTTCAGCTTTGCATGTTTACTTTAGAACCTAAAATGTCTTAACGTGCCATATTCAGTCAGGGAGAAACTCTGTATGAAATTCAGAAGTTATGAAGAAATATTTCTTTGGCTTTCCTCACTGCAATTTGACAACAAACTTGGCAGAAGAGGTTTATGTATCTGTATACACAACAGATAACATAATTAAGTGTCTAATATTCTGTGATATCTAAAGGTAACATTGGAAGCCCACATCTATTCTGATGTTCAGTGAATTTTGAGTAGTTGTAATTAGGTCCCAGTGGAGGTACTACTTAGAAAAGAACAAGGAAAAAGGCATCATCCAATAAAAGACAAGAATAAATTGTTAATAAGTGTGTGTGTGTGTGTAACACACATGCACACACACACACACACTACGATTTATGCATTATCTTTTGAAGGCATGATTTCCAAAAGTCTGAGCAACTACCTCTAGCAATTGGTGAGGTAGTTTCCTATTGCTGGATATATTACAAACATTTCTTCCTAATTCCTAGATATTTTTCAGCGTTGTAATACATATCAATCATGCATCATACCATTTTTTATGTGTTCACTTTTTGAAATAAAAAAGACAAGTTTTAATGTCTCTACAATATTTTTAAACTCAAGATAAAATAATAATTGGGGGACTAGTAGTTAAGGTGAAATAGAAATCAGGAAAAATCTGAAAGAGAAAACATTCACTTTAGCAGAAAGAATGAATTTTGGGTGAAAAACAGAATGAAAGATGAGCATATTGGCAACTTCTTAAGTCCCCACTCAGGTTAATCTTTTCTTCTTATATAATTCTAATGCACATTTCTCTACCAGATGCATAGCTCCTTAACAGCAATAGCTGTACCCTAATCATTCTTCCAGTGGCACAGTATCCTACATAGGACCCAGTTTTAAAGTCTCAAATATTTGCTGAATTAGATTAAATACATGCTGTCTGTTGAGAAAGACAGAAGTCTGCAGAAATAGGAAGCTAATTTTATCTCAGAAAGCTATCCACACCACAAGTCCAGAAACTTTAGTCTTATCTTGTTTGATTTGTAGTTTGTGAAATTTTACTAGTATCTATCTCTTATGTAAGTGTAGAAAGCCTGGCAAGGCTTTCCACTTCGTAGACACACTGGCCACATCAGTTCTGGGGTCCAAGCACTGCCAGGGCTACTCGCCCTTCCCATCTCTGCCCTGTCATGGCGAGGGTGTGGCTGCACCCCATCTTCCTCCCACACCCTGTCCCATGCTTACTCAACCATTCAGCGAGTCTTGTGTTAATATGAACACACTTAAAGTATCTGTCTTAAAATAGACTTCTAGAATACATAAGTAACTCTGGCACATGATAAAGAGAAAGGTTCAGTAAAGAAGATACAAGTGATGCATCATAAGAAGTAAGAAGTTGGGAAACTCGTGAGAAAGAAAGTACATCTCAGTTGGGGTAGATGGAAAGGAAGAAATCAAAGAAGGGTCTATCAAGGAGTCATAGTTAAACAAGACCATAACATATCTATTATCTAAAATAAGTAAGCAAATAGATAATGAAAACAGGAGTGTGTCTAACCAATACAAGAAGAAACAAAGTTCTGGCAAGGACTATTGGTACCATGTGAGGGTGTCCTTCAGTTACTCCAAGGTCTTCCGGGCCTGCAAAGTGACCTCAGAGGAGATATATGCCATGGAGGAAGGCTAGATCTCTCTGGACCCTCAACTGGACTCTTGAAAAGGCCCTTGAGATGTCTAAATTTCATTTCCAGAATAGCTTAACAATTTAAGAGTTGGGTCCCTTAGTAAGGAACTGGATATCAGGACAGTCCATGTGCTGAGTGACACCATCTCCATGACTATGTGCATGGGGTGGAGCTAAGAAGGCCGACTTGGAGAAAACATTAGCCAACAAATATGTCAGAAGGTTGATAAAGGTTTCAGAGCTAAAATAAAAACATCACAATCCCAACAGATCAAATGGGCAAGGATATGAACACCTACTGTGTGAAATAACATATAAACTGGGTTAAAAACATGTACAAAATGAAGCGTTCTAAAGGTCAGAGGAATGAGAATTAAGCAACGGATGGCACACGCCTGTAGGCTTGGGAAGATGATGCAGGGGGATCACAAGTTCAAGGCCAGCCTGGTCAATTTAGTGAACTTAAGTGAACTTATCTCAAAATAGAAAGTTTAAAAAAAAAGCTGGGGATGAAGCTCAGTGCTTCAATGGGGGGGGGTCACTTTGAACATGTTGAATGTTATATTAACACAAACTCAACATAGAGTAATGCACAGTTATTTCTTTCTTTCTATAGGAAGGGATACATGAAACAAATGTTCTGCTAAGTGGGAACACTTTGCTGGCAGTACAGTAAATGACTAATGTCTCCTTGGAAATGTAATCCTGGTAATTATTTTAGGCCCCAGATGTAAATGTCATTTGACCCAAACATCCTCCTCCTGAGAACCTGTTTTAGGTATAAATCTGGTGGAAAATATAATAAACAAAATAATCTACAATAAATTTTAAAGTAAATTAAAATGTGCAGCGACACTGAAACTTAAACACAAAGTTAAGTGGCAAGAGTACAGGACACTGTTCTACATACATCATGACTAAATAATGTCAAAATAGATCCATCTTGGGCCGGGGACTTACCTCAGTGGTTCTGCCACCTGCCTCGAAAGCTCAAGGCCCCGAGTTCAATCCCCGGTATTTAAAAAAAAAAAAAAAAACAAAATATATATATATATATATATATATATATATATATATATATATATATATATATATATAGATGCCCATCTTTAAACAAGGACTGGCTAAAGGGAGAGGGAAAATGGGAGAAGGGGTGAGCCCAGAAACTGAGATTCTGGGCAACAGTCCTCCACTTTTTGGAAAATTCACATTATTCCTGCTTTAATATTATACAATTAAAAATCTATTAAAATAGATTATATGTGTCCAAGTAGCCTACATTCAACATGATTAAATGGCCTCACTAAATTTTCCATAATACACAGCAAAATACGTCCTGTGTCTGGTGTCATCTTTGATTATGTTCAGGAACAAAGGTACCTCAACAGGGCAAAGAGAGTGCAATAAGAACTACAGTAGAATGCAATTGGATTTGAAATAGAAGTCTCATAAAATCTGAACGTGTGATAAAAATCAGTAATTCATTCTAAAACCTAAAAAGTATCAAGGTGAAAAGTAAAAGCAAAACGAGAGTACGGCTCAGATGGAAAACAGGGGACAGACATTCTCCATAACCAGTGTCCATGCAGACTGGGGGTGGGCAAAGTGTGAACACCAATTCTGTGAGATAGGGAGGACGTTATTCTTAATCCCTCGGTACAGACTTGGAATTTGGTGATGAATGAAAATCAATCATCAATTAATCAAACAACCGAATGGCAAAGCCAGGTCTCAAAGCACAGGTCCACTCCCCAACAGACAAGAACTATGTCCACTGCACTCTGTCCCTTCTTTCCCAACCTTAGTATAGAATGTGACCATGTGACGGTAACAGTTAATAAAGGGAATTTTGACAAATTGAACTTAAATACGTGACAAATTCACGAAAGAACAGAGAATGAAGTGCTTTATTCTCTTTTCAAAAATTCCCAGAGCCATCCCATCTAGTGCTACGCGTTTATTCTAGCCTGACAGTTCCAAACTCGACCTTTCCTCTAAATTTCATCTGAAAACTGAAAACGTTTTTCAAAACTAAAAAGCTCCGTGAACTCTATTGCTCCCCACATAAAAATAAAGCTCCCTTCAGTGTTACCAATTGCAGTGAACAGCAACAACTGAAAAATCCTCGCAAAATCAGAAGGGGCCCTGCCTTCTCCTATGCACCTGGGAGAAGCTCAGGCCTCAGGTCCTTTGCTTTCCCACCACCCTGAGTCAGGTGTGACATCTCCATGGTGAGCCCTCTCCGGCAAAGGGGCAGTGCCCACCGGTAGGAGACTCTGCATGCCCACTGACCATATAACCATTTTAGTAACACTAAAGCCTTTCGTTACCAATCTTAGCTCAGACTGAAGAAAGTGCTCAATAATGCTGCTTGAAGAAAAGAATTAAGAAAAGGGAGTGGGAAAGGAAAGAAGAAAAGATGACAAGAAGAGAGGAAGAGAAGAGTGGAAACAAGTCAGTGGCAAAAGCAAATGTCAAAAGAGCATTTTTTAACTTAATTTTGAATTCATGCATTTAAGCCTCATGATCTGCCTTTGCATTTGTTTGTTGGTCTCACTGTCACATGTTGAAGGTTGTGTGCCTTTAATCACAGGACATGTTTCACTTCTCTCTGAGCTTCTGTTGCCCATATATTAGCAGAAAATCAAGTAGCTCCTGAGCCTGAAAAGGCTGAGTAGAGAGCACTGCACCAGGTACACAGGTTAAGAATAAGAATGCAGGGCCGGGGATTGAGCTCAGTGGTTTCACTTCCTGCTGTGCAAGCGCAAGGACCAGAGTTCAATCCCTGGTACCAAAAAAAAAAAAGAATGCAGGGCCTGAATTCCCCTACTCTACCTACCAGCCCCATGGTCTTGAGCAAAGCAACAAAACTGTAGTAAGACTTGGTTTCCTAATTTGTGAGGATGAGCTGTAAAGACTGCATTAAGAAACACAAAGTGCTGAAAGGAGCCCTCAATGTTCAAGATGACCAGTGGATAAATGATTCTTTCCACTTACAGGAACATACAATATTTGCAAATCTAATGGGGAGAAAAAAAAAAACACATGTAAGTATAAATATGAAGAATTGTGCAAACAATTTTTGGAGGCTCATAAACCATGACCCTTAACTTACTAACCTTTGAGCCACATAATTTTCAAAACCCTTCCTTTTGCAAAAGCTTGTGGCATGAACAGCACCTAAACAAGCAGTGAGGAATTTCTCTGGGCTACGAGGGATGCAAATAGAGTACAAATACCCTTGGGGGACCTTTGGCTTCCATTTGATTGGCAGAAATCAGTCCAATGAATATAAGGAATGCTCTCAAAGCTACAAGTCTAAAGGAAACCAAAACAATAGAAAACTGAGTCCAAGACAGCGGGGTACCGGGTCCTGCAGAGGTGAACAAATTTGCCTTCAGAAGAGCACCTGTTTCCTCCTAAGGTGAGGAAGCATACAGAGTCCTTGAAAAGACTATATCCTGTCGAGTGCCCAAGAAAAAACTTCAACAACTATAACCCAGAAAAGTTTATTTTTCCCATAATAATAATAATTTAAATAAATTAATTTTTAAAATAATAATTTAAAAAGTCATCGGCCTTTTTTGCTTGTACCAGCTAACAAATATATATAGTAAGAGGCACTAGGGTGTGAAGAGAAAGTACTCAGGAGTTTAGGTGTTCCTAAATCCCCATTCTGAGGTATTTATACAGTGGAAACGATAGTGTTCAGAGATGGGGACTCTGAGAGGTAGTTCGAACTCCCTAACTGCATTAGCATGGGGCCCTCTGATTCTATCCTCATAGCTTAATAAGAAGGAGAGAGAAAACATAGACAGACATAGACACATGCTCCCTGTCTCTGGTCTTGTGATACCCTATGCTGCCTTGTGACTCTCCCAGCAAGGTCAGCAGCAGATATGATTCCTTGAACTGCCCAAACTGTGAGCTAAAGAGATGGGGTTTTTTGCTTTATAATGTTAACTTGCCTCCAGTATTTCATGAGCAATAAAAAGTTAATATAACTTCCTTCCATTCTACACTAATCCAAAACCTACTCATCATGCTACAACATGGACCTTGAAAATACTACAGTAAATGAAATAAATCACTCACAAAAGAATACACTTACATGATGCATTTGTATAAAATGTCAAGCATCAGCAACTTCTCAAAGTAAAAAGTAGACTAGTGGTTGCTTAGGATAGGGGGAAAGAAATTTTGGGAAAAATAAGAAATGACTACCAATAAGTATGGGACTTCTTTTGAAATGACAAGTAGATTTTAAAAGTGATGTAGGTGATGGTTACACAACTCTGTAAATACACAAAATGCCACTGAATTGCATATTTTGAGTCAATTAAATTATATCTCCACAAGCTTATCATTAAGGAAGAACCACCCCCCCACTAGGATTTTCAAATGTCATATGAACCGATGCTAGCCATCCTGAGTTACATATTTCAACTGGTTACTTCTGCTTGATATGCATCATCCTGCTGACATCTAACTACTCTGTGTCTACCTACCCAAGTAAACTACAGGTGCTTCCAGAGATAAACAAACCTGCTATACATTTTCCACACCTGGGCCTCCATTAACTTCTTTTGTGCACAGTAGAGAAAATGAACCTCATCTTGCATCCATCTGGCAACTGGAAAGCAGGATTTTAGTTCACCTGCCCTCAAGCAAGACACAAGCTGAACAGCTATGAGCAGCAACCCTGCCTATACCCACCCCCTTCTTACCTCCAAGGGTCCAATAAAGAATGCACATGAGATGCACACAACAGGAAATGAATAAAGACTCAAAACGATAGATCTAAAACTATTTCTTATACTCCCAGACTCTAGCAGAAAATTCAAAGCATTCGCCTATGTCTATGTCTATGTCTATGGCTATAAGTCTATGTCTCTCAACTTCCAAACTAGAGTTGGCACTGAACACTTTCTGACTTCTGCAGGAAGCCTGAAACAATTCCACTTTCTTATGCCTACTTCCACCAGGTTCACTTCTATTCTTTAAGGAAATGTAACTCCCCACAAGCCACGTCACAGTAAGAAAACTGGCCCACACCCCACCACAGCTGGTGACCTTCCTTTGTGGCACCTGTCACAACCATGATTACAAAATGACTTTAAAATTTTGAATGGGGTGGTTTTTTCCCACTAATGAAAGCATTACTTTTTCCTGGGTACCAGTACCCCAAAGAAGTGCATGGTATCTAGTCAGGCACAATAGTCATTGACTAAATTAATGAATCACCACTTCAAAGTGTTTGGTCCCTGCAAGCAGGAATTAGATGTAATCTATTCTGGTATCCTCAGTGGTACCTGGCTCAGTATCTATCAAATAATTCACATGTAGATAATGGAATAAATTCAAAGTGGGTCACATAATGGGGATTAGAAAGGCACCTAGGCATGGCATGTTATTGGTGAGTCAAGGACATTCAGCATGCTAATAGTGAATAGTATCCCTCCAAGACAGCTGGTTCAACAAGAGATCTCAAAATAGCATCGTGCAAAGTAGGAGGTCCTACTCAGACATCCCTGAGCAAAGATTTATGTCATTTTCCCGGGGCTGAAGAGTTACTGGGCTCCCAATTTCAATGGGTGTGATTCTTTCCCAGATGCACCTGGTCTACAAACACTGTGCTGTATCCAACAAAAGCCCAAGAAAACCAAGACATTTTTTAAAAAATACAATAAAATAAAGGCAAAGCAAAGTAAAGCTGAAGCAGTCAGAAGACATTGGTGGTTATATAGCCACAAGAAAAATTAGGTTCACACGCCATGTAGAGAACAAATATGTGGGCTGAGGGTGAGAGAGAAGGCCACATCCCAGGTTGAGACTCTGAAAATAACCCATCCCTGCCTCTGCTGCCAGCCTTCACGGTGCAGTGGAGAATTCTCAGTTGTGATTTTTCAAAATCTGGGTTTGGATTCTTGGAGCAGCTGAACTGCTATTGCTCAGTACTCTATTTTCCAGCACTGGAGATTTGAAGGCTTCTGATCCTCAACAAGTTCTTGCTGTCCTCACGGCTTCTAGTCAAAGGAGTCAATGCTGTGAGGGCTCAAGCTCCTCGCAGGATGCACGCTTCTCTCACATCCTGCAAAATGTGCTCCTAAATGCCAAGTTATGTAAGTTGGTGTCAGTTCTGCTCGACAAGTATCAAAAGAAGGACCAGGTCACCATGAAAGAAATGCTGCATGTTCTGCCCCATGATTACCGTTAACAACTTCCCTCTGAAATTTTGGGAACTATGTGAGTCCATAGGGCTTTGGCATTAAAATCAGGAAAGTGAATTACTCTGGCAATACATATGAGCTAGTCCCCATTTTGGGTCTTACATACAGTGGGATACTAGATGGCGATGATGAAAGAATCATTCTCAAAATAGGTATCATTATATTCGTCCTGTCTCTAATCTTCATAGAGGGCAACCTTATCGGTGAGGAGGACCTAACTGAAAAAGTGAAAAGATGGGACATGTTAGCTCACTCTGAGCGTATTCATTTTGAGGAAGCCTGGAAATTCATCACTGAGGATTTAGTACGGGAAGAGTACCTGATGTACCGGCAGATTCCTAACAGCGATCCTGCTCTCTATGAGTTCCTGTGGGGTCCAAGGACCCACGCTGAAACCAGCAAGATGAAACTCCTAGTTCATATGGCCCATCTTAATGGAACAGATCCCAAGCCTTAGCCAGATCTATATGAAGAGGCTTTGGAAGCAGAACTAGCTATAGAGCCAGGGTTCCTGAGAAACAGGGGATATTGCCCAAAGGCGTCAGTGAATTTGTTCTCCCCCGAGAAGAAATGAGGCCCATTTTCAGTCTCTGTGGAGAGCAGGCAGTTTCTAAGTAGTGAAGGGCCAGGGAAGGGGTAAAATAGCATGCATAGCATCTTGCTGTCTCCTCTACTTGGGTTACTTGGAAATGGACAGGGGTTTTCTTTATGGTTTTTTGAAGTATTGGTCCTTTTTGGGGGAGACTGCAGTAGCTTGCATATTTATTGAATGGTACTGATCTCCTGTGTATTTTTAGTTTTGTGATGTTGATGTTTGTGTTTTCTGATGGGAATGTGATTTTGTGTGACACTGATCACAAATGGAGTGCCTTTTCCATTCAAATGTAACAGTCTTTCCTGTTTTATCATACAAAAAGAAAAACTATTCAACTTATTTATGATAAAATGGGAGTCCAATAGGAATTTCCTTGAAAATTGTAAGTTTACATCAAGGTAGAGGGACCCTAGAAAAAGTGATAAGGATGAAAATCAAATATTGCCTGCTGCTTATTTCTTTTCCCCTGTTGATCTATACTATTAAACTTATATTTATTGC
This sequence comes from Heterocephalus glaber, assembly GCF_053883595.1. NCBI lineage: Eukaryota > Metazoa > Chordata > Mammalia > Rodentia > Bathyergidae > Heterocephalus > Heterocephalus glaber. Next base: position 66,816,411 of record NW_028258324.1, read on the forward strand.
ATACCTGAAAGAAAAAAAAAAAAAGAAAACAAACAGGCCACAACTTGAAACATGTTTCCCCTGGGGAGAAACGTCCAGATTTGTACCAGAGCAGGCTCCTCAAATGCCCTTCTCAGCCACATATGGGGCAATGTGAAAAGTCACCACCAAACCCAGTGTTGGTAGATGCCAACACCCTGTCTGAGGGTGTCAAAGAATCAAAAAGACAAACACGCAGAAAACAAACCCTGCACATAAACAGGACACTGCCACCTACCAAACCGTGAGCAGAGCCCTGGAAAGTACACATTCTAGCACAGGAAACCTGCAATCACAATGCTGGGAATCCAGCAGGGAGTTAAATGACAACAGGAAGTGAATGGTAAGAGACAGCCATCATGCTGATAAGGCGATGATTTGATTCCACAACACCTGTATCATTAGAGAGTTATACACTACTATCTAGCTGCCATCAACCCGGGGCTTAAGAGCGAGGCATCCCAACCCCAACACTTACTGGCTGTGCAGCCTCAGGAAACAGACACAACCTCTCTGTGTCTCTAGGTGTCCTTATTTATGAAATAAAGATTAGGACAGCACTCAGATTCCACGGTGACTTGGTGAGTGGGAGACTTAATCCTAGACCTTTCCCGTAATTCCCAACCTATCAAATTCTTTTACTTGTGCTAAGAAACTCAGATGCACAATCCTTGTACTTTGTTTTTGCAAAAACCAAATTGAACCAAGCAGAAGGAATGTCATCCTTGGATCTGACCTTTTCTATCTGGGAAGAAAGAGAGTACCCCTCCTTTAGTGCCAATGGTGGAAGACGGGTGTGACTAAACAGTACCACTCAAGCACTCGGTGGTGAACCAGTTCTTATGGGGACAATTTTAAATACTGTCTGAAATATGACAAAGGGATAACATGTGGGCAGGGCCCTGTCTTTCACATACCTCTTCCTTTAAAGTTAATCAAGTTGTTAAGGACTGGCCCAAGGTAGGTGAAGTCTTTCTGAAGAGAGGACAGCCAAGAGGGAGGGTCTTACCTCCACAAAAGAGTTCCCAACCCAAGCTTTTACCTATTATCCATGTACTTCTCTATCCATATGTCTACCTAACTAGCTACTATACATCCAAAAGCGCTAATGTTTTCTCATTTAAACAGCAGTAACAGGTTAAGTGCCAGGTGGGTGAGAAGGCCTAATCCTAGCCTGGTCTTGTTACTAACAAGGAGCAAGATTTGGAAAGGTTACTAAAGCCTTCTCAGGCACTGTCTCCTCATACGTCAAGTGCGATCATGAACAAGATCACTGAGGAACTTTCCAACTTAATAAAAAGCTAAAATCCTAAACGAGCAAGTTAAAAAAACATTATGATGGTCAAGTCAACTGTCTCCAAATAGTTAAAGTGTTGTTTCCTCCACAAGTTCTAGTTTTGAATGCAAAACGATATGCCACGGTTCAAAAATCATCCATACTTGTGCCTTTGATGGTGAAAAAGCTTACCACGGAAAGCCAACAAAGTTTTGCTTAAAAACAAGCTATTTTCAGGAAAAATTCTCCAAGTTAAAGCCCTAATTCACAAAATGGGTTTAGCTGGTATAACACTATCTTTTTTCTGCAAGTATTAGGCTCTAAAAGTCCCCACACACACTCCTAACAACATTTTATTTGAAAACTGTTTGATCCTTAAATAAACCTGTAATTTCTCCTGTGGGGAAGGGAGGGCAGATGGAGGTCTGCAGTTTAGACCAAATGACTTCATACTTCATACTAGATTATTACAAGATGACAGATGTGAACCGTAGGAATTTTAACAATATAGTTATGCTATCCAAAGAATGTTTCGCAGAGCACAAGACTGGGAAATTACCTACAAGATGGTTCCATTATAACATAAATTTGGTAGAGCCTGACTTTAACAAAGCATAAAGGAAACCTGAAGGAAAATTGTGGCGATTGTTTTTACCTTCTGACTTCTCAGAATTAAGCTTGCTAAATATGCATGGTGATTTTACTGAATAGATGAATATAATAACAAGAGGTTTTTCAAAGTGATTCGGCCACTTACAAAGCTAGTATTTCATGCAGCACATTTTAGGAAATGCTGCTGTGCATATGGCAAATGTTCTTGGCAAGAATACAGCTTTATATCTAAGGATGACCCACCCTACCCATGACAGTTAAATTCTACAACCCAATTAGGAATTTGTATGTTTAATTCCATTTTTTCCTTCACCAGATTTATATATTAACTAGTGTGTTTAACACTATTATTATCCACATCAGATTTGTCTTGTAATAGATGTGGCAATAATCCAGTAAAAGTTTTGACAGTCAAAGGGATTGAGACCTTCTTGGAAAGTCTTGGGATGCAGAAGGAACTCGCTCCAGAAGGGCTGGGTGGGTTCTCCCTTCACTTTTGATCCACTTCGTGTTGTTTAGACAATACCAAGGATAATCTCTCTCCTCTCTCGTCTCTCTCTCTCTTCCCTTTCTCTACATACTCTCTCTCCCTTTCTTTCCATCCTTCCCTCTTTATCTCTAAAATTATCCATAGGATTAACTTAGAATCAATCTTTTTTATGGCAAAAAATAAGAAAGCATTGAGTATGGTTAATAAGGAGCCAGAATGAATGCCGCCTCTGTTTAACAGAAAAACCCCGTATTACATGTTCAGATTTGTCTTGGGGCCTCAGTTTTCTCACATATATAATGAGAAAATAGATTTCATGCTCGCACATGACATGATTCTAGGACTTTAAGGGTGACTCATCATTATCTCTGAAGACAATTCCAATGTAGAGTTACACAGCACAATGACAAAATAGGACTTTCCAGTGTTTGCCTCCTCACAGAAACATCAACTTGAACAACTATTCATGCACAAGAATACCTGCACAAGAGCTAAGGAACTTATCAGCACATCAGAGCCCCTGGGTGGAGCACAGATGTAGAATAGGATGCAGTGAAGAGAGTAGGAAGGGCCATTTCCTGTTTCCTGCATTCTGCCCTCCCAAATCCCTACCATGCCATGCTGAGAGAGGCAGCCCCCAATGAGGGAGGGAAAGAGGGTACAATGAACATCTCCTGTACTTCTGTGTGGACCCCAGCACCACGTGTCCACTGCAAAATCAGTAACTCAAAGATACATCTGAACTCGCATGTTCATTCCAGCTCTATTCACAATAGCTCAGTATGGAAGCAAAGCAAGGCCTCACTGAGGGATGATTGGGTAAAGCAAATGTGGTGCACAGACAATGGAATGTGCTTCAGTCTTTAAAAAGAAGAAAATTCCATCATTTCTGACAACATGGATGAACTTGGAGGAAAGATAAATATTGCATGCTCTCTCTCACTTTAATATGGAATCTAAAAAGGATGAACTCACAAGAGTATCGAGGAGAAAGACGGTTACCAGGGGCTGGGGTCGTGGAGAAAAATGAGACATTGAACAAAGGACACAAAAGTTTAGTTGTACGATATGAAAAGTTCTGGAGACCGAATGTATGGTTGGGTGGTGTTAGTTAACATGGCCTTATATAACTGAAATTTGAAAAAAAATAAATAAATAAAGTCCTAAAGGTTCCCACCACACAAACAAACAAACAGAAAAATAACTGTGTGAGGTGATATGGTAATTAGCTTGATTCTTATAATCATATCACAAAGTAAATGTGCAAAAAATACATTGTAAATCTTAAACTTATATAACTTTTATTGCAAATAATATAATAAAACTGGAAAAGCTAAATTAAATTAAAAATTACTTTTCATGACAAAAAAAAAAAAGACATTTCCCAGGATGTTTTGACCAAAGGCAACACCTTTGGAGCAAGTGTTGCTGTGTCCACATCCCACCCCCGACTGCTGCCGGAATACCTCCACAACTTGCAGGTACATGTTCTGGGGTGTTGGCTAAAACTTGAGCCCTGTTATTTTGCAACCATGGCATGTAATATTTGGCCAGCAGTGTGCACGTTATGGTGTCTCATCGGATCACTTCCTAAAAGTGACAGTGAGTTTCAAACCACCTTGACATGCATGGCAGAGAGCTACATCAGGGCAGCCACTGTGTTGAAAGGCACTCAGCATCCATGGCCGGGGTTCCAGGGGCATCCCACCTGTCCTAATGACTGTCCATAGGAAAGGTGCTTAACACCCTGATCTATGGCCCAGCATACAATGTATTATGGCAAATGTTCTCCTGCCTACACCCACCCAGATTTATTTTTAATGGCAAAGGATAAAAGTGCTTTAATACTGGCTCCTAAGAAAATGAAGAGATAAAGGAAGTAAGACTTCGACATCTTTCAAAAATTAAAGCCCATTAATATAGCCCTTAAACATCATGTGAAAGAAAAACAAATAAAGAGGACTCCATAGACCTTCATTAGAATCTCTAACGAATTACCAGCTGGCTCCCTGGCCCATTTTATGTAGAGGACACGGAAACTACAAAAGCCTCACTTGCACACACGCTTGGGCTGGACTCTGGGAAGTCTACGAGGTCACCCCTCCACAGGCCTGGACAGTGGCCAGGGGCAGCATGAGGGAAGCACAAAGGAAGCAGGTGCAGCTCCCGCCCTTCACAGCCTGGCTAGGCTTCTCCTCTTTTCTGCCAGAGCAAATTCTACCCCAGTGCAGATTCCAGGTCAAATCCTTCCTCCCCCAGGAAGGCTTCCTTCACATTCTCCTCACTTGTCTCAGGTCCCAACCAAACCTATTCTCTCCCTCGTCCAGTGATCACAAATTCCTTCCCTACATCTCTGTCCCCAACCAGAGGCATCTGCACTGACTGTCACCAACTCCATTCTCCCAAAAAGAAAACTTCTCAAGAGCACAAGCTATGTCTGGTTAAAGTTAACAAATATAAAGACAAAACTTGTCTAAAGAAAAATTCAAGACAAGTAAGCAAATAAGCTATCACACAGGCAAGACTTTATTACAGACAAAAAGACAAACATAGGTGAAAGATTCCAAGCTAGAAATTGAGCAAATTGGTGTTAAATGTGGAATAAAGACTTTTGAACACAGGGCAATACATTTAATTTATCAAAGAATGGAGCTAGCTAACATTAAGTGAGTGTAAACTATGAGTCAGGCAGGGTTGACCATTTTCCAGTATGAATGTTTTTAACTCCCAAAGTAGTCCTCACGGTTGGTACTGCTGTTACCTCTGTTGGATAAGGGGATAGTCAGGCAAATGAGCTGCAGAGATATCATTATGAGAAAACAGGACTGGCTTCAAACTTAAGCAAAAACACTTGAGGTTGCGCACATGATGATCATGTTGTCATAACTCCGCAGAGGACTGCCAACATCCTGACAAAAAGAAGAAAGAATCATACACTATCTTCCTAATGCCAGACAAAGGAGGAGACCTGCAGAAGCGCTCAAGAAGCAAAGGGCCATACAAGTGAAATGCACTGAAAGGTCACATATCGCAGTCTCCAGTCTGAACCTGCCTTTATGAAAACATGAAAGTCTTGTTTGCGAGAGAAGACCGAAGCCACTAAAGAGCCTGCAGCCCATTCCTAACTTACCTCACTTCTTCAAATTGCATCTTGTGCTCTTTTTGCTGAAGCAGTGAGGCTGAACTCGTAGTTGCACTGTTGCTTTATGAGTGACAGAAATGCAGTTGCTACCCTGACTGTGAGCATTAGAATTGCTGGTGCGGCCTCCATGATGAGTTCGCAGGCATTTTCCTTCCAAAGAAGGTTAAAGACATTTTAGCAAAGCACTGGGTGTGAAATTCGAACTTGAATGGTCAAAGAGAGCAACTCGGGGCCAATCTTAATGATACCAATTCTCAGAGGAGGGATCCTGTAGTAAACAACCTCTTGGTTCTCTGCAAAACATTTTTAATTTCATGCCCTGCTAATCACACAGCTGTTAAATTTCTCTTCCCATCAGTTGTAAAAAAATAAATAGATAATAATTGTAATAATAATTAAAGAAACAGTTGGGCTTCAAATAAAATTTGAGGCCTAATGAATTTTCCCATCTGGAATTAATAATGTAGTAGACGGTGACACTGCCTGAATTTGGTTGATGTAAACTTATCTTACATTATTGTAAGCATCACAATGGAAGACTGAACATGAAAAGCTTCTGATTTGGCTGGCCACAGAACGTAGTCTATGTGACACTCTCAGAAAAGCCTACCACCTGACACTTCACAGCTTACTCCCTCCACTGTGATCTTGTCTCCTTTCAGCCACAATAGGCACTAGAAACACAGAAACACGGAAACACAGATGACGCCTGGCCTTATGGGTTTGATGACCCAGACCCCAGAGAAGAGAAAACCAGAGTGGACACACTGCTAACATGTCTATCTAACCCATACATGGAAACCAGAAAGAGCCTAGAACTAGCACAGCCAGGCCAGAGCTGAGGACTAAGAATATATGGGGGATTTGCAAATAGTTCGAGAACAAAGAAAGAGAAAAATCCAGAGGAATCTGGCAGTAATGGTGTGCCAACTGGGCAGAAGACAGAAGCTAAGGACCTGGGAAGAAAACTGCAGGGGAAAAAAGTGGCCAAAAAAATATCCTTTAAACAGGTAAAAAAATAAAAAAATAAAAAGCAAAAAGAAATAAAATAAGCATGGTAAGATGGACCAAAATATCCATGAAGGGTCTTCAAAGGACATATTCTTATATTTCTACATTCCATGTTTCCCATAATTTAAGCTATAAAACACCAGGGAATGCTTAGAGCAGTGGTGGCAAACCTATGGCACACATGTTATCTGTTTTTCTTTTAAGACAAAAAGATGTTAATGTATGAGTTACTTTTTCTAAACTAAAACCTCACTATTCGGGTTTAATTGCAGTGTTGATACTTTGAGATAAATAAGTGGGCTTGGGGTTGCAGTTTGGGCATTGGGTTTCTAAAAGGTTCCCCATCACTGGCTAAGAGTATTGATACACTGCTCTTCATCTGGCAAGTTCCGGCCCTAAAGTTCATCTGATGAACTCTGCCAGTCTTAAAAGTGCACTCAAATACCATCTCTCTCATAAGAACCTCCACCCTCACCTCGTCTATGGGTCCTCAAAGGCTGCTATCCTTACCTCTCCTTTGTCACTTGGCATGTTTTGCTTTGGACCACAGCTAGTTAATTTCATGTGAACATCTTACACTGAATTACAACCTCCAATAGACAAAGAAACACATTTAGCTATATTTTTATTCCTCTATGCCAGGCCTGGGCTTTGCAGAGTTGACACTTGAAGCATAGATGTGATTTCTTAAGAAAATCTAGAGGAAACTTTCTTTTATTTTTGGTGCAGAAGACTTAATTCTAAGGATTTACAAATTTTACCCATTATAATTGCCCTACATTGCCCTGTAAATGGCAACCACTACCTATTTCATTGCTCTTTGAAAGTTCACATAAGTTCAAAATATTAACATAATACTCAAGAAATCACTGTGGTGGTCTACTAGAGAAAATTACAATATAAATGCAACTTTGTTCTTCTGACCTATGCTCCTAAATATAGGTGTGAGAATCATCTGCAGGAACCTGAAAGGGCTTTGTTGAAATCTCAGCATCCCTACACACCACTCCACACTTCAATGAAAACTATCATTAAATCCTTGACATTAATGATAAAAAGTCAATGAGTCTATTGCACAAAAACAAACGAAACACCAAACATAATTTACTATGAATGTCATTGCATTTTTATAGCAGTTGATGAATCTATCTCATTTGATCTTTTCCATGATCTTTTCCATGCATCTTTTCTGCAGCAGAAAAATGGAAGAATTATTTCAGTGATCAGGAAACTCCCTAAGACATGGTTGGCCTAAGAACGCACAGCTAGCAAGAGGCGATGGCAGGACGTGATTCAGAATTTCATATTCTCTATCCAGAATTTTACCATTTATAAATAACTACCTTTCTAGAGTGAGACCTGGGAGGGAAGGGGAAGGGAAGGGGAAGGGAGGGGAGGGGAGGGGAGAACAGAGAAGAGAAGCGAGGGGAGCAGAAGGGATGGAGGGGAAAGGAGGAGATGCCTGCTGGATGGCAAAGAGAGAGGGAGATAGAGAAAGAGGGAAAGGATAAGGAAAGGGGAAATAAGGAAAGGAAAGAGGGAGAGAGGAAGAGAGAAAAGAAGAAAAAGAAGGTAGGAAAGAAGGATGGAAGGCCCATTGGAATAAGATTGCTAGTTAAATTTCCTGGAAAACAGAAAATCTTGAAGTGTACTTTAAAACAGTACTGATGAGACCGAACTCCCAGACAGACAGTTTCAGCACCATCTTAGAGCGTAACAGAAATGCAAATTTTCCCACACTACCTCAGGCCTACTGAACCTTCACTTCTGAGGCTGGGATTCCCCAGGTGATTCCAGTACACGCTGATTTGAGAAGAGGGCATTGAAAATTAGTGTATGACCTAGGGAAAGAGTAAAAAGTTAACAGGCAGAGGGAGGAAAATGACAGAAATAAGGAGGTCCAGCGTCTACCTCGAAGTTTGTCAGCAAAGACAGAGGAGAACCAGGAGCTGCTGGAGAGTCTGCTGGGAAGGACTGGGTCTAAGAAGTTCCAGCGATGCCACACTGTGGAGAAGGCTGCTCCTGGCAGTGCAGGATAAGAATGTGCAGTCCAGAGCCAACAGATAAGATCCAGGCTGGATCAGAAGGCAGAAGGAACGAGAGTATCATCATGTGATTCAGGACTGAAGTCACAAGCGTTTCAGAGGAGAACCTTATTTGCTTCGTGGAGGAGCATAAGACGAAAAGGAAGGGAACATTGTAAACATTCTCCACATAAAACATGAGTGAGGCACTCTCGTATAAATCATCTTCATAGATAAGAGGGTAATAATCCTGGCCCAGCTGGATTGTAGGGATGAAGGACTGACTAGAGGAATCTGAGAAGATGGCTCTCAGCATTCTGCTCTGCTTGGAGTTGGCACTTTGTTTCCCCATTGGGCGAATATAGGGGAGTGAAAGAGCAGAAAAGACGCTGACCCTGCTCTGCTGCTGCCTCTCCCCACGTTCTCTTCTTCTCAGGGCAGCCAGAGAGGGGACTTCTTGTGGTTAGAAACCATCATTTTTAGGCACAGTGCATTTCAAAACCTGAGGCTCCTTCACTTCCTGCTTCTCACTTTTACTTTGTCAGAAGGGCTGCAGGTCCTCAAGTGTGTGACCTTAGCACAGCTTTCTTTCTAAATGACACACAACTATTTTTATAGGCAAATGTGCTCTGTTGGACTCTTTCAGCATGGAACTCTTGGCTGTCCTGCGCATGAATGTAGCTCTGCTCTGAGAGGACCTCTGCTCTTCCAACGTGCTGGAAAGTGAACACAAGTCAGTCCAGCTGGCTGGCCGAAAGAAGTCTCTAGGAAAGGTTTACTAGGGGACATTAAGGGGTTGCTCAAAGACACAGGTCAGAGTCACAGTCAGCAAGCTGGCTGCTGCCCCTCAGGACTTCCTAGCCTGGGCCTGAGATGTACATGCTGAGCATCCCTGAGGGCCTAGGGTTATGCAGCTGCCCTTTCTACACTGGCACCTCCTTGAACTAATATTTGTGGACAATATGTTAAAATCTGATGAATTAAAGCACAATGAATAAGGCAGGAATCACCTTTCCTCAGAGTTGACCCCAGGAAGATTTGAACAGGCTTGCCTTATGCCTTCGTCTTCCTATTCAAGATCGGTCTCATGCCTTCCTCTTTCCACCACAGGTACCTGCTACTCTGCATTCCTCATTCCACACAGTTTTGGAAAGGGTTTGCCCATCTAAGCAGCTCCAGGTTCATCCCTCTGCCCCTGCGCATTCCATTTTCTTAGAAAGTGTTTCCCTTTATCAAAACCTGGTGTCACAGTCAGCCCAGCTGTGACTTTCCCCAGGAAGCTTTCCTTCCTCAGGCCCTGCCCTCCATTCCAGTTAGAAGCAATTGCTCTCTTCTGTTCTCTGAACTCTCTGTGTAAGTTTCCACCTTCTCATTTAAATTAGAGTTATTAAATTAGCTATTTGTGTTTTGACTCACCTTCCTTAGCTGGTTCCCACTTCCCCTAATACTTTCACACCTATCATCTTGCTCCAGCCTCACAACATGCCAGAAGGCAGAAGAGGCAGGCAGAATTACAATCAGTACGCAGACACACCAGAGCTTAGTAGTTAAGAGAGTAGTTGCCAGAGCTAAATCACCTGAGTTCTAATCCCAGAGTGACCTATTAGGAACTGTGTGACCTTGAGAAAACTATGTAACATCTCTGCGTCTCAATTTTTCATCTGTGAAATGAAATAATAGTAATTTCCTCAAAGGCTGGCTGTGAGAATTAAGTGACTTCATGATGCAAATGGTCAAAAGAGTGCCTAACTTAAAAAGCATTTAGTAAAAGTCTGAGCAAGTTCAGAAGTGGCCATAGCAAAAATTTCCAGATTTATGTCATGTTTTCCCCCTCAATCTGCTATCTTTCTAAAATTGTTCATCAAATCAGTAAATAGTTATTAAGCTAACAGGTTACCCAAGTGTGTTTCCAGGTACCTGGGAAACAGACAAAAAGAAGAAACATAAGGTCCCAAATTCAAGGTCCTTACACTCTAGCAAGTGAGGTCAGAAATGGTGGGAGAAAAATCAGTGAAAAAGTTTTTAAAAATTAAAATTTTAAAAGCCAAGATAGTAAACATACTGTTTTTGAGGTCATTTTTAGATGTCACCTCTCCAGCCAAATACTCCATTCTACTAATTTGACTTTTGACAAAACTGTACACAAAACAAATATTTTCTATTCCACTTACAAATTATATTTTTAGAGTCCAATGTTCACTTAGAATATTGTGCCATATCTCACCATTTCTTCAGAGAAAGAACAAGCGCTCACTCCTGGGTTTTGTATGATGATCCTGTACATGGATTTAGACTCAGCCCCTTCTATAAACCCAGGCACTGCCCCAGTGTTGACATCTGACTTAAGGGAAGAATATTTCTGACAAGATATTCAGCTGCTGTATTTGGGAGCAGACAATTTTAAGAAATTAATTACTAGAGGAACATTCTACTCCATGTCAGTCATGACAATGGACTTAACAGACTTGGTGGATTTCAGCTAGTGAGAGGGTTAACCAAACTGAGGACTTTTGGACATGATGCTTTCACATCTAGCAAAATAGCCATTTAGCCTCTTCCCCAAATTTAAGATACATTTTTTAATTGAAGAAAAATATTTTCTATCTGAAACTACTGAAAGGAAATTGCAAAGGTCAGAGGAGCAATTAATGAAGTTAAGAGTAAAAACGATGTAAGGATTGATGATTCAAAGAGTTGATTCTTTGACAAGATAGGGAAGTATCTAGAGATGGAGAGACAGGAATGAAAAGAAGAAGCAAAAAGAATCACATATAAATATATATATATAAATTTCCATATATATATCATATATCTATAAATTCCCCAAGATGAATGTATTTACTATGAATAACAAGTATATGCTAAGAAAAAGTCAAGAAAAAATATTTCCTGCACCTTGATTTTGTTATATTGATACTTACAGACTTTTTGATAGTGTTTTTCGATCACATACCTACATCACTTGTCGTTCTTACAGTCTTTGCCTTGATTTATAGTTAACAACTTTTTATTCTGCTACTCTACCACACCTGGGGATACACACAGGGATATATTAGGAAAAAGAGATCTAAGTGGTTGTGTGTTTATGGGGAAGGACAGCCAAATAGGAAGTAGAAATCAATCCATGCTTTCAGATTTCAAATTGTAGATGTCTATCCTTCTCGCCAAACTGGATGAATCTCATTTGCTTAAAAGAAATAAAATTCATATCCTTGGCTGGAAGCTTTCATGCCTCTTGTTTCTGTACTTGTTCTAAATAATGATCCTTAATAACTTGGAAATCTGTTAAGATGAAATGTATTAAAACTAAAATGATGTGATGATTAAAATCAGATACAAATGGGGTCTCAGTTACCCTCAGCTGGAATCTCAACATGGAGAATCCTAACCACTGAAAGAACTTCCGGGGGAGCCAGAAGAACTAAAATTGTTTAGCATTGTTGGCCACCAAACACTTGTAGGAAATAAGCCACAGAGTTAGAGAATGCTCACTCTAGATCAGCTAGGAAGACAGAAACCAACAGCAGGCAGGTTAATCAATGGAATCTTTTATTTAAGTGAAATAGCATTTTAAAAATAACTCTTAACTTTTAACAGATCAATAGCAAAGCTGCTGGGCTTAAAGAATCTTCACTGCCCACCTCGGACCCCATCATTGAAGGTTTTGTGCCTTCTTCAAATCCTAAGACTCCTTAGTGCATACATTTAAAAATAATTTTAAAATTCACTAACCTTTAGCAATTCTTTGGAAGAAACGGAGGCATGGATGTTAAGAGCAGTCTAGGGAAACAGAGCAAATAAATAGCTCAGCCATAAATTTTTATATAAGATAATTTTATATGTTGCCTTTTCCCAAATATATAGTATTTGTGTTCTAAACTTCAGTCCTTTTAGAAGGATTAAGAAATTGAAATAATTGACGTGCCAAGCAAAATTGAAAACCATGTCCAAGGTCAAAGAGTGAGCACTAACAAATGCAGGCAGCTAAATGACACCTTGGGAAACTCAGCTCAGAGAAACACAAAACATCCATTCTGTAAGCTTACATTTCATGTGGATGGCTCTGCAGAGAAAACACCAAACTTACAGAAGAGTAATTTTTTTAGCCACCATACATAAATATGTCAGGCACAAAATCAAACCACTCTAAAATGATGTGAAATCCATTCAGTCTTATGTACAGAAAAACATAGCAGCATTTGTGTGAGATGTGGGAAACATGTAACCCAAATGTGCTCCGCGGGTTAGTAACTTGAACAAGGAATTCACTAAAAAAAGTGTGAGGAGCCGACCAGAGAGAGGGCTGAGGAAAACACACTGTGAGACACATTTGATATAATAGTCATATGATTAACAAACTGTCACATCAAAGTTTTCTGCAACGTGGGAACACTTAGACACTTCATATTTTTAAAACTGACATTTTGATTCATTACTGTAAATAGTACTTTGGATTAAATATTGTGACAAGGAACAGATCATACATATATATATGTACATATATATGCACTCTATATATTACACGTGTACATTTTTTCTAGCTCTGTAACATTTGATAATATGTGAAAACCTTTTCCTACATTGACAGTTTGGGGCAGTATGAAAACAGTATTTCACTCCTGAGGTATCCTTTTTCTTTCTTTCCTTCTTTCTTTTTTCAAGAAGGCAGATGGACTTTCTCCATTCTGCAAAGTCTATGAAGTAGAGAGATTTCAAAAGTGACAAGTTAACTTCTAAAGAAATTCTGAATAAGCCTGAGCTCTCAGGGAAGGATCTTATAAATACTGTTACAACTAACCCCAATATCACTGCCACAAACATATGTAAACTATCTCTTTTGTCTCCGGGACAAAGCAAGCACACACATAAGAAATTCTAGAGCAAAGCAATGATGTTTGAAGCAAGACCATTACAAACTGATTTTCTCTCCACCTTTTTTGTTAAAGCCTCAGTTTTTTCTCAAGATCACTGTTCTACATTGAACTACATCAAAGTAGTTCAACTGAACTAAGCAAACTCTGGGTAGAAATGGGGGCTGCAGACAAGGGGAAAGTATGCAAGAATGCTCCAATTCCCAAGATAAACTTTCTTCTAAAAGAAAGTATTGTACAAAGATAGTGTCTGACGTCCACCTAATAGCAATTGATACTATTTTCTAAATTTCACTTCACCTGCCTTCAAACAACATATAAAATATTCATCCCTCCCTGAAATATCCAAGTTTCAATTTAAATTTTCTCCTTGATAGTTCCAGTTATTATGTTCTTCTAAATTGTGGAAACTTTATAAAAAGACACATACACACACACACACACACACACACACACACACACACAGGCACACCCACGTACAGGTACAGAATACAGAAATAGCCCACACATTTGTCTTTTGTATTCAACTTTCTCTCTGGACATTATACCATTATTATTCAACTCATTCTCCTCCTTAAACACCTGGAAAGACACAGAAAGAAAACATGAGATCTATATATAACAAGATATTATACTTACTACAGATCAGCTTTGTCTCTGCACCAAAATTTAAATTAGGCAACAATGTTCTTTCTGAGCACATATATTTAAAAAAAAAAAAACAACTGCCCTACCTTTGTGGATTTTCAGAAAGGGTGCAAATATTATAATCCAAATCATCCAAGTCATATTAAAATTTAGGAAAGGATAATGGATATCATCTAATAAAAACGGCAAAAATCAAGAAAACTCTACAAAACATCAAAAAACCAACCAAAATCTGTGTTTTAGAAGTGGCCTTCAAAAATCCCTGCATCCTTCTTTTGTAATAAAATAATCTAGTTTTGTTCTTCACTAAATTAGTCAGAAGCCAGAGAATCTTCTTTCCTTGTATTCTGTTTGTGCCCCCATTTGTTAAAAATTAAAGGAGTCTTAAAAAGTATTTGAAAGCTTATTTCAATTTGAACAAATTAAACAAGACAGAAATGCAATATTTTCCCTTGGATTTCAGAAAAAGAATAAGGCACTGAAAGTACTGCCCAATGTATTAAAAAATTACTGTTTGAATCTGAGGCCTTGTAATTGTGTTCTCCAACACTTAAGGGAGTAGGGCTGGTGACTCCTTCGTTGAAGCCCAAACCACCGTTGAAGGAACAAGTCCTTTCCTGTAAGCACTGGGGAAAAGTAGATGTAACACTGCAATATTTGGAGATAGGAGATCTCGATCTGAATCAGTTCTCAAGCACTTAATACCTGAGGTGAATTTGAGCTGGTCACTTCACTTTGATCTTTTTACTGCAAAGTGAGGATAATAAAAGCATATTGTGTTTGATGAAAATTCAGTAAGAGCATACAAGAAGTGTGCACAGAATCTAAATTGGTAAGAATACCGCTCCCCCAAAATCTTAATTTGGCAATTTTCACCAGTGATTAATAAAAAATTTTAAGAGGCTATCTGAATGCAACTAAGTTCAAAAAAAAAAAAACACAAGACATTACCAGATGCTCTATGTATGTGTTTAGGTCTCTGTCGGGTGTCATTCCTGAAAGGCAGCAAGGCAAAGAGGAAGGAAAGAAGAAAGGAAGGAAGTTTCATTTAAGGCACAGTTCCTGTCCCTAAGAACCCTGTAATCTTATGGAGGAGACAGTATTTCACAGGTGAATTTTTGGAATAATACAGTGGCTCTCAGGAGAGTTTAGATGAGGTCTTATGTGGTATCAGCAAACAGTTCACAGCAATAGAGAACATGTCATCATTGCTTTGCCCTTTTCAGCGTCTACTGAATTTGTGGAATCTAATAGGAAAGCTCTGCTGAGAAGGGTCTCTGCAGATGCCCATTGCTGGTGGCAATTCAGTCTGAATGTCTTACTTCAGTTCTTGTAGCTGTATCAGAACACCTGAAACTGGGTCATTTACAGACAACAGAGGTTTGTTTGGCTCATAGTTCTGAAGGCTGGGAATTCCAAGAGCATGGCACCTGCAACTGCTGAGGGCTTTTGTGCTGCTTCATCCCATTGCAGCAGGTGGAAGGCCAAGAGACTATGAGCATGAGAAAACCAGAAAGCAATAGGAGATAAGATTAATTTTTAGAGCAAGCCATTTTTGGCGTAACTAACCCACTCCTGTGACATGAACATTACGCCATTCTCCGAGCCAGAGGCCTTGTCACCTGACCGCTTGCTATGAGACCCCAACACATGGACTCTGAGAGACACACTAAAACCGTTTTCTCATTCCTTCCTGGGCAATGACCTCCTCCTCTTTTTTTCCACCTTCTCTGTTCATTCCTGGGGAGAACAATGTCCCTCCACATCCTTCAGGGCTAGAGAGGGCACACAGGAAAGTAGTAGCGTGAGCTGATGGGAACATCACCCAGCTGGGAATCAGGAGACCTGACTTCCTGTCCCAATCTTCCTCTTATCCCAGCCTCTGACCTTGCCAAATCACTTCCACTCAATGGGGTGCGGTACCCTCACACATCCAACGAAAGTAAGGAGTATTTAACAGTTCCTCCTACTCCAAGATGTCTGAGGTCTATGTCCCACAGTTTCCAACCATTTCCCGATGACAGTTGGGGGCTCACCAGTCACACAGATCCCCCAGAGGCTCTGACATGACCACATCCACAGTTTCTATTGTGGGGAAGGTCGGGGACTCCTTCAGAAAATAGCTGATCTAAACAGAGCCCAAGGAGTGTCATGGCAACACTGCTCGCAAGCTGCCAGAGGTAGGAGAAAAAGCAGACAATATGCGTGTGCAGCTGCCACATTTCAGAGCAGCATTCAAACCTCATTAATATCATCTCGCTTAATACCAAGTCCCATAGATTATGAGCTATTTTTACTGTGCATTTAGCAGATTTGTATATCATCTTCCCTGGCAGCGGTTTCACAGTCCACTACTGAGGACTGTGCCGTGAGAGAGCCTTCAAGACCTTAGCAACCCAGAGTTGACTCAGGAGAAAGAGGAGAGGAGAGAAGGAAAGAAAAGGAATAATAATGAATAAGAGGGAGACAGATTTCCAATGGGGTCAGGGCGGGCCCTAAAGAGTAGAGAGTAAAATGTAAAAAAAATCCAGTCCTGTAAACATTCAAGAACGAGGCACCCAAGTTCCAGCTCTCCAAAGAGCTGCATGAGTGGATACAAAGGTGGGAAAGCAGGAAGTCCTCTGTTTTATGGGGTGAGCACAGGCCTTCCACCTCAATTTCTACCACAACCTCTGCCAAATCTCATTAGTCTCCACCATCCAAGCCTCTTAGAACAGTCTTGCATTCCACTCTGCAAAGCCCTGCCCGCATGTTCTAGGAGGTAAGCACTTGTTCACTCTACAGTGCTTTTCCGTGCTTAGAAGCATGAGCTTTTGCTAAACATCCTATTTAGAAACAATCTGCCTCCTTCATATAGGAACGAGAATGCTAGTTCTTGATGATCACTCAAACTAAGCCATGTGGCGACATGCAGCTTAGAGCCTGTCACAGATCAAGTACCCAGTGAATGTTTGTGGATTTTTATCTGCCTGTTCACACTGTCCCTGTACCACATTATTCCTAATGGTCTTCACAGACAGCAGGAGCCCAGCCGTGGGCTGCTGATAATAAGCAGGAACTCACATGCCAATCATTTCTCTCATGTTTGTGGGGACGTGGGCACCATTCTCAGACCTGCAACTAACCAGGCAAGTAAAGTAAGGTAAATCACTTCTTCCCTGGAAAGAGGGCTGGACTATAAAGACTTTTTAAAGTAACTTTCCTGTTCTGCAGCTATAAACCTATAAATTTCTTATCCATAACGAGTAACAAGAAGAGAGAAAAGCCAATGGAGAACATTGAGGACTCTCTCCTGCTGGGCCTGGTCATTCAGAAAAGCAGAAAGTAGTCCTTAGATTCAATACCTTTCTACTCTGTATGAATGAAGAGGAGAGGGAGGGAAGAGAAAATGAAAAGATGGCAATACAAAGTCAAGTTGAACTGTAAAACAAAGATGAGCCCAGTGCAGTGGCACATCCCCTTGGTTCCAGCTACTCAGGAGTCGCAGCGCAGCGATCATTTGAGCCCAGGAGTTTGAGATCAGAATGATCAATACATTGAGAACCTCATCTCCAAAAAAAAAAGGAAAAGCTGAATTGTAGGACTGGATTCTGAGGGTCAGGGGAACAGAAAAGCCTTCCCCAGGAGGAAGGGTATGTGCTGGTTCTCTAGACAGGAGAGCAAGAAACATACAGGCAAAAAGGCAGAAGGGGCATTCCCTAAGATCAGCCCTCGGCAGCAAAGGGATCATCAGTACCGAGAATGGCTAAACCTCTTCGCAGTTTCATGACTCAGATCACTTCAACCTTCCCTGTCTCACTCGGTAGAGGGTAGAACAATGACCATCCCACCCACCTATCCCTGTAATGCCCTGTGGGTAGTAAGTCTAGCACCAGAAGGGAAACAGGACACGTGGGGTCTGGTCCTTGGTCTATTTCTATTATTTGCCAGAATTTGGCTAAGTGACTTATCTGGCTGCAGGGTGGGAAACCTTGTAGAACTCTAGGCTTCCCAGAAACCATCTTGTTTAAAACTCATGTGTTGCAGATGAATAGATGAAGTTTCATCAGAAAGGGGATGGTTTTTATCAAAAACACATTTCAGTGATCTACACCTAGCTCTTTGGACATGGCTGACATTCACTTGCTTCTGGGTCAGGCCTCAAGTAGATTCTTTCTTGCCTGCCAGAGATTTGCTGTTCAGTTGCCTGTAAAATCCCATTAAAAAGTCCAATTAATTATCTTCCAATTCTAGCTCTTGCTTCCCTAACAAACCTTCGAGAAGAAAGAGTTCTCCAAATTCCCTTGCTCCTCAAGTATACTATTAAACTCATGCACTCCGCTGAGTCCTGATTGGCCCTAGATCAAGCTCACCTCAACGTAACTGTCTGCTCTTCCCTTCAGGTGCTTAGCATGCCACCTTGCTTGTAGGTATGATGTATATGCTACAAAGACAGCCTGGTTAAAAAATTTTTTTAAACCCTGGTTGTCTGACATTCAGCCAGGTGCCTTCTCAAACATATCATGTTGCCTCTCATTATTATAAGCCTAGATGTGTGCAGTCCTCAGGACATCCAAAACAGCTCCAGTCATCTGCAAAGCAAACAAACTTTTTACCAGATTGACTACACATACAGCAAAAGGGAAGAAATCTAAAGGAGAGGAAAAGAGGAACAAAGGCCATCGACTACAAATGGGACAAAAGGCCAGGCCTGTGAACAAAGGGGTGCCAGTGTTACCCCTCCAGGAAGGAATCTGTAGCGCATAGATTCACAGCTGGCCCCTGGATACACAGAATCCCTCCTGGAGCAAAGAGGCCCTAGTTCTTTCAGCACCATGGTAAACTGAGGGAAACACAGACTCCATTCTCAGCTGGGTAGGGCCATTCTGGGTGAGGCACCAGAGGAGGGACATCCAGGAAGGAAGGGCCTACTGCAGCTCCTTGTAACAAAGGTTTCTTCTGAGGAGACACCCAGCCAGTAATGTCTATGAGGAAACATGGTAGAAAGATTTACAGGACAGAGCTATGTAACTCCAGAGGCAACCCACAGCACAGATCAGATGGGAATTTTCTTTTTAAATCTCTTTACACACAGGAGGCCTCAGATGCCAGCACACGTACTCATGGCCCTAGCCAGACAGCGAAGGCATATTGGCACCACTGTAATTTGTCCATCTACCAATATGCTTCCCGAAAAACACCCATATGCTTTCTTCTAGCTTCCATATGCTTTCAGAGCAAGGAAACTAAAATATTTCATTAGTTTTGAGTAATTAATAATTACTTATTTCACAATAGTCACCCTCATTAAAAAACGAAAATAACTGATTAAGCTGCAGGATCCTGGCTTTCAGCTTAAGCTTTTTTTTTTTTTTCAATTCTTCCCCTCTAGGAATTGAGTAATAGGGTAAAACAGCCAGTGTGGAAATGTTCGCACTGTGGGAAATGCAGAGTTATCACGCATACAGCCCTGCATTCCTCTTGACTGAGACATCGTCATTTAATAAAAAGAACATGGATTTGGGGATCAGAAAGACTTGGAATCCCATCAGGTGTGACCCCTTGTGAATAGTACTTCTGAGGAAGTACAGGGCGTTGAAAAGATAAAGCCTGCTGGATCCCTTCACCCTAGTCCTTCGTTACTCCCAAGGAGTGGCTTCCCGGGCCTCCCTCCACTATCTAGAGTACCGCACGCCCCAAGAATGTGGGCAGAGTGCCAGTCAAAGTTGGAGGCCATGGTCAAGAGCCTTGACACAGGTCTCGGGCCTCCAAGAATCCTGCTCTGACTGAGGAGCATGTGAACCTCCTGGGGATCTTGTTAGAACACAGATCCTGATTCAAGAGATCTGGAATGGGGCCTGAGATATAAATTCCTGACATGTTCCCAATGCTGAGCCAGATACTGCCAGTCCTCAGGTCAAACTCTGAGAAGCAAGAACCTAAAAAATATCAAGATAAAGTTAGGAGACAGAAGCTGTCATGTAGATAATTGTGTCTGCCTCACCGGGCGTTGGTGAGGATTACTGGTCATATGGACAATAGTGCCTCTGAGTAGTAAGCAGTGCAGTGATAGTTCGTCTACTCTTGCTGTAGCTTTGTTAGTGGGGTACGGCTTCCACGCTACAGGCAACAAAGCTGAGACCCAAAGACATCAAGTAACTTATCCAAGGACAGGTAGTTAGTGATGCTGGTTTCCAAATCCAAATGTTATCTGTCACTGTGAACATATGTCCAGGCAAGACAGAATACACAGAGCTATTACTGTAGAGTGCTGGCTCAAAGTCCAGTTCTACTCTGCCATTATGCCCAGGGAGCCGTTAACCTTCTGCCTGAACTTTGTAAGCTGTGCCTCCATTCCCCCATCGGTGAGAATGTGGCCCCCGATAATCTCTGAGGCCTTCTCCACCCCCAACATTGGCTTGCACTCTCCTGGCTCCCACATATTCTCACAGTGGGTCCCCAGCACCAAGTATTCACTTCACACATGTGGCAGTCATTACAACTGGGCAGAATCCAAATTCTAGCTGCTCACATCTGCATCTGTGCTGATCTATGTATGGTCAGAAATCTATCTCTGTTAAAAATCCCACGCTCGATATGATAGGGAAAAATAACAGATTCCCCAAAGGACTGAAATTCCAATTGGGGTAATAACTCAAAGTATGATCAGAGCACTACGCTATCCTATTTTTTGTCTCCTCCCACTTATCAAGACAACTAAGCTGATAGAAGTCTGAAAAACAAGAGAAAACACTGAGTGATTTAAAATGCATTTATATAATTGACAATTTTTAAAATTCTGCTGTATGGCTTAGATAAGAATTTAATTAGTGAATTATCATGTAAGTGATTCAAAATACATGATTTTGGCCCTCACCAAACTCCCATAGCACACAACCGCTGTCCCCCTCTAGGGCCCATTTACCATTTTCTACCAAGTAGGCCCATGGTTTATGAACTTGTCTGATTGTCCCTATCCATAATCCATGTTCTATCTGGAGATATTCACATATTTTAGAGCAGATCTAGATTTAACCCAAACTTTGCTAGGTATTTGCTACAGGACTTTGAACAAATTATTTTGCCTTCCTGAGCTTTCATTATATGAGAAAAAAAGTTTTCTACTTCGTACAATTAAAGAAAATTAGGTATTGTATTAAAGTGACTAGCACTGAATAGATTATGGGTTAAAAATGCAGTTGGTAAGAGGATGAATTAATTAATGAACAACATGAAAATTTCAAGATGAAAATATCACTCAGCACTTTAAGATGTGTAAATGTCCAGAGCTGATCAGTGGTGCTGATAGAGAAGAACAAGGGATGAACTGGAAGAAAAATCCAACAGCAACACGAAGTGTTTGCCAAACAAGTGTCACCCCAGACTTCCCATTCAGAAAAGGCATCTTTTGCCCACTCCAGAACCCACGCATGGCCTTCAGTATCTACTGAACTCTTTAAAGTTACAGCTAGCACGCTTGGCAGTTGTGGATTCTCCCAATATTTCACAGACTCCATGGAGTTTTCCAAAATTCCATCATCTTCACTCTTACCCCAAACACGTATGTGTGGGTTCTCTCTCTCTCACACACACACACACACACACACACACACAAACACACGAACTGCCTTAAGCAAGTCCCTTGTGAAGAAGGGACCTGTCAATTGGTAGGACAAAAGTATATTGAATAAAGCAAGGCTGAGATGCAAACAGTATTCAGAAAGCATGGGCCACAGAAGAAATCAGAGAGATGGGCTCTGAATGCAAGATCTGGCATGACTGTAAATTAAAATCTTGAAATCAGAGTCGAGGAAACCTTTGATATCATCTATTCCAGATGCTAATTCTCATCTCACAGAGAGCAAGACTGAGGGTCAGTGAAAGATCATGCCCTCAATAAAGTCACAGCAAATTAATTAGTGCCATGATGTGAACCTCAGACTTAGTAAATTCAACTCTACTCTCTGAATCCCTGTACTATTGCTTCACAGTAAATGGTCAGATCGAGTGACCTCTAAAATTTTTTTGCCCCATTAAGTTTATTGGTACATTTTAGTATAAATTACAGTTACATTCATCATTGGGATCTTGTACCATTACACGAGTACCTCGGTTATAATTTTTTTTCCGCCTTCCCCTGTCCTCCCTCCACCCTTCCCTATTTACAAAGACTTTGTTCCCATTTTTTTTGTTTTCTCATATTTTTTTTTCTTTTCCCTTCTTTCCTTTCCCCTATCCATCCTACTTTCCCTGCTCCTTTAGACCTTTTCTTCCTACTACACAATATCAATTATACATTTTCTAAATTAGAATACCAAGACCTAGGAGACATTATCACTGATTTTACAGAATTTAAAAGGATATAGAAAGCATATTACAAAAATCTTTTTTGAAATAAATTTGACAACTTCTAAGAAGTACCTTGGAAGACAAATTAATGAAACTAACTCTGGAGGAAATATACAATTTGAATAGCACCTATTAAAGAACATATATTCCTAGCTTGAAAACATAACTATATGACAAAAACAGGCTCATATACATTTTAACTGATAAATTATGTCAAACATTTAAAGCAGAAAAAAAGAAGGAACACTTCTCCCTTCATTTTAGGAAATCAATATTGTGCTAATACTAAAACTGGATAAAGATAAGAGAAGAAAAAAGTACGAACATAGATAGAAATCTGTTTAACAAAACTATTAGAAGTCAGATCTGGCAGTATGTAGAAAGTGGTTTTATTATAGGGATGGCAGTGTTGGTTCAGCATTGGAAGATCCACCCCCAAAAGTCATCATTTTAACAAAGGAAAGGAAAAAGCCATATGATCCTGTCACTAGTTGGAGAAAAAGTATTGGACTGAATTCTTCAGCGGTTCATGGTAAAAGCTATCAGGAGACTAGAAGTAGAACAGAACCTTCTCAACAGAGCGAAGACATGTACTCCATACTTCCAGCAAAAATGCCTTATATGAATGGAGAAGATACAATGCTTTCTCCCTAAGGTGAGGAACAAGGGCAGATGTGCCTATTCTTCATCTGTCCATTAAACTTTGAAACATAGACCAAAACCAAAATAGGCTGACAATAAAATGACACAATTAGGATAGGATTGGCAAAGTAGAAGTAAAATCTTTATATGTAGATGAAATGATCATCTACAGAGAAAATACTAAGAAATCTTTAGGAGCCCCTAGAAGTTGTATTTTAATTTAGAAGGATTAGAAAACACAAGATATATATAAAAATTCAGGTCTATGTATACTTGCTATAAATGAAGAACTGGATATTGAAATTTAAAAGTTATGTAGTAGTACAAAGGACCTAGAAAAGTAAAAAGAAAAAGAAAAACAGTAACAGTGTTGGAAGACATTTAGTACCTAATTTTAAGACTTCCTCTAAAGCTACAGTAATTAAGGCAGTGTTGGTGTAAGGAAAGACATATAGATAATTGGAATGAAACAGAGAATCTAGAAATAGAACCACACATATATGGTCCACTGAATTTTAAAAGATTATTTAACATTAAAGTTTTATAGAACATAAACTCAATTCAAGAGCAGAGGAAAAGATAGTGTTTTCAGCAAAAGGCACTAGAACACCTGGTATCGGTACATAAAAAATGAACCTCAACCCTTTATTTCCATGCATAAAAATAACTTGAAAGGATCTATGAACCTAAATATGAAAGATTAAAACTATAAAACTTTAAGAAGAAATTATAAGGGCAAATGTTTATGAATTTAGGGTAGGCAAGAATTTCCTAGGATATAAAAAAATGACATATAAAAGAAAAAATGATAAATAAGATTCCATCAAAATTTAGAATTTTAAATGACATCATTAGTCCTTAAACAAACCATATTTATAATGCATATAACCTATGACCAGAATATAGAAAGAACTCTTACAGCTCATTAATAGACAATCCAATTAAAAAGTAGACTCAATAAGTTGATAAATAGTACAGCACAAGGAAAGGTATGCAACACTAAAATCAGAAAAATACTAATCAGCACAATAACAAGACTGAATTATAGACTCATTAGGGAGATGAATTTAAAAGTTTTAAAAGAACAAATGTCAGCTTAGGGGTGAACCAGTTAGAACTTCCTAATACTGCTAATGTGAATGTAAAGTGATAAAACCATTTTGGAAAACAATATAGAAATTTCTTGTATTACTATTAAGAACCAACAGTCCTGTTCTTAAGTTTTTACTTGAGAGGAATGAAAACACATGTTCACAATAGATTTATACATACAAGTTGAGTATCCCTTATCTGAAATTCTTGGGACCACAGTGTTTCAGATTTTCGTTTGAAATCAACTTGATCTCCAAAGAGGATAGCTCCTCCTGGTTTTTTGGGGGGTTCCTGTCACATACAGTATTGTTTTCCACCCTTTAACTTTCAGACTATGAGTTTCTTTTTTAATTAAATGTGTTTCTTGTATGCAGCATATTGTTGGATCTTCCCTCTTGACCCATTCTGCCAGTCTATTTCTTTTGACTGGTGAATTGAGACCATTAACATTGATGGTTATAACTCATACATATTGACTTATCATTATCATGATTTTATCTTTTTGTTGGATTGTCCCCCTTTGCATTTAATTTCTTGTCACACCCGACAGATTCAATCTGCTGGGCTTCCTGGGGTTTTCTTTTCCTAGGATATTGTCTAAAATTTTTTGGAGTGCTGGTTTGGTATTCAGGAAGTTCCTAAGGTGCTCTTTGTCATGAAAGTATCTTATTTCTCCATCAATTTTGAAAGATAATTTTGCAGGGTACATCAATCTGGGTTGGAGGCTGTTTTCTTTTAGGGCTTGAAATACATCACTCCAAGCTCTTCTTGCCTTGAGGGTTTGCATTGAGAAGTCTGCTGTGATTCTGATGGGATTTCCTTTGTAGGTGATTTGTTTCTTTTCTCTTACTGCTTGTAGAATTTTGTTCTGTTGGATTTCTGCAATCTTAGCAATTATATGCCTATGTGTAGATTTTTTTTTATTAAGGCTAGCTGGAGTCCTATATGCCTCACTTATCTGTATGTCAAGTTCTTTTCCCCTTCTTGGGAAGTTTTCTGCCATCACTTCTGTGAACAGTTTTTCTACGTCACCTGCACTCTCTCCTGTTTCTTCATTGACTCCAGTCAGTCTTATGTTATTCTTCTTTGCATCGGCTGGCAGGTGCTGGATTGATTTCTCATGGTCCCTTATAATCTTAAAGCAATTTTTCTTTTCCTGTTCACTAATTGCAATCTTGTCTTCTATATCTGAAATTCTGTCCTCACATTGGCTCATTCTACTCTGTAGACTTTCAATGGAGTTTTTAATCTCCTGGAAATCTGTTTTATGGATTCCATTTGTTTCCTATGTTGAGATTCCATCATGTTTCTGAGCTCCTCTCTAGATTTATTAATCATGTCTTGCACTATGAGCACAATCTCTGCTGTTATCTGAGAAATTATTTCTGATTTCATTTTTTCCAGATCCTCTTTTGTTGCCAGTTCAGGGAGTCCAGGTGGTTGAGTATCAGAGTGTTCCATCTTGTTTCCCTTTAGGGTTGCTGTAGGTGATTTGGAATTCTGGTTTTGAGACTTGTATGCATGTCTTCTCATTTCAATGGAGGTGGGGAGGGGTGCATTTCACCTCCTGTGTGCTGGTGGGGGTAGTAAGGCGGCCCAGAACCCTCCTCTTGTGTGCCGGGAGCGGCTCACCTTCTGTGTGCTGAGTGACCTCTAAATTATCTTCTACTTGATAGATAACTATTACTCTCTTTTCTCGACTGTGGAGTTCATGAAAATATGAATTTGGTTTTGGCAAAGATTATACCAGCTGCTTCTCAGTCCCAGCCCAGTCCCATTAGAACAAGTCAGAAAAAGGGTCTGAAAAATTAACTGTACTATAAATCTTGTGCAGCCCCAGCAATTGAGAATAGCAGGTCCTGAAGTAAATTTCACTGTGTTAGCTAACACTCACTTGTCCTTTGGCTTATTAACCCTTCACCTTCTCTTTGTTAATGCTCCTAACTATGGGCACTAAACAGCCAACTAGGAGCTCATCCTCAACTTCCCATAATTCACTGGACCAGAAGAGAGCAAGAGGTGGAAGGAGGACAAAGTGGTGAGGTCAGGGAAAAACAATTTTCAGGGAGATCCACATTCTTCTAACAAAAACAGATTGCAGATGGCAGCCAGAACCATCTGTGCCACAACTCCAAGCAACTAAAGAAGATGTCTGAAGTCCACTTACACTTCAAGGACATCGCACATCTCTGCACTGACACTAAAATTGATATTTTGTGAAAGACAATGGCCCTTTAAACACTGGGCAGAGAAAGGCCATTCACAGGTAGAGCTTTACGAACAAAGGCAAAGATATAGCTATGAAGTCAAAAAAGAAAATTTTAGTCCAACATTGGCTACCAACAAAGCACATAAACTACCAACAAAGCACATAAACTGGATTCCCTACTTGACACCCAAATCTCCATTTCTGAAGTAGAATAGCTGGTTACCATTGTGACCTCTCCTTTTAAGTCCAGTGATTCACCCCGAAAAGGTCAAACAAAAGAGCAATCCACCTCTTCTTAACAGTGTTTTTAGTGGATGAGTTTACTAAATACTCTAAAAAATGAGGCCCAGAACAATGTCATAAAATAGGGGGAGATGGTTTCAGGTTTTTTTTTTCTTTCCTTTCTAAGTTGAAACTGAATGGAGCCAGCACTGGGCAGGCTAGGGGAGAAAATTAGGGTTCAGTTCGAGGCCAACATCCACTACATAGTAAAAAACCTGTCTCAAAAAGTAAAGTTAAATAGTAAAATAAAAAAGAAATTGCATGGGGCTAGGAGACAACCAAGGTATAAATAAAGTAGAAGTATAGGATGTACATAATTCAAATCGCTAACTGCTTTCCTGGTATATAAAAGAAGCAAAAGCTTCTTTTAAAAGGAGAAAAACTATTGTCATACATGGCTATGTAGTAGAGTCAGGATTTTGGAAACATGGCAGAGAGAGGGAAAAGGGACTGGCTAGGAAATAAAAGAATAGATAGTAGAACAGTTAAGTAGATGAAACATTGGGATCAACTGGTAAAACTTTGTCTATTGTTAGATCTTGAAATGGACCTCAGAGAAGGCAGATGACTTGCCCCAGGTGGCACAGCCCTGTTGCCATCAGCGCTGGAATTAGAACTAGATTCTGTCCTCAAAACAATGAGATTCTATCTGGGTTGCTAAGGAAGTAAATTCATTTATAAATATTGCCTCTACTTCCAATTCAAAAGAAAATAACAACAACAACAATAATAATAATAATAACCGATTAAATTTATTTAAGATACACGAGAGCTGTTTCCCCCATATTATACTAAACAATTCATGCTAGCAATATTGACAAGTCCATGAGAATTAATTATTATTCATCCTTGCTAATGAATCACTCCGTGGAAAGCAGGGATAATCGGTCTACAGGAGGGCAGAAGCCTGTTCTTGTGAACTTGCCTATTAAAAAATATTAGGTATCAGCTCTAAAGAGTAAACAGGGTATACCATTTCAGATTCCATGAAGTACAGCTTTTAAATAGATTTGGTTTGGAAAAAGGACAGGGAACATGCTGCAGTTGGTGGATCAATGTTGAAAGTAGAGAAAAACAATGATTACATTCATTAAGTAAGTACCTGTTGACACATCTACTGTCAAGTCTAATTATTTATTTAAACTGTTATTCTTTCCTCATTACTGCCTTGATAACAATTATTACCATGAGATTATTTTAAATTTCTACCACACGCTACCAGAATGATTACATCTCCACCTTCTGAATGTTATTTAAGAATTTTCTATCCTTCCCTGCCTACAAGCTCCCACAGCCAAAAGATAGAGATTATAATCATAGACAGACAGAAAGACTGAGACAGAGTTCCTCTTTCTGTAACCTTTCAAGGCTTGCTTACAACAGCTCTGTGTAGTTTCAAGATAGATTTCGGTGGAGAAGGGGACATAGTTAACCATTTTTCAAAGCTTAGTCTATTCACATTTAGCAACTGACATCTGGGCGAAGATTCATATGATACCTGCAGTTTCTAAATGAACAAGTTAGGGCTCTGCTTCTGAGAGGTATTAAGACTATGATAGGAGACATGGATAGCACATTCTTTACTGATACATTTACCCATGAAAATAGGATGTTTAAAAGAGTTTTTGCAGGAGCATTCTGTAGGCAACAGTGGGACTAGAGATGGGCTGAAACTATTTTTGTTTTGTTTTTTGTTTTTGGAAGGGGTTTTTTGCCTGTACTTTTTTCTTAGTATGGGCTTTGTGGTAGGAATGAGGGGGAAAAAAAATCTAACAAGTGCCTGCTATGCCTAATGTAACTACAGAAGTTTCCCAGTTCATACGGTACCTACTTGTTGGTATGGGACATGTTCTTATTTAATATACATGATGAAATTTAGCTCTGAAAATCACACAAACCTAACACCCATAATTGCTCTTCGATTCTAAGTTGTTAAGACCTATGAATATGTGGGGCCGGGGATGTAGCTCAGTGGCACCACACCTGCCTGGCAAGGGTAAGGTCCTGAGTTCGATTCCTGGTACCAAGAAAAGCCCTATGACTATGGGGCAATATCAATCAACCTCACTTTTCCCAAGGTCTGTACAGTTAGAATCAATTCAAGATCACAGAGAAAGTATACCAAAGGAATTAATATGATATGCAGCAGAATGTTTGTTTACAGGACTTTAAATAATAATATCAACTATCCTACAAAGTTACATGCTACAAGAACTACATTTAGGAACAACATACTGACTGTGTTGCCCATTTAAAGTTAATACTTCTAAAAGATTACATAGAACAGAGAAGAATTCATTAAGAGATGCAGAAATCAGCAAGTTAACTGCAGAAAAAACAAATTGTGTTTTGCCAATTTTACCATTTGATGCTTCTTAACTGTTTTTCCTCGGCCTCCATTTTCTTGGCCAACTCGGGGTGAATCTAGGCCTCTGCCAAGGGCCTATGGTCTTTGCACGGGTCCCCCAGTAGTGTGGTAAGAAGATGCAATGGTTCCTAGACTTCGAAAATCCCTAACTCAGTTTGTGTTATTGGATCTTTTAGCTGTTGCTGCAAGCTTGCACTGTATCTCTCTGATATGATTTGTTGAGTAGGTAAAAGAAAGTGATTGACCCTACTAGAATGTTTTGGTCCCTTCAGAACCAGGCAATTCTGGCAGCTTAGAATAATGAAGAATTTACACAATGAAGGGCAAGGAAACTGGGTGGAAAAACCCGCTGCCATGTGCTAGCTGAGGAATGAAACAACAGGTTCAAGTGTCCTAGTACAGCACACTATGGACGCTTAAATAACCATCAAATATGAATCTTCTGTATTGTCCAGATTTTTGTGCTTTTGGTATTAAAACTTCAGAGGTAAGAATTGAAAGGAAAAATACGTTTCATGTTTGAAGTACATACTGATTACATTTATCTTGGACCGTTGGTATGTGTACATACACATCTTAATTTTTTTTCATACCCTATCCCTCCCATCCCTTCCCGGTCCTTTCAACTCTTGGTCCAAAATAAAAAATTAAATCATGCAGAAACAAATAGAGGACAGGTCACTGTCCTGAACACTTTTCAGGTTTAGTTGATCATGAAATATCTTTGAATTTCTTTTATGGAGAATAAAATTAACCTTAAACATTATTGCCTCAGAAGCCTATTATCATTTATTTCATCAACATGAAGATGCCAGTCCTCTCTTACCTCAGGTAGCTTGCTCTTAAGAAAGGGCAGTAGACACACAGTTCAACCCAATGAAATGGCACTGTCTGTAAATGAAATAGGTATGGGTTACACTTGAGCATTAAACCCGCTTTATTCATAACCTTTTGCATGTAGATAGCAGTTTCTTGTTTTATAAAACATTCCCACACTCATTATACCATTTCACCCTCAGTGTCCTCGTGAAGAAATAAGAAAGATGTATTTCACTCACAGATTACAGAAACAGAAGCTTGTGGAGGGACAGAACAAATGAGAAGGAAACAAGTATCTCTTGTCATTAACTTCTCAAGCACTATGTGAAATGAGCACTACCATCTTCATTGTATAGATGTGAGAAGTGAAGCTCAAAGAAGGCGAGTAACTTGCCCAAGACTAAACAGTACACAGAAGATTGCAGAGTGCGAGTTTGAAACCAGGAGCTCTGCCTAATGGTACATTGATCCATCTTTCCCTCTTAGCTTCTCCTAGGTTATTAGGATGGGAAAACACAAGACCAACAACAAATGAATTTGGTCCATACAGTGTGGTGGACCAGGAGTAGTTAAAAAAAAAAAAAACAAAAAAACAGCTATTTGATTGGCATTAGGAAACAGGAGAAGCACAGGGGGCATTAGAGCCAGACTTGCCCTCTTACCTTGGGTAGTAGACAAATTATTTAAACTCGCTCAGTAACAACTTTTATATGTAAATGAGGATTATAATATCTAACTCATAGCCAAAATTATCTTAAGCTTTTTCCCCATTATTCCATATCTGTAGAGATAGCATACAAAATGATGACATTTCTTCCTGTAAGCCTATGTGTATGTGATCAGATGATGATGTTTCAAGAGCACAATGCTGAAGAATGTGTTTGGGGGGGATTTTGTTTTATTACTTTTCCCTAGTTTCAAACTACCACGTTCACCTATGTCAATATCACAACATGCCATCTAACAACAAACAGCATAAATAACTTTTGTCCTGAAAGGCAAGGTACCAAATTTTTTTTTAAAAACTCAAACATCCCTTCAATTCCCAGAAAGCAAGAGTCATAACTTCTGGAGAAAACCTGGTGATGACTCAAACATCATTCTGAAGTTTGTGCCTGTAATCATGTGTTAGGTTCAAAAAGGTAGAGCATCCAAAAGAACAGCAAGAACAAAGGGAAATTTTTTTTAATGAGTAGATTTATTATAAAGTAGAAGACTTTGTGGAAGTTTTACTGAAATACCCAATTTTCATTAAAAAACTCAAATAAAATTAGGCAAAGAACACGACTGATAAAATGTCCTGCAAGAAACTTGCCATCAGCCACCAAAGTCAAGCCCTTAATCATCTTTCAATATTAAAGTTAATTTTATAGTTTGGAAAATGTTAACATGGTCGGTAGATCTCAAGTTACCCTCATTAAATAACTCCGATGAAAACTTATTACTCCAATTTTACAAATACAGAAACCAGACTTCAAAGATCACAAGATTAAGATGGAGCAGATAAAACTTCAGTCTTGGATGTTGATACTGAAACTTGTAGGCATCCTACAGGATGTGCCCTCCCAATCGAGAGCATGCTATTTGGAGCGAGCAAATTAACTTCAGGAAATGGAAATCAAATATATGAAACACAAACTTCCATTGTCCAAGCACTACACTGTCCAAATTGTCAAGCACAAGCATCAAGCACATTTCATTTTGGGCTCTACTTCTCGGGCAAGTGAAAGGAGAGGGAGAAGACCTCACACCTGTGGTCTAACTGAAGGTGACACTTTACCGAGCAGAAGCAGAAGGAGCACTGCATGCGGGGCTACCAGGGACACTTTCTCTGCTCTCCCCAGTGAAGTCTCACAGATGAAACATCCTTAGGAAAAGTATTGAAACACAAGCCATGAAACTACAAGAGTCTGCACCACAAAGTTTTTAAGTTCGCCGGCCTTCTTCACACAGTTTGAGAGTCATGGGTAGCTCCTGAGCATTTCATAACCCATAAAGTCATCCGGGACAACTGACACATCCCACTTGAGCCTCCTGGTAATGAAGCCAGATATCCCTGGCTGCCTCTGTGTATTTTAGAACTGCTGACCCAGAACCTGGCATGGCTACATCCTTTGCCAAACCATCCTTCTTCTCCCAAGAAAAATGTACTCATTTCCAGAAGAGATTTCAGCCAAAAATAATCTGTACTACCCGTCTTCAACCTGTAAAGTTCCAATCTATGAGTTAGAATCTGTGCAAACCCACACTCAGCAAATGTACTTGAGACTGCTATAGGGTTATTAATTTCTGCGTATTTTGGAAAAGAATAGGACAGAATACATGAAGCTAATGAAATAAGACAAGGGAAATGATAAGGGATAAGGAAAAAGCAGAAAAGAAAGGAAGGACAATGAAAATGGACACAGCAGAGACTTGTTACCCTGGGTTTTTCACAAACCAGGGTATCTTGAATTTATTGTCACATTCAAAGAAAAAATTAAAATAATGCAACCCTAGTATGATAATCCTAATACTATGAACAAAATTTCTAAGTGGCATTAGACCAGCATAACTGTAACTTATAATACTTGATATTTTACAAGTGCTATAATACAAATGAACAATGTGATGGAGCCTTGTAAAAATCTCCACTACAGTCAATAAACCGGCTACTCTTTAATCCTCCTGTCCCAGATGTTCTTTCTTAATAGGGGGTGTTATCTCGTAAACAGCAAAGAGAGTCAGGGGCTGTGGCACACACCTGTAATCCCAGCTACTCTGAGGCCAAGGCAGGAGGATCACAACTTTGAATCTAGCCAAGGCAACTTTTGATCAGAAGTTGTATGAAATACACATTTTTTTGTTTCTCTTTCCATAGTTTTGGCCATGGTTGTTTCTAAACCTCTGTGAAAAGACCAAGAATTACTCTATCTAAATTTTGTGCAATTTCTTAAGTTTCCGGAGATAGCATCAGGGGTGGTGAGAGGATTACTTATACTAAGATCTTGTTAAATTGAAAGATGATATAATTTTAAATGTACATGTCTGACCCCAGAAGCGGGCTGATAGGTTAGAACACGGAATATCCTCAACGCCAATCATCAAAACGCACACAAAGAACATTTCTAAATACGCTTCTCACCACCACCCTGAGATACTTACCAGGAATAGAACACATTCCCCAGCTTAGGAAGGATTTGGTTGTCTCATTAAAGTAATGTTTGTCAGCATTTAATTGCTTCCCTCCCTGATTTTAATTTCCTCACCTGTCAGCATCGATCTGAGGTACTGAAATCATCTGACATACTGGCTGATTGTGTTGGAATTAATCAAATTTTTAAAAAGTAAATTGCTGTGGCCTAAAGGTAATGCTCAACTTCTTAATGTGATGCTTATAAGAGTTCTATCAATGGAATTTATAATCTAGAAATTAAATGAGAGACATCAGACATCCCGAGCAGAAGAAATATAAGGCACTTCTCAAGCTCCAACTTTGGAGCCCTTCCAAAGGCACAGAAGCGATTCTTCCTTCTTCGTTTCCCTTTAACACCATTCTGGTGACAATCTTTCCCAGGGTGAGTCTTCCACACCCAGAATTATGCTGAGTCAATATAGTTGGGCGTTTCTTACTCAAGTTGACACTCAATTAACTAATAGATATATATAAAATCTTATCTTATTAATATACTAATCTTACATTACCTAATATATATAATCTTATCAATATACACGATAAACAATTTTAAAAGAAAAATCAACCTTCATTCAAAAACTTAAATATTAAAGCAGAAAGCTCTAATCCCAGCCCTCTGGGAGACAGAACTAGGAGGATCTCAAGTTTGAGGTCAGCCTCAACAACTCAGTGATTTGGTGAGTCTCAGTATCCAAATTTTCAAACCAAAACCAAACCAAAACAAAGAAACAAACAAAACAGTTGGGGATGTAGCTCAGTGCAAAGGTCCTGGGTTCAATTGCCTGTACCACAATAAACTTAAATTATTAAAAGTATTATACGGTATTTATTAAATATACCTTTTCAGTTAAACATCTTATATACATTTATCCTTAAAAAGATTTTTAGGAGTCATTCTTAAATCCACATTGCTTCTTGGAACTGAGGCTTACAAAAATTAAGTAATCTAAACAAGTTCATACACATCTAGTAAGTGTGATACTAGAAATAATACCTTAGCTTTGAGATCCACAACTTCTTCCTGTCCCTTGTATCCTCTGAGGAGGAGGAAGAGGAGGAGGAGGAAGAAGGCAAAAAAGAGGAAGAGGAAAAGGAAAAAGAGGAAGAGGAGAGGAGGAGGAAGAAAAGAAGGAGAAGGAGGAAGGGAGAGTTAAGGGAAGGAGGAGGAAGAGAAAGAGAAGGGAGAGTGAAGGGTCTTAGAGTTGAATGGGATGACAGAAAATTACATAGTAATCTAAGAGTGTGGAGAGTACAAAGAATGAGTATGCAAGGCTGTTTATGAGACACAGCGAGACGAAGTCAGAAGACAGTAGGGAGAGGGCAAATTCATGCTACTGTCAAGTGTCTGAGGATAAGACATGTGTAAGCCATAGTATAATTTTCCAAAAGACACAACACTGGAAATATTACAATTGAAAGGATGGAAAATTCAGTTTGAGAGGAATACAAAGGATAACCTTCAACACGAAGCTGTCCAGCAGTAGAGCAAACTGCCTCACAGAGCGCTGGAAGGATTCAAGTGGAGGCCAAAGGGCCATCTGTCAGAGGCAGCTTGTCTGAGATCTTCCACAGAGTCTGCAGCAAAAGACGAACAGGGAGCTTCTATGTTTCAGAGGGTTAGCAGCCCAATAGCGAGGAGGAAACAACAGCTCAAATCACTAGATAAGAAACAGAAGGATTCTCTCCAAAGGAAAGGCCCCAGTTGAAATCCATCGGAAACATCCATGAGCCCCTACGATTCACCAAGCAAGAGGCACACATCCTAAGGAAACCTGGACAGGGAGGCAGAAAATACAGTTTGGAGGTTTCAGTGCACTACCATAGGCAATGTGCGAGCCTCTGCATAGCTAGGAAAGACCGTGCGTAGAAAAGAACGCACAAGAAGAGTAGGTGCTTTGCAGGTCTCAGCAAGGGCAGCAGACAGACATGGGATTCATGGACAGAAAAATCACCCAATTCCCAGCATTGGAGAGGGGTTAATTCAGAAGGGCAACCCAAGGTCAAATCACATCACATTTCGAGGTGGCCAAGAAAGACAGGGAATAAGAATCGGGAAGAAGAAATAAAGTTTGACTCAAAAAGTTCACAGGTGGGGGAAGGCAACCTGAATGGTGGATGCAAAGTTGAAAGAAAAAAAACTGAGACTGTGCAGAAGATCTCCAATTCCTTTGAAAATGAGAAAACAATACGTTTGTGAGTCTACAAGCTTCGTTTCACCTTTGGCCAGGTTAACTCAGCACCAGTAAGCCCCGGGTCCCTAAAAATGGTCCTTTAAAAAGGAAGGGAAGTGTGAAAGGGAATAGAGGATATTGGCATCCAGTGTTTTTTTCTTTCTCTTTTTGCTTTTCCCAGAATTATTCACTAAAACTTGAGAATATATATACATATATATATATATGTATATATATGTATATATATGATATAAAATAGTAACCATAACCAAAAGTGAAGGTAAGAGAAATTTTTATTGGGCAACCTCCTTCTTGTGGGAA
This sequence comes from Heterocephalus glaber, assembly GCF_053883595.1. Lineage (NCBI taxonomy): Eukaryota > Metazoa > Chordata > Mammalia > Rodentia > Bathyergidae > Heterocephalus > Heterocephalus glaber. Next base: position 66,851,910 of record NW_028258324.1, read on the forward strand.
AGAAGAGGAAGGAGAGAAAGAGAATAAGAAAGACAAAAAGGAGAAGGATTCTTTAATAGAGAATAACTGGGGTGGGATCCAGTGAACTGACATGAAGGGATATAAAAGATGTTAGTAGTGAGGACAGGTTTCTCTCCTGTGACTTTTAACTAACTTAATCCAGGTGAAAAGTCATTGCTTCAACACAAACTCACTTCCTTGCAAATCTGCCCTTGTCTTATCGAGAGAAAGAGCAGCAAGCAGCCACCTGATCCTGTCACCTGCCTCTTGGTCTGGGGAAACACAAAGCCTGCCCTGTTTCCAGAGGCAGCCGTGGTTACTGCTGAAAAGCAGCAGGGGGAGCAGCGCTAAGTGCAAAGTAGGGAAATCATGCAAAGGGTTAATACTAAAAATAAATGGACTCAGTGCCAAGCAGTTCAGTAAGTATAGTATTTGTCGTCACTTTTTCAGGAAAGAAGCTTGGAAATATTTACCTTGAAATTCCTGAATCTGAAACAAGAATAAAAAGGAAAAAAAAAAGAATCCACCAATTGGGTTTCTGTCTTAACCAGGGAATGCTGCCAGCTTCACCAGGCACCTCCCTACTCTCCGTTCCCATAAATTAAAAGAAGTGAATTCTTCAAAATTTTGTAACATTTTTATTGAGATATTATTAACCTACAAAAATTGAATGCATTTATGTTGTTCGATTTGCTTTCCCGATATATGTAAATCATGGGAAAACCACAACATTCCCACTATTTAACATATTGATCACTTCTATATAGGTAGCATCTTTGTACATGTGTGTAGCAAGACCTAATCTGAGATCGACTGGCATATTTCACATATTCGATAAAGTGTTTAAGCTATCATGCATTTCTATGCTGTACATCACATCTCCAGGAATTTTCATCTTGCACAACTGAAACTTTGCATCCTTTGACCAACATCTTCCCATTTCCCTTGCCACCAGCCTCTGACTACCACTTATCCTGCCCTCTGCTTCTCAAAGATTGGCTACTTTAGACTCCACATATAAATGAAATCATGCAAGATTTCTCTTTCACAATTACTTCACTTAATGTAAGTTTCAGCCACAATGCTGTCAGTGGCAGGATTCCCTTCTTCTTTAGGGATAAATAATAACCAAAGTGCAATTGTGTGTGTGTGTGTGTGTGTATGTACACTACAACATGTCGATGGATAAATATCGCACATACATACATAGAATACTAATGCAATATAAAAAGATGAGATCTTGTCACTTATAACAACATGGACAAACCTGGAAGACACTGTGTTAAATAAAAGAAATCAGGCACAGAAAGAGAAGTACTACATTATCTCACTCTACCTTACATGAAATCTTTACACTGTATTTCAGGAAGGCAGAGAGTAGAATAATAGGAGAGGTTAGAGAAAGCAGAAGAAGGAGGAATTGGGCAGAGGTTGATCAATGGGGACAAAGTTATAGTCAGGTAAGAGAAATAAGCCAGATGTGGTGGTGCATCCCTATAAGCCCAGCACTCGGGAGGCTGAGCCGGGGGATCAGTGCGAGTTTGAAGACAGGCTGGGTTACATAGTGAGCTAAAGGCCGGCATGAACTACACAGAGAGATCCTGTCTCAAAGGAGAAAAAAAGAGCAAGAAATAGCTTCAGGTGTGCTATTATAGAGTTGGTATTGTCAATAATAACGAAATATATATATTATAATATAGCTAGGAGACAGAATTTTAAATGTGTTAACCTACTGAAAACATAGATACTGAGGTGACAGAAATTCAAGTTAACCCAAGTTGATTATTACACTTTGCACACATTTGCCAAAATACCACAATGTGCCCTTCATAAAATTGTATACTTATCATAAATTTGTATACTTGTCTACTTCTATTCTGTGTCAACAAAAAATAAAATAAAATAAACCAGAAAAGGGCCCAAACTCTCCAAGCAGCCCTTGTTTTCTTCTGTTTGGGTGGCGCTAAAGACTGAACCCCAGCCCTCTTTTTCATTTCTACATCAGTGTCTTGCTAACTTGCTGGGTTGCCCCGGCTAGGCTTGAACTTGGAATCTTCCTGCATCAACTACCAGTGGCTCTTACTGTGTAATGTGTAGGGGTCCCCGAGGCCTTTTCAGAAGTCTACAAGTTCAAAATTATTTTCATCAGAATAGTAAGATGCAATGTATCCATGGTGTGAAAACACCTAAATCAAATAGGCACCAAGCTGAGAGGAGTGCTAATTGAATATTTTAGCACAGGCCACATACAGTAAAGCTGGACAGAAAAACAGGGTCACTAAGACTGTCCTCAGTGCATTCAAAGAGTCACTATTGTTGCAGCATAACCTCTGAGTACACATCTCTTTAATATTCTGGTGGAGGAAATGGGAAATACTTCTGAAGCACCTCTGCTAAATACCAAACTTCAGTTGTTATTTCCAAGGAATATACTTGTGTGATTGACTCAAGAGCTGCTGACTTACCACTTTTTCCATGGAATGCCATTTTTATTTGAAACAATGACTGACAAAACATAATTCTTTAAACTGAGCTTTTGCCAGACATTTTCTTATAAATAAACCAAGGGAGACTATCATTTCAAGAAAAATTACATTTGATGCCAGTAATAAAAATCACCTTTTAAAGTGAAAATTAGAATTTTGAACTGGGTGCTTAACATCTCCATAATACTACAAATATCTTTTGGTGAAATAAAGATAACTTTTTTCATTATACAGTGAAATGTGTTAATATTTAGAAGGTCTGCATAACTCAATGGACGCCCATTTTCCAAATAATAAAGCAGAATGATACAAAAATCACAAGAGGCAATCCAATCAAAGTGAACATCAGACCAATGGCTTTCAATACAACAGAATATAAAAAGTTCATTAATGTGATTTCAGATCCCATATTGGAACTAACCTTTAGGAAACTACGAAGTTTTAGTAATTGTCAAAGTTTTCAAGTTTTGATATAGTGTCAAGAAAAACTCCACAACTGTCTCCTTTTTCCCTCCATTTTCAGCAAGATAGCATTTAAGTCTGGATTTTCTTTTTAAACCTGGATCAAAAATAAACAAATGCAGACTCCAGAAACCATTTTTCTCACCAATTGCTGTTGTTACTATTTTATATATGCATATTTTTCCAGAACCCGGAAGGAAGCTCCCTGCCTCCATCCCAGGCTCCTAGGGCAGAGAAGTTCAGCTGGTCCCAGCACCCGGAAGGAAGCTCCCCACCTCCATCCCAAGCTCCTAAGGCAAAGGTGAGCAGCGTGGGCACCAGAAGCACCCCCCTCCCGTGGAAATGAGAAGACATGTAAACAAGTCTCAAAAACAGATTTCTGGATCACCTACAGCAACCCCAAAGGAAAATGAGATGGAGCACTCTGATACTCAACCACCTAGACTCTCTGAACTGGCAACAAAAGAGGATCTGGAAAAATGAAATCAGAAATAATTACTCAGATAACAGCAAAGATTTTGCTCATGGTGCAAGACATGATTAATAAATCTAGAGAGGACACAGATAAAAAATAGAGGATCTGAGGAACATGATGGAATCCCAACATAGGAAACAAATGGAATCCATAAAACAGATACAAACAGATTTCCAAGAGGTTAAAAACTCCATCAAAAGTCTGTGCAGCAGAATGAACCAATGTGAGGATAGAATTTCACATATACAAGATAAGATTGCAATTAGTGACCAGGAAAAGAAAAATTGCTTTAAAATTGTAAGGGAACACGAGAAATCAATCCAGCAGCTGCTAGACAATGCAAAGAATAATGACATAAGACTGACTGGAGTCAATAAAGAAAGAAGAGAGAGTGAAGATGCCATAAAAAAACTCTTCACAGAAGTGATGGCAGAAAACTTCCCAAGAAGGGGAAAAGAACTTGACATACAGATAAGTGAGGCATATAGGACTCCAGCTAGCCTTAATAAAAAAAAAAATCTACACATAGGCATATAATAGTTAGGATTCCAGAAATCCAACAGAAGAACAAAATTCTACAAGCAGTGAGAGAAAAGAAACAAATCACATACAAGGGAAAGCCCATCAGAATCACAGCAGACTTCTCAATGCAAACCCTCAAGGCAAGAAGAGCTTGGAGTGATGTATTTCAAGCCCTAAAGGAAAACAGCCTCCAATCCAGATTGATGTACCCTGCAAGACTGTCTTTCAAAATGGATGGAGAAATGAGATACTTTCATGACAGGGAGCACCTCAGGAACTTCATGAATACCAAACCGGCACTCCAAAAAATTTTAGACAATACCCTAGGAAAAGACAATGAGGATCACAACCCCAGGAAACCCAGCAGAAGGAATCCATTGGGCGTGACAAATTAAATGCAAAGGGGGAGAATCCAACAAAAAGAAAAAGTCATGACAAGGCTTTAAAAACTTTTAACTTCATCTCCCTAATGAGTGTATAATTCAATCTTATTATTGTACTGATTAGTATTTTTCTGATTCTAGAGTTGCACACCTTTCCTTGTGCTATACTGGCTATTTATCATCTTCTTATGTCTACATTTTGATTGGGTGGTCTATTAATGAGCTCTAAGAATTCTTTATATATTCTGGTCATAGGTTATACGCATTGTAAATATGGTCTGTTTAAGGACTACTTTTCATTTTAATCATGTCATTTAAAGTTCTAAATTTTGATAGAATCTCATTTATCATTTTTTTTCTTTTATACATCATGTTTTTTGTATCCCAGGTAGTTCTTGCCTATCCTGAATTCATAAATATTTTCCCTTATAATTTCTTCTTAAAGTTTTATACTTTTAGGCTTTCTTATTTAGGTTCATAGATCCCTTTAAGTTATTTTCATGTATGGAAATAAAGAGTTGAGGTTAATTTTTTATATACGGATACCAGGTGTTCTAGTGCCATTTGCTGAAAACACTATCTCTTCCTTGGCTCTTGAATTGAGTTTATATTCTATAAAATGCTAATGTTAAATAATCTTTCAAAACTCAGTGGACCATATATATGTGGTTCTATTTCTAGATTCTCTGTTTTATTCAAATGATCTATATGTCTTTCCTTACACCAACACTTCCTTGATTACTGTAACTTTAGAAGAAGTCTTAAAATTAAGTACTAAACGTCTTTCAACACTGTTTTTGTTTTTAACTTTTCTAGGTCCTTTGTACTCCTACATAACTTTTAAATTTCAATATCCAATTCTTCATTTATAGCAAGTATACACAGACCTGAATTTTTATATTTACCTTGTGTTTTCTAATCCTGCTAAATTCAAGTACAAGTTCTAGGGGCTCCTAGAGCTTTCTTAGTATTTTCTCTGTAGATGATCATTTCATCTACATATAAAGATTTTGCTTCTGCCATGCCAATCCTATCCTAGTTGTGTCATTTTATTGCCAGACTATTTTGGTGGGGACTAGGTTTCAAAGTTTAATGGACAGATAAAGAGTAAGCATATCTGCCCTTGTTCCCCACCTTAAGGAGAAAGCATTGTCATCTTCTCCATTCATATAAGGCGTTTTTGCTGGAAGTATGGAGTACATGTCTTCGCTCTGCTGAGAAGGTTCTGTTCTACTTCTAGTCTCCTGATAGCTTTTACGATGAACCGCTGAAGAATTCAGTCCAATACTTTTTCCCCAACTAGTGACAGGATCATATGGCTTTTGCCTTTCCTCTGTTTAAATGATGACTTTTGGGGGTGGATCGTCCAATGCTGAATCAACACTGCCATCCCTATAACAAAACCACTTTCTACATCCTGCCAGATCTGACTTCCAATAGTTTGTTTTGTTGAACAAATTTCTATCTATGTTCATACATTTTTCTTCTATTATCTTTATCCAGTTTTAGGATTAGCACAATGTTGATTTCCTAAAACGAGGGGAGAAGTATTCCTTCTTTTTTTCTGCTTTAATTGTTTGATATAATTTATCAGTTAAAATGTATATGAGCCTGCTATTGTCATATAGGTAGGTTTTCAAGCTAGGAATATACTTTCTTTAATAGGTGCTATTCAAATTGTATATTTCCTCCAGAGTTAGTTTCATTAATTTGTCTTCCAAGGTACTTCTTAGAAGTTGTCAAATTTATTTCAAAAAAGATTTTTGTAATACGCTTTCTATATCCTTTTAAATTCTGTAAAATCTGTGGTAATGTCTCCTAGATCTTAATATTGTAATTTTAAAAATGTATAATGGATATTTTGTAACAAGAAGAAAAGGTCTAAAATAGCAGGGGAATTGTGAGGGGTAGGGGAAGGGAAAAAAGGGAAAGGAAAAAATATAAGAAGAGGAAGAAAAATGGAAACAAGGTCTTTGCAAATAGGGAAGGGTGGAGGGAGTGAAGGGAGGGCAAGGGATGGGGAAAAAAAAATAAGAACCAAGATACTCATGTAAAAGTACAAGATCCCAATGATGAATGTAACTGTATTTTATACCAAAAATGTACCAATAAACTTAATGGGAAAAAATAAAATAAATAAATAAATAAATGCATATTTTTTCTGGGCATGAGGTTGCATGTCTGTAATTCTAGCAATCGGGGGCTAAGGCAAGAGAATTGTAAGCTTGACGCTAGCAATGGCTACATAGTGAATTCAAAGTCAGCCTGTACTACACAGCAGGACCCTATTTTAAAAAAGAAAAACCCCACAAAGTATACTTTTTTCATACAAATATATCCCATTAAGTGTTTTTCCTGATTTAATTTCTAATATATCATTAGGCAAAACCCACATAAATTAAAGCTCATTTTCAAGAGTCTACAAGACTACAGAGATGGAACCACTGAACTAAATCAGATTTATGTTCCCTACATGCCCAGCTCTGATCTCTCATGGTCCTAAAACCATTAAGAAAGACAAGAGTGGCTCTGCTCTATTTTCAGATCCTGCTACCTGTGTATCTTTATGGAACTTCACTTCAGCAGGCTCCGGAAAATACTGCAACATCTATACAAACTCATTATGGAGTAGACCACTGATTAGTAATAAAATAAAAAGAAAAATTCATTGTGTGCTTTCCATGTAGTAAGTACTGATTAAGGAGCATATGGGTCAGAATTCAGACTCCATTACTACTCAAAGTACACTCTAAGAATGCAATGAGACCTACTTCATAAGAAATTACTTAGACTCAGTGAAATATTCCATTACGGAGTTTCCTGTACACCTTACCTAACATATAGTAAACACTCAGTGACCCTTACCCATTGTGATTATAGCTAAGATGTTTCTTACCCAAAACCATGTTTGTGATATTCAGGAAACAGATAAAGACAGAACAATCACATATTATCAGAGGCTCAAAACCTATCCCAGTTGCCAAATCATTTAGTTACATGAAGAAAAGGGAAGTAAAATTATCCAGGAGTACTAGCTTCTCATCTCAAGAGCAGAACAGTCTTTGGCCAAGAATGAAATCACGGTTGTAATCATGACCCTGAAACTATGTGAGTTCCTAAACTTTATGTGGTCAAACAGCCAAGCAGGTCATGTCATCATTCTAAGGCCTGTGGCAATAGGACAGGGGATACAAAAGTGAGGATTCAACCAAGTTTCTGGTTGGATGAGAGAGAAGATTTTTACTTTTCTGTTGTTCGGGCAAGAATTTAAGTTCATTGCATCTTTACTTCATTTAAAATCCAGAAGGAATGAGGATGGAGAAATATGAAGATGCCTGTCGATCCAAGGTCAGAGGAAATGACAAAAGGATGTTCTCACAGTGCTAAGAATAGATTACAGCAAGAAAGAGGGGAGGAGCCCCTTGATAATTTATTTTAAATTAGAAATATAGTCCTGAGGAACAGACATATAGCAGATACTTTCCTACAATTTCTTTAAAAATATATAAAAGAATTAATCATTAAATGAATTATAATGGTAAGGCCCAATTTCACTTTTAATGGAAAAAGCATGCTACTCCCTTTATTTCATCAACTTTAAGTATAACCACTCCAAATAGCAGTATCTTATTAGCCTGATAACGCTTTAACTGCTGATTTAATAGGATGATGTAAGTTATGCTTCCAGAATAATGTATAGAAATGATCATGCTCCCTTAACAGCACTTGGATCTTCAATCAGGAAATTCAATTTTAGCTGCAAAACTATGTTTTGGCAAAAGTGCAACTGAACTCAGTGTACTTGTCACATTTCTAAATATACTCCGGTCACCATGACAACAAGGGAGACTGATGGATTGCTTAAAAGAGTATGGTATATTTAATTGTCAGCATTTTAAACTGACTCAGAAAAATGCTGTGTGATAGGTCTGCTCACCATGGTTACTGATGGCTGAGTCCATAATAATAAAAGGTTCACATACGCACATTGCCGACTTGCGCAAAAAAGGACGTAGAAGTCAGAAGGTCTGGAATCGGCAACACCGATGTTAGGCTTTAGAGAAGATCTGTTCTCGCTTATTTGCCACTCGAGAACCTCTCACCCAGAATGGTCAGATGAATCCCAGGGTCCACGTCTACACTCAGGGCCACTAGAGCAAATCCTAAATCAGATTCCAACACCTGTCTCCCTCTCTGAGACCAAAGAAACACTCAAGGATATTTTCTCTGGGGACAAGACTGCATATAGCATGAGAGAAACTCTTTGTTCTTTCTTTTCAAGTAGACCTGCTTCCAAATGATAACCTCCTAGGAGTCTCCTATCAAACACTTCCTGAACACAGAAGTTGAGTGCAGGGAATCTTCTATAGGTCAAGGATATACATGCAACAGACAGATACAGCCCCTGCCCTCAAAGAGCTGACCCTGTAAGACAAAAGGACAACAGAAACAGAAATAAATAATCCATCAAAGAGAATGAAATAATCAAAATGAAATGATCCATAATATCACTTCATTTACTATACACTGCACCTAGCATATAGTAAGCGCTCTGCAAATCTTCACTGTTGTTATTATAACTAAGATGTCACTCACAGAAACAGTTTGGAGTGTATATAAAGAAAACCAAAGCACACTAATCTTGCATTCGGAGAACTGTAAGTAACAAGAAGAATACAAAACAAGATCAATTGCAGGAGAAAATGCTGAGGGAGAGTGAGTTACTTTAACCAAAAATTAGGGAAGATCTCTATAAGGACATGTATGATATTTGAGCTGATCCTTCCATCAGTCTCCAAGTTATTTGTTTATAAAACAATAGTAAAATCAGGTGGGCACAAACTTGGCTTATACATGGGGTCAAAAGAAGGTTAGTAGGTCTGTAGCTTACTGAGTAAATTGGTGAGGGGTACAAGACAACCCCTCTCATAAGGATTTGTGGGCCACAAAAAGATTTTTCAAATATTTCTAGACAGCATAGAAGCCACCATACAGACAGAGGTTAGGGGAGTATGTGTTTGATGTGATCCAACCAACAATTTTAGATCTCTCCATGTGGTATGGAAAAGGGACACAAGAGTAAAGTGCAAAAGTATGGAGAAACTTGTAGAAACTCTATTGTGAAAGTCAAGGTAATGGATGAAAACTTGGGTTGGAGTGGATGGAAAAGAAAGGTGAGAGAACAAGGGAATGTTCTGGAAGCAGAACAAACCACACTGGCCAAGCAGGTACTGTGACCAAAGGGTGGTAAGATGAGTTGGGCAGTGGTAAGGTGGGGAGTAGGCAAGGAACATGATCTATGACTCAGCAGGCCTGGGTAGGGCTTCAGACGTGGCATGGCTAGCAAGCTCCCCAGAAATGCTGCTGCTCTGGGAAGCACACTTTGAGAACCGAGGCTCCAGTACAGTCACAGTGATGGCAAGCCTTTTAGATCTCTCAGTGAGACAAACAGTCTGCTGGAGCACAGCTGCCACAGCAACACGATCCCTGGTCTAGAGGCAGAAACACAATTACAGATGGAGGTGATGAGGTGGATTAAGGTAATAACAGGTGAAAGGCACAAAAGAAAAAAAGAAAACTTCAAGAGCTATAGAAAAAGGGAAACTACTCAACACTTAAGGACAAATAATCTGTGAGTGGAAATAAAACAGAAGTAGGTGGTATTCATATCCTGGGCTATCTTTAATGGCATCATTGACTATATAGATAGGACTACATGGTTTCTATCTATCTAGTGTACAGCATTTTCACAGCTAGTATTTCATGTAGTCACAGTGCACTCCTAAGGCCGGGGAAATAATTATGGTTTCAGATAATAATGTCAACAACAGCAACACCAAGCATGTATTGAGAGCTTACTCTCTGCCAGGCACATTATAACCTGTACTATCTTCAATTTCAACACCTTTATTTTTATTTAACAAGTGATAAGCAGATACTCAGACATCATGCAGCTCACCCAGAATCACTTCTGCTTCAACTGGACCTAAACCCAGGAATGGACCGCAGGCTCCATGATCTTCCCTTTTATTCTCCATAAGAAGTTGAATTTTTAGAAAAATGAGATGCTCACTTGGGGCATTCATCCATAATGTCAGGGTTCCCCTCTACTAATCAAGACTACAACTGACAAGGATTCATCCACAGAGCCCTTTATAGCAAAGAAGGAAAATCGCCAAGGTCAGGTGTCCAGCCAGTAGCCAGTGGCCAGCCTTTAGCAGAACCGTGACTCTTCCATAGCTACAGAAAACAAACATGGCTTGAATATTCCGTGATCCAGTCACAGTGCTCATGCACACTTCTGATATTCCTGCCACAGGCTTTTCCACAGCCCTGTATTTACCTTTGACTTTATTCTGCTTTTGATTTTGCAAAGTTTTCTCCCCAGAAAGTAAACTGCTCTCTCCCCAGTGATGTATGTGGAGTGAGGATGTGAGAAAGAGGCCCTCATTTGTGAAGATGCAGGGCAACGGCAATAGGTATTGACAAGGCATCCGCAGATAAGAAAGATGAGCTTAGCCATTTCCCCAGCCCAGGAAGTGGGTAAGAAATGAGCCACAAGATCTTCCTTCTAGTCACCCACACTGTGCTTTCCCAAGATGATTCACAGGTATGGCTCCACAGACCTGACAAAGGGCAGCATCTCAGAAAGATGAAAGGGTGTTTTTATGCCTGCTCTCTCTCTTTCTCTCTTTTTTTTAATTTGTTCCTTCTCAAATAATAACTATTAATTGTGCTATGCGGGCAGTACAGAGATGAGTCTACCGGGAAGCCAGCACAAATCCATCAAGTGCTTTTAGTCCAAGCTTTTTAGAAGCAATTGCTTACCACATTTTCATTGCTCTTTTTCTCACAGCTAGAGTTAAAGTGGATTTTAGCACACAGTCACTCTGATGCCCTTCTCCCCCATCTCCAAAGTGAAGATGAGAGAGAGCCATGGGCGTGCCCCTTGCAAAATCACAGACATATGTGAAAAAAAATTCATTTCGGGTTTATAAAGACAAAGTATTGAGCCTTGAGACAGATGCCCTACATTACATAAAATGTTACCTACATGAACACATGACAACTTGTAAAGCAGGTATTGTCCAAGTTGGACAGATGAAGAAACAAGTATTCGGAGGTGATGGGCTTCTTGTCTAGAGACAGCCAGAAAACAGCACAGCCAGTCTTTCGACTCAACACCAATGCTTCCTTTACCCCTCACAAGAGATTGCCTAGCCTGTACACTTTTAGGAGCACCCACCATCTTCCACTCTGTTCGAGGGAAGAGCCAAGGCTTCTAATCTTACTTAATAGCAAGGCTGTACAGAGGCTGTATATAAACAGGAATACAGAGCAAAGGAGCCATCGTAGATTCTGTGTTGTCTCTGACGAAGCCATGCACTTGATTATACTGTAACTGGTGTCAGGGATCATTTAATGTCTACATCAAGCCTCTCCTGGAATCACAGAGGCTCCTGAGTTTGCTCTGACAAAATAATATCACGCAAAGCCTGCTTCCTCTCCCAGCCCCAGGTCATGCACTAAAGGAGGAAGAATCAACTGTATCTGTGATCTAAGACTGAGGCCCTGTAACTGGCTTGTTCAATGTCCAGATCATTATAAGGTACAATAAAATAAAAGAACTGAAGGAAAAGTTAATTTAATGTAAGCTTAATCTCTCTCTTTCATTACTATCTCAACACCTTCCTAGACGATGGAACAGATCAAACAGGGACAAAGAAGAACAATCCAGTCTCGAGGCTTTAAGATATAGCATCTGAACAGAGGTGAAGATTAATATATGTAAGCAGCATCCTTTTCTGTCTCCTTTTCCCAGGGTGGGGTGTGAGGTTAAGCATTTTGAAAGATTCTTTATCATAAGCTGAGCTGACAGGAACACCTGAGGAGAATGGTAATTAAATCAAGAGGTAAATAAACACTTGGATCAATGCTCTGTACTTTTTGGTGGCTGTCTTAAGAAAATGAATTGCCTTATGAAGGTGGGTATTTCTCTCTTCCAATTATAAATATAGAATAGCTTCACAGTATTTTTTTCTTTTTAAAAAGTTTGTTTTTCAGCAAATGCCAGTTAGCCACCTTCTGCGTGTATATATGTGGTTTGGGGGAAAATGATGGTAGAAAGAGGAAAGGATACAATCCCCATTTTCAAAGAGCTCAAAGTCTAGTACCTGGGGCCAAGCACAAAATGTTGTGATTTTTTTTTTAAATCAGTAAGTTATGTTCTCAATTATGAAAATACCAAATGTCAGATTCTTCTCCAGTCCAAGCAATAATATACAATGAGCCAATTCTTCTGAATAAGACTCTTTTAATGAAAATTATGAGGGCTGAAGCTTTTTCCTTTAATGCCAATATTATCAGAACTCAAAGGACAACACAAGGTCAATTTACTACTGTCTAATTCTTCCCAGGCTCTATCCCAGCACTGTCCAATCGAAATAGAAGAAAAGCCGCATAAGCGATTTTTAATTTTCTGGTAGCCACACTTTAAAAGATAGTAAAAATAAATTTATTTTACAAATAGATCCAAAATATTATCCTTTCAACATGTGGCACTATCCACATTTCCAGTGCTCAGAAACAGTGTATAATTGTTAGCAGCTATCATTTTGGACAGCATACTTCCAATCTCTCCCGGTCCTCCATCATCCAGTCCACAAACATGGCAAAACATTTCTTGGAGACAAGAAATCAAGTCTCTTAATAGTTCTCAAGACACTAGTACTCCCAAAGGCAGACTCGACTCTCCCAGCATCATCATATGTTTCTCTCAACACCACACCTCAGGAACAAGAGACAGCAGGACACTGTGCTGGCAAAGGCCAGAGAGGGGAAATGGGTTGATCCCATAAGTAAGAATGAGGAAAATCAATACGACTGACGATCACTAGCGACAGTGTGGCACTCTGCCCACTGTCCCCTGAAATACACTTTCTACCACTACCATTGCATTAAGAACTTGAGATTCTACCCTCAGATCTTTTGTGACTTTCGGTAAGATTCCTTTTCCAGCTTTAGTCACAGTATTTCCTCTTGCCAATATCTCTGTTTATCCTTTGAGGATAGAAGGAAATAGGGAAAATTTAACAAATGTACAAAGCATACAATGCATAAATAACCTGAAAGAAAGAGGCAAGAAACCTCCTTCCCTCTACCTTCTAGTTGGGTTCATGGATAAAGAAAATTCTGTGTACCTGTCAAATTTAAAAGGCACTCTTTCCATCACACTTCATTACCTCTTACTGTCCCAAGGATTTCACCTAACTCATGAATGGTTGGCATCCACTGAGCCATGTTTATCAAGGGGAAAAGACACTGCCGAAAATCAGTGTGAAGGGTAATAGGGTCTATCTCCCATTCCTTTCTGCTTTGCCCAGGGTTCTCTTTGCCCTTGGAGATTTGGTTTCTCAGGCAGATTTCCATCCCTGTGTTGTTTACCACGTAAGTATATACAAAACAGCACTACAAATCAACTCAACTTAACTTTCATGTAAGCCCGAGACTGAGACTGGAGAGTAGGGTATGGCAGCCCATAGCACGGTCCTAATATCCTAATCATTTTCTAATTGAAGTTTGGGAGCTATGTGTTTTGGAGTTTGGGCTCCCCTTGATAACAAACTTAGTGGCTTATAGACTAGTCAGTGATTTGCAAAGGTGTCACAATGGTAATGGTCCCAATTAGCAGTCACAGTGGTGTTCCATTAAAATAAAACAAACTGGCCACCGTCAAGGTTAACATCACTAGTGATAAGTCGCTGAGATCATGTACTTTGTAATGGGCAAATAAGAATGGCATTTCACCAGAAATCTACAACCCCAGTCTAATCATGACAAAGCATGAGACAAACTCAAATCAAGACATTCTACAAAATGCCTAACTGTGACACTTCGTAAGTGCCAGGTCATGGAAAGCCAGGAAAGGGTGAGGAACAGTCACAGACAGGGGACTAAGAAGACATGAAGGCTAAATGCAGACCAGTGTCCTGAACTGGATCTTGGAACAGATAAAAACGCAGGGGGATCTGAATAGTATCTATAGTCATTAGACAACTATACCAACACCAGCTCCCTAGCTTTGATGAGCACACCGTGGGGAGGTAAGAGATCAGCGAAAGAGGGAGCTGAATGAAGGATACATAGGAACTCTCTATAAATCACCAGCATGAACAGGTAAACACAACTGAGGAATGAACACTCTCAAACTGCATCCAGCCAAACCAAAAGTCTATCAGGAAAAAAGCCCACCACATTGAACCGCAGTAAATGACATTATATAATGTGATGTCTCAAGTTTTGGTACACTTTTAATAAATTAAAAGCACTTTGAGGGCATTTGATTCATTTTTTAAAAAGGCTCACTGGAAGCAAGAAATTAAATAAATTAAACAGGTTTTTTTAAAAAAAAAATAATGAAATAAATAATGGATGAGAAAGGCCCGCTTTGCCAAAAATATACATTGGTGATTGAAATGTTCTCATTTTTGCTAATTGTTGAAATTTTTAAATTTTATATTTGGACTGATGTTGTATGAAGAATCATCTTCCCAAGCCCCAAGTGCAAGACTCACAGATTGCACTGGCCTTGTTGAAGTGAAAGAAATCTGTCACCACCTGTGCTCTCAAGAAAGAGAGCCATGTATCCAGGACATTTTACATTGGCTGAAGGGATGCGGTGTACCTGCGCTTTTTAATGCCCATCAGGATAGTGGGAAACTATGCAATCTGGGCTGGGGGGTAAAAACCCCTGTTCAAAGAATCGTGATCATCTATTTTCTCAAATTTTCCCCTTGGCATTCAGTTTTTCTTCAACTCAGTGCACTTGATCCATCAGACCAACCAATGACCAAAGAAAAAGAAAAACTAAATTTCAGCCATCTTCCATAGTGGGTGGGTAGGGGCGTAGATGAAATAAAAGCTAAAATCCTCCTAGTGAAGTTTGCAAGCTAAGGTCTGCTATGAAATGAAAATGACTTTAGAAAACATTCTACTTCATTCCTGAACCCACAGCATTATAACAAAAATACCCACATATTCAGCTTCCTTCTTTTTAAATCCTAGTGTTAGAAAAATTATTTCCACTCAATAAAGGCATTCAGTATCATAGAAACCACATCATGGAGTCCAGCACTTTGCAGGTGAGAAAATGATGAACCAAAAAAAAGAAATGGGATTATCCAAGTTAGCTCGTTCTTAACAGAAACACTGCTGAACACTTTTTTTTTTTATTTTGGTACTGGGGATCGAACTCGGGTCCTTGTGCTTGCGCAGCAGGCAGCGAAACCACTGAGCTAAATCCCCGGCCCTGCTGAACACTTTTTACACACTCAAACCTTAAATTTAAAAGCCAGGCCCAAAATATTTTTCAAAGCACTATGAACAAATTCCTATGTAAATAGCAGGATGCAGAGACAAATAAATAAGAAGGATCTCCCCAGCCAAGGAGCTTTGGAACCAGCTCCTGCCTTCTTGGAGGGCTTTGGAGAGCTTTTTCGGAGAAGCTTCCCTGATGATGCTGTTTTCCCTACAGCCTCCCTGTGTGCGTCTGCCTGTCCTCCCACACTCCAGACACATGGGTCCAAAGGCAGTGCTGGCGCTTCAGTAACTGCATAACTGCTCCTGTAGCCTCCAGGATCACTGCTCCACTGTCCCGTGACCTGTCTGGAGCTTCCTGTGCTTCTCCCACCTCTTTTCCTTCTCCATTGAGACTTTCAGCTCCTGAGAGTCATCTTTTCTCCATGAGACCATTTATGCAGCATTTTGGGTAAGACTTTGGTCTTTTATCGCTCTGATCTTCCCCAATATTAGGCTGATACAACAAGCTGCCTTCTCAGCTCTCACACCTACACTGCTTGATTGTGCTACACAAATATAACCTTAATAGGCTAAGACAGCAATAATACAAAAATAACTTTAATAACAATCCCCTTCATTTACAGTGTAGAGTTAATGAAGCATTCCTTACTCGTTACCTCAGTTGATTCTCACAACGCTAATAGATCAGGTAAAACTTATTAGATGTCCACTGAAGAGAAGGGGAAGCAAAGTTGCAGAGATGAGAAGTAACTTTTATTAGTGACACACAGAAATCCTCTGCACCACTGGACCCAAATCTCCTCGTACCCAGGGCAGGATGCTCTTCATGATATGTCTCCAGGGCTCTATAATCCCCTGCATGGAAAGGACACACCAGCATAGCGAGGACAAAGCTTTAATCTACTCCTGAATTGCACCAGCATTGTTATTTGACTTAGAAAGACAGAGAAAAAAAATTAAAAAAATAAAATAAGAAGTTCTCCAACTGATTCCAGTAGAGACGATTAGCAGAAATATCTTGCAAAGAACGTGGGTGTCCTGGAAGACTCATCATCGTCACCATTATAATTTCTAATCATGCTGTGTGGGCAGGTGTCCATGTAGAAGAAACACCACTGGCACCCAGATTAGCAGCTCCATCAACAGACTAGAAAGGAAGTCTGCAATTCTTAAACTCCAGAGCCCAAATCACAGCTTTTCCCTCAGGGATCAGCAAATCCAGTCTGTGACTTACAAAGATTCTGGGGCCTGCCTGCCAATGGCGGTAATCAAATATCAAGTCCTTCTAAAAATGAACACCAGAGCAAGGTACAGGAGGCTCCCTGGAAAGCCAGAAATAGCCCTGGCTGCAGAGACAGAAAGACAGAGTGCTAGTCCCACAGCACACCTCTAACTCTCGCCGAGCCCAGTGTGAATCATTGCCTGCTTTGCATCTTTGTTTTCACTCTCATCCAAAAATTAAGAGTTTCTGAACTAAAACTGTTTTTGAATAAGACATGAAGGAAAAGTGAGCAGCAGCCGAGTTCTGGGCTTCCCCTGACTCTGCACTGTCTCCTCTGCTAGCGGGTCTGTCTTGACCCTGTCCACACTCAAACTAGGCTTCTCTTCAAGATTCAGCTAAAGTCTCCAAGGTCACGAAAACCATGAGCATCATATGCACTGTGTTCTCCTAAGGGCTCTGACACTGTGGTTCTACTGAAATATCTTTTCTCTTGGGTTAAGGTTTAGGAAGGAATAGCCAGATTTATTTGATTTAAGGAAAACTGTATTAGTAGAATTTTAAAATAAATCTATTAATACTATGCCCCGAAAGTGTAGCTAGCATGAGGCCTCTCTAGAATTATCTCATGCCTCTACACTAGTGTATACCTGGGAGAATATCCAAAGATACCAGGAGGGAAACAGCCACAAATTCCATAGTTACTCCATGGGAATGTATTAGTTCACACAAAATTTGTTTACAATTACTGATTTATTATAAAGAATATTAAAAAGGAGATAGGAGAAGAGATGCACAGAATGAGGCAGGGGGAGGGGGCATAGACCCCCCATACCCTTTTCAGGGATGCCACCTCAGGAACCTCCACATATTTGTCCAACCAGAAACTCCAAAACTACTTTCTATGTGCTGCTGATGTGAGCCACAAACACATGCTGGGAACTAAGATGAGCCCCAAATGAACAAACAGGTAAGGTCCCTGTTCATTTTCTAGTGGGATTTTATGGAGTTGTACACAGCCAAATAACTAAGAATAAGATCAGAAAAACTATTCAACAAAATGGAAGGCATTTAACTAAAGCAAGTCTGAGGATAAATTTTATAGCCTATTTATGTTCATTAAAAAGTAGAAAGAAAAATACATGAATTAAGAGTCAAGCTCAAATGATGAGAAAAACAACAAAATAAACCCCAGGCAAAGTGGAAAGGACCATTGAAAATTTAAAGAGAAAACAGTAGTGAAAAGATAAATGCAAAAATTGCTTTTTTATATTTTTATTACTAAACTAATCAAGAGGGGAAAGAGAAGTAGACCACACACCCACCAAATTATAAAGTAAACATAATCATAAATAGAGAAAAAAATTATCACCAAAAATAATTTAACTCTATGCAAATGAACTTGAAATAGGTGACCTTTCTAAACAAAAGTTTTTTTGAAAGATGGCCAAAGAAGAGATATAAAAGCTGATTGTCATAATTACTACAGAAAAAAAATGTGAAAAATTTTTAAAGAGCAAAGACCTCCACCTCTTCAAAAAAAGCACCAGTCACAGTAGCTTCACAGGGAAATTCTATCATATTTTTAAGGAATTGATTGTATAAATGTTATTTTTTAAATAATAGAAAGGAAAAGCTTCCTTATTTTATAATGCTGTAAGTATAATATTGATACTAAAACCTGACAATGCATATACACACACATAGTTTTCAAACAAACTCACTATGAAAGTTGATGTGAAAATCATTAATAAATTATTGACCTCTACATTCCAGTAACACCAGGAAGAAATCCTCAGACTCTGACCAAATGTATATTCTTCCAGTAATACTAACATAAGACTATCATATTTGAAAATTTTATTCCTATATTGCACCAAATTCAAAGGACAAAAGATAAAATATAGTATATGATATTTTCTTAGAATGTATTATGAGGGCCATAGTTTTTAAGAACGATAAACATTTAACAACCAATCTCAATTAAAAAATTAAAAATACTCTCAAAATAAATATGAATACTTATTAACATAATAGTAACATAATATATATCTCAAGAAAACTCTACAATTAATAACCATCTCCATTAAAGACAAGAAAAGAACAATATTCTCACTGTTATTTAATATTTACTCTTCTGGAGATAGAAATACAATTAGAAAAAAATATGAGTCATAAGATTATAAAGAAAAAAGGTAAATTAGAACTACTGGCAGATCATTTGACAATTTAACTAGAAACCTAAAAGAATCCATTAAGAATGATCCAATAATGAGAAAATTTACTAAAGTGGTTGAGTAGAAAAATCAATACACTGAATTCAAGATCCCCCCCACACACATATACAAAAATGTGTAATAATTAAATATTGTAGTAAGTTCAACTAGAACAGACAAAAAATAAGAAGATAAGCATCCAAGAAATATGCATGTTCTATGTGAAGGAAAACGTAAGTGTTCATGGGACATAAAAGAAGATTTCAAACAATAAATAAAAAATAAAATAAAATATAATACAATAAAAATAAAAAATAAAATAAATAAAAGTAATAAACATATTAAAAATGCATATTGTGCAAAATTAATGAGTAAATTACGAGTGGTTCCCATAAAAATTTTCAGCAGAATATTATTTTGAGAAATTCTGACAAGTTCTTTCAAAAGTTTTTATGGAAAAATAAATAAGCATAAAAAGTGAAAATGTTCCTGTACAAAGAGGAACAAAAGAGAGGTAGCCCTATCAGATAAAACATATTATAAAGCTATAATAAGCATGAAAATGGTGCATGAAGTAATAAATAAATGGAACAGAAGGTCCAGACATAGATACAAATCCTTGAACATCTAAAGTACTAAATACTTAAATAATGAGAAATTTAATATACAATAAAGATTCTTTTCAAGTCTTTTTCAAGCATGAAAAAGACATACTCCTCAATAAAAACTGTTTGGAAATATGGGTTTGGAAAAAAATTGTCAAAATAGATCCGCACCTCACATATTTTACCAAAAAAAAACTCTAATGGATGACAGGAGGGCGAAACAGAGGAAAGGAGAGACAAGTGGGGAAGGAAACAGAAAGAGATCAGAGAGAAAGAGAGGATGTACTAATTAGAAGGAAATTTGGATATCTTTTTTTCAAACAATTTGAAAGTAGAGAAGACATATCTGAATATCATACAATATCCAAAAACCCCAAAATCAAAAATTGAATTGAAATATAATGTTTTTTAAATCTGCAGGTAAAAAGACCAGTGCAAAATGGTGGAGTATTACAATTCCTATCACAAAGGATTTTCCTTGTTGTTATTGTTGTTTTATTTTATTTGCCATGTTGGGGATTGAACCCTGGACCTGGAAAATGCTAGGCAACTGCTCTATCACTAAGATACATCAGTAAATTTCTTAACTGTAATAAATCAATAAGCGAAAGTCCAACAATACAATAGGCACAGGGCAATTCTTAGGAATTACAAGTAAGTAATATTACTTGTAATATTTTTAAAAAGCATATTCAAAGTCATTTGTGGTAACAAAAGCAAACAAAAACTACAGAATTTGACATAATATGAATATTAAAATGACTGTCTTTTAAATATATGATTACATGAAAAAGCAAGATGTAAAAAAGTATGTCTCCTCCTTGTGTAAATATTTTATATATGGTGAATTTTAAAGGGGTCCATATATATATTTAGGTATTCTATATTATATTTTAACCTAGGTTATTTCTACAAGGGTAATACGGAATAATGATCAGGTTTGGTTCTAGGTAAAAATAAAAAAAGATTTGTATTTGTACACATTTTAATTTTAAGCTATATTTGAGTTGCTTATTCAAATTAACTTCGTTTCTTTCAGAAAGGATGGAACCAAGCACTGTGACACAGGCCTTTAATCCCAGCTATTCAGAAGGCTGATACAGGAGAATCACAGGTTGTAGGCCAGCCTGAGAAACTTAGTGAAACCTTGTGTCAAAAAATAAAAAATAAAGACTAGACAATAAAACATCAATGGAAATGTACCATAGAAGCCAAAGAAGCCAAACAGATGGTCCAAGACCTTCCAAGTCTATAATTTGATCAGGAGCACCAGAATGAGCACGACAAAGGTATCAGAGTTTGAAGCCTACTGTTGCTCCTTAGTAGCTCTGACTTTCTGGAAGTTCTTTATTCTCTCTGCACTTCATTTCATCGGCTATGAAACAGGAAACTGAAACCTACACCTCAACAAGCTGTTGTAAAAAACTGAAATAATATGTAGTAAGTTACCTAGCCCAAGGTCTGGCAAGGAATCTATGTTCAGTAAACATGAACTTCCTTTACAACTACATTTCGGGTGATGGTGGTGACAGTGATGACCACGAAGATGGCAATCAAGACGATGCTCTGCCCAACCACACACCCTCCAACCAACACCCACCCACCATTCTGGGCTCAGCTTCCCTTCCAGTTGCCACAACACCCAAAGTCCCCACGAAACAAAAGCTAATCACAATTCTACATACCAGTCAGAGGATGATTACAAAGCACTGATTCAGAGACATGAGTGCAGCCCCTCTACATTAACGTGGCAGGATGAATGGGTTGCCATTCCTCTAACTTTTGATTGCAATATTTTATGAGTCAGCAAGGAATGGCAACTTTCCCTCAATTCCACTGGCTACTCATGCTTAAAGTTTTCCATCTTTCACCTGCCAAGCACCTACAGCAAACGCATCATTGGGCCTCCCTGGGCTGTCTCCTTGGGAACACACAACACACACCAATGGCCCACTGTCTTCCAGATACTAGAGGACAACATGGTTCTTCTTGTAGTACACAGAAAGCTGAGCTTTGTCATCTTCCAGAAGGGAAGGGAAGGGAAAGGCAGGAAATTTTAATGAAAACCTTCTCCTAATAGACTGATGGCACCCCTAGAACCTTGGAACTCAAAGACTTAATAATAGAAGTCAAAGAAGACATTCTCAGAACACAGGGCTTGGTGGTAGTGGTGGTGGCAGTGGCAGCGGCAGCAAAGAAGGTTTTGAATGTTTGTTTTGTTTTATTTTTCTCTCTTTCTGTGTGTGGTCTTTGAGAAAGATTCTGTTATGGTTGCTATCAATTCTCATTTAAAGAAATAAGGACAGTGGTATTAATAATGAAAGAAAAGTACTCCTTTTTACTCGCTGTGGTCTACAGGAAGTTTCACATTTCACTCAGATCAGAACTCCGTGTTTTACTGATGTGAAAGTATGTGGTTTTGTGATAGCCAAGTTCTTCTAATATTTAACTTTCTGTTGTTTTTCACTTGCAATTTACAGTAAACGAATCCCGATTTTCCCCCTTTGTTAAAATCAGCTCATCTTCAAAACAACCAGGGCATTTCACACACGGCATATTTCATGAAAAATCGTACAGGCCAGAGGGTATGTAGCCCAAGTTCACTGGATTACACAATCTCAACTATGTAAGAGATTGCTCAAATTTTAACTTTGGAATCCACAGGGCATAATTATTCTGGAGATACTCAGAAGAAAGCCAAGCCCTGCCTTTGTTTATCTCCCCTTTCCCGTAGTGACTTTTCAACCTACCATTTTGGTTAAACGTAAATAGAGAAATCAGGGATCTTCAATCAATTCACAATGAGGAAAAAAACCCTCGCTGTCATCCTCCGCTTAAGCATGATCTTCACCTTGGCTACAGTGCTTCATCTTGGAAGTTCTTTCTAGGTGCTGTTTAATCATCTGTCAACCCTGTGGACTCCAGGAGGCATACTGTATGCCCCAACACTAAATATTAAAGGAAACTGAGGCTCAGAAAGAGCAAGTGATTCTCTCAAGTCACCAACAAAGCCCCCCCCCCCAGGTCCTTGATCCAAGTTCTATCATTCCAGAGCAAGGGTCTCTACTATACCTGTGGACAGCAACCTAGATTTCCGTTTATGTGTTTCCTTCAATTCTTTGCACCAATCACCTGCTTTTAGCTGCTTCATCATGATGTACTGTAACTCCACCAGAAAGGGTGACAATCAGCACATGCTCAGTGGTGCTACCATCTGCATCCAGGTTGGTTTTAACTGTTCAGGGCCTGGGCCACGTCAGTGGTTAAGCATTTTCACTATCACCACCAAAGCCCTTAAATTGTCAGATGTCTCAGAAGCAATCTATTGCTAGTAACTATTAAAGTTGAAAAGCTCCAAATGATTTGTTACTATTTAGAAACTAGTGTCCTTTTGAAGTTATCACTATGACATTGTCACACATTCTCCCATTTCCTCTCTGAGACACAGTTGGAGGTAATTCTTCAGACATTTCCCCTTAACCACACTCTGCTTTCCCTCTATTATGGCCCACAGTGTCCTGTTAGGTGAATATTATCCACCCTACATGTCTTAGAAAAATAACAGTTGACAGCAACTTTCTGTAGATGGTGGGGGCAGAATGATCAATAAGGTGGTTTTCCTAGAAAGGTAAGAGAAAATCAGAATTCACTAGAGGCTGGGAAAACCCCCATCCTCAGTCCTGAGTTTATTAAAATGCCCCACCTGTCATCCCTAGTCACCTCGCTGAGAAACCTATTACCCAACCTGCACACCCTTTTGCACCTGCACACACGCGCATGCACTGAAAAGCACAGGATGACTGCAGTCTGATGCCGTAGGAGGCCAAAACTAGCCCTCAGTTCACTCATTACATGTCAAGACAATTTATCCTAACAATGTCTAAAAGTTAAACAGCGCCTCTCAAATGTTAATGAAGTCATCCTGAACATCACCGATACTGGATTATCTCATAGGTCTAAGTATGGGCTATCTGTCTCTTTCAATAGACTACACACGCTCTGTGGTGAAGGACCAGTTATTCATTCAAAGAAATATTCACTGAGCTAATACTATGTGCCAGGCATTGATTTAGAAAGTGAAGATATGAAAAAAACTACAAAATAAAAAAGACTACACTCCTATACTCATGGAGCTTACATCCTATGATAAACATACAAAAATCACAACCAATTAAGTAAGCAAATAATTTTGAAGCGATAATAAATGCGTTAAAGAAAAATACAACAGTAACCAGGGGATAAGGAGTACCGGTGTGTATATAGGAAAGGAACAGATATTATCTGTTGATTCCAGTTTTAACCACAGACTGGGAGCTTTCATACATGGGTCTCACTCTGGATATTCTGATTTTATTCTTTGGGAGGAAGGCTGGGGAAGAGGATTTTAAGGGCTATGGTAATTCTAACATACAACCAAGAATGAGAACCACCAGCATACATGATTTTAAAGGACTTCATTTAAAACCCAACTGGCACTTCCTGTCTATGTGGCCTCAAGAGTCTGTCTTTCAAGTGTCCTAATCTACAAAACAGAAGTGTATTAGTGATAGATACCTCTTTAGGGTACTGTGAGAATTAAAAGACATACATGAAGTAAAACAGAGGGCTTAGCACATGGAAAGGACCCAATGTTTGCCATCGTTTATGACAACCCCAGAGTACAGTGTCAATGTCAAGTCATTCAACTTAATGTTCCTTTCCTATGAAAAGTTCCAAGTCACATTTAGTTAAGATGCACAGTTTAAAATCTGCACAAAGTTGTGAACTGGGGGGCTTCAGACTGTCTGGTCCTCGATGAGCTTGGTTTCCCGTGTACTGGGTGGACTTTTACAGTACTTCGTTACTGTTTTGAGCCTAAGTTGTTGCTCCTACGTATGATCACAGTTGTATTTTCCCTTCCATGGGGAAATATTTCTCACAGTGTAGGAAAAGTATTTAAATGATCTGTCTATATTTTATAAAGCTAAAGATTTTGTACAGAATCTGGAAACAGAGCATTCCATGTACCAATAACTGGATGCCCAGGTACCCACCGCCTCTTTAGCAGAAGATGCCCCCTTAATCTATCCACATCTCACATTGGACCCTGTAATTCTCTCCCCAAACACAAGAACAGGTCATGTCCAGTTTTATCGGAATACTTGTACAGTCACCTAAAGAGAAAAGAGTAAAGAAAAAAACACAATGTTTCCTGTACCCAAGACTGTACAAGTGAGAAAACTTTAAGCTGGATAAAGGGCTTTGTGTTTCAAGAAGACTTGCCTGGCTCTGTAGGCATATGGTCTAACATTCCTGGATACTTAAAAAGGAACTTTAAAGACATTATCTCTTTTAATCCTCAACTCTGTGTGATACTTTTCATTATCGCTATTTTCAATGATGAGGAAACTGAACCTTGAAGAGGATAATCAGTAGCCTTCAGTCTTACATACAATAAATGGCAAAGGCAGATGCGGAAACTAAACTGTCTTGGTTACGAAGACAAAACTTCTGACACAATACATTTCCAACACCCAGAAAACTGTGTGATGTCATTAAGTCACTGAGCAGAACAACAGCTGGATAAAGAAGTGCTTTGTAAAGAACAACATTCATTTAGAATGGGGTATGCATCTTGCTGCCCAAGATATTCTCTGTTCGCACCATTATGGATGACATCTGTTCAATAACTTCATGCAGCTACCTTTCAGACTTTGCTAGACCTTCAGATTCCACAATAAACCTGTTCCTTTTTCTTTCATTTCTCATAATGACAGCTCTACTCTAAAATATACAGACTGATTACAAAAAAGAAAAAAAAACATTTTGCATGTTTTGTCTGTGTACATGTATTACGTTGAGAAAGACCAAGACCAATGACCGACATGGAAGACCAAGATAAAATAGGGCTGACCTCAAATATTAACTCTTTGCTGAAGCCCCCTAGACTCACCCTGTCAGAATTCACCTGCCTGCACCTCCTAATATAGGTCATTAGTGCCTAGTTCAGCGTTCTCTTTCACATTACATGTATGTGTTGCATGTCAACATTCCCCTCAAACTATAAGTTCCTCGAGAGAAATAAATATGTTTTATTCACTTTTATACTCCTACAACAAATCATCCCCACCACCACTATTGAGCACACATAATGAAATAAAACCAGGTGTTCAGTAAGATGGTTGTTGAGTTGAGGGCTACAAAATAAGAGCAAGTTTAAGGTAAGATTTATCATCTTCTAATAACATTTCTTTAGATGATGCATATTTAGCATTGAGTGCTTACAGCATTACATTCTATGTAGATGCAAAGATCAATTTCATAAGTGTCTCACTTCAAAGAATGTACCATCCACTAGGACAGACAAAGGAGCATAAATAACAGTAATGCAGGAGAGAAATAAAAATTAAATCTCCTCAATGATAGAAACCAAAAAAGAAAAAGTTCTGAAAATGGATAGCAATGTGTGAACTATGAATTTTCTCAGTATTTTGTCATAATCTGTTTTAAGTGGCCAATTAAAACACTTCCATCCAAATAAATATGCAATTTCTTTCTCTGATAATTTACTGACATTTCTTTTCCGAAGTTGCTGACATTTAGCTATCAGAAGAGCTGTTAAGAAAGGTCTCAGCCAAAAAGGGGAATTCAACTTTTATTTTTAAAGGAAGCTTAAGAGAAAGCATCATTGTATTGCAGCAATTCTGCAAGAGCCTGACTTTTCTGACAATATAACTGCAAAGAAACTTGAGTCAAAACACATAAGAAAAGAAAAGATGCTCAAGATATTTCAAGTCTACAATTATTTGCTGAACACATGCTAAGTGCCAGGAAATATATTAAGCTCTTCAGGGAAACAGAGCTTAGCCTCTATTTGGGATAACAGTTAGTTACTGGTTGAGGAGATGACTGTAAGATGTAACTTTATGATCAGCAGCGAGGAGAATGGGGAAAAATAAGTCTATGAGATTGAAAGGGGAAAGATATTACGTAAAGTAGGATCTTTATTAATAAATGTGGATGGCACCATGAAAAGAACACTAAGTTAAATAATTTAACATTTACTTTAGGTGTCTGGTTCTGCCAGTCTTTGGGGACAGAACTCTAACAAGTAAAAGCCGAGGTTTTAGGCATTCATTTTCTTCCATGATTAAAAAGGAGCCTTAAGACTGTTTAGCTCACCCACTGGTCACTGTCTACACACAAATGCAAGCATTCAGTTAAACTACCCTCTGAGCTGGAGGTACAGCGAGAGAATACAAATTTTCTATTGTGCCATTTGAATCCACTTACCCTCTTAAATATCTGCCAACCAAGAGATTCAAAAACAGTAAATGGAGCAGCTCCACAGAATTTGATATTTTTATTAAAACCTGCCCAACTTTAATTTACTAAATCACACGCCATTTCATCATGAAAGCTGTACTACTCCTATGCTATCAACAGGGGACATAAGAAAGCAAGACAGGTAAGCGTGGATTTCCACCAGGACTCTCCCTCCGTTCTATGGCACAGAAGGTATAGGGTAATAATAGGTCCAGCCACCATTAGCAGATACTAGCTCTGTTTATAAGAAAAGTGAGAATATTACTTCCCACTACAAATGGTACTAGTCTTTCTTTCTCAAATCATATTCCTTTTCAAATACTTATGTTGCAAATTATTACTAGCCAAACTTGCCTTTTTTAAAAAATCAAACCTCTGGGAATAGCACTGGGAAACTCTTTAATAGAGGATCATTTTCAAGATGAAGCAAGTCAGGGAACTTCTGCAAGAGTTCTACTCACTATTCACATTAATTCCCTTGCACATTGTGAGCTCTGTGTGTTACTTCTGCCCACAGTGTGCTTCTCCCATCTCTGGCTTGTACTTACCTATCTCTCAGGATCCAGCTTAAACAACCCCTGATTTCCCTAACCTCCATCCTCTTCCTTTTATATCCTGCAGTCTTTATATGTTCTTAAAGTGTACAAATTATGTACCTATATCATCTAGGTTCACCCATTAGACTCTAAGATCTTATTAGAAATCAGAGAAGGGGTCTGATTCACTTATTATTCATTCCATTCATTCATTCAGCACACATTTATAGCCACCTGTCATACAGCACACATTGCAAAAAGCAAGACAAAGACAAATGTCATGAATATTCCACTACAGATGCTGCCTACTGCAGCGCACAGGCCAAATCTGACTCTCTGCATGCTTTTGTTATAAAATTTTATTGAAACTTATCCACACTCAATTGATTAAATACTGTCTATGGCAAAGTTGAGTATTTTCTACACTGACTGAAAACAGAATGAGTGGATGCAACAAAGATCACCTAAAGGCTACAATACCTAACTAAAATAATTAACCATCTGGTCCTTTAGAGAACAAGGTTGCTGATCTCTGTGCTAGTACACCCTCCCACATACCACAAAGTTCCCAGTCAACAGTTAAAATACTTAAAGAATAAAATAAGGATTAAAAGAGAAAAAATCACATAGGATAAGTCCTTTTCACCATCTCCCTCTTCATTCTTAATTATGCCAAAATGAATTCCCGCCCAGAATAGAATGTCTTTAGCAAAGACACAGTTTAAGCGTGATAAAAAAGGAGGGAGCAAGTTTCAAACCTATGGAAACATTAAGAACTAAATAAATTTGCTGTGATTTCAGAACTCAGGGCTATTTCAGGCTCATTTGTGATTGTAACAGCTGGGCTGGCACAATATATTACAATAGCTGTCTTTTCTGGCTTTCTAGAGCATATAAAAGTTGGGGGAGAGTCACTGCATTTCATTGATTTGTTTGCCTTCCTAAAATGTGTCTTGTGAAGGACACCACTGTGCCTTTTGGGCCAGGTTGAATAAAGAGACTCAGGTTAGGCTAAAGATAAAGACAAGTAGGGAAATGAGGAAAAACCCCATTTATGAATCCAAACTTCCACCCATATCCTCAGAGGGGTCTTCTTTGTCATGTCCATGTGAAAACCCAGTCCACTCCCACAAAAAGGACAGAACACTGTGCTGTTTGCAGGGTCCTTTCTGAAAGCTGAGTTGCTATGAGATTGAAAGTGGAGAGCCCACGCCCAGTAAGGTCTTACAGGTCCTCTGCCTGGCTTCTGTAGTTTACGGCAGAGAGTAACAGCTTAGAGCAAAACAACCCCATGTCCTACAATAGCTATGCCATTCCTTAGCTGAGTCCCACACTTAGGTGGCTAACTGGACGGACAAGGAAAACGATACAGAGAAGAGCAGGACCAGATAGACGAGCAGGGATGGACAAAGAGAAGGACAGAACTCGGGCCAATGGAGATGGCAAGAAGGTAAGGAGACACACAGAAATGCAGAGGGATACAGAGATAGATCCATAAGAAAAAGATTAATCTCAACACTGAAATACTAGAAAATGTCCTCTCAGAGACTCCTGTTCCTTAAATTTTCATTTTAAAGAATATTCAAAAGTATTTCTTCATCATTCTGTCATCACAGCCAAAATGTGATAAATATAGTATTATGTGTAAGTCCAGCAAGAGAAAATGAATCCTTTTGAGAAAGCCAAATCTACTGTATCCTCCTTTAGAAAGGAAAACACAGTCTTCCAGAAAGCATAAGGCAACTTATTCAATGTAGCAGATTTATAAAACTAAAACACTTTTCAATGTTTCTCTAATTAATGCTGTTTAATTAAGGCAACTTGGTCTAAAACATTCAGTTCTGATCACAATTTTCTGTAAGTTAACAACTGTACAGGTTGACTTTACCTTAACCAAAATCTTCACTGAAAAGTACAGCTGAACTCCAGCCTAATATGTTACAATTTAGGATGAAACAAAAC
The DNA here is from genome assembly GCF_053883595.1 of Heterocephalus glaber. Taxonomy (NCBI): domain Eukaryota; kingdom Metazoa; phylum Chordata; class Mammalia; order Rodentia; family Bathyergidae; genus Heterocephalus; species Heterocephalus glaber. The sequence goes on from NW_028258324.1 coordinate 66,881,400, forward strand.
ATTTCAAATTCCTCTACCATAAAAACATGGACGGCAAAGAATCCTTGGCTTTAAAACAGGCTCCCCTCTTGGTAAGCATTGCCTGGCACCCCTTGGTATGCATTATTGCCTGGCTTTAAATCAAGTTCTCTTCTTGGTAAACAACTATCATTTAATAATGGAAACAACAGTCAAATATAATGCAATATCACAAAATTATCAAAATATACATTTTGAAGAATGTCAAATGCCATAGAAAGATGTTTAAAAATAGTATTATAAAGAATAAAAGATATATATAGATATATATACATATGTATATGGATGAAACACTATTCTCCTTTAAAAAATAGTGTGGTTACATACGTTACCTAAAACCCAGTATCTCTGAATGATGGGACTTATGGGTGTTTTAATTTTCTTCATAGTTTTCTGCATTTTAATTTTCTAAAATGGGTTCGTGTAACTTCTATAATTAAAAAGACAAGTTTGTTCTATTTTAGCAAAAAATAAGTCCTTAGCTAAGAAAGCAAACAGAATAATATTTTTCTCTGCAGAGGATTTGCCCATGTATTAATTCATCTGATGCAAGCCAGGCAGCACAACTCATTCCTGCAGTCCCAGCACCCAGAAGGCTGAGAGAAGGATCAAAAGGTGGAGGCTACCCTGGAGGACACACAGCAAGTCAGAGGCCAGTCCGGGCTACACAGTGAGACCTTGTTTCAAAAAACAAACAAAAACAAATAAAAATCAACGTCTCAAAGGAGTTAGGCATGATGATCCATGACTGAGTAGTCAAGCTCACAGAGCAAAATGTGGCAGAGGCAGACTTGACTCAAGGTTTTCCTGCTTCTCAGGCAGGAGAGTAGAGCGTGGCAAAGATGGCTAGGGAAGTAGGCATGCTCTGTTCATTACAAGATCCAGGACACATGCATGGAACAGTTCTCAAAGCCCTGCACATGGACTTCTAGTGAGAACTCAACCATGTTTTCAACAGGATGGCATAGACCTGACCTCATGCAGAGAAGTGGGATCCCAGCAACACCTTTCAGGACAAGATGTAGGAGTTCTCGCAGGTTTCTTCGAGATTTGGACAATATTATGGACATACCAAGGCCATGAAGAGCTTGCTATCATAACTTTCCATAATAGCCCACACTGTGTTTCCCAGTCATGGTGTGTACTTTTTTTTTGCTTTTATCCTCTTTCTTTACTCAGCCCAAGCTTGCTCTGCAGAGCCAGTTTCTCCCCAACTCTTCACTTTTACTTTCTCAAATAATCTTAGCCACTGCTTCTTGCTCATTTTGTTCAACTCTTTGTTCGAGACAAGAAGAACCTGGAATCTAACTCCAGAAGGAGAGGTGGGCAACCCAAAACATGGTAAAGTTTAGTTGGCAATCCACTTTTAGAAACAGGCTACCTGGTAACATTTTCCTATTATCTTGTTTATAATATCCATTCATTTTTCTCAGAGAAGTTTTGATTTTTTTTAATTTTCCAAAAGAGCACCAAATCTTTTCATTTTCTTCCCATCTCAAAGTTCCAAGATCCTACTTCAAAGCAAAAACCTGTACCTATAGTCTGCCTGGGTCTCTGTTCAAAAACTTCAGAAGTGCTTACAGTCGCTATTTTCATGAATTCTCATAATTCTTATGAAGAAGATGTCCAGGAACAATGTTTTTTAAAAGATACAGTATGGTCTACAAAAGGCAACAGAGGAAGACTCAAAAGCTGCTTATGGGACCAGCACACTGAGGGAGAATTAGGCAGCTCACATCAAGGGGGTCTCGGAATGACTCAGCAGCCCTGCAGCAGTGGGTGACTTTCCTCTCCCATTCATCAAACAGCTTTTTCCATTAAATGTACTGACGCTCTGCTCCCCAGAAAGAGGGTAAGATCAATTCTGTAGTTTTAAAACAAGGACCATACAACTGCAAACTTATAATAGGGTCTCCCCGTGGTACACTTCAAAAAGCCCATGGAGAGTCCAAGGCTGGACGAAGAAAGAAAAGTGGCCTTTCACCTCAGCCAGTCAGCAAATTGCCCATCTGTCTGGTCTGGTCTTTTCTGCTAAAGAGTTGACTGAGTTTGCCAAAATCTGGTTGGTTACTAAAAGGCTCCATCAGATTAATTATACAGACGCCAAGCAGAAGACTGCGCTTGTTTAGGGCCTGAGGGCAAAAAGAGAAGTTGGGTCTTCAAGGAATCTTTGAAGTCTATAGAATAAGACGGAGTTTCATTATCCTCACTTTCAGTGGGGCTGAGCTACATAGGAACTCCTGCCCTCAGTCTCTCCTCACCACGGAAACTTCTGGAACAGAATCCATACAACATACATGCTGGAGAAAACGTGTTGCTGGGCAGAACAAATGGCATTATGGGGATGAGCCTGGGGTATAAAAGAAGCAGATGTTCAGGAGGATGAGGCTTTGTTCCCTTGCAGCCTCAGCTAGCTTCCTCTTCAACTGAGACCACACCCTTCATTTGACCTTCTCACTTTCCCTCCCCTGTGTCTTTCTCTCTCTGATACCAATGCATTCGATGTCTTTTTAAAGGCTTCCACTGTAAGTGTACACACAAAAAAAATTAAACTGGTACCCGTGGATTTCGTGAAGGATTGTCACAATTATCTAAGAAAGATTTTATAATACAAATTTCCTAGTCTACACCCAAAGGTTTACGGATACAGAGTGAATTCTGGTGAAACTGCCCTAAGTGAATCTTACCCACAAACTAGGGTGAAGACTACTGTTGTGTGCTGTAGTCATCAGGATGGATGCTTGAGAGAAACACAGGCAAGGAAAGCAATGGCATAGACCGGCTAGTATCCGCAAGAGGACCAAATCGTCAGTGGCCTGTACTCATGGTATGCAAAGAAGCGGGGAGCAGAAACTGGCCAGGATAGTAGAGTGCTGTCTACTCTGGATAAGGAAAGAGAAAAACCCCCGAGAGAGCATGTGGTCTGCTGAAGATGTACAGAAAAGAAGACCCACAAAGTAACCCTGGAGGGAGTTAAACAGGGAGATTTGAGCAGAATCTGACTTTGGAGGTTTGGGTTTCTAAGGCTCTTCACTTCAGGAAAGTTAATCAACTGATCCACATAATATACTCCTTAAATTGTCTTTAAAAAAAGACAATAGGTAGATATAAGTATCTGATTTATCCTCTAAAAATTACTTTAAATACTGATGACACAATGTTGGGCTCCAAAAAAACCCTGAACTGAAAGAAATTTATCAAAGATGCACAATCCATTATGGCTACTACATTTCTAATCAAATCTCTTCTACCAAAAAAAACAGAGAACTTAACAAAGTACAAAGTACATCTGCTCTGTTCCTTTGACTGTCAAAATCAAATCCAATTCAATTATCTCATGAGTCTCTAAATAAATCTGATTGTTTCACTTCTATATGAAATCCCCAACATGAAACTAAGAATTAAACTGGCCAATGAACCTAACCCAAGTGTCCTTAAATAATGATCTTTAGATTTGTTTCTGTTTTCTTGCTTGTAAAGTGGAAATTACAAATTTTAATTAATGATCTAGGGAGGTGTTCGATGAGATTGACTGTTACTTATGTCTAATTGCTAAATAAACTATTGACTCATTTGTTTCCTATAAGCAACATATACTTACTATTTCACACCATCAATCTTTTTAATTTCCAATTTGGAAGAATTCCTTCTGCTTTCTTCAAAATTCCTAAAATAATGATCAGTTCAGTTATATACTCCTACCTATAGTATTATTATGTAAAGTATGCCTTTTCCCCATGGATTTCTTTATCCTATGACATTCCCTGAAAGATGTCTAGGAGTGATCCTCACAAGGGACATCCATAGTTTGACATTGTGAAGTGGCAGTGATTTCTGAGTTGGGCCTGATTCTTGAACTGATGACCATGACAGCATTACACAAGACCTGTTTACTCAAACGTGAGTTATCTAAGGGTGTCCTTCAATTGAGATTGCACAAAGCAGATTAACCAGCCTGGATTACATCATTCTCTGCTCCGAAAACTGTCCCTGGTTCCTCACTTTTTTTATTTTTTTGTATTAAATTCTTTTATTGGTACATTGTAGGTAAACAACACAATTACATTTCTCATTGGGAATTATACCTTTATATAATGCATCTTGGTTCTTATTTTTTCCCCATTCCTAGCCCTCCCTTCACGCCCTCCACCCTTCCCTACTTAGAAAGACTTTATTTTCATTTTTTCCATTTCTCATCATTTTTTCCTTTCCCTTCTTTCCTTTCCCCTGTGCCTCCCACTACCCCTACCCCTTTGGACCTTTTCTTCCTATTTTACATTATCGATTATTCATTCTAATCATTGGTACATTTTAGTTATACAATATAATGACATTCATCATTGGAAATTTGCACCTTTACATAGTCTCTCTTGGTTCTTATTTTTCACCTTTGCCCAGCCCTCCCTTCAACCCCTCCATTCCTCCCTATTTACAAAGATTTTGCTCCTATTTTTCCATTTTCTCATATTAATCCCATTCCCTTCTATCCTTTCCCCTAGCCCTCCCACTTCCTTCCCCTTTGCCCCTTTCCTTCCTATTTCACATTACCTATTATACATTTAGTCCTTATTTACACTTTCAGTTTCTCACACCAGAGAAACTATTTGGTATTTACACATGTGTCCCATTTATTCCACTTAAGAGTATTGCCTCAATGTGCATCCACTTAGCTATAAATGTCTCTAATTTCTCATTTTTTATTGCAGAGTAGTACTCCATTTTATTAAAAAAAAACACATTTTCTTTATCCAGTCTCCAGTTGATGGGCATTTGGGCTGTTTCCAAGTTTTAGCTATTACAAACTGCGCCACTATGAACATGGGTGCACATATATCACTGTGGTATGATTCTTTTAATTCTTTGAGGAAGATCCCCAGCACTGGAATAGCAGGGTCAAATGGGACTTCCAGTCCTAGTTCTTTGAGGTATCTCCATACTGATTTCCACAGTGCTTGCACCAGTCTACACTCCCACCAGCAGTGGAGCAGGGTTCCTCTTTCCCCACAGCCCCGCCAGCATTGGTTATTGGTTGATTTCATGATAGCAGCCATTCTTTCTGGAGTGAAGTGGAATCTCAGCCTTGTTTTCATCTGCATCTCTCGAATGACCAGTGATGTTGAACATTTTTTCATGTATTTATTTGCTATTTCAACTTCTTTGTCTGAGAAATGTCTGTTCATTTCAGATGCCCATTTTCGGATTGGGTCTTTACATTTGGGAGGTCTGATCTTTTTAAGTTCTTTACAGATTCGAGATAGTAGATGGTTCCTCACTTCTACAAGCTGGCCCTGTCCTACTGCTCAGCTTCCTGCTTTGGAAATATCCCTTACTTTTTCCCTGTCTGTTTGTCTCTTGTCCACAGGAGAGGAGGGATGGAGGAGCCCAATTACTGGGTTTAGAGAAGGGACTGAGAACATATAAATCACCCTCGTCCTCCCAGGCTTTGGAATCCACCTATTTGACCCTTGTACTCCCAGATCCTCCATGTTGGGAGTTTTACAGGCACATTCCCTCTTGGGAGAGGAGCTATCTTACAGAAACAGAAAAAAATTAATTCTGGATGCTATGTTTGCAAGCCCACTGAGTCAAGAGACTCAAAGCCTATTCTACAACCTAGACACTGCCTGATATCCGTCCAACTCCTGTATTAGTTTCAACTGGTTTCTAGAACAGTACAGAAGACAAGAACAGGAGAGAGTATGAAACTGGAAATGGGGTTCATAGCCAAGACAGAGGTTCAACTCAGTCCCAATCAGGATCCTGCGGCTGAACATATCCTCTACTCTAACTACACTGAATGTTTCCTACCTCATTCTCAAGTCCATTCATACTTTTGCTTTTGCTCATGCTCATGGGTCACCCTGAAATTGCCTTCCTAGACCCCTGCCTATTCCCATCCTAACCTGAGCCTTCTCACATGCAGCCCATCTATGACCTCCCTGTTCCTGAGATCCTCCTTGCTCATTATCTCTTCCAAGCTTCTAGTCTTTATCACTCTGTCAATACACAGACATCATTACATTAAATGTCTAGGAGACTCTGAACTTCTGAATTGTCAACAACTGAGCCCCATTCATCTACAAATCCCTCCCCCGCCACTGGTCCAAGTTAACAAACATTTGCCGAGAACTTACTATGGGCCAGGCCTGAAACTAAGAGCTAGACTATATTCGTTATCTGGTTATCTTTCCTAGGAAGGAAGAACAGTCATCTATCTCTAGACAAAACAGGGTCCATGCTCAAAAAGGCTCATCATTCCAAGCACACCACACTGCTTCAGGTGTAGTGTGCGGAGCTTATAGACTTGAGTTAGACCAGCAAGTGCAGAGAGACAGAAGACTCAGGGAGACTAAATTGGGTTCCAACTTTCAAAAGTAAGTGTCCAACCTTCACCTACACTGTCCTTAGGTTTAAGAAGGAAAAGAATTCCCTAATAGAGAAGAACAAAACAAACACCAGGAAGGTGGAAAAACTAAAAGTCCAAATGTCACTGGTCCACAAAGGACCTAAATCTCTCAATGTGAACAAGTCTTCCCATCCTCATCCTTGCTCTGAAAACAGAGATCCAGATGACTGTGATTTGGTCACCAGATGAATAACAAGCCCCGCGGATTGCTAGAATTACAAGGCCCAGACCAGATCCACTCTAATACAGCTGGAAGCTTTCTAGTAACTCTAACCGTGCATGGGGAATGAGTTGCTCAGAGAAGTGAGTCACTTACTGGAATCCGTGCTGCCTACATTACTCAGCTGATATTAATACACCCACTTGTTCATTAAAGTTTAATTGGAGTTCATGTGAATTGGTTTCACCAGATACTTAATCAAAGAGAACTGTTTGTGTATGAAGTGTTCACATTGCAAAGCTAGAAAGCACAACTCATCCTCCTGCCTCTCTATAGCAGTCCACTGTCTGACCTTTGAACTCTGTGTGTACAACATGTTAGTCACTCAGGGTGGAACAATGACCTGGAAGGAGGGGAAAAGCTGTCCAGACTCAAACCCAAAGCAAGAGTGAATGAAAAATACATGGTGAAGCCCTAGCGAAAGTTCTTGAATTCATGAGCAACAGCCAGAAGTCAGTCAGACCTCAAATGCCGATTTGTAAATAGGAACATGTTCCTTCTAGTTCCTCTCTGGAGTTCATTATGAAAGCTGCAGGTCTCCTGCTTTTTACTTGGGCACCTGTCTCCCTGCCATATATCTTTATTTTTTAAATGGATGGATAAGGAAATTAATCATCATTCAACATAATCACACATTTCTCTTGTGCTGACAAGCAAACCATGAACACAATCCCAAATGCCTATTTATGCAATCAGGGCTGTCAGTACCCTGTTATTTCTTATTGGATATCTCACTAATCAACATTTCAGGAAGTGCAAATTTTTAAAGCTCCTAGAAGATGGTGCATAAAGCAAGGGGGACAATATATTTCAAGTTTGGTGGCTCTGGCTATACTATCAATTTTTCCTTTATCGTGGTCTTCGTCGTTCGGTACATATAACTTTTTCTCCCAAAACAAATCAAGATGAGTTAAAAATTTGGCCAAATAAAAAAAAATTGATATAAACTATTTTGATTCCCTAAAGCAACTTTCAAAGACCATATTTGGCTTTGGGTTGTTTTGAGTTTGTTTGCTTGTTTGTTTAAGACAGAGCCTTGCTATACTAGCCCAGGCTGGCCTGGAACTCTCTGCAATCCTCCTGCCTCATCCTCCCAAGTGCTGGGATTACATGTATTCACTACTACACCCAGCTTATACTGTTTTGTTTTGTTTTGTTTAATGCTGGTAATCAGACGGATGTAATTATCCAGCCAGACTATAAATTAAAGGGCAACCTACGTTTTTAATGTTTTATTGAGATGTAATTCATATACAATAGAATTCACCTATATAAAGTTTAAATCAAGATTTTAGCACACTCCCAGAGCTATACAACTAGCAATACAATCGAATATAAAAAACGTTTTCTGCATTCCCCAAAGAAACTCATACCCATAGCAGTTACTCCCTATCTCCCACTCAACACAGTGAGCAGCCAGTAATTTATTGTCTGTCTCTATCGACTTCATAGATTTGCCTACTGCAGACTTTTCATATAAATGGAGTCATAAAATATGTGGCCTTTTGTGACCAGCTTCTCTTACTTGCTATGTTTATAAGGTTTTTCCAAGAGGTAGCATATGTCAATATTTAATTCCTTTTTTATTGTTGAGAAATATTCCACTTTAAGTATGTGTTCTTTTCTTACCCGTGAAGCACTTTACTTTTTTAAAATAAAATAACCTCCTATCTATAAGAAACCAAGTTACTTAGTGCTGTTTGACAAATCTTTTGCTTATCCCCTCAAGGATCCGTTCATGATCACCTCACTACTCGGGTGAGGAAGGAGAGGGGTGTGCGAGGGACTTCCCCAGTGTGGGAGGAGGTGGCAGATCCCCTGTGCACGTAAACCTCATCCAGGTGGTTCACGAGCACATCCTTTCAGCTTACAAAGAGCTTTCGCTGACCAGTCGTAGCCAGACTGTGAGTTTCCCAAGGAACAGCTGTGGGAACAGTGTTCAGGGTGGTAAGACCCGGGAAACGCTGAAGGAGCAGCATTCACAGCCACCTCTCTGTGAAGGAAAAATACTTTCTCAGCTTCTTAAGACATGAAGCCCAACTACTTAACAATAAGTGTCTACGATGGGCCATGCACCACCACGGTGATTAATACAGGACACCTGCCTCCTAGGAGTTCGAAATGCAGCACAAGAGACACACAGAACAGGGCAATGCCAGATTAAGCAGAGCTAAGGGTGTGACAGATACTCAGAGAAGACCATCTGCCACTTTCTGCAGCTCACCTACCACATAGGAGATTTCATTCTAACCTTGTTTGCAGAGGGGGAGCTAATTAGCCCATGTCAGAGGGAGATGGTATGTGGACTCCCGAGGGTAGAGCAAACTCTTAGCCATACTGCCTACAACTACAAGGTGACATTACTAGGCGATGCAGATCTCAAGGGAAACCATCAAAGGTGGGAAGTGCAGGGCTCAAGGGAGTGAGCTGTACAAACAGAAACACATTCTGCCTCCTTCCAAGGCAGGCTGTTCAAGACACTGGCTTTCAGGGAGCTAGCAAGGCACTTGATGCTACCACCTGAGAATCATGTAGCGTGCAGGGAGGACGTAAATTTCTAAAACACTTGTCACCTAACCCATACACACTGGCACAGGAGGCTAAAACAGCACTGGGCTTATTAGATGCCAGGTGTCTGAGGGACCCAAAGACATTTGCTAAAGAGTATCCAATCCTGTATCTTGCAAGCAAGGACTGTGCAGACACTAAGTCATTAAGAAGCTCAAGAGATATTTCATTTCCTCTCTTTTGTATTCTGAAGACACACCCAGGCTCTCAGATAAAGGGATAAAGGGATTTTACAGTTGGAACTAGATGGTTAAATTATGCTTCTGTTTGGGGGTTTTATTGTTCTTATTGTTTTGGATTTTTTTTTCTTTTTTTGGTGTGTAGAGATAAAGACCTCCCTGGATTCAACTTATGAAACAGATTACATTCTCAAGCAAACTTAAAATAGCTAATATGCTTAATGAGAACTTCTTTCCCTTAAAATTTCTGCCAGCGTGAAACTCTCAGTAATGTGCCCATCCAGTTTTTACCATCAGTACAAGTGCTCCTCTTTAAATTCATATAGCAAGTTTGAAACATCCTGTTTCCTAATTACCTCATGCAAAAAAGGAATGTTACCTTCACCTCTCTGTTCATTAAAGCAAGTTTCAGGAAATACTTTGACATTTTGAGTGTTTGACAAACACATGCTGGTTTAAAAGTTCTGGAGATTCACGGCTGTTTATACTTTGGTAGAAAGGAGTTAATGTCAAATGATAGCTGCTTTTAAACAATTTATTTTAAGAAGGAAAATAAAAGCAAGCATTTTTAAATCCGTATAACCTAGGTAGTACTTGGTAAGAATGACCTCATTACACTCAAATCGGGGTGGTAAAGCAGAAAGCATCCCCAAGTTAAATGTTCTGGGTTCGAATCCATCACTGCTGTAAGAAAACTCACTTCACCATTCTGAGCCTCAGTCACAGCATCTGTAGAAGACAGATGGTGGTGAAACCTGCCTTCCCCATCTCACAGGGTTACTAGAAGGCACACAGAAGAAAATGTGTGTTAAGGTGCTTTGATAATCAAAAACCCCCTTGTGCAACGAATGGTATCATCTTAATGTTCTTTCTTTTAATAAGACATTTTTGGATGACATGAACAAATACTTTTTTTCTTTCCGTTTCTGTTTTGAATAGGCTAAAGAAAGGCCTCCAAATCCACACTACCAATTCCTGGAAGTTTCACATTCATTTTTGTAAAAGTAATTGATGGTGAATAACCCCAATAAAGCCCAAGATCCTGAAGAATTCTCCATCTGAGAGCTCATCTCAGCAACATATCTTTAGAATTAAACATCTTTGGTGCACTCCGACTCTTTGCACGTAGGAAAGATATGTAAGTTAAAATGGATTACCTTGGAAGAAGTGATAGCCACGCCGAAGCTCCAACCACCAAGGATCCAAGGAAAAGGCGGCCCGCTACAGCAATCGTGTCTAAACAGGAAAGAAATGGGAAACAACTTTGAGGACAGGACCCAGACACATGCAGACATAAAAGAAATGCCACGCTGAGGCTTTGTCCAGCAAACTGACCATTGGTGGCCCCACAGCACCTTCCTGCCAGCGAGTTTACCCAGAATGCAAGCGCATTCCATGCCCCCCACATTTCTTTATCCTCTCAAGTTTACTCTCCCAACCCCCTTATGCAGTTAAGCAAAGGTCAGAGGCAGAGAAGCCAACAACTCTTACAACATCTGTAGTGGCTATGTAAACGCAACTCCTGTATCTTAGGCTGCACTTGTTCATTGCTCCTCAGTAAATCAGCAGGGATTCTAAATGGACCTAAAGTGTTCACTTTGTACCTGTCCTCTTTCATCGTTGTAGATGAAATACAACACACAGAGTAGGACCCAACAGTAAGACCCAACACTCTTAGAAGCTTGCTATGGAGCGTGCACACATTATTCCATACATTTTAACCTACTTAATCTCATAACAATAGTATGAAGTAAGTCGAATGACACATGAGGAAACTGACGCACAAAGAGACAAAGTTATTTGTCCAAGATCATATGGTATCGCGTGGGGTCATAGCTTTAAATCCAGGAAATATGGCTTATGTGGCTGTCCCTAACCAGGGCAGCAAATGGCCCGTTCCTAGGCACGTCCAAGTTGGCCTGAATATCCACCGGGAAGCAGGTCCTTCTGAAGGTTGTCAAATACACTGTCAAATTTATTTGTACAGTGACACTGGGGGAGAGATTTTATTATCCCTAATTCAAAGGAGGATACTGAAATACTAAGAAGTCTTTTAACTGAGGCTTTTACAAACACCAAGAAGAATTCTAGGATTTGAACACCTGTCCAGTTTCAAGTTTGGTGTTCTTTGTAAACATCCAGGCTCTGACAGGATCTGCCAGCTTCCAGTCATTGACAGCACAGTCTGTCCTCCCCATCTACCTTGTTCATTTTTTTGTCAGATTGTGCAGTGGAAAGAATGCATGTTTGGAAGACAAAAATAGCTCTATTACTAACCAGCTGTGTGACTTAAAGAAGTTATTGACCCTCTCTATGCCTTGGTTTCCTTATAAAAACAATGAGAACAATAGCAGTACCTGCCACTCTCTCTTAGGATTCTTCGAGATAATAAATGAGATGGTATATACAAAATACAATAGTGTCTGACCCATAATAAATGTTCCATAAATGTTTATTCAATGAATAATTGAATGGGATATGAAAATTAAATGACATAGGAAAAATTCTTACCAGAGTTTCTATCCTATAATAGCTGCTAAAAGAAAAATGGTAATTTATTATTAATATCTTCTCAAGTAGTTTAAACATGTCTTGAGTCTCAGAGTCTTCTCTGGTTCAGTCCGAAAACTCCACCATGGCCCGTACAGACCCTTACAAGTTAGAGGTGTTCAACAACAATCATTATATGATCTTTCTCTGAACTTACTGAGGAAATAAAATTTAAGATGCTACGAAAAAAAACTCTCTCAAAATTTAGGAGCCCTCAATTGTCCATCTTCACCCTAAATTCATCTTCAACTTGAATATTATTACCCATAATTGAAGTCCTAAAACACAAGAAGTCTAAATTTAATGTTCTATTTCTTTCTGAAACATTTCTTAAAAAAAAAAAATGATATCCCAATTTCCACAATTTCAAACTTCTCTACAGTGTTCTCTGCAAAGACTGACACATTACTTATGAAATCATTTCTATCATAGCAGGTCCTTCACAGATGAGAATCACAAGTACTATTTAGATTCAGGCATGAGGGGTGGGAGGGGAAGCGATAGAGACAGAGAGTCATTTTAAAGGCAAGAGATGGAGGACAATTGCTGCCAGGAGAAATTCATGCGGCTGAATTGCTGCAACCAGGGTGCCAAAGGAAATAAATCACGTAACTAAACACTAAATTAAATTTTAAGAAAAAATATATGTGTGTGACTGTGTATGTGGACATAAATTACGTACATAGACTTACATATGTGTGTGCAGGTGTGTATGTGTACGCACATGTATACAGTGCGTGTCTGAGTTTACGTGAAAAGCCAGGTGGAAATCCTTCCACCACCACAGGCAGGAGCCCGGTGCCTCCTGGAGTTCCGGGCAGCTGCACAATGCTGAGGTGGGACAGGAGGTGGGACAGGATGAGCTCCGGTAGCTTGGCTGTGCCACCCGGCTGCTGCTTCTGGAACAAGTCATTTTAGTTCAGTTGTTAGTTTCTAAGAATGGAGACCTCACAGAACTGGAGATGTAAGCAACAACAGAGATCTGAAGCTGTTTTAGAGATGTCTGTACAAACCCAAAGGGACATTACCACTCGCTTGTTCCCATACCTAGGAGAGTGACTGTGTCGGAGCCAAGGAGCCTCGAGTGGAATCTACTTCCATCAGGGCCTGCCTGCTTTCAGGGCAGGAACAAGGGATGGGCACAGGTTTCCGGGGAGGCAATGCTTTCTAATTTCTCTATTATTTTCAAAACAAAAAAAAAAAAATCTTTTTCCCTTTGTTTTTCCAAATAAAAATAAATTATAACCCTAACTTGCTAATAAATGCAGGATGGAGCTGTCCTTAAGTAAAAGCTTTTGATAACAAATTGCCTGCACTAACTGCTATTTTACTGCTGAATTTTTTATTGTTGCTTAAGCACAGCAATTATGCTAATAAGCCGGGGAGGATGGTACATCAAGTATTGAATCTGACAGTTAAAATACTCAATAAAATGCTAATCTCACCTGAAAATTGGAATCAGACAGTCTTATTAGTATTTATGGATATGGCATCCTAAACATGTTTTTTGTAAAGATGAATATATATGAAATCAATGTTGCCTGCTAACATAGCCCGCCATTTCTAGGCCTCTGTGTGCTTTAAATTCAAGGTGACGATTACTCGTTGCCTTCACTTTGTTTCTCGCCAGAGCAACAAGAGCTTATCGGCCATCTCTACCGCAGAAAGCATCGGGCAATGAAACGTGTTTTCCTCTTCGTCTACCCCACTCCCTCTCTTACCACCCACCTCTTCACCCCTCCCCCAAGAAAGAAAGAGAAGGTAAGAACTGTCTGTCAGAGCAGAACAAGAAGGCAGATTTGACAGCAACAAGAACCATTTGTCAAACCATCTGGCTTCGCTCTTCACCTGACAGGAGGGAAGAGTGGTGATATGTCAGGAAGAGCAGTGAATTGAGAATCCAGACTTGGCTTCTCGTGTGGATTCTGTCATTTCCTCAGTGTGCGCGACCTTGCCAGACCTCAGTTTCTTACATGGGGCCCTTCTGAAACCCAAGGACTAAGTCCCTGAGACAAACACATCTACAGGGGCTGCAATGAGGAAGTAGGGCTCAATGAAGAATTGATTATTAGAAGTTCAGATGGATGTGAGGCTGCTGGGAACCTGAGGTTCCTGAACTTGTGCTTGGACTTCATGATTTCTTTCGTCTCACTCTGCATTCTCAATCTGCATTTGAACTGGTCCGGGTTTAAATCCGGGGAACTTAGACACCAAGTAAAAACAGCCCCTTGCCAACTGCCCTCAGGAGTTAAACTGCTTCTCTTTATCAGCATCCATACCTTTTCTTTGGGAAGGGAATGGAGAAGTCAAGTGCACATTTTAAATGATAAAGTCAAGGAATCTAAATATTGCAATATTATTTACCAACAAAGAAAGTGCTCTTTTTGATTTCCATACCAATCCTATAAAGCAGGAAGAGAAAAATTACTCCAAAAGTTGTTCATAGTTGTTCCCCAAAAGTTACCATAGATAAACTGAAGATCAGACAGGACTTTCTCACCCGTGCAGAGTAAATGGGCTCTGGGGTCAGGATGAGCTGCTTTGTTTTCTGATGAACTCCAGCACGCTGGTTCTCTGGGTCACAAGTAGGTTGACTCATTCAAAACCCAAATAAATACCCAAGGAACAAGTCACCATTGGAAGAGAGGGGATGGAAGGAGAGCCGCCATACCTGTAGCAACTCTCACCAGAAAGATTTTTCCCACCCTCTTCAAAAATCATGAGAGGTGACATCCCTTCCAGATGTTCCTGTTTTCCTCCATGATTGTTCTAGGCAGAGGAAAATCAGGTTCATGCTGAAAAGTGGGATTTGACATATTGTGACAAAGCTGGGCATGGATCTTAGGATTCCAATTCACCGAAAGGCTCTTGGAAAGTCATTTCCTCTATAAGCTTCTATTTCCCCTCCTGAACCAGTGGATCTTTTTAAACTCTGAGAGGCCCTTTAGCCACTAGCAACAGGGAGATTAAAAAAAAATGGATCCAAAATTACAAGGAGCTCAATACAGCTTACAAAAGGTCTTCACCTGCCACCATACAGGCAAAGTTGTTTATTTTTGTCCCTAGTTTGCACTTGGTCTGGAAACATGAAGGTGTATAAATTTAAAAATTCTCCCAGGATAATACAGTGAGCTAGGAAGTGATTGAGCCTAAAGTGACTGATCCCATAGCTGTCATGCTTGCACAGGCCAGGGGAGAACCACGAAGTCACAGATGCTAGGATTGTTAACCACAGCATTCTAAAACACCACACACACGCACACACACACACACCCCGGAGAAGATGCCACAGTAACAGAGACGTGTGCATCTCGCCGGTGCTGACCAATTCACTCCCTCCTTGGACTGCTTCAGAATGTGGAAATGGGACCCAAGTCCCTGTTGTCTCTTACCTTTATTATACTCTGCCCAGCACGACAACTGCAAAGCACTGTCACAGCACACTCTTTGTGCAGAAATCACTCTTCTCCAATTTACCAGGGACAAGCTCACTTGCCTACTTACACAGCTCTCCAGAACCAGCTCCCTAACTCACTCGCAGGCCCTCTGACTCCACACCCTCGCTTTTTTTCCACCTGATTATGCCACTTCTGAATTGCTAGGGTTAACATTTCTTAGTAAACAACCAGAGCAGAAAGTCAGCTCTGAACTGAGACATCTCCCAACACAGGAACGATTCGAGTCATACTTCGAGGAATAATTTCTGGGAAAGCAGAGGAGGTGATGCTATCAAACAGTGAAACTTAAAACTCCTACTCATTACCTGCTCTGGAGGGCAGGAAATGGGGCTCCATGTTCCCCCTGCCCATTTCTGTCACTCACTCGCAGTCATTACCAAACTTAGTGTTGTTCTCAAATGAAAGATGTTTCCTGGCTGTATGGCTTTGGGTAAGTCCCCAAACTCTTTGGTCTTGCTACCAATCCATGCTCATGCACACATGTACCTGTACCTGGGTGGATGCACATTCACACACGCACACATGCCTCAGGCCACCCTTCATTCTACTTAGTGGGACTGTGACTGCAGAGAGCCCTTGCCCTTCTCATTTTCTTCCCACGGCTACCTGCTGGGATCTGCAGCGTCTCCAGGCTCTGTATTCCCCGTTTAAACTTGAACTCTCTATCTCTGCCTTCGATCCTCTGCATCCCATACTGTCCTTCTGCCTACACTGCCTACCAGCCCCTCTCTGCCAGCACCTGCTGCTGTCCTGTATTAGGCCTGCTCACTACCACCTTGGGAAGCTCTCGCTCATCTCTCCATCACCAGTATCAACCTTGCCCTCCAAAGCATCTTTCTCCACTGCCAGCTCTTAAGCAGCTCATCTGAAAGCTCCAGACAAAACCTCTGCCACACTAGCTGCATCTATCTGTGCATGCTTTGGTTAGTACTCTCTTAAAAATCAGCATTTCCATACTGGAGGGTCTACAAGTCTGGTTTTCAAAGAGGAACCAGTATCCAGAGGCCAATATGGCCACAGAGGAGAAATTGTGTCAACACCTCTATGTTAAACAGAGCCCCAACTCCAGAGGAGCAGGCTCTTTAGGGTGGAGAGGTGCTGAGAAACATCACTGCACTGGGCCTTTATAAATATTCTCTAGTCTCTATCACCAAGCATGCAAGGTGTATTTAGTAACTCAGTCTCACTGAAGTCAGGTGAATCATTCCAATTCAAGCAGCTGTTGGAGCTCAGTCCCACAGAAAGTCTACGCAACTTCTCCAGGATACTCCATTGTTGAAAGAGTGGGTGTTCTACTAGACACTTTTCCTGAATAAGCTCAGCTGACTTATATAATGACCCTTAATTGCTATAGATGTCCCCATTTCAGATCTGAAAGCTAAGCCAGATGTCATGCACATCTCTTATAGATTTAGAAATGGAGGTCAAGTGTCCTACGGGTGGCCTTTGTCTCCTCTACTTCATCCATTCTTTCCACCTATATCTCTTATCTCAAGCATTTTAAACATAAAGGATTTTTATCTGTATGAATCACTGGAAGCCACATTCATCTGCAAGTCTGGGAAATGTGTTTCACAAGCAGCAATCGTATTAAGATCCCAGTAGTGCTGGTAGGAAGTGGATTTATCAAGTACATCATGTGAACAGTCCAACCCTGGACGATTCCCAAAGGTCAGAGTCATAAACCAAAGCTGGAACTGTACTCAATTTCACAAAACCAGCACCTTGGTGTGTCTGCCTTCCTTGTAGCACAGGCAACTGCAAAGTTTTCTTCAAGATTACTAATCAAAGTCAGGAATTTGGAGGTCGCCATGTAAACCACTTCCTCTCTCTAAAAGCTAAGCTCTTTGGTGGAAGAGTTGATACCCCAGGAACCTGAGGGATAAGAAGGGATGATACACTCTGATCTCACATCACCAAGAGTGCCACCAGCATCTTAAGTAGACACTACCTCTCCCTCCACAGGATTAAGGAGGAGCTGCGAAAAAGCCGATAGCTGCTCATGACAGTTTGGCTCCTAAACCAAAATGAGCAGTAGTTAACCTTCCACACCTCAGGCCACCTCAATAATTCAATTTAATAGTCACAGCACGCCTTAATCGCCAGCCACTGAGCCAGGATCTAAAGGCTCTGAGCCACCAGCCACCTAAACACAGGGAGCTATAGGAAAGTGGCCCTGAGGGTACAAAGTGGGTCATGGTTGGGAGATTGGGGGAGTCCGAATGGGGAAGCTGATGTTTCTGAGAAGGGGGAATGGGAACTGTTCCTAGAGGGAGCCAGCTGGCAGACATGGTGAGGCAGGATGGCCTTCTCATGAGATGAACACGGGTGGGGAGGGTGGAGCAGGGTGAAGGAAGACAGAGGCCTGAGTCAGAAGGACAGGGTCGCAATCAGGATGATCCCACATGTCAGGGACACTAGGAGACCAAGGAAACACAATCCAAGTCCCAGGTCAGCAATTCTGAGCTCACTGCTCTCAGACCCCCACCCCGACCACACCCCAAAATGCAGACTGCCCATCCAGCAGCCCAAGGAGATAAACATGTGCTTGCAAGCCAACCTCCTCTCAGCCTGTATTCAGGAAACTGCATGAGACTTGAGTTACTTATACCCCTCTGTGGCCCCCTGGGGCTCGATGACATCATCACAACTTCCAGTGCTAAAAAGCGGGAAACAGTCCCACTCAGTTACAGACCTGACAGATCAGAGGTAGGAGAAAGCCAGAGTCCGCCTGTCCAAGGGCCCTCAACATCACGCAAGTGTCTGGTTACTGAGACCCAGGTGAAGCTAAGGGTAAAAACTGAGCATTGGTGACACACATGGAATTCCAGCTATGCAGAGGGCAGGGGTGTGGGCACTGAGACAAAAGGATCGCAGGTTCAAGGCCAGACAGGCAATATAGTAAGACCCCATCTCAAAAAATAAAAATGAAAAGATATGGACAGGAGACTAAAAATATAATAAAGAAAGTTTAGAAGGTAGACAGAGAAGAAAGGGAATAGATGAGAAAGGGAGGGGAGGGACAATAAAAAAGATACAGAGGAAAGATTAAAGAAAAGTTACAAAAGATTGTAGTGAGAAAGGAAAACATTACAGGTACCACTCTGATAAGGATGGCTATGTATAGGTCAAACAGGGTACCACAGTGTACTGTAGCTCCAAGTAACTGTTTTAACTTTGGTAGTCACGATATTTTATGAAATAATAAAGGGTGCAAATTTTATATAAACAACCTCTGAAGCATTTTAAACAAAAAATACCTCATATTTATAAGAAAATGAATGTTCTGGAAAAAACTAGACACAGGCAAATTGTTAATTATGATATTTCATAGGAAAAACATTAGATAGAGGTTTAGAAAGTTGAAAAACTGTCCACAAATTCTCCTTGTCCCGAATCTTCAAACTTGCAATGATTTGGGGTTTTTCTCCATCAAGATGCACGTTTGTACATGGACACATAAACTCATTCACTGCCTATTTCACAGTACTATTTACACATTTCCACCTTACCTGTGATTACATAAAATATTTTAAATGGTCTACTATACCCAAGTGTCTTCTTACGAATAACAATGATAGCAATATTTATTAAATGTTTAACAGGTGCAAGTTATTGTCATAAGCACTTCCCATATATTATTTCATTTAGGCTTCACAGAAACCTTTGTTAATCCTGTTATTAGCCTTTTTTCAGAGAAGGAAGCTAAGTCACAGAAATTAAGCAACTTGGCTAAGGTTATGTGGCTACAAAGCAGAAGACCCTAGATTTAAACCCAATCTAACCTCGTGACTTAAACCCAAAGCCTTAAACTCTACGCCATGTCTGTCATATTCTCATCCACCAGCTGGTCAATCCAAACAAGAAGGGAAATGACTAAATGACCCTGTTCTGGCTCCTGGTGAACACTACTTCCTTGCAAAGACTCATAAATCATCTGCCTAATGAGCCAGCATAGACTCGTAGCAGGAATCACCATGGAGTCAGCAGATTCTAGACTCCGGATACCTGTTTTTTGGAGAAGTGATATCTATTTCCTCATCTCCTCACTTCTGGCATTTCTGCTGATTTCCAGGTTTCCTCAAAATTGCTGATAGCAGTTCCTTATCAGAAGTTCTCTTCTCCATCCTGAGTTGCAGTACCTGTGGCCTACAAGTTTTGTGATCTCTACACAAAGCGAAGAGCTCTCTCACCACTTATTCATGTCTGATGGGCATCAATTTCTTGCTAACGATGTTCATTCTGCCTCTTGCAGGCCAGCCCCTCCCCTGAAGGAGATAACACAGAGGCAGAAAGCAAGCCTGTTTTCTGTCTGTCTTCCAGGCCATTTCATCACCCACCCCAGGTTACAAAACTGCTAGGTAAACCCACAAAAGAACTACCACCTCTGGAGTGCATTCTAATCCTGCCCATGCCCAAGAGGTAACTGAAAATGAAAGGCTCTGATTGGCTGCCAATGACATCACCATTCTGGAGGCCTGATTAAACTCTTAATTAATTGAATGCCACTTTCCTTCTACACCTAACTCCACAGACAGATAAATAACCACAAAGAGAACAACACAGGGTGAAAGCAGCAATAAACTATAGCTTCTGGCTCAGGCAGAAAGAAGAGAGGAACCATTTGCCAGAGTTACCTGTCATTAAGAACAATCCAGTCACGGGGGGGGGGGGGGCATACAGTTCTCTATATTAAATTAGAGGAGTGATTCAAAGGGGACCAGTTTCAGCTGACAAGAGCAAAAAGAAAATCAATTTCAGGTTGCCAGGACAACTAGACTTTTCCTGCAAGAATAAATTTGATATAACTCTAAAATCTGACAACTCGATGTTTCCTCACATTACATCACATCCCTAAAACGTGTGTTGAACCAGTGAGATAATCAAGCCCGCTAATTACTTTCTATAACACCCATAAGATACAGAATTGATGGTCTTGGCTCCAGTCTGATTTTCCTCTAGCAAGTCTACTATCGCAGTTTTATAGTAAATGAGACTGTATGCTTCTTAAAAAGAAGCTGAAGGCATGTCACTGTCAATCCTTGAATCCCTGAAACAGAAAGGTGAGCACCTTTTGAATATATGTCCTAATGGCTTAAGTCTAGACCCGTGTTCCGTGTTATGTAATTCATTAGCCAGACAAGGGGTTCCAGAAAAGTCCAAAGTCACTGGATTATATTTAATCATGTCAGCCTTAAAGTAACTTTAGAGATAACTTTTGTTTTACCAAAGAGTGATTCTGAGACATAAGCAGGCAAAGTCAACTCCTCAAGGTCAATCAGGCTGGTCAGCTGCAGAGTAAGGACTGGAATCAGACTCTTCTGATAACGGCTTCTATCCCATTTCCTCCAATAACCACAATCATTCCACCCCTGCCTTAGAGACTCTGGGAGTTGAAGTTAAGGCCCCTTGATTTCTACTATTCCACCTGAGACAGTGACCCCAAATGGCCTTATCATAGGAGGTCAAAGTCCTGAACATAGATCCAACAATATCTGATGAGATGAGCCTTCTCTATGCATTTACATTCTCGAAAGGCTGAATATCAACTTATCTCCAGGGGCTTTTAAAAACAAGAACAGCTAATAAATCACTGGGAAGCACTTTGCAAATGTAAAGTAATACAAAAATGCTAAGCACCAATAATAAGTGCCCCGTGCTGAGGCTGAGGCAGCTCTCTGGAGAATGTGACAGTTTCAAGCAGGATAGGCTTCCCTAGACAGCCTCCACCACCACATAGCAGAAGACGCAAAGGTCATGCCCCTCTCCTTCCTTAGCTGTTCCCAGATTTTTCAGAGTGACTCCAGACCTTCTGGGAACATACTGTGCATGTTATGACAGACATGCAGAAAAGAAGCACTGAATTAAACGGCTCTGTGCACATCTCTACACTGTAGTCAGGAAAGCAAATGTCAGGCTGTCTCTACCCTGTGATAAAGCAAGTAACCCATGAAAAACAATGAGGTCATCAGAAGATGTCTGTCTCTGAATGCAGCCTTGAGAACCCATTTCTGATCTGAGGTTAGAAGCCTATGGTACACAAGGAAGGGCTCTGGCTACAGGTGCCACAGGAAGAAGTGAAGGTAGAGCACTCCTTCCAGACATCCATGCCATCCCTCGACTTCATTTCTGGGTAAGAACCTACACCAAGCAAAGTAGACTGAGATGGGCAGGTAAAGAAGCCAGAGGTGAAGATAATATATATATATATATATATATATATATATATATATATATATATATACACAAAATCAAAAGATGCTGCCAGAGAGAATCAGCTGCTAAACCTGACCTTCCCTTACAAGTTGTGCAACCCTGGATAAATGGCACATACACATCTCTAATCTGTCCATCACTCCTCGGGATGGAGAAGTAGTGTCCACACTGCTGGCTTCGAGGATTACATGAAATGCCAAATAAAAAGAAATTTACCCAAGGCCTGGCACATAATATTCGTGTGTAATAAATGTGAATTATCATGCCATCCATGTATCATCTAAAGAGAGGTGGCAGCTAGAATCCAGCCCACGAACACATGAAGTTAGAGATCTAGATCGTGAGAATGGAGAAGAATATATTTTTCCCACAAGTTGGGCCTTGTTTCTAACTAAGGAATCTTCACTGCCCTCTTCCCAAATACCTAATGTAGGGTAGATAAAAATATCTCAGGGTGGTCCAGCACCTGCAAACCTCAGGCTTTAGAGGAAATATGAGGAGAGGAACAGCCAATCACTTGGTCAATATGAAGGTCAGTTTTCTGCAACTGAGCCACGGAAATCTAGGACTGAGTGTCCAGTGTGGCTCCAAGACTCTCATCTCAACACAAAGAACTAACTTTCAGAGGAAGAAAATGCCCTCCTTGCCATGTGTGTGAAAGTGCTCCTTCCACACCCTCTCACACACATAGACACGGCTCATACCTCCTCGGGAGGTTGAGAAATGGGTACAATAATCATGAAATTAAGTAAGTTTTATTGTCTCATTAAGTTCTCATTATTTATTATTAATTAGTGTTAAGTTCTATTAAATCTGGCCCAGATAAAGAGTTATGAGACATCAGAGAAGGGAAAAGAACTAAAATATACTGAGCAACTCCACTGGGCTAGATGCACATAAAAATTAAGCAGGATAGGAGAATCTAGGAAGACCTGAGAGAAGCCACTTTGAGTTGACAGTGTGCTGAGTCACTTCCACTTCTTCAGAGGAACCTTGACAATGCTCTGGTCCTGGATGGATCCTCTAAGTACCAGGGCCACCAGCCACTTCCTCCTGCAAACGCCGTCCTCTGATTCACAACACAGCAGCTACATACCACCCCACACCTGGAGCAAGGGAGCAGCTAAGGAGCACGAAGCTGGAGGTAAGAAAGCATCAGCTCCAATGGCTCCATCATCAGGTAAAAAGCACAAGGAAACACAATAAGGAAGCAATGAAGAAAATACTCGTGTCTTGGTAACGCAGGGAAGTAAAGAGTATTGAGGTGGGGAAAAAAATAAAAGACTGGAGAGAGAAGAGAAGGAAGAAGAAAGGCCAGAATGAAAGAACTATTGTGTTTTTTGGGTACATTACCTTAAATGTACTTCTGACATATCATTTATACTTCCGCTAATTTTTCAAATATTAGATCAGCACCTGTAAAATTCCTGGAGTATGGCAGGTGCTCAATAAATATTCATTCACTGCATGAATAATGTCTTGCTAGAGTGGACCCCTATTATGAAGAGGAAAAAGGCCGTTAAAGTCATCAAATGAAGAGCAAGAGTCTGTCAATGCTGCCATTTACTTGCTTTAATCAGGAGATAACAGAGGTGAAAACACAGTGCAAGGCACCTGGTGGGCAGCCTCCATTCACTCACCCATCGTGAATCACACCAACCCACACCCAGGAACAAAGGGAAGGCAGGCAATTTCCCCAGTGAAATCTCAAGAGGAAAAGCCGGGTCTCTCTGGGGAACCTTGCAGGGAGTCCTATACAGCCAACCCTGATGGTCCAAACCCAGAAGGGCCCCAGCCAGCCCTGTCTCTTTTAGAAAAAGGTGCACGACACCTGCCTCTTAAGGCTACCATGTGCTCTGGAACCAAAAGAGGGGTGACAATTGAAGGCTCTTGGGGATGAGGATGGGTTCCACAAAGGACTGAATTCCAGCACCGAATTAGTCTTCCTTGGAAGGACTGCCTGTCACTTTTCATGGTGTTCCCTCAGTAAGACTCCTAATTATAATCGGAAGGATTAATTCCTAGATAATTCAAAAAGTAAATGCAGAGAAACATACAGCGCTTTGATGGGGAAGGGTTCATCACAAAATGATGACAGGAGTCACTCCTCAACTAATCACGCTTCTACCATAGGGCTCATCAGAAGTTCCTAGAGCCTGCAAGGTC
This sequence comes from Heterocephalus glaber, assembly GCF_053883595.1. Taxonomy (NCBI): domain Eukaryota; kingdom Metazoa; phylum Chordata; class Mammalia; order Rodentia; family Bathyergidae; genus Heterocephalus; species Heterocephalus glaber. Next base: position 66,905,181 of record NW_028258324.1, read on the forward strand.
GGCACTTCTTTCCGTGCCTGTGTCTCATCTTGAGAAGCCATTATTATTTATTACTTATGAAGCACTTTCTATCTCCAGAGTGCTTTGGAGTCAGTTTTTATCAGTTACTCAGCATTCCTCAATCTAAACGCAGCTAAAGCCCTGGTGGAGGACAGCAAACCCCATGATTCACTCGCTCATGGCACCTGATGGTCCACCCTTCTCCTCCCAATGACTGCACAAGCTGAACAGGGGCAGAGAGGAGCAGGGAGAAGGGGACAAGCAGAAGGAGAACGGAAAAGAAGAGAAAGAAATGGTATTGAGATTGATGAAGCAAGAGGCTGGGGATTTAGCTCAGTGGTTCCGCCTCCTGCCTCGCATGTGCAAGGACCCGAGTTCGATCCCCGGTACCAAAAAAAAGAAAAGAAATTGATGAAGCTATGCTAAAAACATGTGCCAATTTCCCAAAATAAATCCCATCATCATGGAATACTAACATGCACTGATAAAATTTAAAAGGACAAAGTAGCAAATCCAGTTCAGTTCAACGCTCTTATGCTGAGGCCACCTAGCAATGGGTGAGGTACGTGGAATTGCAGTAGGAGCAGGCACAGCAATAAACTTGACACAGCTTTTGTTTTCCCAGAATTTACAGTCTAGGGTGATTTGGGAGGACCTTTATGGTCCCCTTCATGACTCTAAGAAAGTATAAATAGATTTCACATATCATGGGTAGGAAACATAGAACTTGTTCCTACATGAGTCAAAATTTGGGCAATTACATACATTTACCCCCAGTGCCAAAAATGGAATCCCAGGGAAAGAACAGAGTATGAGCTTACTTCCCCAACTTTCAATTTCCAGAATGCAGTTAGGAAGACACAAAACACATAAGAGGAAATTTTAAGACAAATGAAAGTGAACAATTGTGAGACTGAGAGAGAAAACAAGCAACTCAAGAAACTTATGCTAAAAAAACCATAAATTCAACAGAAGAGTTTAGTTTTCATAATGTCATTTAATAGCATCATCAATCACCAGTGATGGAGATTTTCAAATACTTTGGGGTATAGCTGTAGGCACTGAAGGCTATGGCCTTTGGAACAAATACCCTTTACCCTCATGTAGAAGTCAAGTGCAGTTGGACTTATCACCTAGCAGGAATTTAAGAAAAGAGACTAAAGGATGACAGGAGAGATGAGAGATTTAATATATTCAAAAGTACTTTCTGGCCCTCAGTTTATGATTCACTTGTACAGACCAGCACCTAGCGAGAAGTCTGGCACATATTAAATGCTCGAGAATGATTAGTTCTTCATTGCCTTAACTAAGTGAACATACACATGCATGAATAAGCAGTCCGCAACTAGAAATCCTCAATTCTGTTAGCCATCGCAGCGTCCTAGTTGATAATTCAGCTGTAAAAGTGAACTGACTGACATATCACTCCATTAATCACCAAGACTGATTCACCAAATATTATGGCTCATACATTGCACGGTTAATTAAATACCAACCTCTACCACCTCTGGTTGTGTGTACGGGGTGGGGCCTCAGTGTGTGTTTTCGCTCTGTTTTACCAGTTAAATTGAAGCTTCAAAAAAAGAAAACCCACCACAGGCCAAAAGCAGTAGACAATCTCTCTCCTCACTACATGGCCTGTTCTTTTTACCTGAGCACCACTTTTCTCATTAGTAAAATGCAGGTGATATTCCTTAGCCTGCCACCCTCATGGACCTGTTATAAAGAGCTGATGAGCTGCTAATGCGTGTGAAAGGGGTTAGTCCACTGTAAAGCCCTTATAAGACGACGTCACATATCATACTCCCCAAAGGATTAGTCATGGCCAATAAATTATTACTGTTTACAGGACTAGTCTTTCCTGCGGTTTTCTCATAATAGCGCCAAGCATTTGTAACCATTAAAATTTATGCTGAAGCAGAAGATGCACTGTACTCACTCAGTGTCCCTAAATCTTCCCCAGAACTATTTGTAGATTCTTGCACAAAACCCCAGAATCCTGGCTGATTCTCAATTCCACTCCAGACCCACTGATCCAACATGTGCAATTTCTTCTCTTTTACTCACACACCTACCTCTGTAATAGCAAGGGCTCATGCAGATCTCAAAGTAAAGGTGAATGCCACAAACGGGAACAAATGCTTCCCCAAAACCAGGACCATCAGCTGGATGTAGGTAGAGAAAGGAGGTCAATGCTACACTAAAGAATTTGGTACTAATAGTATTGCAAGCAAGCAACCCCAAGGGGGAGATTCATTTTTTGTTCTGTTTGATGTTAAAGGGGCTTAATCACGTGGTCAGAACTTTGAGCAAGTAGATCTGCTCAGTATCACTAGGGATATCAAGGATCAACATGTAACATGAAGAACAGTCTAGAAATAGTTTAAATGCATGCTTTAACAGCTGCCAGGGGGCTTCAGGGCCCACTAGCACTTCCACTTGCCAGACAAAAACGAAGGCCCCCCAAAAGCATCTTCACCCAGTCACAGAGAAGCATGAAGCACAGCTGTCCTCAGAAGACAAAGCTCTCAGCTCTTTCTCTCTGGCACAATCCCTCTGCTTAGGATGGGTTCATCTCTTCCCTTCTCTTCCCAGGGCTTGGTGGCTATGCTGTCCCCAGCTTCGAGAAAAGGGGAATAAGTGGAAAAAGGAAAGGCAGAGCCTGACTCTGGGGGTCCGGTTCTTCATCCTCATCTGGGAGGATGAAGACCCATCGCAGCACTGATGGTGCTAGGCCACCACGGTGTCACAGAGCAGTAACTTTCCACAATCACTCAGTGTGCACAAGCTTGGGATGTCAGCTGTCATCCAGACATCAAAGCCCAAGGGCTAGGATGCTTTGTCAAGAAACGAAGGAATCCCCTTTTCCCTCAGCTAAAAAACTATCATACTTTTAGAAAGGAAAGGGAAGAGGTCAGCTTTGGCTAGAACTCTCCCCCAAAAGAGTGGAAAATTACAAACTTTTGTAATAAGGTTACCGTAGTCAGTTGACAATAGACTGCAGAACCTAAAAAGACAAAAGAGTGGCGTTTAAAATCATGCCTTGTCTCACAGACTGAAAATGACTGTAATCCACTCTAGGGCCAGAGTTTTGCAATTCTATTTCTTTTTAATCTTTTTAATGTCTGTGACAGCCAAGTGACTCATCCAATTACTGACTGGTAAACCAATTCCTCAGTTTTGCATGCCTAGTTCATATCTTAAGGTGTGAGGAAGCTGCAGGACATGTCTCCTGCTGGCCCCATCTCCTCACAGAAAAGGTTCAACGTGTAGTAGAAGCAGAAAGCTAACAAAGCCATTGAAAACCTCAGTGTCATCTATTCTTGCAATTCCACGATGGTCACATCCCCGTTACTAATCCAGCAACAAGGATGGGAGGAAGACCATGAAGATGTAAGGAAATACATTCATGTCTACCCTGAGCAGAAAGTTATCTGCCAAGTAAAGCACATGTAATAATGTATCCAATATGTAATATGTAAGGAAATCACAAAGGAAAAAAAAATCAAGACCAGGATTTATTTTGTCTTTTTAAGTTCAAGCCACAAAATGTATTTGGGAGAATTAGAAAGCACTTTCTGCAGGGAATTCCATAGGAACTGGAAAATCTCAGGCAAAATTAGAACCAAAGAAAACAGAAACAGTAGAGATCTTGGAGATCATCAGATCCAACCCTGCCACTTTGCCATTGAAAACCAAAAAAAAAAAAGAGACCAGACAGAGATTCACAGTTGGATGGTGGGTGAATTGGGTAGAGAACTTGTGTCTGCTGACTGTGAGAATAATTTCTTAGTCCATATCCCATGCTAGCACTGACTTGAACATTTACTCCAAATTAAATCAACATGTAACTGAACAGAAAAGGGAAAATAAACTGTTCCTTGTGGCAGACGCTTGGAACATTGGCTTCTTTCTCAAAAACTTCACAGTTCATGTTCTGCATAGCACGGAAATCAACAAGGGTCCTATTTTGTCAGTTGAGTATGCATATTTCTCAGGAATGCACTGTATGTCTGGCATTCTCCCTTGGCTCTCTCGCCTGTTCCTCTTTTCTCCATATATGGCTTTGAGTTCTGATGTCTGGGTCACAGAACTGGGGCCTCGGGCTTGAATGCAATCTGCTTTCTGGGCTGTTTGTCTTTACTGGAAACCCATGAAATCCATCTAGGAAACATTTACTAAAATGCAAAAGGCAAGGAAAATTGATTCACACCCTGAACGTGGAAAGGAAAGGAAGATTTTTCTTTTGCTCAACCAAAGGTATGTAAACCAGATTTTGAGGAGAAAGTGGCAAGTTTTTATTCTCAAGAAAAGTGTGTGTGCATGTGTGTGCGCACGCATGCCTGTGTACTAGGGGGTAAGGACTGGTTTAATTTAAGTGATAAAAACACCTAAACAGATACCAAAAAAACAAGGTACAACCAGATAGCCAACCAGAATGTGAATCAGGCACCATCTGTCTTGATATGATGTAGTTATTTCTTCACAGGGTGTCTGACTTTCAAATTTTTTGGAAAGTGCATGTCAGAGGCAGAAAATGTCTTTGAAATATTTCTACAGTTGTCATTTCATGTTAAAACAAGAATTTATTAAGTACCTGTAATTCCAAGCAAAGAAAATTCAATATGCACCTTTCCCAGACAAGTAAAACACAGGAAAACAGGAAGACTGAGCATGAAGGGATAACTATTTTGAAAGAAGGGGAAACCAAGTTCCCAGGAATAAACATGACTTATCCAGTGGCATACAGTTTAGTGGGATGAAAGTCATAATTTCACATACGTTGGATCTGAAAAGGAAGCAGAGGAAGAGCATCAAGACATTATGACCTCGAAGAACAAAGAGAGAAAACAGCCATCCGTTAACCCTTAACAGTATGTACCCTGAGGCCACCCACAGGCTAGCTTTGAAAGGTCTCAGAGAGGCCTGAGGATGCACAAGTGTCACATCCTAAATTGGAAAGGCCCCTGAAAGCAGGCAGTTGCAATCAAAATCTGAGATCCATCAATTCTGTGAAATAGAATCATAAGCAAGTTATTGCTCTGCTCTATATCTTTAATTATTCTTCTGCAAACTGGACATAATCATTTCTACCTGACAAGGCAGGCGTACAAGGTACAGTACTTGAAAAGATTAAATGTTCCTTTTATAAAGTGTCGTCCTAGTAGTGTTTGACATATAACTAAGCACTTAGTCAGTTGTACTTGTTAATGGCATTCATAATTCTTGCTGAAGGGGAATGAATAGGTTGGTGAAACAGCAAGAGCCGGTGAACATAAAGCTCAAATTCCCAGTTCTCAACCTAGCCATGAACTTGGGAATACATGTGTAATCTTACTGTCTCCTTTGCCTCAGAGTTGTTTGAGGATCATGTGAGATCTTAGCTGGGAAAAGCTTTTTTTAGAAACTGTCTTGCAATGTGAAGATAGAAAGTATGATCATAAAAGTCAGAACCTTAAGGGTGAACAGAGCATCCATGAATGCAGGTACCAAGGAATAAATAGCAGTGGAGGAATGAGAGACAGCCCATGCTGCGTCTCCCCTCTTACAGAACTCACACACACGCACACACACACACACACACAGGCACACACACACACTTTAAAAATAGTTTGAATGGCACGTTGTCCTTTCCACAAATGCTCCTAAGGCATAGGCCATTGTCCCAGGGCACCAACAAGGGGGCAGACTTTCCTGAGACGACTGCTCACATGCTCACTCCAAAAGGATGAGTAGAAGCAAAGGGCTGTTCCTGGCATCCCAGACACAGATTTGGAGGCCTGGGGAGCCCTGGGCACTGAGGAGCCCCCTGAGAAGAATTACCCCAAGTGAGCAAGCATAAAGACCTCCATCAAAGCCATTCAAGTCACCAGCAAAAGTCAGGCCTCCTGTGGGGACCATCTTCCTGATGTGTACAGAAGCCACTTTCTCAACCTTGGAAGACGGATGGAGAGGCAGAAGGCTTAAAGAAGGCAGACTGCAGCTCATCAGGGCTTCAAGGGGCCATCAAGTGCCTATAATATGGTCACTTTCAAAGTGGGTTCCACGCAGTTCTCAACAGACAACTTGGCGCTGGGCAGAAGCCCCCTAGATCAAAAGAAAAACATCTGAAAACACTGAGGCCCAAAGAATCTTGTGTGCAAGACCACACAGCCAGTAAATGCTTTGAGAGGAAGGCTTCACAATAAGGGAATTATATATTAAAAAAACCAAGCAGAAGAGGCCACAAAACTGCAGAGGGCACAGCTACGGAGGGCCCTTCCTGAAGGCCTGCAGGCCCTAGAAGGAGCGGGTATGGCAGGTCTGGAATGAAGTCACATCTGGGTCTCCATGCCCCCGTGCACAAATGATTAGGGAAAGTCTTAGGGAGGGTTCTTTCATCTGCCTGGTAACAAAAAAAGGAAGTGCTAAATAAATTTGTGGAGAAATATTTCTGGAAGAGCTACTCAACTGGAATGCCTGGAGAGCCAACCGCATTGCCACAGCTTGATCCGTCCTCATCTTTTAGAACATGCATAAACCCTGGTTTAAAACAGGACTTCACGGCTCCAGAGGCAGCCAAATAAATAAATAAACACACAGAAATCTCTCCGTGACTCATGGAAGTTATTAGTGAGAAAGTTATGTTCACAATTAGAACTTGATTTTATTCCCCATTCCCATTCATAGCCTCTCTCTCTCTCTGTCTCTTTCTCTCTCTCTCTCTCTCTCTCTCTCTCTCTCTGTCCCTCCCTCTCCAGTTTCACATCTTCTTCCCAGCCACTTTTGGTAGTGAGCAGTTTGTTATGTATCCAAGGGAAGTGTCGCAGTCTCCGGCACTGCACAACCACAGCCGATCCATCTAAAAAACGTATCATCTGTCTGTGCGGCAGAAAGCCCAGTTGGAATAGGCAAGTTCTGTGCGTTCAACTAGAAAACACTTCTTGTTCTCGCTGTCAAAATAATTCTGTATTAAACTTCTGGGATATGTGACTAATGTGCTTGGAACCTTTGGAGCAACTGGTTTATTTATTTTAGGGAGGGGAGTGCTTCTGCTGGGGGAGGGGGTGGTGAGGAGGCAGCAGAGGGGCGGAGGGGGCCCAGGGGGGAACAGGCACGCGGTCTGCTCAGAGGGCTCTCCCGGGCTGCTCCCAGCCTCCCTGCCACACTTCACTGCCAGAGCCATAAGAAGGAACAGTGCCTGGCGGGAGTGGGGAAAAAGACACAGAAACACATGCAGTGCACCCTCCCCAGAGTTAAGGCTGCCTAACAGTTCCTAAAAAGTCTCTGAAATTTAAAAAGTAGGAGCAGAACAAAACACAGACACGCACACCAGGGTAACCCCATCACAGCCCTTCTCCAAAACCCAACTGTCACAGCTCCCCACTGCTTGCAGGAAAAAAAGCCCGAAATGTCATTCAAGGGCCCTGGAGACCTCTACGATGAGAGACAGATGTCTCAGCTCCCTGCACCTTCCAGACCCAACTGCCACTCCCAATTGTGCTACATATTTTCATGCCTCTGCTGTTCCCTTTGGCTTGAAGAGCCATTTCTCTCTCTCTGTCACTCGCTCCATTGTTTACTGAAGTCCTAGCAGTGTCCCCCAACCTAGAACAATACCACCCCCAGCAAAGCAAGCCCCAGGGGCACAACAGAACACCCTGCCCTCCCACCGTGCTCAGAACTCAGCACTGGTCACTTTACAGCCTGGCACCAGGTATACAGTCCGTCCGTTGTTGGCACACCTGTTCACTCCTCCGGCTGTGCCCCTCCCCTTCCCCAGAAACCAGCCTCTCCATGCACCCATGGTGTGTGCACAGGGGAACTGAGCCATTTACAATTTCTGGCATTTCCCCAAAGCGACCTCAGGGCTTACAAACACAGTCACTCAGCAAATGCATGAACTTTTGTGCCCTCCACAACAAAGCATCTTTAGCAGTAAATACAAGAAAAAAAAATTTTTTAAATCTGAAAAGTCTACCCAAAGGAAAAAGGCCAGGAATTTAATTTGCGCTAACCCTCTAGAGTCAGCTCTTGAAAGCTGCCCTGCTCTCTTCTCCAAATCTGGTTGTGTTGCTCAATTCTCCTCTCCCGCGTTGAGTCAGAAAGTGAGTGGAAGATTGGAGGGGTGGAAGAAGCAAAAGGCTGGGATGGAAAACAGAGGAGGAGATCAGGTACTTACATCTAAAACACATCATTTTTATAACCCAGCAAATAACTGCAGGTTGAAATCATCTGCTTATTTTGTGTTTTGTTTAATTTCACTCAGCTATGGACTTGTAACGTTCATACGAGAAAGAGAAAGAAAGCCAGGGAGGAGGGGAGGGGAGGGGAGGAGTGGGTGAGTGCGGGAGAGTGACCAGGACAAGGGTAAAATAGCCAGTCTGCTGCCACTGGTTGCCTTTGGCAGCCCTCCCCTCTGAACTTGCTGTCCTTTGTTGGAAAAAAGGACTTCAGAAAACAATTTTCACTTTCTTTCTCCAAGCCCCACCTCCCTCCTCCCAACTCTTTTAAAAAATCAGTTCCAACCTCCTAAAGAGGAAAAGGAAAACTGAGACCCAATTCACTTCACATTTTCTACCACTTAAGGAAGTCATGTTTCCTCAAGTTCTGCAGCTCCTCTCCCATCCCAACCCCTGCCTTTCTTAAACTTGGAAGTGGTCCTCTGACCTCCTACCCTACCTCCCCCATCTTCCCATTCAAATGCCTTTCCCTCTCCCTGTCCCTCTGACACACCACTGCTCTTTCCTAATTCTCTTGTCTTTCTCAGAATGACATAAATACTTCCAAAGAGCATCACCTTCATGTACTCATTTGCCTACTCTTTCCAAAATAAAACATAATAAGCACCTGTTGATACACACCCGACTCTCCCTAAGTTCGTGTTCTGGGACAGATCAAACTACACAGCACTGGCCACAGGCATCTGCAGGAGACAAGTTTCAGCCAGCCGAGGCCCAGCTCAGAAACAGAAGCTTCTTAGACAACATGCCTGGCACACAGTAAGCGTCTGTTAAAGGAGTGAATGAGTATGTGGATGAAGATGCACTGGAACAGGACAAAGGGATGAGTAAGATTTGGGCAGGTAGAAATGGGGGCCAACAACAGTTCAGGGGTGAGGGTTACAGCTGCAAGGATGCAGGGAAATGAAAGAAACTTCTCGAGAAGGCCCCTGGGTATAGCACAAAAGGGAAATGCTGTCAGTGGCAGGCTGGAAGGGTTTTTATTTCATAAGCTAATAAAGCACTTTCTATGTGATAGATTATGAGCCAGTCACTGCTAAGCCTTTTACAAATACCAACTCAATGAATCCTCAGGACAACCCTATTTCTGTTTTCCAGATGCAGAAACAGGGGCTTAGGGAGGTATGGAGACCTACACCAGTGAAGTGCTAGCTCACTGTGAAGCAACCTGGCTGCACGGTTTTGCTCTTGGGGACAACCTTATTCCACTGTCATAGCAGGTCAGCGTCTGGGTATCAGACTAGAGCTTTCCACACCAGATGGATGAGTCTAAGCTCTGCCCTACATGCACAAGGTAGCAAGTGAAGGGCTGGGAGAAACACAAGGTCGGATTAAAAGGGAAGAGGTAATTTGCATTTGTGTTTCAGATGGACTGGAGCTGGTGAATAGATTACAGACTAAGTGATCAATCAGCCCCTACCCTCTGCCTAGTCAAGTTCATAAATTACTGCTTCGTCTTCACATCAACACGATATGCAGTACTTTTTTCTGTGTACACTGAGGCTCTGAAATTTGAATTTTTTTATTAGAATAGTTTGTTCCCATCTGGTTTCCGGTCCAAGGATTCCATGGAATCTGCCATGCAGGTCGGTGCGGCTACAGTTGCCAGTCAATGGCCTCTTGGTCTGGCTGCAGTCTTCCAACAGGCAGTGCTGTGCAGGGACTAAATAGTCACTAAAATAGCTCCACTAAAGGACAGAAAAGAAAAAGGAAAACTGCACTCTTTAGAACTGATGTACGTTCCACTCTCTTGAGGGCCACAGCTTCTGTGGCCGTTAGTAAGGAGGGTTCACTGGAGAGGGGGAAGAATCCTAAAGGGATTAGGAGCCCTGAGGCCAGGTGTACACACTGCCACTTTCTTTTAAATGTGATCTTTGACACGTCCCAGGCCTCGGTTTGCCCATCTGTAAAATGAGAGTTGGATTCTCACTTCAAGTGATTTTTCCAGTGTGTGACAGCAGAGTATTAAAAACTATGTAAGCACATTTTGATTGAGATAGGATTTTTTTTTTAAATGTTGAATCCTTTAAAAATGTTATATAAAGTAGAGCTGAGAACTAGGTTGCAGAAGGTGAGTCAGGACTTAAAAACCTGGGGTCATATAGTAAAACTAATTTCCACTAATTAAATGTCAAAGTAGTTATTAGTGAGCAGTAGAATTACAGATGAATTTTAGTTTTTACACTTACCCGTAGGTTCTAATCTTATACATGAACACGTATTACTTCTTCACTGCTAAAAAAACATGATTTTCAATATTAACTTAATTCTTATTCCATTTTATTAATGGCCAGAATCATGCTTACAAGAAATATCAGGACAGTCAGACAGCTAACTGACAACATGAGACGCGGTCTGCTCGTCTTTGCAAATGAAGAAGAGCAGGGAAGTCGTCACTGTGAACTTGGTGCTGCTCGAGGTCCCCATGACACCTTCTCCAGCACCTGCTCCCCCGGGAGCCCCCGGCAGGGCAAGAGCAGCAAGGGCAACAAACACATATGCCAACCCTACACTGAACACACTGTCTTCCACGTTCTTTTCATTTTTTTCCTCGTTCTTTTGGAGGGGGGTAAACTGGGAAATGAATGCAGGGCTTTCTCTTTTTTATTTTGGGAACGAGGTCTCCCTAAGTCACTAAGTTGCCCACATGAGCTGCCTCCCACATTCTTAACACTTAACATTTCCTAAATGAAGAAACAACCTTTCTAAGAAAATCACTACACTGGTAAATGCACATTATATTCCCTGCACCTAAATAATTATTTTGTAATTATGGAAAAATACAGATACATGATTTAAAATATTGCCAGTCCTTAAGAAATTATATTTTGTGAATCTGAGAGAAGATCTGAAGCTGTTAAAAAGATGACATAGATCTACGTATATTGACCTAAAATCTTTTCAAACCACGTTGCAGGAAGAAAAGGTAAATCATGGAGAAGCCTGTAGTTACTCATGCAAATTGGAGACACTGATGTACATTTTGCATGTGTGTACACGTGTGTGTGTATGCAGTGTGTAGAGGGGGAGAGAGACAGAGACACAGAGAGAGACAGAGACTAACTCGAAAAGGTATTTTCCTAAACTTTAACAATGATTAGTACTGCAGAATAGATTTGGGGAGTTTTATTTCCTTATTTACACTTTTCTGCCTTATTCAAATTCTCTTCAGGGCCTGGAAAACACTGTTTGTGATAATTAAACCTTGAAAAATACAAAACCAAAAAAAACAAAGAGACAAAAAAGGAAAGAAGCACCCGCAAGTCCCATGCCCTTGGCACACATTTTATAAACACAGATTTCACTGCCTGCCAGTGACATCTGGAAGGAGGTCCCGTGTTCCTTAAAATCACCTGTTCTCCTTATTTCCTAACTGAGCTGGGACTCGTTACTTTGTGTGAGGACAGCAGACGTCAAGGTACAGAGACAGCAGCAGGCTGCAGAGCACCTTCCTGCCAAGGATCTCTCACAGAAGGAATTCCCACAAAAAGAGGTAGTGGTCCCTGCCCTCACACCCTCCATCAGGCCTGTCACGTGCCCCCCACCCCAGCCCACACCAGAACCTACTCTGCACTCTATGAACACAGTCTTTGTAAACTTTGGTTCTACCCAGTTTGATTGCGATGTCATTTTCCCCACACAGCTGTTGTTGAGGAATTATTGCTTAAAAAAAAAAAAAAAAAAGACAACCAAGCACTTTTAAGTATTAGGTGCTTCACAGTCGTGTAGCCATGAGTCCCTTCTTGGGCCTGGTAGCATTGGTAACAATATCTATTTTGGTTCCGCTTTGGTGATAACAACAATAAGAAGAACTATAATTAAAAAAACACACTTACAGGACACACTTGCCTTTCCAACCGTTATGAAAAATACAGAAAAGTGAATTCCTTTCTCCAAGCCCAGGAAATCCCAAATTACTGTGCAGTGTTGAACTAGGGAAGGGTTCAATAGAAATAGGTGGGGGTATTAGAGGTGATTTTCATTTTCTTTTTTAAAATCCTAGTCTACAAATTCCAAATTTTCTACATGAGAATTCATTGTTTTCATACTTTTAAAAACGAGGGTCATTTAAAAAGACAACAAAAGAACAATCTGCACCATAAATAAAGCCTGCTCAACCTTCACCAAGCTTAGGCCAAGCCTTCCTTACCAGCCAGTCTGCAGGGGATGCGCTGTAACTAGGTCACCGATCTCACGCCCTCGCAGTGGGCCTTTCCAAATGTTCACCAAAGCTACCAAGACCTCAAGAGGTTAACTCTGTGCAGCTGCTGAGTTGAACTAAAAGTAACACATTTACTAGAAAAAAGATTTATGGAACGCTTCCCGTATTCTTGGCACAGCAGGAGCTACCAAAATTAAGAAGAGGCTGCCCCACCTTCCAAAGCTTCCAGTAGTAGACGGGGAGGAATTATACACATGCGTGAATAAAAGACCTCGAGGTACAATGTGATGAGTTCTAAAAGTGTTCCTGCTCAGAGCAGTGTCGCGGCTCTAGGAATGGGATGCTAATTTCTAAATGCTAAGATGACAGACAGCTCCAGGACGGAGTCGTGATAGGCAGATCCCACACCAGGTTACAGTTCAGCTGACTGGGACCCAGGGACAGCAAAGAATGACCTGAACTCTGGAAAGGCAAGCTGCAGATGGAGGCAATGCCAAAGGCCAGGCTGAGGAGTGTGGTGGGGGGATGCATTTCTGCAGGAACAAGGTGGAATGTGTCCGTATGCACTGTGCAGCAGAGTGATCATTTCATGGAAGCCACTCTTTTACCTCTAAGGACACATTAAAGTAGTAAACAAAAAGTAAAAGAAACTACAAATATCTAAACCACTATATTCAAGCTATAATATGTTCCAGAGTAAAACTGGTGGAAGGGATTATGAGTACTTACAACTGAAAAAAAAACCCTTCATTGCTGAAAATCTGGTAGGGGGGAGCATCGATTGGGAGAGAAAATACAGACAGTAGAATCCTTGTATTTTTTTGATGCTGATACCCAAAGTCCTACCCCAGCCCGTTCAGATCAGAATCTCCAGAGCTGAAGCCTATGCACGGTTATGAATAATGATTTTAATGAACAGCCAAGGGCTGAGAGTCACTGATGGAAGTCTGGATGAAATACTGAAAGGGGAAGTCATATAAACCAGAAGAACTAATGGTTCGGCTCAAGCATCAGTCATCCTCATCACAAAGCAGCTCCTCTAGCAGGGGAGTCCAGGGTAGGCTTTTTGTAATGAGGCCCCAAGGCCTGTCAGCAGATGCCATCAGAGCACCAGGGAAATGGGAATGCAAGTCTGGGAGTCTTTGGTGGCGGGTGCCAGTGCTGTGGAAGGACAGGGAGAAGCAGAAGTGTGCAAAACTCAATCTCTGGCTTCCAGTGTTGTGGAAATGTGAAAGGTAATTAGCGTGCTAGGTCTTCAATGAAGCCAACTAACCAGCAGTAAAATCCTGGTTCTGCCACTTCCTAAATGAATACAAGCAGGTCCCTTAATCTGTCTGAGCTCCAGCTTCCTTATTTGCAAAGAGGGAATTAGAATATACGTCTTACATATATTGTTTATCTTCTACAATTAGGAATGATGTGTGTATGTAAGGTCTTCACAAAACAACTATGACTACAACTATGATTATTGAATAAATAAGCCAATATGGAGGTCTTTGAATTGCAATCTATGATCTCAGCATGAACTGAAAGCAAACTGAAGAATATATGTGGTAGCAAACGAATTTCACATTGCATAAACCAGGAAGAAGTATTATCCGTACTTCCAATGTCAATTAGTAACCGGCCTCTTTAAAAGGGTATGTCAGTGTATTTCGCTAAGCGAGTCTTGCATTCTGATAGGCATTGAGTCTGGTCACTGAGTCTGCCTTTTCTGTACTCAGCCCCTATCAAAAAAAAAGAATGGCAAAGCTGAAAAGAGGCCTGAGGAGATGCCATGACTGTTACCCTCACCATGCAGGTGAGACAGAATACCAAAAGCTTGCCCAGATCTGTCTTCAAGAAGGCAATCAATATTTTTTAAAGCGAAACATCATTAGCTGTCAGAATAAAACCATAAACACAGCCCTAATTAAGGAATTGAACAACCCTTCTCATAAGACTGGCAGTATGGAAATTATATGCCTTGCTATATGTATGCCAGAGACAGTTCTAGAGTTGGAACTAAAAGGAAAGTGAATGAAATTTAGAGCACCGGGCACAGAGTTTGGAGAAGGCACGGGATGGTCAGGCTCGACAATACCTCACACCCTCAGATAATAAATGACCATCGCTTCTCTGAACCACGGCTTCCCTCAGTCTAATGAGTTCCTCCTCCCTGACTGTCTCAAAAGTTACAGGAAAGTTAGTGGATGGCGACCATGGAATCAGGGTGTAAATAAATTAGTGACAGATAAATGTGGGATACTATTTAGTTTGTCCTTGAAACAACTGCATGTACGAATTTGTACCTCAAAACAAAGGTATGAAGATACAGGTCTATAAAGAGAAGATCTGTACCCATAACCCTTTAGGCCAAGGGCCTAACATTAAGCCAAAGCTGAAGCTAAAAATCTATTACCACCATCATCTGTATTCCTATGATGCAAGAATAAATATGAAATTTCTCTGTGTTGAAGATCATTTATCACTAATGTTGCTATTCATGATTTTGGAGATTTTGTTGATCTGGAAATGTTGAAGGACAATGTAGACATTCTACTTTTAACTTTTCCTGAGAAAAATGTGAAATATTTAAGTAGATCTTCTCATGATAGACTCATAGCCTTAAGTAAAATTCAGTAACTAAAATTTAGAAACAGTTCTTAATAATTATTCTCTTTAATATTATAAATGCATTCATCAAGCAATCCTAATTATAATTATGACATAATCTAATCTTCTAAGTTTTCAATTTATATTTTTATAAACATTTGTCAGCTAAGAAAGGATATAATACTCTTCCCAAAGTTATGTAGCTTATGGCCTTTTTTTTTTGGTACAGGGGATCAAACTCGGGTCCTTGCACCTATGCAACAGGTGGCTAAACCACTGAGCTAAATCCCCGGCCTTATGGACTCTTTTAACTACAATTTAACTAATCTAATTTTTAGATACTCTATCAGTTAATGTTTCTAAATGCTTATTTTAAAGTCCTTAATAAATTGTTCTACCAATAAAATTAATAGCATTCATATTTTAATCATAAAATATTGTTACATTTTACTCTTATAATAATATTTACCTTAATATTTTAAGTAATTGGTATAACCTCAGAGTATAAAGTACTTTAAAAAGTACTTACTTTTTTACTCCAAGTTGCATGTAAAATGCTGGCCTATATTTGGAAATAAACATCTGGATATTAACAACAAATATGCAACACGTGTTTCTTCCTATTACTGTTTTTATGTTGATATGACAGTAATCAGTGTGATGTTAACATCATTGATCAAGCACATAATGATTATTTTGTACAAATTCAGAGATGCCCAAAATGTTAATGAGCTAGACACTTTACTATCTTACCCTTCCAAAGGCTAAGGCAGAGGTCTAAGTCAAAGAGGAGCTTTTAGCCAAATATTAAATTCCAAACCAAAGGTGTGTATTGTCTAGATCAAATCACCTAGTTCTAAGAAGACTTATCTGTGTTTTTAAAATTAGCATAAAAGCACAACGTGGGGCAAGAAGTTCAATTTTGAAAACATATATATGAAAAGCCTGCTGAGACACTATACTAAGACTTCTAAAAGAATTTACAATCAAACGTATGCAGTGAGATAAAGATGTAAGCAATGAACCATTAAAGTGTCCAGAAAGGTCTGTACAGACTCTCTGTGGAGGGGGATTCAAGGGAAGTCAGCGAAGGCTTAAAAGAACACTCACAGCCCAACACTTAAGACTGCTTGCCTAGAATCCATGAACAGCTTATGGAAAGGGCAATGCTCTGATAAGATAAAGTCAGGCAGCAGGGCATAAAGGGAAAGCACCAATTTCACAACTATGCCGCCTCAGTTCTAGGAGAGTGACATAAGCTTTTTGACCTGTCCTGAGTAGCACCTGTCTTCTGCATGGGTGTTAGAAAGACTGTGTGAGGCATCCAGCGATAGTCTCCAGTACAAATCTTCAGCTGAGTATGGTATCTGGTATCATCAGCGCTCACTTCCCAGGATGAATCCACACACCAAATAAGCGGAGGCACCTAGAGTAGTAGTACCTGCCCTACAACGAAGTCCACACCCAGTGAGGAAGCAACCTTGACAAGAAGTGTACTCATGCAAGCTACTGTAACATCTTAGAGCTCCATTGGCATGAGATGGGGTAAGCCGGGGTATGAGGACTGTTTCATACTTACCCAGTACGACACAGAGGAGAGACACTGTGGTAAAGCTGAGTACAAGACAGACAAGGCTTCCTGAGGCCAACTATCTAAGTATCAGCATCTGTTAGAAGTGCTGTTAAGAGGCTACATTGTAGGAGAGTGCACATGCTTTGGTATCGATCGGCTGCCCTGGGTGAGTTTCACATGCCACATCTTTCACCTGAGGACCTGAAGGAATTCTACCACTGTTTCCAGTGGGCATGGGGTGGCTGGTACCTTAAGGAAGAAGGCATCTGTGGATCAGGAAATGTCCTCCTTTAGATCTTTCAAACTCCGCCTGATTTTTCCTTCACCATGCAATGATTCTGCCAACAAATTCCACTTGTGTGGTAACTGAGGCAGAGAGAGAGCTGAGACAAGCAAGACAATTAATGAAAACCTCTCACTGCCAGCTGTGCATAAAAGAGGCAGTGAGTTAATGGTGAACTTACCTTCTGCATCTAAAAGAAGCCAGTTTCCTCCCCATCTCATCACCGAAATCCTGATTTACCATTTTAAAAAGGAGTACCGGAGTACCTGGCCTAAAATGAAAAGGACCAGATACAAACTGCACTAACTACACAATAAAGCGTGACTCTGTCCCAGAAGCAGCAGATAGTTCCAAATCACCATAGGCAACACCTACTGAACTGGTGAAGCCTTACTAAATAATTCCTGCCCCTAAAAGGACAGTTTCCTCTGCTTTGGTTCTCACCTTTCTTTTGTAGTTTTGGAATACATCATGTGCAGCATTTAACTTCTTTAAAGAAAAAGTGGGCAGATCTCTTTCTAGCTTAATGTCTAGACACTTAAATTTATCAGGCATTTGGCTGGGGATTTAGCTCAGTGGTTCCGGTGCCTGCCTCGCAAGCTCAAGGTCCTGAGTTTGATCCCCGGTATTCAAAAAAAAAAAAAAATTTATCACGTATTTATTCAGAAAAAAACCATCTGCACAGATAAACCTGGGCAAGACCCTAGAAATACAAGGATGAACAGCAAAACAATCACTGACTGGTACAGCTCAATTTTACTTAGTGCAAAATGGGCATTAAGTAAAGATTAACTATAGAGTGCTGCAACATATAAATATTAGAAACATTAATTTCATTGTTAATGAAATTAATAGGGAGTCCTTATAGGGCCACACCCTGGATAGCAGTCCACAGTGTATACACGCACACATACACACACAGTAATTTAGAGGCAATCTTGATTTTGCTCCTTATGTGCATGCATTTTCTATAACAAAAATTAACTACATCTATATTCAAAAAAAGCAGCAATAAAAGTCATTTTGATTATAACACACACTAATCTTCCAGAAACAGAAACTGTTAGTGAAAAAAAAGGAACTAATAGCCTCAGAACTTTTAGCTCCCAAAGAATTCCTATATTCATTCTAGATGTTGGACATCCAGTCTTGAACTGGAAGGTGTGTGTGTCTGTGTGTGTGTGTGTGTGTGGGTTTGTGTGTGCATGAGCATGTGAATTCACATGTGTGTGCCTGAGCATAGATGCACAGTTGAGATTAGCTAAGCTAAAATATGGAATCCTGAATAGGATCCTGGTCAGGACAGGAGAGTGAACAAGAAAGATTGCATCATTTCCAGGAGACAGGCTGTCATCTCTCAGAATGGCCAAAAGTGGAGTACATCAGAGTGGATCCTGATGGGAAAAGCTCTCCAAACCTAGAAGAAGGATAGAGGCAGAGAAAACCAACAGTGGGATCCAGCAGAAGTCCTAAACCAAAAAAGCAGAAAGCTGCCCTCCCAATAGCAGACATCAGCTTGCGAGTTAGCTGCTTCGCCCGGGGGCCATTCTAAGTGCGTGTCCACGGTAGACAGGGAGCAAAGATTGAGTCATTTATTTAATGATTCACAAGTAAGCCTTACAAGTCTAAGGAGGTTAGAAAGTCATCCACATAATTCTTTGCAAACCTGTTTGTCTAATTTCTTAGACTAAAGAGAAGAATCTATTGTTAAAAACATCTACATTTGAAAGTGGGAAGCAAACGACAAACACAGCCACAAGTTACATGGGAGCGGACAACTTCAAGCTTAGAAATACTTGATATGTACCTACTATATGTCATGTCCTGTGGTAGGTGCCTGCACCACATTAATGAATAAAACAGTCTCTGCTTCCGCAGAGTTTAACTTTGAAAGAATTTAAGCAGAAACAATAAAAATCAAAAAGAAGATGTGGAATCTTGGTACACAGGAAACAATATTGTAGCTCTAACAAACTTAATTCTGCAGGTCAGAGTGTCAAAGCCATTAATAGGAATGAAGTGGGGTGATACATTTTTGTTCCTGATCAAATAAATTTAAGAAATTCAAATTAAGAGCTCTGAGAAATCCCACAGCAATGAAACAGGTCTGAATTTGCTCCAGCTGGCATTTCCCAAATATTTTACTGCCCCCAAATCCCCAAAAGAACCCTTTACAAACAGCTCAGACAGAACTAACATAGCTGTATCACTGAAATTAAATTATGGTCAGATGAGTTCTTTTACGAGACAGGAAAGCTTACTATGCTTTCTATAAAAATTCTTGCCTACTGTGGCCACAGGCTACCTAGGGTCAGAGGCATTGCTGAAACACTGGCAGTTTGGAAAAGAGAGCACACTAAGGAATCAGCAGATGGCCATGATTTAGAGGCCACGGACAGGGCTTGGGATACAGCTCAGTGGTAGAGCACTAGCCTAGCACATGCAAAGCCATGAGTTCAGTCATTCAGTGGTTCAGTCTCCAGTGCCACACAAAGATGGGGGTTGGGGGGCTACACATAAGTGAGAGAAGAGGTTGTTACAAATCTAGGAAGAGGGAGGGTACAGATAATCCCTAACACTCACTCGTTTGTTTCCAACAATTCTTCTATTAAATAATCAATTTATGGACAGAAGAAATTGATCAGAGAAGTTGACTTAAAAAAGGTAAAGAGTTCTGGGTTCAAAGCCAAAAGGTTTTTGGCTTTAATCTGATATCAGCTTAATGTTATCTCACCAGGACCTCATTTCCCTCTCCTCTCTCTGTCTCACTGCTAACCATCATCCATTCTCCTTTGCACCTAGCCACAGCTTAGGTTAAAAAATAACCAGCTCTCAAACAACAGGGCAAAGATGTTTACACATTAAATGGTGTGGAGACATGGGATCATCACTTAGAAAAAGATAAAATTAGATTCATTCACCACCTCAGACACAGAATAAACTCCAAATGAATCAGATCTAGATGTGAAAAATCCAATGATGCAGGCGCTCGAAGATAACATGAGAGGACACGAGTGTTGGGAAATGCTAACTATGACCAAAGCCCAGAAGCAATAAAATAAAGGTTTCATACATTTACCTGTGTAGAAATAAAACGTCTATGTGCCCAAAATAAGGAAAAAAAAGTCCACTGTATTCAAAATCAAAAGACAAAAATTGGGAGGAATAGTTAAAACATATTTCATGGATTAAAAGTTAATGCACTTCATTTCTAAAGACTTTTTAAATTGAAGAAAAGACCAAAATTCTAACTGGAAAAAAATGAGCAAAAGATATGAATAAACAATTTTCAAAAAAGGAAATAAAAAACTTACCAAATATGGCCTTCAAACACATAAAAAGTTGTTAACTTTATTCATAATGAGGTATAGATAAATTAAAACTACGAGATCATTCCTTCCACAGCAGACTGGCCAACATTCAAAAGCTTGACAAATACTCTGTGGTTCAAGATGCTATTGAGATATCCCTACAGAAAATTGCTGGTGGCAAAAACAAAAAACAGCAATAAAAAAGAGAAAAAACATTGAAAAGGGCTTGTAAATGAAGGCTCCACAGTAGCAATGAGCATACCTGGCACACAGATTTTGGTCTCTAACTCCATTCTCCACTAAAAGGAATGAGGCTATGTGGGAAAAAAAATGGCTGGTTTCAGAGGAGTGACAGAGAAGACACAAGATGAAACTAGAATGTCCTTTTGTTTCTGCAGTTAAACAAATAACAAAACAACAAAACAGATGGAGGCTTATCCCAAGCTGCAAGAGCCAACTTGAAGGAGCTCTCACTGGCCAAATCTGGAATAGTTTAAGCAATAATAAAAAGTTACATTGCTTTAATGAATTATGAAAGATTAAAATAGAAATCTGAAAGTCCATATTATATGAGAGAAACACAAGGAAGAGACAGGGGAGCAAGTCCTGCTTCGAGTAGAATGCTGAATAATAAGTGTAAGGAAGGAAAATCCTAATTTTGCAACCATCATAATATAGATTGATTTAGGTAAGAATTGAGAGAAAACTTTTACTGAAGCAAAAATAAAGTACTTCCTCATAGATCATTTTATAATTGCACAGGAAAGAATAGCAACTGCACAGTGAAGAAACCGGACAACATCTTAACAGGATAATCAAAATGAACATCACCACTTGGAGCAGGTGTCATGAGCTTCCTCAGGGGATAGTTGAGCAGAAAACACATATCATTCATGCAGTATTCTTTGGGGGAACATATAACTGAATCTAAACATGAGGAAACTAAGATAAAATGAGAATATCGTAATTATTAAAGGAGGGACACGGTACTCTACAAAAATATCAGTGCCATAAAAGACTAAGAATGCTGAGGAAATATTCCAGATTAAAGGACACTAAAAACACGACAACTTAGTAACTACCTGGTTAGAAGCACTGTGAAGGAAGAAATCGCTGTCAAAAACATAACTTGGCCAACTGACAAAGGAAGAATATAGACAATAAGTTATAGGGTCACCACACTGAGAGCATGAAGAGTTCCTTATTCTGAGGAAATATATACCTCATTTAGGGGTAGAGTGGTAAGATTTACACTACTTATCTTTAAATTCTTCAGAAAAATACACATAAAAATTTCTAAATTTAGGGGGAAAGAATGATAAACGATAAAGCTAAAAGGATAAAACAGTAAAAATAGCTGAATCTGAATAAAAGATATGGCTGCTGTTTGGATGATGCTTACTTTGAAACTTTCTTTTCACAAGTTTGAAATCATTTACAACAAAACAGAAGAAAACAATGATCACCAAGAAAGCGGGGGGGGGGGGGGGGATGTAGCAATTGAGAATTAGCTCTATTTTCTAACAGGATTTGAAGATAATTAATAAATTTAGCCTAGACTCTTCCATTATTTGTAGGTACACATACCTATATGTGCATATATTTTTCAGACCTACATAAAAAATTTTGAAGACTTTAATTCCTCAGCATGGGAAAGGATTCTGTAAGTCCTTTGTCATCCAGAACTCTGGGGATAAACAACATTTCACATGTCTAAGACCACAGTGGATATTTAGAGCTAGAATTACAAGATTTGTAGGTCAATTCAAGTCTCTGAAATTCCAGTTCACTATGTTTGCAACCTGAGCACTATGTCCCTTCTAGAAAGAGCAAGTTTAAAGTTGGAAGATGAGCTATATCTACCCACGTAATAGCTAGCATCAATTTAAAAAGCTATTAGCAGTGGCCTTTGGGGTTAAATACTGTATTACCAGATGGACTGAAAGGGGAGCAGGGAGCTCTTTTCCTTATGAAAATATGGATTAGGTCATACATATATGCTGCATTCTACTACACACCTGAATTTACAAGAGAAGAAAAAAAACTTAATGAATTTGGCCGTGAAGTCTCCTTCTTGGATAAGTTTGGAGAGGAAAAACTAAATATGAAGGTTAGACATTATGAGGTCAAGAACCATCAAATTGAATGGAACTTGATGTTTAAACAGGAATAGGTAAAATATCAGGGAAGGCAGCAAAACCCTCAGCCCTCTGATGCCAAAACAGGCTCTGCTGACTGAATACATATATAATTAAAAGTTATACTGCAGCTGAATACTCAGTATTGTTCCCTTCCAAAAAGCATTAAAATATAAAGGTCAGTTTGCTTAAATGGTGCTTTATTGCACATACTTTAAAAAGACCTTGAACAATTAAAGCAATGAAATATGCTCCTGCTATCATTTTTACACATTCTTAGAAGCATAAAAAGAAGGCATATCCCAAAGTAAAAAATGTTAACCCCTTCTCTTCCTTAGCACATTTATTTCAAGCTTCGGAGACATTTTCAATACAGTTTCCATGGTATCCATGTTGTTTGGGTGAATTTCTTGGTCATTCAACAATTTTCATTTGGGTGTCAGGGAGGTAACAAACCAGAACTGCAACCCATCAATTGAAATGTTATCTAAGATATCATCAAAGAAGTGGATCAAAAATCAAGAACAGATCAATGGTTCTCAATGCTGAAGAACTAAAATATAAGACTGAAGCTCGGCTCCTAACCACAGACACTGTGACTCAAATGAGTAATTTAGGAACCAAGCATTTTTTTTTTAGCATCCCTCTGGAGATTTTAATGGGTGGTCACATTTGCAAACCACTGGACTAGAAGATTCTGAGTTCTAAAGCCTTAACCAGCTGCTCCTTTGCAGTGCCCTGAGAATGGCATCATCTTATTTCTGGCCCTTGTTCAATTTCCAAAATAATAAAACCAATTTCACCAGTCTATACAAAAAGATTCTAATAAATTTTAAAGTTCTTTGCATAGTACCATCAATTTCTTTACAGCATATAAAACTATGCCTTCACTTTTTAAATGTAGTGCTCCTCCACAACTGAATCTGTAACAAATTAAGAGTCTAAAAATAGTTTCCATCTTTTTTCTACCAAAAGTTTTACAACTAGTTCAATGTACTAGCAACTAGTGCATTGAGTATGGGTTGTAGTCTTCATAGAATCACAGATTTCAGGGATGAAAACTTCTCCGGAGGTCAACTGGACACCTCCCTGCCTTCAAGCAGAAAAGAGCTCATTACTCCATTTCACAGATGAGTCAAGGGAGTCTTAGAAAATTCAACTAACTTGAGTTCAGTCACATGCAAGTCTCCACCTTGACTTGTTAGGTCTTTAAGTATAGGCTGAGTAGAGTCCCCTTCTGGTTCCTCTGGGTGACTGGAGACAACCAGAGTCCCCTCGCTGGGCCTCAGACCACCCTCTAGAAAAGAAGACTGAGCCTCTATAACCTTGAGTTGGATGTTACAGAATGGAAGAAAAACTTTAGATACCAGTAAATTATCAAGTCACATAATGACTTAGTAACTCTGAGCAGACATTTCATGTGAGTAAACTTCCATTTTCCTATCTACAAAGAAAAACATTTTGGTGGGAGGTGAAAAATGCAGTTGATTCATTTAAATAAGTATAAGCCCCTACTTTGTGTCTTGTCTCTATTCAATGGTAGAAAAGAGTAGATGTGTTCAAGGCTTCTGCTATGGGGGCTCCCCAGGATTTCACCCAGTTCTGGGGAAAACCTAGGTCCTGTGTAGCAAATGGTGAAGGTAGGAAGAATTTTTATGAACACATGCCCTATTTAGACTACTTAAATTAATAAGATGTGGGAAATCAGTAGAGTTCAGGTAAGAGAAATGGCATACAACTGATATATAATCTATGAAGAGGAAAGAATTCTCTATAATTAAATTTCAAAACACTGAGCTTAGGATATGAGAAAGGGCAGAGGATGTTAATCACAAACAAATTAGTGAAATAAATTGCAGGTTGCCTGCTTCCTAAAGGCTTCTGAACATTACTGAGGCTGATGATTAGAGGGGTTGATGGGTCATCATTCCCACTTACAGGGTGGAAAAATGAAATAGACACTTAGAAATATCTGTCTGTCCCCAAAGCCTTCAGGTGCAATTGATTTAATGTTAATGAGGGGAAAATATAATGGAGATCATCTTGTTCAATAACCTCATTTTATAGACAGAGCAACAGAAGTAGAAAAAGAAACTGCCCAGGATGACAAAACAACTGAGAAGCAGACAAAATATCCAAGGGATGGTTTTTTTGGGTTTTTTGTTGGGGTTTTTTTTGCTTAAATTCTTTTATTGGTATGTTTTAGGTATACAATATGTTTACATTTAACACTGGGTGCTTGTACCTGTACATGATGCATCTTGGTTCTTATTTTTTCCCCATTCCTAGCCCTCCCTTCACCCCCTCCATCCTTCCCTACTTACAAAGACTTTGTTACCATTTTTTCCTTTTCTCATAATTTTTCCTTTCCCTTCTTTCCTTTCCCCTTCCCCTCCCACTTCCCCTACCCCATTGGAACTTTTCTTCCCATTTCAAATTATCAATTATTCCTTTTAATCATTTTAATCCTTATTTACACTTTCAGTTTCTCACACTAGGGAAACTATTTGGTATTTACATGTGTGTCCTATTTATTTCACCTAAGAGTATGGCCTCAATATGCATTCATTTAGCTATAAATGTCTCTAGTTTCTAGTTCTTTATGGCTGAGTAGTACTCCACTTGATAAAAAAAAAAAAACACATTTTCTTTATCCAATTTCCAGTTGATGGGCACTTGGGCTGCTTCCAAGTTTTAGCTATTACAAACTGTGCCGCTATGAACATGGGTGCACATATATCACTGTGGTATGATTCTTTTAACTCTTTTGGGAAGATACCCAGCAGGGGAATAGCTGGGTCAAATGGGACCTGTAGTCTTAGTTCTTTGAGGTATCTCCATACTGATTTCCACAGTGGTTGCACCTCTAAGGGATGTTTTAAGTCGCTTTTCTATTAGAAAAACTTCACATCACTTCACACCACTGTATGGGATTGGCCATGAAATAAAAATGCAAAACTTTGAAAACATATTTCAACAATTACAGTCAAGAACAGAAATCTTTTCATTTTCCTAACAAAATAAGATTTCAAAAGCTGGGGGATGTAGCTAGTGGAGCAGTGCTTGTCTAACATGAACAAGGCCCTGGGTTCAATCTCAGTGCTGAAAATAAAATCAAAGACAAAAAAACAGTAAAGGTACCAAAATATATTTGCCATCATGTGAATTTTTTGAAAGCAGGGCACACCCAAATCCGAAGTTATTTTGATCACAAAAAAAGTGTGGGGGTAGGAGAAGGAACTGTGCCATGTTATTGTCTCGGTAAGTTTATGTGGCAGTCTTCACGGCATAGACAGCGTTATTATACAACCTGGCTCCTCGAAGAAGGCGATCAGCAGTAACACAGCAAAGGTGGCTGGAAGAATGATTAACGTTTCTTGAACGTTTCCTCTTTCAATGGTTCTGGACCAGAGCCTCTAAGAAACAGAATTATAGGAAAACATCATCCTGCCCACAAAATATTTAAAATCAGATGAGGCAGAATTATGCTAATAATTTACCCCAATACAAGCCATGGGTGCTGAATACAAAGAAGAGATAAAAATCATCATGAGAAGAATCCAAGAATGAGAGACCAAGCAGTCCCCGTGGCAGCCTCTAGGGGCCCCCAGCCATGACACAGCAAGGCCATCAGGAGGAGCAAGTACCTCCCTCCCAGGGAGGGACACTCCACCAGGGCCCCACAAACGCATAGTGACCCATGCCTGCCAGCTTGTCTGAGAGGCTGATTATAACCAAGCTGGCAACATAGAACTAAATGTGCTTGCCCTGCCCTGCCCTGATCCGTCCCCACTTCTCTTCCTGCAATTTAGCAAACCGTAGTTGATCAGATCGTGAATTCAAAGCCCTGGGCGGGATGTTCTGAGGAAGAAAGAAACTCATTAGACATGGTCTGTGCCTTCAAAAAACTCATGCCTTGTAAGGAAATGCAGAATCATTCATCCACCATGCACTGATTTGGCCGGCTTGTACTGAAAATGTACAGTGTACCAGGTCTGATGTGCTTGCTAAGGCTTCAGAAAAGATCAGGACATGGCCAGATGCACAGTCCAAATCAGATGACAGACAAAGGACACCACAACAAAAGCACCATGAAGTATGGTTAAGCTGAAAGAGAAGCACCTTGAAAGAGTGAGTTGCTACGAGGAGACAGGGGAGGTTACCATGAAAAGGGCACCTCCACAATAATAATAATAATACTTCTGACACTAATATAGGAGAGTCCCCAGAGAGCATTCTGAGCAGAGCCCCCCGCCCCGGGCCTACTTGAAGGAAGGGTACCCTGTCTTCTAACTGCTTGGATGAATCACAAACCAACCAGTCAATCAGCTTTGAAAGGAACCACAGCGACAGGTACCTATGTGGTGATTGGCAGAAGTCACACTGGAACTCATTTCACCCAGAAGAACCAACTGCAGCCTTTCCCAAGGCCGCATTGCCTCTTTCCAGCCTAGGAGTGAGTTTACCACCTTCACTCTTGACCTACTGCCTAGAACCCATTCAACAGAGGTCCAGCCAGGAACAAGTTCCCACCTCCTTTCATTGTTATTTGAGAAGGCAAGTTTGCTTTCAGAGATTCCCAAATCCAAAGCCATTCTCAGCCTCCCTACATCTGAGTATAAAGAGATGTGAACCTGAACTCACATTAGTGTCAGAATGAACGTTAGAGTTAATCTCCTCTTATTGCAGAGGGGAAGCTGAGGCCAGGAGAGACTGAGGTCACTCAGCTGAATCAGACATCACCAGAACCAAGGGTCTCTACCTCTTCCGGTTCAATGCTGCCAGCCTGGTGGCCATGGTCTTACAGTCTACCTATCGTGCACACTCAAGAGGGACAGGCCTCAGGGCTGCAAGGATCATTCCGGAATGACATTAACTTATGTACTGCAGACATGGCTCATAAGAAATTAACAGAGACAGAGAGAAAGAAACCATTTCACGATGCTTCACATAAGCTTGGAAGGGGCCCTTCCTAGACCTAGCCTCCTGCAATACCACCCCAAGTCCCCAAAGGTTTGCTCTCAAATTATACTTGCCCCACCTCACTCTGTGTTCCCAGCAGTACCTCAAAGCAGGGGTGGGAGAGAGAGGACTGCCGGCTTCTTATGAATCCTAAAGCGTTGCTTTATGAGTCAAGAGAACTCTGAAATTGGGGGAGGGGACTTAGAAAGAAACACAGTTTTAAACCATTTCCCACTGATTTGTCCCACAATGCTGCCATCACTCCTAAAGACAGGGAAAATTAAGTTTCTTAAGTTGATACAAAAATGGGAGTTTTTGTTAGGTTGTGTCAACTGTCACTGTGGCATTTCTTATTAGGATTTTTCTTACCGTCATTTTTTTGTTACATTAATTATAGTTTGATCAGCGTAGGAGCTATTTTGAATCCATGGGACTTTCCTAACCAGATTGTTTTGGCATTTTAAAGTCACTCACATTCAGGGCCTAAACAATATGGCAAGTATCTCTTTTTCTCTCCCTCTTTTATACTCAAATTCTAAACAAAGGAACCATCTGTTCTCTCTCTAAAAACATCAACCCTTGTTTTCGTTTTTCCATTAATAATAATGCCTCAAACTTATATAATATCTTTCTTCAACTTGCTTATTAAAGCATTTTGTAGACATTGCCTCATTCATCTTCAACATTATTCTCTATAAACTAGGGAGGAAGTGAAAATGTTTGCCAATTTTCAGTGTGATAAATAATTATGGGATATTTAATGAAGTTTGTATGAATGATTGCATGTTAGCATCAGAAGGGACTCTGGAAATCGTTTAGGCCAATTCTGGCTCCTAAGTATGTAAAAGGGAGACTCAGAAAGGAGAAGTGACTTCATGTTCTATTTGTGCGTTTGGCTGTCTACTCCTGACTGTGAGCAGTGAGGGTAACAACCGTGACTTACACACTTTTGTATTTCTGGTAGCTGGAGTGTAAAAAGTGCTCATTTAAATATCTGTTGAATGAAGGACAGTGCTTGTGAATGCTTAGTTACACAGGTGGCTATAGCTGTAGTCAGATCTCCACTCTCCTGCTCTCCTATTTAGTGTATTCCTTTTTGGTTTGGCACTTTATTTTATTTTTATATCACATAAACGGGAATCCAAGGAGTACCAAATAGAGATACCACCAAAACAGGTGAGGAGGGCAGAGGAAAAAAAGTAGGCCCCTTCCTATAAATTTGTTGGACTAATCAAATTGGAACGGCCAAGATTAGCCACTGGTCCTACTAAAAGGCAACCCACAGGAAGGAGGACACTCCAAGCACTTTGCATCCTTTATGTGCTCCATGGATCTGGTGAAGCTATTCCTCAAACACTTTCCTACTGGAAAACAATATCTGTCTACATGCCAAAGGACAGGAATATCTCTGCAAAACCTCTTAGCCCAACAAGGGTGCATCCTCTAGCCTGCGAATTCCCCTCACCATTTACTGTAACTCAAGAGGACTCGCAGCGTCAGGATCGTGAAATCTACCAGCCAAAGTTTTCCAACAAGCAGAGAGGTCACTGGAAAAAAGACCTTCTTTTCCATGTACCTAGCTAGAAATCAGCAGCTCTCTTGGCATGTTTTTTTTAATTATTTATTTTCAGAATGTCCTATACTCTACTGCTAATCCTTGAAGTTATAGGGAAAATTAATGGTTTCTAGAAAAGCAAGGTAAATCTGAGATTATGTCATCTGAACTGCTTTTACTACAGTACTTCTAACAGTACCTCTAAAAATATTGTCAAGGAAAGAAAGATCAGGGGTTTTCTTTGGGGGGAGGCTGCTAGCTTTGCTGTTTTTGTTTTATTATTGTTGTTTTTTGGTGCCAAGGACTGAGCCCAGGGCATGGTAAGCACACTGTACCACTGGGCTATATACCTTCTTAAACCGAAAAATCACTTTCTTTTACGTAAAAGAAAATAACTCAAAGAAGTTATAATATGATCTCACAAAGAGGATCAGTTAAAGATTCAAGCACGTAACAAATCCATTTCAAAATATAAACAAATCAACATAAAGGAAACTGCAAACACTTCTAGGAATTTTTTTCCCAAAGAGGAGGTAGGTAGGGACAGTCAGGTAGAAGAGAAAAACATGAGAAATAATTAGAAGGAAGCTTAAATCACTCAGACAGTGTGACTGCCATGGACATAGGAGGCTGCCATCGGCGTCTGAGACTGTCCAGCACCCTGTGGAGGAGCATTTAGTTCACTGCACGCAGTATCAGCTGGAGGAATGCACAGTTCGTACTTCAAGGTAGACAGCTGCAGAGAGGCCTGCACAGATAACAGGTGCAGCAGGCTGACTTCATGCTCCATCAGGAGTCCTTTCTGCACCCACCACCTGGGGCATTGGGCTTTCCATGACCCTTCACAGTTCCTTCAGGAATTACATGCAGAACAGTGACCCTCTCGGAGTACTTTCCGGGTACATCTTTGTCCTTTTCACACATATGGACATTTTTGCTGTTGTGCTATTTCTAAAACTATCACTTTGGACTTTGCAACCATGCCTCATAAACCAACACTCTAACAGTTTACACTTAAAAAGGTAAAAGCGGGCTGGGAATTTAGCTCAGTGGTTTCTCCGTCTGCTGCGCAAGCGCAAGGACCCGAGTTCGATTCCCGGTACCAAAAAAAAAGGCTCCTACATTTAGAAACAGGGGAAAAACTGACTGAACGTTACTTAACTGGCCTCAGTCTCCAGACTTAACTCTTTCAGAGGATGCTCTTCAGCACAGCTCCTGGCTAGGTGCCTATCTCTGATTACGTGCCTGGCTGCACCTGCAAGGCCAGAGACTGCCTGCGCGTGGAGCTCTCGCAGCCCTAACCCTGTGGCTTCTGCCAAACTGTGTGTGATGGAAAGGCTCCCAAGGGAGGCAGTGCCGTCATCTTACCTGAGCAGCCCTACTGGCTAACTAATAAATACGATTTGCTACCTTTCCCAAGCAAATGTTTCTGTAAGAGGATATTGATAGTCTAATATGCTAACTACTCAATTAAAGTTAGGTGACCTGCGGCAAGGCTTTCAATCAAGGTGGGCAGCAGTTTTCTTTTCTACAAAATCCTATACAGCAATCAAATCCAGTAAGCTTTAGACTGCATTCTGGCTCAGATATCTGCGCCCAAAATGAAGTTCCTACAACCAAGTCGGCTGAGTTCTCTCTCGGTCTGCCTCCATCTTACCTTATGCATGCACACACACGCACACACGCACACACACACACACACACACACACTCTCTCTCTCTCTCCCCACCCGCCAGGTCCTCACCCAAGGTCAACAACCTTGTTAGACAACTTGCAAGTAATTCCTACTCATGCTTCTCTTACCACATCTTTCTTAAAATTTGACACCAAACAGATTTTTAAATTCAACACGTAGACAACACTTACACACAAAGCCCACCTGGAGACGAGATCTTCTGTAGCATCCAGCAGTCTCTTCATGACCCCAGTCAACAGAAGCCACCAACTGCCACCTCTATTGGCTAAAAGGCAGGAGAAGCAGAGTGCCCCATGCTCAAGTCCCATCTTTACTGCTTACTTTCTGAGACCTCAGCTTGCTGCCCCGTGCCTCAGTGTCCCTAACTGTAAGATGAGGTGATTAGGATAAAATAGATTTCAAAATATCTGCCAATTTTGATACCTACTCTAGCGCTCAGAAATCTATGAGGAATAAAAGCATACACCCACCCAAGCCCTCTAGATGATATTGGTCTTTAACTACCTCCCAGATAAATGAAAGTGACTTTTTGCATGACGTTGCGCAATCGATAACCATAGAGCCATCAACAGGGTCAAATACTTCTAATTTGTGTTTGTTTGTTTATTTCCAGGCGAAGGAAGTCGCGGCCTCACCTGCCACTGGCCTTAGGACATTCCATAATGCTCATTTCTGACAAACAGTCCCAAGTTCAGAAACTAAAAAGGTGAAAAGTGTAAACCACGCAGTACACATACAGAACCTTAAATATTGAGAAAATTATTTAGGGAAAGTAATACCATATCTCTCTTTAAGCCTTTTTTTTAAACTAATAATGATAGCCAGAAAAGGTGATATGAAGCAAAAGTAAAATTAAGCCCAGAAAAGACTCATTTGCCTGGGATCCCTTTCAGCCGTGTAATCGATACAGACAGCAAAGACCGTAATACCCATGTTTCTATTTGCTACCCTCAACTGACATGGTTGGCCGTTTGTTTTGTTTTAAATAAAATGAGGAAGCAACAAATATATTAAATTCATCTTCAAAAAACCCATATTTGCATGTGGAAAACAAATAAGTGGGTGCCTGGATGGGTGATTAGGCATGCAATTGCCCATCTGCACAGGCCGAGTGTCCCTGCAGGTGCGCGCTCCGAAGGAGTAAAAAATCCGAAACACCAAGTCTCTCACCGCAGAGGGCTACAGGTGGGAGGGAACCCAGAACTCTCAGCCACTGGACTCGTTCTGAGCTGTCTAGAGTTACACTCCCAGCTTCCGATTCACCCCTCCTTGTATCTTCAAGCTGAAAAACAGAAATGCGTGTTGGCATTTTTTGTTAGATTTCTGTGGATTTTTTAAATCATTTTCCCTTGAGCATCCTTAATGGGTGCTTAACAAATATTTGTTGCTGCAGCCATTTCTATCAGCACACGTTATCTTTCCTACAGTGTTCACTTCAGCTACACTGGCCTCCTCACCTTCTAAAAAACCCAGGGCCTCCTTCAAGCTCTGGGCCTTTGCAACAGATTTCCCTCTGCCTGAAACATTCATTCTTCCATCCCTACTCCGTACCTCTAGCTTCCTGCCTCACTTTGCTCCCATGGACTCAACTGCATCTACGTCTTCTTCCTTTGTGCCTCTAGCCTGCTGTTCTCCATAAAGGCCACAGCCTCCTATTATATATTTCTTCATTATTTTGTCTGCTTTTGCTTAGAGTTACTTCATCTGGCAAGTACCTTGCATGTAGTACTCAGTAGCTTTTAAAATGAGTCCCATTATTATTATCTGCAAACCACTATACCAAGCACCATCGGATTGGTTACAGAGTAAGACAGGACTGATGTCCTCAACAAGTCTCCATGCCCAGGGAGAAGGAAGACTGTGAATCTGTTTACATGTTAGAGCAAATCAGCATGAATGTTCCACTGGATGCATAAAAAAGAAATATACAGGACAGAAAAAACAAATCACTGA
This sequence comes from Heterocephalus glaber, assembly GCF_053883595.1. Taxonomy (NCBI): domain Eukaryota; kingdom Metazoa; phylum Chordata; class Mammalia; order Rodentia; family Bathyergidae; genus Heterocephalus; species Heterocephalus glaber. The sequence continues at coordinate 66,937,631 of NW_028258324.1, forward strand.
CAAAATGGTGGGAGCCTTTGCCTAAGTCTTAAAGAACAGTCTTCTCCACAACTGTCTCAAAAAGAAGCAAAGAAATCATCCTCAAAAACATACACAGTAGCTGGGGATTTAGCTCAGTGGCACTGTTCCTGGCTTGCAAGCACGAGGTCCTGAGTTCGATTCCCAGTACTGGAAAAACAAAAACAAAACAAACAAACAAACAAACCAACAACCATGCAGAGCACAGAAAAGTACTAGAGCATCCTTAGCCTCCTTTCCTTCATCCGTCAATAATTCAAAGTGTGACAAAAGATTGCCCGAGATAAGTTACCACTGCTATGTGCCAAGGCCATGTAGGAAGAGTCACTTTTCTCCATAAATGCCGTCACTTTAAAAGGGAAATCATTTAAATGCACATAAAATTTGTCTCCAGAAAATTCCAGACTCTTAGAACCCTAAAAAAAAGTTCTAAGGTTGGGCCTAAGAAGAGTCCAACTTCTTATTCCCTCTAAAAGACATTAGTCTCAACCCCTACCTAAATCCCTGCTGTGACGGAGAAATTGGTCTCTGAAAAGCACATCCCATCTCTGGTCTGCTAATAGTAAAAACTGTTTCTCCTGATATCATTCTGTTCCTTTTACCCACTCCTTCCGAACTCATTCTGAGGAAACAGACTGAGCTTTGTTCCTTCCACATCAGAGTCCAACGGGAACAAACGACCATCTCTGCTCCTTCCTCTCACATCCCCTTCCGCTCTTCCCCACACTGATCCTTTCCAGTTCCTTCTCCATCCCTCCAGGGCTTTCATCTCCAGTGGCTCAAACTGTCCTGAACCACCTTCTTCCCTTTTCTTCTCTATCCATCTCCCACGGTTCCATGGTCTGGCTTTGAGCTGATCTAGTACTCAGACAATCTGACTCCACTAGGAGCCATGCATTTGGTCTTGGCTTGGTAGGAAGGGTACGGAGGATCTAAGGATTTCATGATTCGTGCAGTCAAGTTATCCAAATAAGGCCTTGGTATGGTCACTTACCTTTCTGACGTTGGCCTTCAACTGCCATCTTGGATATAAATTAGAATAGGGCGTATATTTCCATCCCTGACCCACCCCACCTCACCTCACCGCAAATACATACAGAATTTGGGGCCTTCCAATAACTCATGGCCCATCCAGCCCTTCTTATCCCAGCTCCTTCTCAATTCCTACTTGGAGTCTACATGGTTAAATGTGAGATCAGAATATGAATCTTTTACCACCTCTGTGTCTGAGAATTGAGTTTTAGATGCTAACTTGCTGTGTGTCCCTGGGCAAGACACTTAAAAGTCAGTAAATCAAAGCTTCCCAGGAGGTAAAACAAAAAGAGAACCTTGAACTGTCTAGTCTAAGAACAGTCAAGAGACTTGTCCTGTGGCTTCACACTTGCCTCTCTGCCTGCAACCACGGCAGATCCTGCTAAGTAATCATGGCTCAATCAGGATACGGCCTCAGAATCCTTCTCAACACGGAGCCACCACCACACACCATTTATGATGCAAAATGAAATCCAAACCACTCATTCCTCAGAGGAGGAAAACTGCAATGCAAGGCCAGGCCCTGACCGGCCCACGCCTCAGCATAAGGAGCAAACCTGGAATTACAAAGGCTCCTTCGCCTATTCTCCAAGTCACTTTTCCTCCTCTAGTATTCTGTGAATATTCCCTGGGTGAGTGAGCAGGATGAGGTCTCATTGTCATATTAAAGTATAAGAAGAACCAATCAGCGGTCACTAGCCAGGAGCGGAAGCTGAGAGGAAGAGGTGCTTCCATCTGGCCTGCAGAAGGAAGCTTTCTGTGTGAGCCAGTGTGCAAAAGAAACCGAGGACCAGGATCCATTCCCAGGAGAAGAAACAGTACAGGCAAAGGAGTGCTGAGGAGAAGCACAGCAACAGACGGCACAGAGGCCATGGGCGGTGGCAGTAGGGAAAGGAGTAGAAAGAAGACAAGATTGCGAGAATAAACCAGAGCCTTTGTGGAATTCTAAAGACTATTTTTAATTAAATTAAAGCACCTGAAATGGAAAAAGAAGATAAGAAAGGAATGGACAGAAAAGTACAGAATATGTCTCCATTTTCAATGAGAAAAAAAAAGCCCTACTACAGACCGTATTACAGGCACATTTTCATTATGTAAAAGCCTATTTTGTTTTCATGTCATTCTTAGATTACATCATAGAGTGGCTGCAGCCATCTCATACCTTATTATAAATAAATCACTAGCTTAATCATAGAACAAGCCAAGGCCCCAGATTTAAAAGCAAAATATTAGATCATTTTTAATAACTGATATAACTCCAGCCAGATGCCATTGAAGCAGGGTAACATGATGTCATCCTAAAGAAGTCCAAGGAGGAACCAAGGAGGGTCAGGGCTGGCCAGATCCAGAGACAGTGCCATCTACAGACCAGACATGGCTGGGTGGGAGCACCCCTTGGACTACAGGGCCTCACAGTGAAAACCAACACTTCAGTCTCAATGCCCAAAAGACCTCCCTCGTGAAACAGACTTTATGATTACTTTTTTCTTAGAGCTATTATATTTCCAAATATCAGAACATGAGCATCTTCTGATGTGTGAATTTATCTCTTGGGAGCCACTGAGCTGAATTACCAATGTTAAAACTTTTAGTTATTCGGGGAAACATGCCATGCAAGCTGGGGCGACCGATATGCAAATGTTCCAGGTCTCTTCCCAGGCCAGCAGCAGGGCAAAGGGAAGCTACTGAACCAACAGCTTGACAATGAAAAGAACTAAAGGTGGTTTCCGGCAGAGTTCGAGACTACCAAGAAGGCGAGACACATGGTTGTAAAGTACCACCTTCAGTGAGCACTTCATGCAATTATGCTGCTTCTCCATGAGCATCATGAGACAGGCATCTTTTTTCTCTTCCCTCCTTCTTCCTTTCCTTCCTTCCTTTTTTTCTTCTCTTTTTTCTTTTCTTTCTTTCTTTGTTGTTTTTTTTTGTGGTACTGGGTATTGAACTTCGGGCCTTTACATTGAGTTATATCCTTAGTCTTTTTTAAATTTTTTTTGTAATTTTGAGACACAGCCTCACTAAATCACTAAGTTGCTTGGGCTAGGCTCAAACTTGGAATCTTCCTGCGTCAGCCTCCCAGAGTGCTGGGATTACAGGCTTGTGCCACCACACCTGGCAAGGTAGGCACTTCTTGCTCCAAGTTTTTAAGATACCAAAGCAGGTTTAAAAACTGGAGGGGAGGGGAATGGGGAAAAAATAAGAACCAAGATATATTACATAAAGGTACAAGTTCCCAAAGATGAATGTAACTGTATTGTATACCTAAAATGCACCAATAAACTTAATGAAAAAAATTGATTTTAAGTGGAAAAAAAAAAACTGATTAAGTGACTTAAGTAAGATTATGAAGGATGTGGTTTTGCCGCCTGCTGCGCAAGCGCAAGGACCCGAGTTCGATCCCCAGTACCAAAAAAAAAAAAAAAAAATTATATGCAGGTTTCCTACCCTAAAATCTGCTTTATCAACATCTGCTTTGCCTACCTCAAACTAGAATTCTATTTCTTACTACATAGTTTCAATAAAAAAATAAAAAAATTATAATGAATACCTTAAATACACTAAAAGTATAAAAAATACTGTGAGTAGAAAGGTTCCATAGAGTGGGAGAAGTCTTAACTTTTTGACCACTGACATTTTCTTAATGACAAAAGCTGTGCTCTCTTCCTTCGGGCTATAGGGCTGCCAATAGCTCGACCATGATTTTTAGTCTCCTAGTTCCATTCATTTTTTAAGGATATTATGGTGGACTCCTAAAGAACCGGTCACCTTCTACAAAATGAACTGTCAGGCCTGGCTTTATAAGAAGCGGGGAAGAAAAGGGAGGGAAGAGATGGATGCCCTGAAAAAGAAACTTGCTGCCAGGCAGAAGGTGTTAGTCAAGCTTTTGGGTCTGATCCTCTGGGCCTCTCAGCAATTCTGTACGCCCGCTCTCTGTTCCTAATACCAACAGTACTCATAGCTGCACAGACACAAGCCTGAGCCAAGTAATACTGATTTAGACCTCTCCCAGGGACCCAGCCTGACCCAACAGGAGGAGCAGATCCCTGAAATATAACACAAGGGACATCATCAAGACTCAAGGTGGCAGACCGGACGGTGGCTTATTTTTCCCTAATGTGTCTCTGGGACAGAAGAGGGTTTGAGGTAAGAACTGAAAACACACCTAAGGGTGCTGTGGAATCATGAAGAAGCACAGGCAATGTGATGAGGCAGAAAGGGAAACACTGAGGAATTTGGGGAGTCCTCCTATGGCCACTCACTGGCTCCGTGGCCCCAGAGAGTGTGCCCTCCGCAGCTCTTGGGATCTCATCCGTCCCACAAAGGGCTACAGCAAGAAACTCTAGACATTTTCCACCAAAGCATCCCTGATGCCAAGGACAGCAAAAATTCAGAGGTGGGGAAGCACAGCATTAATTGAAAACTTGTGTTTTTTCTCTGAAGTCATGACACTTTCGCACTCTGCGCTAGTCTATATCAAGGTTTCTACGAAGATTTTTTTAACTAGAGGCCCCCACACACTCCAATTTTTCAATTAAAATTGGTTTACAAAGGTATGCTGAGATCAGATCTGCTCTGCCTGGGAGCCTTCCCAAGTGTTCCCAATTCTTCCTGCTCTTCCCCAGTTGGGTTGTATGTGTAGCCCCTCAGTCATCTAAGTTTTTGGCCTATTACCTTAATCTCCCAAGTACCTAGCATGAAGTCTGAAATATATCTGGTGATTAATAAATATGTTGTAAACATTATCTTCCTGATGTGTGTGGTTTTCTCCCCAACTATGGACTTCCCAAGATCCAGGATTGTGCCTCCTTCACTACAGTGCCTTAAAGGTTCTGCAGCTGGGCTAGAGATGTAGCTCAGTGTTAGAACACTTGCAACAAAGGGAGGGAAGGGGAGGGGAAGGAAGAGAAGGGAGAAAGGAGAGAGGGAAGGAGAGAGGGAGGGAGACGGGGCAGGGAGGGAGGGAGGGGATCCTGCAATTCACTTCCTCTAAACACTGGGACAAGGACAGAAAACAAGAACATGCTGTGAACCAAAAGTAGAGAGTCGGCAGCAGTCTACAAAGAACTCTACCCATTCAGCCATTCAGGCCTCAGACAGTTCTCCCATCCAGTAACATGTTGAGGGAGAATTTAAGAATTGGCTGATCTCCTGGGACCACCCCTAAGCTAGATTAAAGGTATCTCCACTAGGCCAGAAGCCAAGAAATAAAAGAATTTGGAGTCAGAAGAAAAAATATAAAAGAGAGCTAGATCTACTGTTTACTGTCATGGACAGCAAACATACATCCTATAATATGTCCCTTAATTACATAAAGACCCACAGACTTTGAGGAAGCTGAAGGGTCTCCTCTTAGACCTAACAAGTCCTCTTGTGATTGTTGAAGCAAATAACAACAATCTAGCTAGGCAGTTGGTCACAAATACCCAGAAACCACCTGACAAAGTAACTGTACAAAGCCAAGATATTCACCACTGGAGGAAGTAACCAATGCTTTGCTTCCGGCAGAGACTAATACCTAATACTTCTCAGGACCAGAGGAAATATTAAAACTGAAAGTCTTTGGCTACAGTCAACTATTGTACACTGGTATTTAAAAAGGGAAATAATTTCTTTCCTGATTCCCACTGGGCTGGTCATTCCTGGAGCAGAAGGTGTGATTAACCAAACAAAGCAAGTATCAAACAGACTGTAGTTTCTATGGAGTCTTTCCACCATCAACCTGCCTAGGTCTTCAGATTTGCCTCCTTCAACCTCCCACTGCATCAGGCAAAAAAGGATATGGAAAGTCATAATAATATACATTTTTATATCAACTTTAATTATCATTGTTAAGCAAGGCTTCAGTCCTAGATATCAAGTGTGTGCCCATCCACGACAGGGCTGGCTTAGAAGAAGGGTATCCACTGACTATGTACTATGCACCAGGCATAGTGCTGGGCACTTGTCCTATTGTTTTATTTTTCTTTATATTCAACACGAATCTCTAAGGAAGAAACCAACTGAAATAATCTATCACGTATGAACCACACTTTATAGCTTAGTAAACAGGTTAGCATCTAGCAACACACTTTTACTAAATAAACATGACAGGTAAGCAAGGTGATGGCATTGCCTCTATCTAATTCAGAGATTAGAAAAATGAGGGTGGAAAGGCAGTTTTCTAGGGTTGCATATCTAATTTTTGGTAGGTCTTCTGTGATACTATTCTGACACAGTCTGCCTTTTAATACACCCACAACGCTCTTCAGCCATACTGGTCCCAAAAGCTTCTTTCTGTGCAACCATTTGTTTAATTCTCAAAAAACTCTGTGTAGTCTAGCCTGATCTGTATGTACTAGGATTACTGCAACTGCTCAGCAAAGACTCAGCCGACATCGACAGAACACCATTAGGGAAAGAAACATTCACTACCTTCACATGTGAACTACCTATGGAAATGCACACTGTGTCTGTTACTGTGCCATATGCCCCACTAGACTATGGGGATACACAGGAAACACTGCCTCTCTTTGGATTTAGTTTTACATTCTTGAAGGATCCAGTATCCCACCTTCTCCACGGACTCACACTTGTAATAGTTCTTGGTGAGACATCACGTCTGGCCCTCTCATCATCCTTGGGCAGAGGGTAGCTGGCTAATATCCCTTTCACAAGGTGAGGCAAAGACTAAAGGCAAAGACACCCTAAGGGAGCTCCTAGGATAAGCAGGTACACAAAAGGTCTGCAGTTCCTCACATAGCTTCTAGTCTCCTCTTCCTAACAGTACCTGGATAATTCTCTGAGGAGCCACTTCTTCCCCACTGTGTGCCTCCCATAGTAGTTGGATGAAAGTGTCCCTAATTCAGTTCTAAGAGATCCCTGGTTCATTCATGTCAGTTAACACAGTCCTCTATGAAAATGTAGCAAATAGGGCTCACTGGACTTGCCAGTTTCCAGGGGTTGTAGGTTTGCAGGATCGCCCATCCACCTTGTTCCAGATGCCATTTAACACAGTTTATGGCTACATCGACATATTAGAAGGTGAAGGCCACTGCTGGTTTACAACTAGTTTACAGACAACAAGAATTTCTGAGCCTATTTCGGCTTACTTCTGTTGAAGCAATTTCTCCTCTTCTGTCATTATTTATCTGAATTTTTCAAGTCCAAGTGCAAGGCTGCATATTTGTCACAATTCAATTTTAAACACTGAGAAAACTCAGGAGGTGAAGCAGTTGACAAGGCTTTCCATTTGATGCTTAAACTGGGGGAAAATATTTGGGACTCTGTTTGAGATTTTTAACAAACTACAATGTTGGAGAGTCAATATCCAAGAGATCCACCTTTCATCTTATGCAGACCTGCAGGCGCAGAGAAGGTCAGTTGTACATTGATTAAGACAGAGCAACAAAATTCAACGACAAGTTCAGTCACACTTTTAGGTGAAGCTGGATTTTATCAATCACAACAGCCCCTGTTCTGTTTTGAAAAACTATACCACAACCATGGGAAAGTATATTATTTACACAATGCAATGCCCATGCTTGGGTAGATAGGGACTGGTTCTCAGCATGGAGATCACAGAACTAGAATCCCAACTAGCAGCCTTAGCCAGAATTCTCCAACCATTTCCCTCAGGTTTCACCACAGCCCAGGGTATCCTGATGGTTTTCACCACACACATTTCTTGGAAGTGTTCCCAGACACAAGGGAGAGCTTAGCTTACCTGGTGACTATTTTCCTTTCCAAATGAACAGCAAGATTCACACTTTGATCACAATGGAACACTAGCAGGCCCATCACCACAGAGGCTCACACCCTCTGCCTAAGCAAATTTAGCCTTCGCTACCCCTAAGGGCTCTGGTGACAGCAAATGAATCACAGAAAAATTACCTTGCACAAGAGTGAACAAGAGACACTCAATAATACTGGTAGTGCTTTCTTTCCTCCAAAACGCTCATATCATTGTTCCTGACATTTACATTTCGGTCTTTCAATTTCAAAAATGTTCCCTTCATGCCAAAGGAGGAAAAAGAAAGAATGCAATTGTTGGCAACCTGAAATCATCATTCCTCCAATTTTTCCTCCAGTTTCTCTGCATGCCACTTTCCAAGAGCTGAGTCCTGCCTTTTGCTTTGCCACACAATTTATTACCATTATTGTTTCTTGCCCATTGCCAATGAAATCAAATAAAGAAGGACATTTTGATCTTCTCTAGTTTTTCATCTTAAATGGTGCCACGCTTTAAATGAAAACAATTGATTTTTTAAGTTCATTGAAACATGTCGGTTAATTTTAAAAGAGAAACATCTTTTCTATGGAGGACTCACCAGTTGAGGAAAAATATCTTCCCTCTGTTGAGTGTACAGTGGAACAATGGAAACAGCACAAGACCGAGAAACAGCTAACTAGATTCCTTTTCCACTTCTGTCTCTGATCTTCAAGGTTACCAGCTGTGAAAATAGGAGAGGAGATTGCTTAGTAGTGGGTAGGGTCTTAACAGCTTCTAAATGTCCCAGGTTTATGAAACCTCTGACAGGGCCACAGTGGGAGGATGCCAGGCTTGGACCCCAAAGCTCTAGGGGCTTCCTGCTCTGCCTTTTAGGCCCCGGGTCAGTTTCTACCACTTGCATTCCACTAATTTGTCTCAGAATGATGGGGAAAGAGGACCTTAGTGTGTCAGACTTCACGTCTTAGCTCTCCTGGGGAGACAGCTTTGTTTTACTAATGGAGGTGAAAGAGATCAATTAATTACATTTTAGACAAGAAAAACCTGAAATCAATCTGAACTACATCAAATAAAAAGAGAAGAGGAAGAAGAGTTTAAAGACAACTTTTTAACTATAGGGCCCAGTGGCATTTTTGAATTTGACTTCCTTGTCTGAAATACGACGGCTAACCAGTGGAAGAGAGCTGGAAAATCTCAACACTTCTTCTAAGTCTTCAGTACTGGTTTCATTTTGTTAGGAACTAGTCCTCTTTTCTAAAGTTTATGCAATGCATATTCCAGAGAAGTGTTCCAGTGAATTGTCCTAAAACTTCTACTTTGCGCATGCACGGCAGATCCACCTACCACCCCACCTGTCATTGTTGCGATTTTAAACATTATCTAACCAATCGTACTTCCTGTGTATCCCCTCATTCAATCTTCAAATCCCTGTACAAACTCAAAAGTTGGAAAGGCCCTTAGAAATGAGACAAATCAACTCCTCCAACTGACAACAAGAGAACCTAAGAGCCAGGGTAGGGAGGGGACCATTCAGGGAGCCCAATACTGGTGGTAGGAAGACCAATGCTTGCTCCACTGGAGCTAGCTATTACCCACTTTGACAGAGGACGGACACTTACTGGGAGGGAAACTTGCCCTCAGCCACACAATCAGCTTTGGAGCCAAATCAGGCCTTACACACCCAGGCCTCTCAACATCTGTCCAAAGCTCTCCCTTCCAGGAACAGGAAAAAACTAAGGAAAGTAGAGTGGACCTGAGATGAGCACTGCCAAGCAATGACTTCCCTGAAAGCTGGTTGTCTTCGAGAACATCAGGGCTCTCAAACTTACTTCCACAGAGAGACACAATTCCAAATCTGCTGAGGAATGGATTGTTAGAAGGTCATCACCTGAGATATGAACAGTGAAACCTCATAAAAACAAAAGGACAACCTCTCAAACCCAAGCTCCATAAAACCAAACCATAGCTTCTTTTGGCAAAGAGAAAGATAAATCAGAAGAGTTTCTACAACAGCATCAAAGGGTAAGCGGGTTCCCAGACTTCTGAACTTCACTGAAAGGCAAAAGCTGTCCACCCTTGGCCCTGGGCAAGTCTCATTCAAACACTCTCCCGCTCCCCTCCACACTCCAGTGGAAGTGGTCTCCCTTTTTCCTAGTTGACTTGTTGTTTAATAATTTTTTTCTTCTTTTCCATAAAGAGAACAAGCAGCTTTGCTAAAGAACTGCTGTGAATTGATTGAAGTGCTCATGCAAACAAACCATTAGCAGAGTTCAAATGCAATTTAAATTACCAGTTGTTAAAGTGCTCCTCAATTTCGTGGTAAGTTTCCAAGGAGAATTACATGCTATATACTATTTAATTGGTTGTTTTCTATTTTTTAACATCCATTTATCCCCCTCCCCAACCTTATATTTCAGAAGTGTCTATAAAAGCTTCCCTTTAAAAAATTATACATTGTTGAATAGATTAAATCTAAAGATTGAAAAGTATCAGAGAAACAGCTGCAGGATTACGCAGCTCAGCAGAAATTGATGGTTTTGACACCGTAAGACTCGCATAATTTTAAAAACTTAGGGAACACCTATGGTGCCCTCACTTTTTACAGTAAAGACACCGAAGACCTGAAAGTGAGGCGTTAAGTCCTGTCCCTGGTCAGCGATAGTTTCGAAAGACCCACAGCTCCCAGCCGCCCCCTCCACATGGCTGCCCGTAAACAGCAGAGTACTGTGGGAAATGGTTGGCAAATTTTATTTTCTACCCATATTTTGAAAAGAAAACTGAAACCTTTAAATAGACCCCTGACCTCTAAAGGAAGATAGGCAATGGCAAATATCTCTCCAAAAGGGAAGAAAAGAAGTAAAGGTTGGTGAAGGAGTGTAGTTCAAAGGAGCTCAGAACTAGACATTTAAAGAAGAGATTTTTGGCAGGAAAAGTCGAGGCACTCATCTGGATGCATTATACAAGATACAAGACATCGAGACTGGAGAGTCCCACTGCTTTATCTGGTCCTGAATTAGTGGCTTCCCTTGGAGGAAGAAGATAAAGAATCAAAAAGGCAAAGGCAGGCCTTGTCACATCTATAAATGGAAGGGATTTCTAGAAGCTATCATGAGTACAATTTGAAGGTGACGGCTTTGATATGGGACCGCGAAAATGATTTTAACCTCTCGGAGCTGAAGCTTTCAAGTCTGCGAAATGGGACTAACACCTCCTATCCAGCAATGTGTGGGTCATCGTTTTCTGGGATCGCGCACCCAGCATGCGCAGCACAGACATTGCATACGACGTGCATTCATTCATGTCCATCTCCCCCCTCCTAGGTTTCTATAATTTCTCCAAGCTTATGTTTCTGTGGCTCTAAGTAATTGCAACTAAACTTTATCAGGAGCCATTTACATTCTCTAAGTCTGTTAGATACTGTATGTCCTTTGAAAGGAAATTAATTTATATTAACATTCATTAAAATAAAATATTCCACGGAAACTTACACTTCTAAGCATTTTCCTTCGAATGCAAACTTTTTTGAAATGTTCGTTAAAAACAGTGTCCACGGGCCAGGGATTTAGCTCAGTGGTTCTGTTGCTTGCCTTGCAAGCACAAGGACCCGAGTTCGATCCCTAGTACCAAAAAAAAAAAAACAGTGTCCAATTCCAGCTTTTTGAAACATATAAAGTCGCAATTTTGTGTCTAAAATTTTATTCACGCTTTCTACCAACCCCACAAAAAATGCTTCCCAATTGTACACGGAGGAAATGAGATCAGTGAGATAGGTACCTGGCCAAGGTTTCAGCAATACTGAACAATAAAGTCAGGATTCGAATCCAGATCTTCAAAATCAAGCTCCATGACATAAGTTTTATTAGTTACAGTTAAAGGTGTATATAACATGAGCAATCATTCTGCTCAAGACAGAAACATCCTGGAACACTCCTGCTATTTTCACATGTCAAGGAGCATTGGGATAAAATTAATGGTTGCCTTTTTAAACTTAAAAAAAAAAAAAAAGTTCATATTACAAGCAGGTACATCCATCCTAAATTCCACCTTGTTGTTATATTCTTAAGTAAAATAAAAAGCTCAGAGACCTGGCATGAATCAGACACCCACTGATAGGTGGGAAACAGGCCTCTCTGAAAGGTTAGCTGATATCAGGCCAACTTAAAAGTAGAATTCAAATGGCTGGGCTTGTGATCAAACAAACCATGGATAACCCTCGTATGGACTTCTGAAACCCCTCTGACGTAACTGGTAACTAACATGATGCAGTCAGGAGAGCACAAAACAGGTGTTCACCAGCCCCTTCAGTCCTTGCCGGCCTGATATGTCCAGAGCTCTTGAAGATCTCACCATCTCCCTGGGTACATGCTGGAGCACAGAAGACAGGCTGAAAAGAACACGTAAGCACAGGTCCATGCAATGTCATACTGAGGATCTGGAAGTTCTCTGCAGATGATGTGACTTCTAAACTAAGCCCAACAACACCCAAGAGAATTCCTGCGTGTGAAGAAAAAGAAAATAGGCCTAAGGAACACAATGTGCAAAGGCCTTCAGGAGGATGAGTTCAGGGTGTTCTCAGGGAAAGTGACTAATCTAATCCAGTGAGGCCAGGGACAGAGAGACTGAAGGCATATGGCAGGACACAGGGCTGAAAACGGATGCGCCACGCAGCACATGGGGGACTCTGTGTTCCTGGCTAATGCACTTGGACTGTGAGACTCATGGAGAGGCATCTTGGGAAATGACTCAGAGAAAGTTGTAAGGTAGGAGTGTGGGAGTGCACAAGTGTAATCACAGGTGGTCAGGCGAGGCCGGGTTCGGAGGATCACAAGTTCGAGGCCAGCCTGAGTAATTTAGTGAAATTACGTCTCAAAATAAGAAATAACAAGGCTGGTTGTGTAGCTCAATGGTAGACACTTGCTTAACATGTGTGAGCTCCTGGGTACAATCCCCAGGAGCATGAATGAAGGAAGGGGAAGAGGGAAGAGAGGGAGGGAGGGAGGAATGGAGGGAGAGAGGAAAAGATCGAACCCCTTCCATTGTCAGCCTCCAAACACAGCAAGGGTGGGAGTATCAAAAGGACAGCTTCTGAAGAAACCTGCTTCTCAGAGAAGATGACTGTAAGAATGGCCCGTAACCATACCTCCACTGGCTCTCTAAGTCTAACACTCTCACCCACAGGACAGACTTGTGGAAGACATGGGAAAGAAACCCTGTTTCATGTTCCAAGCAGGAATGCCACTCTGCCTTCCGGGAACTTGCAGGACCACCTAGCTCCTTGAACCAGAAGATGGCCTGAAGAAAGGCTCTAGGCTCTTTCCTATTTCTCCATAAGCAGGAGTCAGGGCCCTATCCAGCTTGTTCTGTGTGTCCTCCACGTGATGGGAGCCTTGGACTAGCTATATTTCTGCCCTGAGTCACCAGTCAGGTTGTGTAAAATCTCTTTCCTTTAAAGGAGGAGCCCTGGCAGCAGTTCCCATGTGTCTACAGCCCCAGGAAGATGTGATATCCATCCTGCCCTTAAAGAGCTCCCCATCTAGAAGGGGAGATGAGACATAAAGTAGGAGAGAGCAAGGGCCAAGAAAGAAACACTACCATTTAATAGATGAAGAAAATCAGGCTCAAGTAAGTTAACTGACAACCAGGAAATGGCACGACCAGATTCCAAATCCAGATTCCATATTTGTAAGCACTGTACATTTGGACTCTGTTGCCTCAAAGCTAACTGTGGTGTGAATTAGCAGAACAGACAGATCATTTCTAGTGCAGGGGGAGTGGATGTTGTGGGGTTAGCAGATGGCAATGGGAATTACTTCCTTCAGTCCTTCAGCAGGTGGCATCCTCACGGAAGTCTACAGACTGAGCAGGAGTTCTACAGATAGAGATGGAAGAAGTCATCTCAGGTGAAAGGAACACCATGAGCTAGGAACACCATGAGCTAGGAACACATGGAGGTGGACAAATACAAGCTACCCCTGGGGAGAAGCAGGGACTAGACCAGTTTAAGGATGAGTGAGCAAAGACATAAGGAAGTCCACAGTGGACATGTACTGGCATCTGGTTATGAGAGGCCTTGGACACTAGGGTAGGAGTCCTTGCTTAATGCCCTTAAATACTGGAGAAATAATGCATTTCAAATGCAGAATATTGGCATGGTTTCAGCTTTACTTGGGATTCTGTGTTCCAGTGCTATGGCCAAGCAAATAGCCTTTCAGGAGCTGGGCCAGAATCAGGAATAATGGGTATCCAGGTCCTTTCAGATCAGAGCACAAGACATTGTTCCCTGGCTTTGACTTTAGGGATATAAAGTTCTATACTGATTTCATGAATCTTGGCCTTGACAGAAATTACTAGGGTTCACTAAGTAATTTCCACCCCCAGCTTGGAGCCTAAGTACCCCCAACTGGTGAACACAGCACAGAGAATGAGGTGGGAAGCAAAAAATTAAAGGAACTCTATGTCACTCTTGAATTTCTATTCATAACTATAGAATCTTGAGCAAGTCACTTCCTTATAATGAGAGCGGTTTGCTCATTTATAAACTGAAAACAATAATACTTAAAGAGCTTGGTTCTTGTGAGAAAAGTTGATGAGACTGAATATGAGAACTTGTGTTCCTTCTACGTGTAGGCCCACATGTTTATAAGAGGAGTCCCTCCTCCCGACAGCCATCATGTTGCTAGGGGCAATATAAAAACTGCCCAATCCTCCTGGAGAAGTGGTCTAAATCTGGAGTTGTCAACAATTTTTCCCCTGCTGAAAATTGAGCTGTATTCCCCAGGCAAGTCATTACATCTTTTTGTGCCAAATTGTTTTCATCTTTTAAATGACCCAGTAATCCCACTTTGGGCAATATACATAAGGGAATAATCCAAAAGGAAAAAAGCAGGCAATTTGTTCAGAGATGTTATTCATAGCACTATTTCTAGCTCTTTCTATATCCCTCTATTATAGCACTTATCTCACTGTGCTGTAATTATCCACTCTCTTCCATACGCCTCCAAATTATCTTTGAATCAATCCCCAGCACCTAGCACAATGCCTGGCATACAGTAAGGACTCAATAAATGTTTGTTGACAGAATGGATAATAGAAAGAAATCTTTTTAAAAACTTGAGAGAACAAAAATAAGACATAGTTTTTAAGAGGTGAAGTTAAATTGACTGTTTTGTTTTTTTTTCAGAAAACCTGGTATCTTAACACTGCAACTATCTGAAGAGAGTGTGAGGAAGCTTTGGGAATAATTATTAGATGATTTACAGTAGTTTATGATCTCGGAGGATGTCCTGGCTTCGATCAGTTTTAGTATAAGATGGGCATGGGACACTCAGGGTTGTAAGCTTCATGCAAGGTCACTTTGGCCTCCTAGCTAAAGCACAAGGCTCAGTTAAAAATCTTTGATTCTCGATCTGACTCAGCCATTACCTAGCTATGGGACACTGAGAAACTATCTACCTTCTCTGAAATCAGTTTCTCCACTGGAAAAGGGAGTGTTTCCGGGAATACCCAGTCCACTAAACAGAATCAAAGAGAGGAGGCAGCGTCCAGCAAGCATAAGATCAAGTGTGAATGAAGAAGGAGGGCTGAGATATGCCCTCCCTGCACACAGTCCTCAAACCATGGTGCAGCTTTGGTGCCCCAGCTACCTTGGGCTCTCGCTGAGCCTACGTGACGGGTGTTGGAAGGCTCCTCATGGGAAAAGGAGACTGAAACCTTTGTCAGAACAGGGAGAACATTCAAAAAAAAATAAGAACTGGGGATGTGGCTCAGTGGCAGAGTATGTGTTTAGCATGTGCTAGGCTCTGGGTTTGCACCCTAGCACCACAAAAAAAGAAAAAGGAGAGAGGGGGAGGAGAGGGGAAGGCAGAAGAAAAACTAGTAAGTCAAATACGGCCCATAAAGTCAACATCACTCAGAAAGTTCCGTGCTCTTGGTGGGAAAAAATGCTTTATAAAAATACCCAGGGAGAGCGAAAGAAGCTGCACTGTCTGCAGGGCTGATTCTGGGGCATTCCAACAGCTCTCGGCCAGGAAGTCAGAAGCAGGAAGCCGCTGCCCTGGGTTCCTTGGCACAAAGCTCAAGGTTAGAAACCAAAGCGGACAGTGTACACACTCTCTTGGGTCTCGGAATTCCAGTTGCTCATGTGTGCAAACCTGCTGGGTCTGTTTAGTCTGACATTTCTCTGAAGGAAATAGCACATGATGTCCTATTCACAATCCCTCCAAAGCTCGTCTGGAGTCCACCCAGAACTTCTCTCCTGCCCACCTCTGCAGCCCTACTCAAAGTATCACCTCCTCTCGCCTGGAGTATGGCAAAAGTCTCCTCCTAGCTGTGTGTGTGTGTGTGTGTGTGTGTGTGTGTGTGTGTGTGTTACTGAGGACTGAACCCAGGGCCTTCACACTGAGCTACATTTTTCATTTTGAGAAAATGTCTGTAAGTCACGCAACTGCCCAGACTGAGCTTGAGCTTGCAGTCCTCCTGCCTCAGTCTCCAAGGGAGCTGGGATGACAGGAGTGCTCCACCTGGCCCAGATCCTTCTAGCCTCTGCTTCTATTCTTGACTCAGCCTTAAAATGAACCAAATGTCTATGAAACTTAACTGGGATGGTTCCTATCCTACCTGGGCTCAGGTCTCCTGCCTGCTAACTCCTCCCAGCCCCTGCTGGTTCCACACTCCTGCTTCTTCCCCTGCACCCCATGGGCCGCCAGGACAGCGTGCCTTGTGCCCTTGTGGCAGGAGCGCATGGCCACCCATGGTGCTCTGCATGACGTTCCCAAGGCGCTGGGGCTTTCGGACCTCAGCCTGAACCCCAGCCCTGGGGGCCCGGCTCCACACAGCCCTGTGCCCCCGTGAGTCCTCCCCTGATTTCCGGGCTCATTTCTTTTTTGTTGTTTTTGGGGGGGTTTTTTTGGTACTAGGGATCGAACTCAGGTCCTTGCACTTGCGCAGCAGGCGGCTAAACCACTGAGCTAAATCCCCGGCCCGGGCTCATTTCTTACTGGCCTGCCAACACTCTCGCTAAACCCTGCGCTGCGATACACCCTCGGGGCACACCATCCCCGCAGCGGCCAAGCTGGTGGGCTCCCGGATGCTAAAGCGCGGGAGCTTCTGGGAGCCGCAGGGCTGGACACTGTTAGGCCTTGTGGAACTCCTGGGGGACAGGACACAGCACCTGGCCGTGGGAGGCCCAGAGACTTAGAGACGCACTGTGTGGACCACTAGGGCCCACCGATCACCACACCCAGGTCTCATCTCATCTCGGTGAGATCAGGGAAACACAAGAAGAAGCCAATGGGAAACACTGACTTAGGCTGGGTCCGAAAAGCACACCTCCAGCCCTCTGCAGACCCCAAAGAACACAGCACTACAACTCATGCCGTTTATTTCCATGTTCTGCCTTCCTCCAGCAAAGACCCAGTTTTCCTGATATGGTTCATGATATTTAAGAAAATGAGGGAGGGAGCCTGGAAAATAGACAGGAAAGGGAAGATGGGTATGAAAATCATGAGCCATACGAAAAAATAAGGTAAATGAAGCAGAACATGGATACGAAAAATAAGAGCCCAAAGTCTCACACTATTTGCCAGAGGCAGGCTTCAAATCTGGCTTGGAGCTTCCCAGAGGCCAATATAAAAACAAAGCAAAATATCTGTGTAGAACCCTCTAGAAAACTCGGTGTATGGAAATGTCACAGCAGTGAGTGAGGAGGTGTCACTATCCAGTGGAGCAGCACCCTGTTTTGTCACATTCTTGCTAACAAGAATCCGCTGTCTGCTGGCTCCTGATCCCAAGCATTTTGAAGTCAAATTGCTTGGGTTCACATCACAAATCACTACTGATTACGTGACTATGTGCAACTCACTTAGTCCTCAGAGCTTCATTCTTCTTCTTCTATAAAATGCAAGCAAAAGATAGTACATAAACAGATAAACAAAATGTGGCCTATCCACACAGTGTAAGCCTTACGAGGAGAAATTCGGACACACTCCAAAATGCTGTGTGATTCTACTGAGGTGCAGTGCCTAGAGTAGTCACATTCAAAGGGACAGAAAGGGCGTGCGGGCTGCCGGGAGCTGAGGGAAGAGAGAATGGGAACTTGTCAACTGTGGGCACAGAGTTTCAGTTCTGCAAGATGTAAAGAATTTTGGAAAATGACTATGCACATATTGCAAAAGTACCTATTGCCGCTGAACTATGCATTTAAAAATTGTTAAAATGTTAAGTTTTATTTTATGTGTATTTCACCAAAGTTAAAAAAAAATAAAATAAAATGAATAGTACCCACTCACAGGCAGCTGTAGCGGTGACTCTATAACTTTAGGAATGTTTAGCCCATGCATGGTACCCAGCCAGCAATCGACTGGGGCAGTTGATCCTATTAACAGTATCAGTGTTCACACTGGTATTACCAACCCTGACTTCCTAGTGCCTTTATCTCTCAGCGTAACAGGAAAACACCCTCAAGTCTCCATTTTTCAAGGCAGTCAGTCTCCTCTCACCTCACTGCAGAATCCACAATACCCGCCCCACTACACGGGGCCAGAGTCGAGACAGGCTGTGTGCAGGACCTGGGAGTCCAGGCAAGTTCCTTCCTCCCCTCGCTTCAGAGCTGCTTGCCCTCCTTTCTGCATGGACAGAACAAATGTAGGTCCCGGAGGAATCCTCTGCTCCCTGACCTCCACCACCTAATGCCACTGGCAGCAAAGTGCTTCCCCCAAACACAGCTCTCTCTACTCCTTCCCTGAGGTAGGAAGGGAAGCCCCAAGCTGACTGGAAACAGATCATACCACAGACATCTGATGACGGCCTTGCAAAATCTAGGGGGTCAGAGTGTGGTACCTTCTTATTCTCTGTCTTCCTCCAGTTACCTCAAAGCAGACTAAAATCGTGTGTGTGTGTGTGTGTGTGCGTGTGTGCATGCATCTGTGTGTGCATGTGTGTATGTGTGTGTCTGTCGAGTCTAGTCAGAACTAGGGCTCACCGTTGAATAAGAATAATACTCTCGAATTGTCACAGCTTCACAAATAGCCATAGAGACACGGAGAGAAAGCCCTGTTTAATTCTTCCAAGGCCTGTGCAGAATAGTCACCGTCACAGATGAATCAGAAATGAAAGTCTACACTACTGAGTTCTGCCTTTTGAACAAGCTGTCCTCCCCTTTTAGGAAAGAAAAATATATAAGCAGCAAAGGAAATCAGAAGGTCACATTTAAACAACATTCATATGACCAAAAGGGGAAAAAAAGCCAAGTAGAAATCTTGGAAGGAAAAAAAGGTGAAATTTAAAAAAAAAGAAAAGAAAAAGAAAAAGGAAAAGAAAAACCAAGAATAAATTCAAGCAGCTGAGCCCACAGCGGACACTGAAAAGAGGTTTGAACTGGGAGCCATAGGCTCTAGCCCTCCATTTCTCAGCAACTAAATCAGTAGTAAATGGGGGTCTCAGCATCTGCCGGTCTCCCCCTCTATGAAATGAGCATATGCTTTTGCCTTGTCTGCACAGCAGCATAAGTCTGGTGGAAGGAGAATGAAATGACAGAGTTCTAGGTTCTAATCCTACCTAATTAGCCATGCATCTTCAGGGCCAGTGAGCCTTGCTCACTGGGGCCCCTGCCCTTCATCATGCTGTAAGGAGAGAGATGAGACTGAATCTTCTCTCAGTCTTTCCAACTCCGACAACTCCTCAGAAATACACAACGTTCTGCATGCAAGGGGCAGACACCATAGGCCAACATGTGACATTCTCTTAATTCCAACCATAACTCTGCTTTTCAAGGTAAAACTACCCCTCCCCAAGTGTCTACCAAAATCTCTTTTGGCTTTTGGCTTTAGCCTTGGCCATCAGGCAGAGGACACTCCCAAATTTTCATCCTACTCAACTCTAGTTAGGCCTCAGGTGGCAGAAAGTATCTGCCTCATGATTTTTATATACAAATAGAATTTCCCCTCAGGCAGATCCCATTTCTGAGAAGAATCCCCCTGGGGAAGCGGCTATCCGTCCCCAAATTGAAGCAGCTAGCGTTCCCAGCAAAATCTCCTGTCACCATGCAAGCGAGCCCCAGGTCTGCAGCCAGAAATGCCATTTGCTCCAGCAATAATGATGTACTTACTCGAGGAGGTCAGGCCCACAGGCAGCTGGCCTTGAGCTCTCCCTCGCTCCCTCTCACAGGCCCTTAGTCCCCGTACAGGACACAGCAAGGCAGTGGCCCTGAAGCCCGAGGGGAACAGAACTGAGACATTCTCTCCCCAACCTCCAGAACAAGGGGCAGAGGAATGGAGGGGGGAGGGTAGAGGCAGCAGCAGGGAGAGGGGGGCGACTTTGTTTCTGGAAACAAGAATTCAAATCCTGCTTCTCCTAAACCCTGAGTCACCTCCTTCTCTTCCAATAGATCAGTGTGGTGGGTAAACATTGCCAAATATGGAGAAGCCGGCTAGAGGATGTCAGAAAAATCACCCTTCTGTCCTCTGGCACTTGAAGAACTTGCCCGACATAAGACAGAATTCCTTACTCGGAGTAAATTATTAGCCCACAGAAGTGGAGTCTCGGCCAATCCATACTGTTCTACAATAGGAAAAAGCCGCCCCCTCCCTACCAAGGCAGTCATTGGTTTGAAGCCTTTATTTTAGGTTCACCTGTGGAAGGGACAATCCAAAATACAGCAGTGTGAAGTATGATGATCAGTCTGACGTTCTTGGGCTGGGGGTCCTCCTGAAAACTCAGTTTAGCATGAGTTCTTCAAGAGTCCTGCACCAGGCTTGAAAATGCAGAATAAAACCAGACTGTCAGCTGAGCACTGCTGTTGGGGGGGGGGGGGGTGCGCAGTTTAATTTGTAAAATTAATCCTGTCCCTGAGGTCCTGTGAATGCTTGATGACGAAGTTGAATCAGGGAAGCAGAGCAGGAATGAATATGGTCTAAACCTGACTCCAAACTGGATCAGAGGAGAAAGAAAGAGAAGAGAGTTTGGGGGAAGTGGGGGTGTGAAGACACAGGGTGTACACAGGGAAGGGAATGCCACTGCCATGTCCATGGCTTTGGGGGGTCAGACGAGCCCTTCATCGGAGCCATCTCCCATTTCCTAGCTCTCCTGCTTGAACCCTGAAGCTGCTTGCTCTCATCCCAGGGGGCCCTCAAGCCACAAACAGCTCTGCGCAGGGAGGGAGAGGACCCAAGACCTAAACCCGAATCACTCCGTACGAGGTTGTACAAGTCTGCAGTTTGCGTTTTCTCATGTAGAAATTTTGTAGATGCCCTCAAATTCTCCAACTATGCACTCGAAAAGCAGTTTCTGCTTGTTCTACATAGCATATAGTCAATTGCACCGTGATGTGGATGACTCGTGTTATACTTTAACAAGCACACCACAAACAAGTATTTCCTAATTATTGCATGTTTAATAAATGAACCCAAATATAAGTGACCATTCAAATTGGTAAGGAAACAGAGTCAAAGAGCCTTCTACCACACACCAGAAGCAGAACTCAGTGAAGAGTTCTCAATCCTGCAGCCTTCTCAGAGAGTCTAGGCGGGAGGCAGAAGAGAGTGAGGGATGCTCCTCATTCTTTCAAGAATAGAGAGTTTCTTCCAGTATCCCAACAGGGGAACCACAGCAGAGGAAAGAGATATTTCATGGAAAATAGTTGTCTAGGGATGATGGCCTGGGAGCTTTCAAAATCAAGGTCCATGGAGTGAGTTTCAGGCATAGATGTGAAAACCAGAATGCAAGTGTCTACATTTGCTCTCCATTGAGCAAATATTTGGAGGTCAGTTTCCTTGTTTACAAAAGGACTTTTCATCTCCTCCTATCTGTGTCCCCCTCTTCCTCTATGCCACTGGGAACTTCCAGTCCAATGCTTGACTGTGTATGAATCCCCACCCCATGGTATCCCTACAGCCTTCCATAAGGCAGAGATGATTATCTCCTGCAGCTCCTAACTCCAGCTCTCCACCACAAAGTTCTTCCTTATATGGAACCAAAATCTGGCTCCCTGGCCTTCAACCTCCTGCTCCTCAGGCTGCTTCTTAGGACCACATGTCAACGAATGCCTGTCTCATTGGTTTGGAATTCCTGTAGGTGACTATGTATACAGAAACAAAGCTATCCAAGATCTCAGCCCTCAGTCATGCCCGCTGTTCTCCTGAACACATCAGACTGCTGACTCCTCCTGCATTTGCTGCCAACTTGAAATCCATTCCTTTTGGGTTTTTCCAATGTGCTACCACTAACCAGCCCATTCAGCATCTGTACCAGTGGCCATGTGGACTCACAAAATGTACCCTATAAAATCCAGGCAGATGTATTTCTTCAGTGAGAAACTAAAGAAGAGTGACCTTCACAACGCGCTGTTCATCCACCTTCTGCTGCACTGTGCTGCCCCTGCCACACTCCACCCTTACTGGATGAAGCTCAGATTGCCCATTCCCAGCACCCCATGACTGCACTGCTGCCTTGCCAGACCTAAAACCACCTCCAAGATACAAGCCTGCTCCAGAGGAAACAGAGAGGGAGAAAGAGAAAAACAGAGACAGCGAGAGACACAGACAGATGGAGAATGAGAGAGTATTCTGTAGGAAAAGGGGCTTGCAACCCAATTCTGAGGATAACAAAGCAGGGCCATGGGTCAGTTTGCTAATCACAGGGTTGGAAGCCTGCGATTGTTGAGAACTCTGAACCTTAGGATTTTTCTTGTTTTGTTGGTTTGGAAGGAAAGCTGTTCTTTGCTTCCAAAGTTCTAACCCACTACCTGAATCCAAGATTCATGTAGTAAAAATCATCCCCACATTAGAAGTGCACTGTACCATACACTAAATGCTTTTCCAGACAGTGTCATTTAACCCTTAGTAACAATTATTTCTGAGGATACCCCCAAAGTTATCCAACTATGCACTCTAAAAGCAGTTTCCACTTGTTCTACACAGTATATAGTCAATTGCACACTTATGTTGATGACTTGTTTTATACTTTAAAGACCATACCACAAACAAATACTTCCTGTTTACTGCATGTTTAATAAATGAACACAAATATTAGTGACCATTCAAATAGATGAGGAAACAGGGTCAAAGAACTGGGGACAGTATTACACCCCATTTACTAATGGGAAAACTGAGGTTCAGAAAATTTTAGTACATTCCCAAGGTCAAACCAAAAGTAAGAAGCAAAACATCTTCCAGTTCCAATGCTGCCTCATACTAGCTGCCTGACCTCTAACTAACTGTTTAATTTTTCTAAATCTCAGTTTCTACACCTGAAAATTAGAGATTAAAATAGGACTCTGCCTCCCTCTCAGAGCAGTTATAAGGATCAAATGAGATAATGGGAGCAAAAGCCCTATGGAAAAGAGGAAGGCATTATAAAGTGTAAGGGATTATTGTGTGATTACTTGCAAATGACTGCGCATTCCATTGCAAACACAAAGAGCAGTGAGGTCATTCGTAAGACAAAGAAACATTAAGGCTCTGGGAATTAAAGGAGAAGGATATGCTGTTCTACAGGGCTAGGTCTATATGCTGCTCACTCTTGCAGTTCAAAGCTCAGCAGCAGCTGTCAGATTTTCAAGCTCCAAGTCACATGTCTACAGGATGACAGCTCAAGACAAAAATCTCCCTTTCAGCTAAAAGCAAATGCTTGGTCAAAAAGAGGTAAAAGAGATGGACGTTTCGAGGACCCCCTGAGATTCACAGTTCCGGAAACATGGCCTTCGATGTTTCCCTTGGAGAAGTTGTTAGAAACACAGGCTCCAGTCTCTCTGAAATAAGCCCACAGGGAAATAAATGTACAGTAAAGAGCTATTTACCAGAGAGCACTGAGGAAGCACCCAAGCATGAATTAATCAAGGGCACGAGGTATTTCAGTTGCAGATACCAAAATGATAGTAAATCTCCAACCCATTAAACCTCCTGGCCCAGCTCACACAGGCTCAACTGGGAAATCTGGCAGTCCAGGCAGCAGGTAACAGGCTGAGCAGCAAATGAGGCTCATTTACATCCAAGCTCTTGCTACAGATCACCCTAGGGACCAGAGGGGTCCCCAGTGCCCCTAAGAGAACAGACACGGGTACAGCCTTCTTCAGGCCTCTCCCAACCCACTAATTGTCAGGATTCTCCTCCATTCCTGCATGGCATCAGGTTATTGCTGTCTTATGGAGGGGCCAATTCTTCCCCAGAAATCCATTCCCACAGCTGATGATGAACACAGACATGGACAGTGATTGTTTTCTCCTTTGCATTTCATCCTTTGCTTCCTGGTGTGGAACATTTCAGAAAAGCATTCAATTCGTTCGTTACACAGGTGTGTGAGCACCTACTATGGGTGTGTGCTGGAACCTCTAGGGATGCCACAGCAAAGGCTGTGAGATGCAGACAACTTCCAAGAGCTCACAAACCTGCTACAAGAGAGAGACTGATGGTTACAGAGGACGGGATGTGCCCAACACCATGAGTTCCTTGATTTCCTTCCAAAGGCCGTGTTAGACTTGGGGGCTAGGTATGAAAAGAGCATGAGGCAAGGGGCAAAGGTGAAGGCCAAAGGGAATTCCAGGCAAAAGGAAAGATGTGAACCTAGGCAATGAGAATGTATGTCCAGGAAAGAGTAAAGAACCAGCCGCACTTAGAAGACATACAGGCCTTAAGGAGAGAGGTGCGCAGATGAGTAGATAATAAACAGAGGCAACTCAAAAAGGGAAGCTGATACCAATGTGTTGCAGCCATCGGTGATTATATTCTATTTCTAAAAGTGGAGTTATTTATTTTTTGAGAAGCAAAGTTTTGATCACACCATTGATAAAATTTAAAAACATAGAAGCTCTTTGGTTCCTCACTGCCAAATAACCATAATCACTGTTATTTAATGACTGTTTACTCTGCTAGGTATTATACTAAGAAGGGTAGAGATAGTATCTCATGTAATCCCAGCAATAACTCCCCGACAGGAAATGACTGCTTAAAGGAAAAGTAGATGTACAGATCCAGCTATAGTAACGCATGAGGACGAAATAAACTAATTCATAGGGCAAAATCAACCCCTTACAAGTCAAGACTGTACTATCCTATTTCTGTCTTCCTTTCCCATTGCCCAGATTCTGCCCATTTCATTGTACAATATGAAATCCTCTTCACTCAACAAGCATGAACATTAATCATATATAACAAACATACTACTGTCAGAAATAGTTGAGAAAATTTCTTATTCATTTGTCTCCCAACCAGTACCCTGGTATCAGACACCAGGCCTTTGTTTGAGCATCAGGCACACAGTGGACACTCAATAATCATATGGATTTAGACAAATAATGTCTTTGAAGGTTGGGCCAGGAAGGTAACACCATATAATCATTTTAACTCTTTTTGTACAGGTATTGAACGAATCTCAGCACGATTTCCAGGATCCGAGGAAGACACAGACAGGTTGATGCAGATCAGGTCTGGGACAGGCTCACAGGTCTGCAGCTACTCAGACCTGCAGGGCCCTGAGTCTACCGCTGGTTCTCCAAAAGCCTCATACTGGAATGTGAGTTACAGGAGGTGCTTCTAACAAAACATCACAGAGTAAAGGAAGTTTCAGGCTGGTCGTCTCAGTCCTGCAATGCCTCCCAGTTTGTGGCTTCTGCCAAACTTCTTCGACTTGAAATCTTAACGTGGAGACACTGGACTAGCACAGTGGTTTTCAAACTTTTTTTCCTAGCAGCAGAAATTTCCCCTTTAAGTGAATGCTTTGAGATGCCTGGCTTACAAAGTAGGTGAAAACAGAGCTACTCAGCTGGCTACAGTGCTCCTCTATGCCCCTCCTCTTCCTTCTCACCTCTTCTGTCACCTCAACCCCAGGGCAACTCCTGAGTCTCCCAGGCTCAGGATAGCACAGCTTGAAAACCACCAGTCTTCAGAGTCTTTCATAGTCCCTTCCAACTTTGCTGCAGCCACTCTAAAGATGCCTCCTTTCTAAGCAGCTCTAGGTTTTCACCAGTGAGACAGGTAATATATGCTAAGGATACAGTGTACCAGAAAAGAAGGAAGTCAAAAATAAGAAAATCTGAATTACAATCTATCTAGGACCTGTGTTCTCTCAGGCCAGTTGTTCAATCTCTCTAAACCTCAGTTTTCTCATCTGTAAGATGCCAACTCTTATTCAATTAAAAAGTTTCATGAGAAGGAATAGTCTAATTAGTAGAACTCCACCATAGATGCTGTGTTATGTTCACTCCACCCATGTATTTATCTACGTCCACAAAAGGAAAGGCAGGTAGTGTGTCCAGGGAAAAGGAGATGTGAATAACTAGCAAAGGTCCATTTCTTTCTTTGCTTGCTTGTGTATAAGTTCAACCAGAACAAACACTATGACCGCAATACACAATTACTGGAACACATTTTGGGTCCCGAATTCACTACAGCTCATCTCTGAAAATCTTAAAAGTTTGTCCCTGGAATCTCTGAAATGGTGGCCATCTTAGTATTCAGAAGGCATCACCAAGATGGATGAGTGTGGAGAAAAATAGTCTGGAGAATCCAGTGTTCCAGTCATCAGCACAGATGCAAGTGTTGGTTTTGGCATCCTCTCTCAGAGTGGCTGGAAAAGTCCTGTCTGTTCACTGAGCTTGATTTCCTTGTTTGTGAAATCTGGTGAAAACAATCCCACCTTGCTTCCATCCCATCACAATGTTGTCCAGAGCAAAGAGGTGGGCAGGCATGAAACCTCTTCAATGTGCAAGGCACACTTAAACCCGCTGGCAGTGGTTCTATGATGGGGTGTGGTCAGTGGCATCATCACTGACCTACCTGTTAGCTATAGTCAGTCCCACCATTTACCAGTCCACAAATATCCACATCATGGTAAGAAGAAATACTTCTGTATTTCTTTGTAACTGACAGAGTTTTTCACATGGCTCGCCTTTTCAAGTGTTATATCAGATACAACTAGTTCACCCATTTTACAATTGTACAGTAAGTGGTGAGCAGGAAGCCACACTGCAGCCTTTGGCCCCAGAGCCTCTGCACACGGCACTCATTCCCCCACGCAGGGCACAACTCAAGTCCTGCTATAAAGGTGCAGTGACCCTGGGCAAATCACTTCCCTTCTCTCAAGCACAGTTTCTTCATCCATAAAATGCAGGTTCTCAAGTCACCCTGCACATCCACACACCCTCATTTCTTTTCCTGGAAGACTTTAGAAAGGAAACCATTGAGAGGAACTGCCAAGGTGATGTCTCATGCGTTGCATATTTCAAAGGAAGAGAAATTGACCCAATGTCAAAAGGCCACCATGACCCTAGAGGATAGCACAGAACACACTGTGTGGCAGCCATCACCACCCACATGCTCCCCAAGAACAACTGAAGTCATGGTCACAGCGCATGAACCTTGTCAGCAAGTTTCTGGTTTGACTGGCAATTAAAACTAAGCTCAAGATGCAAGAGCATTAACATGAAGGACACAGTACGCACCCTGCATGCTTCATGGTGTAGGGGCTCCACGAGGGAGGCCCACGGAAGGATCTCTCTCTCCTTCGCAATTCTTGGGACATCCACTTCTCTCTTTAGTGCAGGCACCTACTGCTACTTGTGTGAGACCTGGAAGGCAGAAGTGAAAGGAAATCTTCCCGCCCCTATTTCTGCTAGCAAACTATATTGTGGAATGGTAGAAGTCAAAAAGCCACCCCATTTGGCAATCTAGGGCCTGGCTGCCAATTTTGGGGGTGGTGAGACATGGTACAGAGGCCTCTCCAATGGCTTCCTAACCCACCTCCCTTATCTCGGGACTGGAGGTGAGGAAAGAATTCTTAAACCCAAGAGCCCCAGACGTAACCTTCAGACTTCCACTATTCAATATTTTTCCTGGACTTATGATTGAACGATTCAAGAAGGAAAAAATGAGATCAATTAACTAATCATTCAGTCTTATTACTTTTTTATTGCAAACTTTGGTTTTCATTTTTCTTAAAAGAGACTCAGCCTATGAAATAAACTTTTCTGGTTTCTGGGAAAATGTACATATGTAATACATGCATATTAGGGCTGAGATACTGTCATGATAAATTAAGCATTTTTTATTACTACATGTTTGTAGTACATGACGTTTACACTCCTGGTGGGGAACTGGTACATGTAGAAAACATATCAAAATTCCCTTTTTTAATCCCTTTTCCCATCCCTCCTTCCACTCTCCATCTGCTTCTTGACCTTCTTCCTTTTTCTGTCCGTTTGCTGGACATGTTGACACTCCTTGTGGGGAGCTGGCACATGTATATAACATGTCTTCATTCCTTTTTCCTCCTCTTCCTCCCACCTCCCTCCTCCTCTTAACCCCTTTCCCCTTTGAGAAAGATCTATCTCCCTACTTCCTATTACCACTTTCTATTTTCTGTCTTTTATTTTGCTCTTTATTTATACTTTAGGTTTCCCATGTAAGAGAAGTCATGCGATATTTAAGCTTGTGTGTCTAATTTATTTCACTTAACATTGTGATCTCAAGGTATAACCACTGTCCCATGAATGACTCAAGTTTATCTTTACACCAGAGTAGTACTCTACTGTGTACGAATACCACATCTTCTTCGTCTATTCATCTGTAATGGACATATAGGCAATTTCCAAGATTTAGCTATTATGAGTTGTGCTACTATAAACACAGGTATGCATGTATCACTGTACTATGATGTCTTTAACTCTTTCAGGAAGACACCTAGAAGAAAAGTCTTATTTTTTATCTGCCCAAAATCCATCTCTTCCTATACCTAAGACCTTCTTCCTCACCTCTATGAAGGAAAGAAAACCATTTTACTTTATTATAATGAGCCAAATAGACCTAGAACTCTCAAAGTGACATAAGTAACAGGCAATAGGTTAATCAGAAGTACACAAACTAGTTTATGATCAGTGTACGCCCTAATTCATATCAAATGAAGCAAGCTTACTGCATAAATTTTTTTTCCTAAGAGTCCCTGACTCAGCTCGGGTTTTCCAGGTTTGCCCCTCAGCCATGCTTGCAGCATACAGGCCCGTGTAGCTCTGTGTACCCTAAGGCACAGGACCCAAGGAAAATCTGTTCCTCCCTTTCTCCTCTCATTAGCTAAAAGGAGCCTTTGCCACACTGCAGTCTCACCAGTGACCCCAGCGATATGTCCAGCTCTACAGCTTGGCCACCACATCAGACGCAGAATCTGCTTTCCCTCTCCTGGAACCTGAGTGAGTTTGAAACTATTCCAGCCAATGGAGTACAATGAAGTGATACAGTACACACATATTCTCTCCCTCCCTCCCTCCCTCCCTCCCTCTCTCTCTCTCTCTCTCTCTCTCTCTCTCTCTCTCTCTCTCTCTCTCTCTCTCTCTTTCTGTGTCTGTGTTCCTCCCTCTCCTTTTCAAAGTTTGCCCTTTGAAAACAGGCACCATGCTATGAGGAATTTCAGGCCACATGCAGAGATCATATATAGATGCTCCAACCTGGTGAAGGTCTCAGCTGACTTCTAAGCAAACATTCAAATGCCTGTAGCACCCAGCCTTCCAATCTTCCAGCTGAGGCTCCAGGCCTTGTAGAGAGAAGCCACCTCCTCTTTGCTCTGTCCAAATTCCTGACCCAGAAAGTCCATGAGCATAATAAACAGTTGTTCTATGCCACTAAGCTATGGGGTGATTGGTTACACAGCAATAAAAAAGCTGGAGCAGAGCCCCGCCCTTTCTTTTCCTTGCAACTGGCACCTGTTCTGACCACACAGACCCGCCCCCCTCAACTAGTGACCCACATTTTTCATGAACACTGGTTCCTCCAGGTTGTTGGGGATGGAAAGAACGAAGTTAGGGTTTGATGACAAAAGATAACTCTGGTAGGCAGCACTGTTCATGGAGAAAACAGAGAAATCAACATAAACATGGACCAAACAGCCTCGGTCTGCTGCATCTACCCAGCAAACGTGAGGAGGACTTTTACCTCTCCAGGCTTCCATTCCCCATGTGTAAGATGGCAATGATAACAAACCCTGATTACTGAAGCGCTTGTGGAGATGAGAGAAAAGAGGGCTAAGGGGCCCTCCAGGCAGGGCCTGCAAGGTCAGGCACTAACACCCCCCACAGTACCTCTCCGCAGACCCAAGGGGTCCACTGGCAAGTGCCATCAAGTCTGCACTGCAGCACAATTGCCAGCCTGCTGCCTCAGTCATCATGGAGCCCAGGGCCTCATACACACCCAGTAGTTAGAAAGCCTTAGGCACATGCTACAGACTAAGCAAAAAGGTCTTATCATGTCAGGCTGTAAGGTACAGTCGGGTTATGAATGTGGTCGCTGGAACCTGTGGTCTGGGTTCAATGTCCAACTCTATGGAGACCTGATGTTGGCCTAAGGCAAGCTCCTAACCTCCTTGTCCTTGTGCCTCTTTATGTGTAGAACACTGACAGAAAGAGCACCTCCCTCGAAGACTGTTTAGAGTATCAGGAGCAACACTATGAATAAAGGAGACAGAATGGTGACTGCACATAGCAATTGCTTGCTGAGTGTCACTGAGTATGTAAACCTAGGAATAATCATCCAGCATGGTATAAGTACCATTTTATAAATGAGGAAACTGATACCCAGAGAGAGTATAAAACTCGCCAAAGGTCAGAAGCCTAAACGAGGGGAAGAGGTGGGAGCCTAATCCACTTCTATGTCCTTCTACCCAATCCAAAGCTCCTTGCACCTCAGCATCCTGCTTCCCCATATGCAAATCTAATGGGGAAAAAATACATTTAACTGGATGCAGAAAAAACAGCCCAGACATAACGGGGTTGCACCTCGGGAGCTTTCTGGGCATCACAGGATGATAAGGCCAATGTCATAAGCCCTGCCTTTCAGCACAGTCAGCTCCTGTGGGTAAAATTAGCTCAGCTCTTCTCCAGTGCCACCTGGGGCCCCAAGGCAAAATTCACCCAGGGCAAAGCATGACCTCACCTGACCCTTGCTCTCGGGAAGGGTCCCTCATGCAGCTCATTAGGGCCTGAGAGGACTCATTTGGCTCTTTCCTGTCTCTGGCTGCTGAGGTCACCTCTCTTCTATCCAGAAAGGCTGCTCTGAAGGAGAAGTAAAGATGCAAATGCAAGCAACCATTCCATATTCCCTTCCTCCGAGGCAGCTCGGAGGCAAGTACTGGGGTGCCTGCCTGCTTTACTAGCTGTGTGCAGCAGAGTGAAGCTCTCCTCGGTTATATAATGCAGCTCAGGGACAAATGGCAGACACCAGCCCTATTGGACTCCTGAGATTACTTTCTTATTTACCTTGCTGATGATGCTGTTGACCTGGGGACAACATTCTTGGTCCTGTAGAACACAGTGCACTCATCACGGCCACTAGAGACTCTGTACCCTCCCACCCTAGAACCACCAGACTTAAAGTCCAGGCTCAAGTGTCCCCTCTTCTAGGACCCTCCCTGCTCCCAGCCCTACCTGGCTGGAACTGCCATCACAAATCCCACAATGCCTTATCTCTACTTTTCATTATTTAACATTTATTTGCTCAACAAATACCTCTTGCACACCTCTTTGGATCTGGCAATGCAGAAATGAAAAGCCTGACCTTTGCCCTTAAGAAAAAGCAGCCAAGTTCAACAAAATAGCACAGCATGATGGAAGCGGAGCTAACAGGGGTCAGAGAGGGATATATCAGAGTAAACTCTTGAGAGGTACAGTACACTTATGCTACCCTGATCGGGTGGGCAGTGGAGTGATGTTTCTGACAAAGAAAGGGTAGGTGTTAAAACATGAAAGCTTACAGAAAACTCAGGCACATTCCTGGAGCACAGGCTCATCTTAGAGATTAGCAAGACGAAGACGGGAAGAGCAGGGGCCAAATCACCTTGCATCAACAAATTTTCCTATTTTGAATATGACTTTGGAAGAAGAACAAAGACGTCAACAGATGACGATAAAAAGAAAAAGAGGGCCGGGGGTTTAGCTCAGTGGTTTCGCCGCCTGCTGCCCAAGCGCAAAGACCCAAGTTCGATCTCCAGTGCCAAAACAAAAAAAGAAAGAAAGAAAGAAAAAGAAAAGACCCCTGAAAATTGTGGAAACATCCCCAAACAATGATGTAGAGACCTGAAATGAGGCAGGTAGGACGGGGATGGGTAGGTTGACTAAGGATAACTGGATGCAAAGGTGAGGGAAGGGAAAGGGAGGGCATCCAAACATCCCAGTTTTCAGGCTTGGGTGACTGAGCAGATACAGCAACATCCCCCACCAAGCTGGCGATGCTCCAAGGCACTCAGTCTCAGGTAACTAACATTCCCAGGCACTTACATACAACAAGCCTGCAGCTCAGGAGTCCCAAACCAAGTAAGTATGACACAGGACGTGGGCACAAAGACACAGAGATGACTGAAGACAAAGCTGTTCAACTCCTTCATCTACAGAATGAGCAAGAGCCAGCAAAGAACTGAGAGACCAGAGAGGTGAGGGACAAATGAAGGACGCCAAGGTAGCCACAGTAGTAAACCATGGCAATATCACACTGGCCAGGTCACAGCACTGCTAAAAAGAAACCGATTTGGCCTTAAAGGCTTGAGATTAGCTTCCCTTAGACTGAAATGAATTAAGTAGCCAAAACAAGACAGGGTGGAGAGACAAATACAAATGCAAGGAAAGAAGGAGGGTGGTACATTATTCGATAAGGGCACATCCACAGAGTTCACTTCCCCAGGGGATGAGAGGCTTCTAGACCGTGAGAAAATAATGCAAGCCACAAGTATAATTATTCATTTCCTAGCGGTCACTTTTTTAAAAGTAAGGAACAAGGAGCTGGGGACGGAGCTCAGTGGCAGAGAGCACCTGCCTAGCATGCACAAGACCCTGGGTTTGTTCTTCAGCACCAGAAAAGAAAAAGAACGGGAAAAATTAATTTTAATAACACTTTATTTAACTCAGCATATCCACAATATCATTTCAAGAAGTAATCAACATCATAAAATTTATTAATAAGATGTTTTACTCTTTTGCACTAAGCCTTTAAAATCTGGTGAGAATTCCACATTGACAGCACATCTTAACTGGAGCCAGCCACATGTTAAAGTCACAACTGCCACATGTCATTCTGATTTGATGTTGATGAATCAGGGCCCAGCATGGTACCTGGCATGCTGTGTATTTTTTTTCTTTAATATGATGAAATGAATGGATAGACAGTTGAGTGGAAAGAAGGATGGATGCACTGTCATTTCATTGAGAAACTTAATGAACTTTCCACGACTTCTGTTCCCTTATCAGCTCCCCTGTGAAGTTTCCAATTTTGTGTTTGATGATGAGTGAAGACTTGATATCGCTTAATATTAACAGTATAACTTCCATCTTCCTTCAAAAATCACAAACGTCGTCAATCTCTAATTTTTTAGCGGCAAACAATTCTGTCAAACACTAGTCAGAAAACTACAGTTCACATAGATCTCAGGAAGGCCACTTTATTTCTGAGCAAGCCTCCATTTTCTCTACCATAAAATGGCTAGACAACCCAAAACTGCATGTGTTGTGGGCCCACTGTAAAATGTGAAATAAGGAAAACCCACACATGTGGCAATCATAACACCATATGAGCTTAAGTGTTATAAACTTCAATCATGTCTGCATGGATGCAGATATATATATGTACACAAATAAAGCTATGTGTGGCCATGTGAGTATCAGTATTTAACTTCTATCATCACTCCTTTTTCCCTTCGCCCTTCAAAAACCACAGGTGTTCTGGTCACTCTGGATTTCCTTGGGAAAAAACACCACTAGGTTTTCCCTGAGTCATCTCACGTAGTGGGAAGTTTGCAGAGGTGGATAGAATTTGCCTACAAAGTAGACTGGAAAGCTCAGCTGCTCTTCTACTAAAACCATCAAAGTGTCCTTCGTGCACTGAACTCACTGTCACCCAGAATTGACGATGCTTCTCCACCCCACACGACTTCTAAGAGCTGAGTGGTAATAGTGACTCGGTACAGTATCTGGTTTCATTCTGCGTTTTATTGTGCATGATATCCGGATGTACTCTAGGGATTAGGAAAGGTATGAAGATGAAATGCGGACTTTTTATAGGCACAACCACCAAGTGCAGACAGAAATGAAGATGATCAACTTGCTTCTTTTACTGACCACAGTGACCAGAAACAGATCTAACCAAAATATTTCCTTCAATACTCCAGGACTGACCTGGAATGAGGGCCACTCTCAGATGTGGTAGCTCATCTGACCATCAGCACCTAATGTTGTCAGCAAACAAAGAAACAAGAACAAGAGGAAATGAAAGCCCAAAGATGGGTCTCAACATATGAGTGGTACAGCTGAGCCACCAGTCAGAATCCAAATCTTTTCCTGAGTCCCTTTATGTGACCCTCGATTTAAAAAAAACTACCCACAGACTGAATCAGCCAGGCAAAACTATTGATGCATAGGTTGCAAAGTATAATTCTAGAAAAAATTTAAAAATAAACTCAGCTGGAAGTGCCATTTCACCCAAATTCTGCTCTACCAGCAAAAGAGAAGATACTGTTCATTCAGTATTTCTGGGCCACACATTTTCCACAGCCAGGGAAGTTCCTGTGGTGAAGCAGTCATCACAACCAGCCTCTACCAAACCACACACGCGAACGCACCGCCCCTGTGCAGCTGACCACACAACACAACCAGAAGCTGTGCTCTAGCCCGCCAGTTCTTCAAGAAAAACCACAAGGCACCAACACATCATGTCGTGGGAGGGCATTTAGCGGAAAGGACATGTGGAAGGACCAGTTTAGGAAATTCTGTTGTTGTTTAACATGCACTTCTAGGGCACTTCTATACCAAGCAGTTTCCTACACACTTTACAAATCCTGATTCATTTCACCTTCCCGACAAGCCTGGGAAGCAGCCCTTGTTATCACTGTTCCCATTCTATATATGAGGAAACTGAAGCACAGATAGACACAGAGCTGGACAGTGGCAGAGCCGGAAACAAATCTGGCCGAACTGGCTCCAGACCTGTGTTCTTCATCACTACGCTATGCTGCCACTCGGCTGGTTTTGTTTTTATGATAGCAGAACACCATCTTATTAAGGGACAGTAAGAAACAGCAGCTGGGCACACACAGCTGGGCCCACAGCACCCCAGCATGATCAGCACTTTTCCTAAAATGAAATCATAAGAGGCCAGGTCTTAACCAGGAACCAGGTTACTGATTTACTCTAACAAAGCCCTGTCACAAGACCAGAAATATGCAGCCTCTGTGCAGCCCCCAGATTCTCTCTGTCATCAGCAGGAGAGTGAAAGTCAAGTCCCAGGGACTTGGAGGAGAGAAACACTGAAACAGCCATCACTCCAAGAACAGTTCCGCAGAAGGCACTGGGGGAGGGACCGAGGTGCGCTGTCGATGCTTAAGAACTCTTGTCCTCCTTTTGCAGTGAAGGATGCTGTAATGCTACCGCCAGGTTTTGTTAGCAGTCACACTTCTATGCGAGGAAAAGACCCCGCTTCCTCATGGATGGCATGCAAATTCATGGGATAAAGAGGAATGTGGCATTAGGAATTCAGGCTTTGCAGACAGCTAAACCCCTGCTGCTGTGAGACTGTGAGCCACTTTGACATGCTGAGCTCTGATTTCCTAACCAATATAATGAGTGCGAGATAAAAATCTCTACCTCATGGGGTTGCTGAAGGATTTGAGACAATGCTTGCAAACCGTGTAGCACTTGGTGCATAGTTGCCATTGTCTAAAATAAAATGGCCTGCAGGATCCAGTTCCTAACCTGTGCAAAGGAAATAATGGACATGCTGCTCTCTCTTCTTTCTTCCCTGATCTGAGTGGTCACCACAGTGCTCATGATCACCTAAACCCAATGCCCTAAACCGCGGCCCCTCAGCCGTAAATCCTGTGCTGGTACATACAGGTGTTGTTGCCTACCATCCCCCTTCTTCCTAGAAAGTTTTTACCAAACTTCTATTCAAATTACAAAGCCCACACTAGTATCACCAAACCCATGAAATCTTTCCAGTCATTCCCTCTTTAGTGCTTTTTATGGACATCAATATGATACTGATAACACTATAAGACAGTCGTATAATCACATGCAAGACTAATGATCACCAGTACACAGAGATACAGCTATACTGGTTACTACAATATTTAAATGTCTGGGGACTCCCAAGTGTTCTAGTATCATCTCAATTCTTCCAGCCCCTCCCTTAGGGTCCCTTGAGCCCCCCCATAATCCAACAATGAAAAGACTCTCCTCCAGTAGAGAGTGTTATATACATTTATATATCACCTCTGTCTACACGGGGAATGTATCTACTAAACTCACTGTTGATTCCCTTGAGCTTCTGAAGTGCAGGACTCCCAAGAATCCAGAAAAATAAGGGATGATTCCATGATCCTGTGCCCTCCACTTCTCAGCCTTGGCCTGGCACACTGTGGGCTTCAGTAAGTGTTGGCTCATCAACTCCAGCATCAGTCCTGCCTCTCCTGGGTATCAATTCCTCTCCCTGGTCCTGGCTGCAGCTCCTCCGGCCTCCACCACCCCTTGTGACAATGACAGCTCAATCTGAGGTACAGCTGCCTGCTTCACTTCTGATGGTCCCCTGATGCCCCCTAGCCAGACCCAAGCTCTCCCGAGACTAAAGAAACAGTTGTTTCCTCAGAGCACACAAGGGGCAGTAAATAAATATAAGAGGCCATTACTTTAAAAGGAAACCAAAGCTGTTAAAAAAAAAAAGACCCTCATATTTGTTATAACCGACTGAGGTTTTAAAAATGGGTGTACATCAAATTGATTCATTTCACCTCCCTTCATTATCTAGTGAAGTAGGAAGGACAGAAATGACTTTCCCCCGTGTTAATCATGGCAGGTAAGTGACTTGTTCAAGCACCCAGCAGTTGATATCACAGTCAGGGCTAAATTTAAGCCCAAGAATCTCAACCCAGCACTGTCTGGTGTCCCGTCAGCTCCCCGCAAGGCACAACCTTATGGGCTACTTTGTATAAACCCAATGGGCAACTCTACCACTCCCTACCACCTCAAGCTGCTGTATTCTTTGGCTTAGGATGCTTCACGCTCTGAAGTATGCATTCGTTTACTTGCTGGTTGTCTCTCTTGCCCCTAGATTGCAGTGATGTGGGGCCATGAACTCTGCTTGTCTCCTTCATCACCAGAACAGAGCACTTACAGGGCTGGCTCAAGCTAGCACTGCCTCCTCCCACCTCAGTCACCAACAGCCCACACAGACAAGCAACTAAACCTCTCCCAGCCTAGATTTCCCAGTGCATGTAGGAGCCGGTGCACAACACAAGATTGGCACTCAAGACAAGGTGCCTGCTACTCCCTTTCTCCACTGGGTCCCAGGTGGGCTTCCTTCCTCCCCACAGGGCTCCTCCTCCCATGGATCACCTCTCCTTGCCTGCAGCACCTAGAGCCACAAACACGCCCTTCCCCCGCTCTGAGTGTCAGTCCCTGCTGCCTTCCTGAGCCAGGTGTCTACAAAGGGCAGCGCTCACAGCTGGAGCCAACCAGTCTCATGGCTGCCAGGCTCTGACCTACTTCCCAGCCAGACTAAAGCAGGTGACGCTGTTACTGATTCAGCAAAGTCTTTTTCCCCCTGCAAGTCATCTCAGACATCGGACACAATGCAGAGTCAGGGAGTCAGGAAACTCAGAGCAGAAGGGTCCACAAAGACTGGCCCATCTTATTTTACAGATGTAGAGTCTGTGTACCTAGAGAATGGCAATGTTTCCAGCAAAAATCTACCCCAAATTCCCCAAACATCAGAAACAACAGCCTGGCCCCAATTAAATCCCAAGAAAGAGGCCTTCTTAGCACTTCCCCTCATCAGAGAAATCGTTCCCTATACCTTAGACTTTAAACACTTCCTGATTCCACTCCAGGCAAATGTTTTTTCTCCTTTATTAAAAGTCCCACATGTCTCTATATGATGAAAAATTTCTCTAATTTCTATCCTCATGAAGTACATTTTACACACAGAGAATTAAAATTGCAAACTTTTTAAATTATAAGAGTTGGTATAAGAAGAGAGCTAGGGCCTAGAAGCAGGGAGGAATGGTGTCTAGAATTGATTCTGCTTTTAACTATTTATATGACATTAAATAAATCCTTCTATCCAGAACCCTGTTCCTTATGTTAAAATAGGACTGCTGGACCACATTCTCTCTGGGCTGTCATATTCTGGTACAACATTTCTCTTCACCACCTCCAATATAATTTTATCACCAACTACCCAAAACAGATAGACTATGAGTCTTTCTGCTCAAGAGTTTTCTATAGCGCAACCAGACATACATCTTTAGTGTGTAATCAGTGTTCATCAACAAATTGGTAACCTTTTGAAAGACAAGGTCCCGTTTTTCTGTAATCATATCATACAGATTTCATGAGTTATTATAGAGTCAGTGTTGCCAGACTAATGAAGTTTCATAGTGCAAGGAAACATTACATCAACCTCTTTCTGTATCAATACTTACGTTTCCCGTTACTGAAGATTTCTTCACAGCAGTCCACTTACTCCAAGAGCCTGCCATTCCTTAAAGTCTCTCCTGTTATACCAGTGCAGAAGCCGTTACAGATGTTGTAGAATATCCTCAATGGAAGTACCTCTTTGATTTCTAAGAATGAATCTGGTTTTTCCAAAAGTCACCGAGAAACAATTCCAAGAAAGAAAAATGATGATCCAGTTGAAGGTGAGCATGCTGAACAATACTTGGCCCAAAATTTATTGCATAAAGTTTTTGGTTATCAGTGCCTCCTAAGTCAGAGAGCCAGGGTTGACCCCAGAGGACTCCTTTAAAGTGGGGTGAAACTAAAGTCAGTGGATTTTTAGGCAATACCAGGTTTGCAACAAGTCACAATGTATCTTCCTACAGCTGCCTAGAAAACTAAATGTGTTGATTCAGAGGTGATTCTCTGCTCCCAATTCCCACTGCTCCTTACAAAAAGAAAAATAAATGAGAAATGCCAGGTGATCCCCACTGCAACCCAACAGAAGCATAATCAGTAGAATATGTCTTCAAAGATGATGACACAGGATCCCAGTTCTGTTTATTA
The DNA here is from genome assembly GCF_053883595.1 of Heterocephalus glaber. NCBI lineage: Eukaryota > Metazoa > Chordata > Mammalia > Rodentia > Bathyergidae > Heterocephalus > Heterocephalus glaber. Next base: position 66,976,396 of record NW_028258324.1, read on the forward strand.
AGCATTCACATGAAATATAATAATGACAAAAGCCTTCTGCACAAAGATGTTCATCACAGTATTAGTAAAATAAGCAGATAATTGGCAGAAACCCCATTCAACAATATGTAAATAGCTAAATTTTAAAAATACTACACCCACTCTGTGGAAGCAGAGAGTAGCCTTTAAATACATATATAGGAATTAAAAAATTATCTGGAAATGTTTGCCAATATCCAGTCAAAGATGAAAAAAAGAGCTAAGAAAACTGCCTAGTAAGAACAAGTATACAAAACATCTGTGAGTGATATACTAATAATATATCTTCCTTTGAATAACCCTAACAATGATGGCATGGCTCAGGAGCTCCAGAAGGGCTCTCCCACCAGATGCTGGAGATATCTCAAGGGATGATAAGGACTCAGGGTTATAGAAAAGGAGATCACCAGAAACTCCAGGGCAACAACGTCCGCATAAGAAATCATGGCTCTCAGAAACTAATGCAAAATAAGAGAAAAAGTGGATGGAGCTCAAAGAAGAAACAGAAGAGACTGCAAGCAGAAAGGAATGACTAGAAAGAAAGTGCTTAATTTTCCTCACTCATTAAAAGAAATACAATATCAGACTCCCAAAAAATGAAAGAAATAATACTAAGCATGAAGTTTCAATGTAAAAATAAAACAAACCTAAACCTGTGATGATTTTAAAGAACTAGATGAGAATTAGAGAGATCTGTTAGTTTTAATGTTAAGGGAAAGCTCAGTCCCCTGTGAGTGGCTTAAAGGGGGTGACCTCAGAACCCCAGAAAAGGAAATGAAACCACAACACGTAACCTTGCCCTGTTTGGAGCCTAGTATTGAGCAATATTTACCTAGAAATCATAAGGCAAACAGTATTGATTGTTTTCAACTTTTGCGATCAAACCATAGACAGAGCATAGATGACTTCGTGATAGGTAACAAAAGTGCATACATGTGCATGATACATGTACGTATTCAGTACAGACTGGAGAGGCCAAAGGTAACCGAAAACATCACTGACACATTGAAGGGTAAAGCAGAGGGGAAACCTGGGAAGAAATACAAACAAAAGTGTGGGTGAATGTGCTGTCAAAGCTGGTATGGCAAGAAAATGGAATTTATACATAGTACATATAGACATATAAAGGAAACTAACAGTTAAAGAATATAAAAGTAGTAACAGCCAAAAAACTGGGGGATGGAAGGAGTAGTATGAATGGAGAACAAATAAGCTAATCCTTGCCTATTAGTAAAACAAAGTCAATCTGATATCTAAAACTAATAACTCAAGAAATAGTGATAGGAGCATATTATTTAGAGACATGGGAATAACCACTAGAAGAATGAAAAACAAAAACAGTTACAAGTACTTGATTTCTGGCAATGGGACTGCAACAGGAAGAGATGGGACAAGAAATTCTTGTTTTATTATAAACACTTCTGTATTATTTTATTTTCTATTGTGAACATTATTATGGCATCTTTTAAAATTAATGAGAAGAAAGTTCATCCAACTAAACAATAATAGCTGCAAAGAGGATGACCCAGAGGTCACAAAAAGCTAATGCGAAGGGGTTTTCTTGGGAAAACAATTAGAAAATGCTGCTGGGGGAGAAGCAAATGACAGTGAAGTCCCGTTTTGAAACTGCTGGGCCCTCTTTTAGGAACTTCCCCCTTCCCCTTTTCTCCTCAGCCTTTTTAACTCTCACCTAACTCTCTGCCCTTCGACTCCCTTCACTGGCTTCAAAACCAAAAGCAATCCCCAATGCAAACTTGGAAAAGTAAAGAATCCCTGAGGAAACTCCAAAATTAACAGAGCGCAGAATGCGCAGTGCAGCAGCCCAGAAGCACACCAAGGCCTGGGCTCGCAGCTATATTTAGCAGCTGCTAGACTGACAACAAGAACTCCTGTTCCCTGGAAAGGAGGTAATCAAAGGAGGCAGATTTAGGCCTGAGGTGGTAAGTCTCAAGGATCTGTGGCTCCAGGCAACCCTAACCTGCACCCTGGAGGAGGAAATGGGAACCCGCAATGTCCATTCCTGAGCAACCCTGTCCTCTCCAATCAGGTTTCTAAAGCCAAGGGAATGCTAGCTATCGCCCGATCACTTCTTTTTGTTCTTTTCAGTCACTGCAGGTCCATGTACCGGGTACCCACTGTGTGCAAGAAGAGCAGAGATAAATCAGACCCAAACCCTGAGCTCGGGAGGCTGGCGGGTCAGATGGGGGTAGCATTGGCACATCCTGAGGAGATGAGGGGAGGCTGCTGCCACTGGGGAACCTGGGAGATCACCCCGGAAATCCTGCAGAGGCTCGACCTGAAACAGCAGAAATGACTTACACATGTGAGGGAAAGATGGCTTCTTAGAAGGTAGAAATCATAATAGTAAAGGCACAAAGTCAGCAAACTGAGGAAAGGAGACTTATTCACTGTGGACAGAGTAAAGGCAGATACAGAAGACCAAAGTTCAAGAATCTCACTTACTGGGTACGTTCCACGTCCCAACACAAATTTCTTCTTTTGTTTGTTTTTCAGCAGCTCTCGGGATTGTGCCCATGGCCTCATGCATGCTAGCCAAACACTATCCCTGAGCTTCCTCCACAACCCTTTGAAAACTGTATTCTGTCCTTCACTGGCACAAATTCTTGCTCCCCTACAAGACAGGGAGCTCCCAGTGGGAAAGTCCTCACATCTGGAACATCCCTGGGGTCCAGCTGCAGGTGATACCTCACTGTCTCTCAGAAATCAGAGCAGCACAGCTCTCTGGGCCACAGAAAATCAACTTTAGCATCTCTCAAATACCTTCGTATACACTTTTACCTCACACATTTTATCGGCCCCTGCCTGGATCATCTTATCAGATTTATAACATCCTAGAATCCCGGATGCACTAGCACCTCAGAGAGATGTAACAGCCACTCACCTCCCCTCACTGAGTCCACCACCAACAGGGGCTGTGCTTCGGCCTGAACGCCTCCAACGACTAGCAGTCTTCACAACCTGATGCAGTCTACTCTTACCATGTGCCCTCACATACTGAATTCAAGGCTTTCAGTTAAATTCCTCGGAGTGGCAAACCAGAAGAAATGAGAGCAGAACCTGCTGGAGAAGCAGGAGACTATGTCTTTGAAATGAAGGGGAACTGGGTTGACATCCTTGCGTGCTGGTTGGGGAAAGTCACTAGGCCTCCCCACTCCCTTGCTCTCCTGGCTGTTACAGGATTAAGGGAAATGATGCAGGCAGAATGCCCAGCACAGTGAGCACTCAATAAATGGCAGCTATCACAGTAATTAGTTCTATTCCTGTTTCCCATTCTTCCGGACTGCCACGTAATCAGGGAACAAATCACACCCTTGGCCTCTCTGTGAGGTGTGCTAGGCCTTCCACGGGATGGCTTTCCACAGCCTCAGCCAACATGCCATTCCCTTTGCCACTGACTGGCCATGACCAGCAAGCAAGAGGCTGGCCAGGGTTGCCATAAGATTCCTGCAATTGAGAGCAGAGTAGAAAAACAGGGAGAAAGCAGCACTTTCTGCTCCTGCCTTTAAGGGGCCTGCCCACCACTCTGCAGAGGTGGAAACACCAGATACCTTGGCAGCTGTCAGGATCACTTAGGGCTGCTGACACTGCTCCAAGCTCGCTGTCACACCCCTAAAAGCAGGCACTAGGAAGGACAAAGACGGACAGTGAGGAGGCTACCTCATGACTTGGTGTCTGTTCTCTAAAGCCCCGGCTGCCAGGGGCTCATGGTATTTGGTATGTCAGACTCAGACTTCTAAGGACAAGGCTGCAACCTCTTCACCCAGTTGTACTTCTAAGCGGACACTGCAGCTGCCAGGCAGCTCTAGTGCTGCGAACTATGTCCTCAGGCAGACGGCTCATGATCTCATCCTGGCTTGGTTATTAAAAGCTAGGTGATCTTGGGAGGCTCCCTCACCTCTTTGGGAGGCACCTGTCTCAACAGTACATCAGGATGCTGACCTATAGTCTTGGTTCCTTAATCAGCAATGGCAGAGACATTTTTCTTAGCTCTCACGACCAGATCTATTTCTCAGAGATTCTGATTCATGACAAGAGTTGGGGATGGGCATATACATATATATGAAACACTCTCTGATTGTAATTGTCAAGAATTTCTGGTCTTAAGGATCTCAACATCCCCTTCAGCTGAGACTACTGTGCCTTATTCATAGTAGCATATGTGTAAAGAGCTTAACACAATAAGGCTTAACACACAGTAGATGCTAATTAAATGTTCGCTCCTTCTACCATCACATCCACCCTCAGACAAGAGCAGTATAGTCAAACAAGTCCCACTAGCCAAAAGGGTAGCTTTCAGCATACAGAAAACAAACTGTGTTGGCTTTCCAGGCCTTTTCCTGAATGAATGAATGAATGAATGAATGAATGAATGCCCACAGTGCATCCACCAGAGGCTCCAAGCCATGGAAAGACCAGAAGGGATCCATGTAAATAAGCATATGTCCAACAGAAAGGAGGTGAGCTCAAGGGTGTTGCTTTCCAAACTGTAATGTGCATACAAATCACTTGAGGGACATGTAGATCCTGGTGTGTGACTGCAATTCTGCATTTTTAACAAGTCCCAAGTGACATTACTGCTGCTGGCCCAAGAAACAAACCCTGAGTAGCAAAGTTCTGAGCACAGGCACTTTGTAGGGGTAAGCCTGCAGCCTAAGGCAACTTGCCACACAAATTTGCTGAGAGCCTACTAAGTATCACTCGGGGAATGTGCTGTGCCACAAGAGAGAGATGAGTAAGGCATGAAAGACAGATAGATATCTCAGCAAATATTCACCATAAAATATGCTTTAAACTCTGTATCAGAACCACGGCCAAGGTGTCATAGCTGTTCCAGTAGGAAGCTATTAATTATATTTGGGCCGCATAAAACAGAAAACCGTGAGGAAAAGTGATGAGGTAGTTAACTGCCGAGGAGAATCCAAATCCTATGCACTGGGTGGCCCCACTTTTGAGGCCACAACCAGATCAGCAAACTGTATTTGTACAACCTACTTGCCAAGAACAGCTTTTCTATTTTACAATGAATCTAGAAGGAGGGGGAGAAAGAAGATGAAGAACAAGGAGGAAGACAAAGAAAAAAATCAGAGACTATACATAGCCTGCAAAGCCTAACACATTTACACTCTGGTCTTTTACAAAAAGTGTTTGCCAAACCTCGGGGTAGAAACTTAAGCAGACACACAATCAACACCAAATTTCACACGGGCCATTCCAAGTGGCTATCGGTGATTTTTTTTTCTTCTTTATACATTCCCAGAGGTTCCTAAATTTGTGCAGCCACGAGAGTTGCCAAGACTGACTATAATTTACCCTGGAAATTAATGGTTTCTCCCTTAACAGCAATTGCCCTATGCGTGATTTCAAATTCTAGTAATCTAGCCTGGAAAATAGTAAGTCCATAAACAATTTTGGAAAGTGGATGTTCATCACTGTGCTACTGACAATGACGAAAAATCAGAATCAGGATGTATTCTCAGGACAGGAGAACACTGGGCCATCAAAAATAACATGTGAGGGCTGGGGATGTAGCTCAGTGGCACCATGCCTGCCTGGCAAGCACATGGTCCCGAGTTCAATCACCAGTACAAGGAAAATATAAAAATAAAAAATAACGTGTGCCAAGGCTCCTTGGTGTCATGAGAAGGTGCTCAACCTCCGTTGCTTGGTAAAATGGTGAGACAGAAACCGTAAGATTTCAAGTAGGACACTGCAAATGCATAAAACAGTAATAAAAAGGAATTACCCATGAAAAAATATTAAAAACACAAACACTGTTGGTCTCCAAAAAGTGAATTTATAAGCAACTCTCGCTTTCTTCAGAATTTTGTAACAGTGTCTATTAGGAGCATGCAGTCCACTTACTACATAAAAATTCCTGGCACAATAAAACTTGGGTTAGTTTCTGCCTTCAGCTCTTCCTGCGGGAGTCAGCTAAGACTCAAGAAGCAGGAAGGAGAGGAGACCTGTGCTCCGTGTGGAGGGATGAGCAGGAGCTTTCCCGAAAGAGGCCCTTTGGGCCAGCTGGGAATCGTGAACGGCCACGCAGGCAGCTGACCCAGAAGGACCAGCTGCACACCCACGGGAGCTGGGACAGCCAAGAACATCTTGGAAACCAGGACAAGGTCAGCCGATGGCAGGGTCAAGGTGTTCATTTGACCCATAGCCTTGGGGAGATGGTGAGAGAGAAAGCAGGAAGTCATCTGGGAAGCTGAAGGCAAAATGCTTTCCCAAGTGCCCTTAATGTGGCAGAGTCCGGGAACACAGAACTGTATGGGGCAGAGCAGAAAGAAGACTGTTAATTCAATGTCTGCCATCCATTTCCACACACAAATGGTTCTGCTCAATTTTCTTCTGACAAGCTGTGTATCTGTATCTGGAAATAAAATTAGTCGGTAAGTCAAAGTGACACGTTCTTACTGCCCAAGCATCACTAAAGAGCCACAGTTGACTTCCTCCTAGATTCAGACCCAACCAACCCTCTCTGTCACTGCACTAGGAATTCTGAATGCGAGGCACAGAACCCAAGCAGAGGACAAGACATCAAAATGCTACTCTCTGGCAAAGGACCAAAGGTGGACGAGGAGAAATACGAAGAAAGTCTCCCTCAAGGGACAGACAGAAAACTAGCCAGTCCTCTCACTGACTATGAGGTGAGACACAGCAGGGTTGTCGCTTCTTGTGGTTGATGGTCACAATCTTGGAGAAAACGAGAAGTGGCAGAGAGCCTCTGTTGATGCCCACTCATGGCTGGATTCCTAGCAGGATAAGAGAAGGGGTTCCAGTAAACTAGAAGGAATGCTGCTGGCTGGAGACACTCAGACCTCTCAAGAGGGTTTTAAATGGAAATATGAGAGCAAGAGAAGAAAACGTAAGTACAGAAAATGTACCAGGCAAACAGATACAGGAGGGAGGGCTCCAGAATCACAGGGAACCGAGGGAGGGAGGACACGGATGGTCCTCCAAACCCCTAGGCAGGTCAGAGGCCAGGCATGAATGATGGCTGAGTGCAGAGGCTTGTGAGGAGGCCACAGAGCTAGGATGGAAGGCTGCCCACTGGACCTACACGTATGAGCCAGAGAGAAGCTCCACTGAGAAGACAGGAGTCAACACAAATAAGGGAAGACTCAATGCATCGTCTTCAGGGGTAGTAAACTCAAAAGCCTCAGGGAATCAAAGGACTGTGGTTATGTAGGCCCCGCTTGGATTCTTTCAACCTCTCTCTGTCTCTCTGCTAACACGGCAATGCTGATGGACTCTCTCTACCACACAGCTGCTGGAAAACTGTCTTCCCCCTGTTGCACACAGACATTCATACTTCACCCCCTGCCCCAGTTTGGTTTGCATGTCTGTTTCCTGTGCTGACCACAGCCTCCTAGATAGCCAAAATATAATTTGTTCATTTGTCCCCAGTCCCTGAAAGAGCAGACAACAAGTATAGAGTCGGTAAATATTCTTAAAGCTCCACAAGTCGGCTGTGAATCTCCTCTCGCAAAAAGCAGAACATCTTGCTCGGATAAACCAACACTGTGACACAAAGTCAATGGAATCACAGAACTAAATGCTTGCTAGGGGTTTAACTCTGACCAAGAAGAACGGTTGCATAGAGTAGACAAAAGGCAAACACTGGGAGAATAAAATTGTCTTGTCTTGAGTTGCAATCTGAAGACAGGGAGATTCCAAGACCTTGGAAAAGAAAACAGCAGCCAGCAGCTAGCCAAAGCTCTGGGACAGTCCCTAGAAAACAGAAAACAGAGGTGGATGGGGAAACATGGGCCATCAGCCTGAGGGGATTTGGTGTGGGAGGGGAACTATACCTGCCAGAGAGAAAGGAGGTAAGGACTGAGAGAGTCCAGGGCACTTCCTTGGGGACATGTGGTGTCCTCCATGGGAGCCACATTCCCGGTGTGCCACACTCTCCCCATCTGTGCCATGAGCCAAACACCTCAGGTCTCAACACTGATGGCTACGAAGTGACAAGAATGCTTGGAAACCTGGGAACTCCATCGGAGCCCTGACACCCACTCCAGTGAGACCACAGCAGCCTCACTCTTCTTGTATTTTTAACCAAGCGTGCTGCCATGTTAGCCTCTAGACCACCCAGTCTCACCCTGGGCAGGAAGCTCCATGGACAGGAACAAGAATGTGCAGCTAATGGGCCAACTCTCAGCACCCTTCCCATGGGCTCTCGAACAGGACACACTGGTACACACAGTCACACGCTACTAGTGTCTGTCCTGCCTCAGGCAGCAGCCATCGAACACCTCCCCCAGGAAGACTTCAAGAGTCCTCTGAGAGGCCCCAACTGTCCACCCCTCATACTTCTCCAGGCTTTTGGTTCATTCCCAGAATATGAACACTGTGTAACTTCCTTGGGCCTGTTTTTATAACCACGAAGCACCTTTCCACATCCAAGTTCTTTAATCTTAACACAGACAAAATAGGAATCTGCCTCATGACACCAGGCCAAAGCACACACCACTGCCCTAGCCAATCCCTCAGCAGTGTTCCGAATCTGGTATCCGCCTCCCTCCAACCAGCTCTCTCTCCAAGTGGGAGTGCTGGCTGCCTGAAACTTAGCACCTGCTAAATTCCACTTCCTCCTAATTTCCATCCTGCCTCTTGCTTGCTACTGCTCTCCTACTGCATAGTCTAAATCTACGCACTTCAAATTACATCTCAGAGAGGTCAGGTGACTTCTTCAAGACTACACAGCTAATGAGGGACAAAGCTGAGGCTTGATCCCAAGCCTTGATACTAATCCTAAACCCCGTGTCTGCCCCACTAAATCTCACTGATCTCATTCTCTTGCACTGCCCAGGAAATCCCTTGTGTATGAGAGAGTGGAGTCACGTCTTGAATAGTGACTGCAATAAAAGTCAAATTTACAGTGTGTACACAGAGGGCAGGGACCTAGCTAGAGCTTTACCTGTAGCCCTAGAAGGTAAAACTGTCCTTGTTTTCAGATGAGAAAACAGACGCAGTTACTCAAGGTCCGACTCCTTGAGCCCATCCTCATGCTATACCACATGTAGTCCAAATGCAATGCCGAGCACACAGTCCATTACCATGGGTTAACTGAACAACAACAACAAAATTAGTTTGACAGAGCTAAATGAAAGCCTCTAAAAACTAAGACTGACCAGGTCAGGCAAAGCTGGAGAACCCAGCTACCACTGTGAAGTACCAATACTATTTCCAGACAACGGCTCTTGGCAATGTGCTACATACTGTGCATCAGGACTCCTGGGATGGTCCTTAGCTGACCTGGCAGGTGGCGTGACCTTTCCACCACTCTTCCAAATCTCATTTCCCCATTTATTTACTTTAAGAAGGGGGTAAAGGGAGTTGGGAGCCAGCAGCTGGACTCTAGCTGTGGTTCTCATCAGCACTGGCAGCAGTCGTGAGCTGGTTGGAAATGCAAATTCATGGGCCCACCTGTCCTGCCACCCAGAGCCTCTGGATGGAGCCCGGCAAACCTGCCAGGAGGACATTCACAATCCTTCCTGCTCCAGTACTCTGGGTACTTGAAGCTTCTTCCACGAAACATCAGCAAACTTCTCCCAGTCTTGCCACTCTGACTTCGGTCTGGTGTGAAGTGAAGTCAGCTGGCCAGCTCACAGAGTCACGTCCGACACTTCCTCCTGTGATTAATTCAGGAGGCCCTGAGACACACAGGCTTGCTCCACTGCACCTCTTTTTCCATTTACCACCTCAGCGGTGCACACCCAGGCATGATATTCAAAAAGAAAAGTCATGAGCAAGGAAGCTCAACCATGAACACTATCTTTTAAGCAATTAGAAAATTTTAAAAATTAGAAGTCAGAAATTTTCAGAAATTGGAAAAACATTTTTAATTATCCCTGAGGCAAGTGCTCTATAACCTAAGAAATGGGGTCCACGCCCAGCGACTCTCCAGCCTAAACTCACCTGAGTGGATGAGAGAACATCTGCTCTGTACGGGAGAGAGGCCTGCAGACAAAACAAATCATTTCCTGCTTGGTCCATATATGTCAAAAGAAAATAAATCCAGATAAAGTTTACAAGTATGAAAACACATCCCAAAGGTCTGTCTGTGCAGACTTTCGACAAATGGATTATTCACTGCTACAACTCTGACCCTGTGCCTGAAACTCTGCTGTGGAATGAATGAATGAATGAATGTCTTCTCAGTGTTGGTGCTAGGAGACGTAGAAAAAACAAGTTAAATTATCTTATAAAGGAACTAAGCTTGAGTCCTGTGGCCAATGTCAAACCTGTCCACTCAACAACCTATGTATTCAATAAACGTGCATTACATGTCGGCCAAATTCCCCAGTGTTAATCCGGCAGTACAGAAAAAGGGCCTGAGAGAACGTAGAGGAAGTGACCGCTTCCTGCTTGGGGTTGAAGGACGATCGAGTTGGATACAAACGGGTGATGATGTCAAGGAAGGTAAACCAAACTGAGGAAATGCTGGGAGAAAAGTTCAGCAATGGAGACAAAGTTCCAAAAGTCAGTGGGTCCCATTCAACAAGACCATTAAACAGCACAATGAGGAAGACTCACACAGGGCTGCCTGCCGGGATTCTGCCCTTCAAGACCCTCAGCTCCTCCCAGCGCCCCTAGCGGCCGGCGCTGTCCCCGCCCGCATCTTTCCCGCAGGGAGCATGGGGCTGCACCTGCTGTCTCCTGGCTTCCAAGCTCAGCTCCTTCCTCAGTGCCTTCCTCCCCGGCTGCCTCCTGCACGCTTTTCCCGGTATCGGTGCCATCACAGGCTGCACTATACTGACTATGCCATGTCTTTACACTTCTGTTTTCTATAATTTATAAAACACATACTGCCCACGAGTTTGTATTTTTAATTCCTGTAAGAAGTTTTGGGATCCAATTTGTGTGAAAGTCAGACTACAACATAATGTAGTATTGTATGATAAAAGCCTCCAAGAATAAAAACAGACAGTATATCCTGCTTATCGGAAACTCCAACACTGCTTCCACTCTCGAGCATCACAGATTTCCTTATGAAAAACTAGTCTTTGTTGTGCACCAACTCATCCCAGTTTTCTTGAAGTCAGGTCTAAGGACAAAGTTTCCTTTTCCAAGGCTTCCTGTTCCAAACATTGGTTGAGGACCTACTGTGTTCTGGGCTGTGTTAAACATGAACACTTCAGCTCACTTAATTGCATGAAGTAAAAGGATGGTACTGCCTAACTGAGTACCTGTAAGGTACTGTAAGGTATCGCTGATCACTGAACTCACCTCATAGATGAGGGAAATAATGGAAGAACTTGGATCCAAACCCAGATTTCTGGGAGTTCTCGATTGGTCCTCATTCACTGAACAACCGAATCAGAATCAGGATCTCCAAGATCATTTCTTGATCGCTAAAAGTCCAGCTTCCTCTACCATTGCTATTACATTTTTGGGGTCTCAGATTCTTCCCCTAAAAAGAAGGAGGCAGTACCACAAGATTTTTAAGCCAAAGTCCCTTCAGGGAGGAAAGAGCAGGGACAGAAAGAAAACTGGGTCCTATCTTCCAGCATGTCACCCACAGCTCCTCCAATTTACTGATTCAGCACTACAGGTTTTAACAGGGTTTCCCATAAAGATGCCTCCTCTGATTAGTAAAGAAAACAGAAGTGTTAAAACCACTTTAGACTAGGTGTCTGGACTGAATCCTGGAACAGAAACTGGAAGTCGATGGAAAGACTGGTGAAATCCAAATTGTCTGGAGTGTAGTTCATGGGACTGTACCAATGTCAGTTCTTAGTTTTGACAAATGTATCACAATAATGCAAGATGCAAAAAATGAGGAATACTGGGTATAGGTTGTACAGAAATTCTCTGTCCAACCTTCACAACTTTTCTGTACACCTGAAATTATTCCAAAAATAAGTTCATTTGCAGAGACAACAATAAAAAGCTATTCATCTAGAGGACCTCTAATATCTAGACAAAGCTAGAAAGGAAAAGAGATAAAGGAGAAACTATACAAGTGAGTAAGGAGACAGAGACCCTACAGCAGTGAGAGTGTAGAAGAGATAACGTTAGTGGGAAAACGGAAGGAAATATGTCTAAGAAGCACCAGGCAATGTAAAGTAAATGAATCCAGAAGAGTTTCCAATTGAAAGGGTCCTAATAGTGCATCCAGCCTCACATCTCATAGACAAAAACACTGAGGCTCAGGAAGGAGAAAACTCATGGCTGAAATGGAATCAGAAATAAAACCAGATCTTCACGCTCCTTTGTCTGTGCCCCTTTTCATACAGACGTGGAAAACAGGTAGATATTGCGGAGAAACTCTAAAAGAACACACCCAAGATATGGTAGACCAGATTGGTAAAGTATCATCCATCTCATCTAGCACATCCCATCTGCTCATTGCTACTGGAGAGAGAACACTGGTAGCATTATTTTAAATGATGTATAAAAAAGAAAATACAAAAGGGTATCTTGGCTTAGATGAAAAAGATGATACAGATGGATAAGAATGAAAAATGAAGACACAGGTGACTCATCAAAATAAGGGAAGCTAGGGAGGAAGGAAAGGCAGAAGATGTGGTACAGGAACCTAGACCTATTAGAATGAAGCATCCATGAAGCAGCCAAGAAACACTGAAGAAAGACCGAGAGTCACAAGGCAAAGGCTCTGCCCAGATGCAGCACCAGAACCTCATACACAGGGGAGTGGATGATCAGCGCTACAGATGGGAGCTCAGTTGGAACAAAACTGAGAGCAGCAAGTTCTGTATCAGAAAGCCCTCCGCTTCTTCCCTCTCTAGGTTCAGGCTATAACAAGAACCGGTCTGTTATATCAGCGTGTTGGGGGGCTCCAATAGCAGGTGATGTTACAATGTTACTGTTAATCTGATCCTGGAGACTCTTTGGCGACCTTCAAGGCCACTCTGCTTATACGCAGTCCTCCTCCACGGCCTACCTTTCTTCCACGAAGACAGCCTGCCCGGACCTCACCTCTGCACCCCACCCCCAGGTCCTCATGTCTGAAACTTCCTTCTTTGTCTGCATGTCTGCACACGTTTTAAGCCAAGCAGAACTTCTGATTCCGTAACATCGTTGCTAGGGTAAATGTCAGAAAAGGAAAGCTACCCTTTGGGGTAAGTGATGGGCAAATGGATGAGGATAAACAAGACCTGTCTATATCTAATTTAGACTTAATAAGATAGCTTGCCGAATGTTAATTAAATACTCAGTGGTTGTTACTAACTATGGTGATTAACTTAATTTTAAATTAAATAAGCAATAAATGCTTAACTGGAGTTCTATTAAATTTTACCCTGCAAGTGAGGAATATGAGCCTCTTAATTGACTTTAAACAAGATAGTTATGGCAAGTTAGTTGAATTTTTATTACCTGAAGATAACTGCCTTATTAAATCTAAATCGGCTATTTTATTTGATGGGAAAATATGTCATCTGTCCCTCCCACCTACCAAAAACATGTCCAAAACCACTCACAGTTGGCCCAAGCTACTGTTTCAATATTAAGTTTGTTCACTTAAGAATAAAAGTGAATGAAAATGCCAGGGAGGTCTAGTAAAGAACTACATACACAAAAAAAGACCGAAGAACCACATGACCATATACTCTAAATCAAAAGTAAAGACTCCACTTTCTCAATGGAGGCACTGTTGGGAGAGTTAAAGTCTGAGATTCCAGGTTGTCTCCAAGGTGTAAGAGGCTACTGATATCATAACCCATTTTAAATCATTACTGTTCAAGTATAGAGTTGGCTCTGCCATTGAAGAAGTCATATGACCCCAGGTTAATTAACCTCATTTTTCTAGGCCTCAGCTACCACACATGTTAAATGAGGAGGCTGGGTTGGAAATCGCTGACTATTCCATTTATGGTTTTTCATAGTGTGTGCAAGGACACTGCCTGGCCTGTAGTAGGTTCTCATTAAGGAATAAATAAAAGAATAAACAAATGCAGAAGTAAAGCTTAGGCAACTCGAAACACTAACCACTTTTAACTCTTTCTTACCAAACTTCGTCAGCCTAGTCCATTTTGAAATCTTGTCACTGACAAATGACATAAAGAGAAACACAAACCCTAAGCCACTACTTGGGAATTTTTCTCATTTTCCAAATAAATGCAAATTAAAGCAACAATGAAATATCACTTTTTACATATTAATTTAGCAAAGACAAATACAAGTTATAAAATTAAATCCTCGTGAAGATTACAGAGAAACAAGTTGAGTCACATATTGCAAATGACTCTGCAAATCAGCCTTCTTCCCGGAGGCTGAACAGCAACTGATTATGAGAAATAATAGGTGGGACTTTTGCGTCCATAAGTCTCCTCTGGAAAAATACACTTTAAAACACATGGGGCCAGGGATTTAGCTCAGTGGTTTCACTGCCTGCTGCGCAAGCGCAAGGACCCGAGTTCGATCCCCGGTACCAAAAAAATTAAAAAATAAAATATATGTAGCCAGTCAATAAATACTTATTTAAGGCTGACTCTGGCTGGTGGGTTGGGACACAGAATCCACCCAAAGAAGAGGACTAGGACGTTTTCCAGTGCCACAATGTAGCTGTGCTTGACTACACTGATGACAGAATTCCTCCCACAATCGTGAGCCATGAAAGCTGCTAGTACCCCCCTTCCCAAGTGAAGAACCAGAAGCTCTCAGATAGCCCGTATAAGATTATTCAGCCCGTGAGCAACCCAGTCGTGATCTGAATCCTAAACCCAGTGACCCCCAAACCATCCACTCAGTTTTCTACATCCGTGGGGAGATAACTGCAAAACACAAAAGAAAAAAGGTAAAGCCAAGTTGATGTACCAAAGAAATAATTATTTTGGGGGCCGGGGATTTAGCTCAGTGGTTTCGCCTCCTGCTGCGCAAGCGCAAGGACCCGCGATCCATCCCCGTACCAAAAAAAAAAAAAAAGAAAACAATAGAAAAAATTGTATTTCGGGAATAGTGAAGAGGGGAATAGAAGCTATCTATCTTGCTGCTTATCCCTGCACGTTCCAACATACAGACTTGCATTTGATTTTTTAAAGTGAAATCTATCCTAGTACTGGTAATGATGACACTGGGATTTAATGATTTTAACAAATCTTTGAGCACATAAAACAAAACACAAAACCAAAAAAAAGAGCCTTTTTTTTTTTACCGGGGATGGAACTCGGGTCCTTGCACTTGCGCAGCAGGCGGCGAAACCACTGAGCTAAATCCCCGGCCCAAGAGCCTTTTTAATACTAATATTAAGTGAAAAGAATCATCCTACATATACAAGAAAGAAGACATACTTTGGGGCAAATAAGGTCAGGGTTACGGTCATGTAAGAGATCAAAGAGAAGTATTCGGGCACGGACACTTTGATGTTTGTTCTTCAGTGTCTCACTAAATGTATTCTCAATGAGTTCTTTCTCATTGTCTTCTGATAATGGTCTAATGTTTAGAAGCACTCGATTTGTTACTAATAAAGATAGTCTTCAAATTCAAGTAGTTGTTTATTACTTCATTTACAGTATATCATTCACTCACAGGTTCATTCAACAAATGTTTATTACATTTTTAGCACTTAATCAGTATCTGCAATGATTGCTGAGACTAGGAACATGAACAAAAGCTACAGTCTAACTCAGAGACCTGCACAGGAAGAACTTGGTATTGTACAAACAGAAAACTGAAGTCCCGCCCCAACATCAACTAGCATGGGTCCTGCCTGAGTAAGTCGTTTTACCTTTGCAAGGCTTAGGGTCCTAGCAGTGAAACTCAGATGATAATAATAACTACCTCCAGCCCACTGGGATGGTTTGACTATAATTTGTAGGGAAATATCTGGTTAACTGTAAAGCCCTATGAGTGCCCTACTGTATGGAAAGTACCGCATTTTATTGGCAGGTTCCACTTTGATCAGGATGATACAAGCCGGCCCAGGCCACAAAGGTCTCCCTGGGGAGTGTGTGAGTAATCATTTACTGACATCAAAATAGCTGTTTCCTCCCAATGCTGCATGAACTCCCTTCTTGGGGTCCAATCCTGCATTTTTAGCTCTCTCTCTCTCTGCCTTTTGTCCAATTTGACTAAAACAGTCCTGAGGAGTCAAATGGATAGAAGACCTCCAGATAAGCTTGCTACAAGTAGCATCTTTTCCCAGGAATTAAAACAAACAAAATAATTAGTCCTGACTGCTACACCTTCCAGAAGGGTCTTCCATGAAAGCCTGAACTTTCTTTGTAACAAATCCACCATCAGCCGCTGCTTGAAAATCTTCAATGATTAGAGATTCAGTATCTTCAAAAAGAGTCGTGGCTACTGAGAATGGAAAAGGTCTCAAGCCAGGCATGGTAGCACACACCTGTAATCCCAGCACTGAGGAGGCTGAGGCAGGAAGATTACCAGACAGGCCTGAACTACATAGTGAGATGCAGTCTCAGCAAACAAACCAATGAAAAGGTTGCATGGAAATCTTACCATACAGAAAGAGTGAGTATCTTTCTTACCGAAGAGTTATTTCTACAACCATGCCTTCTGTCATGCTCCCGAGGCACCGGGTGGAGCACAAGATTACCTTGGGGTTACACTGGGACCAGGCTGTGGGCTTTGCAGGTGTCACCTTCTCAGGGCCTGTATTTCCTCTCACATAACATAAGAATACTGAGCAAATAGTGCTCCGCCGGGGATTCCTCACTCGGGTCCACTGCCTCAGCTTTGACCCAGCTCTGCCCTAGGCTTTTGTGTTACCCCTCCTGTGCCCAGAGCCCTCCCCTTGCATCCACCCAGCCCCACAATCAGTTATTTTCCCAAGCAGGGTTCCAACCATCTCACTTCCCTCTTGCTGCACCTTTCAAAGTGCAGTCTTAACAGGCTTCTCACCACCTCTGCAGTCCTCCACTCCCACCTCCAGGTCTGCCAAGGTGTCCTTCTCCTCTCTTATGTCACATCTCTCGCTCCCTGTTATCTCCCCCGTCTGAATATCCTCTCCTCTGCTAGCCTTCCAAATCCCCGCTCATCCTTCAATGCCCAATCAAAGAACCATCTGTGAAGTCTCCCCACGTCCCCAGAGCTTGTCACTATCCAGTCAGTGCCATCCTATTTTTTAACATACAAACTTGATTGCTAATATCATCTCCCAGAGGCAGAGATCACAAAGCATTCGTGCTCTGATCCCCAAAACCCAAGATATGTTTCACTCTGCATTCAGTAGTGCACCTGACACCTGCTGTCAGGTGAATGATTGCACAGATGTGTCAAACTGATGCACAAATGTATCTTTAGGGTCCTGTCCAACTGTCATTATTCATAATCTCCAAGTGAAGCTGCTAAGATATAGCTCAGAAGACTTCTAAGTGGAAATGAACAGCCACTGGAATGCCGACCTATCTTTCACCTCTCTCTAAAAACAGGTGCTACTTACCTGCCTGGTCACTGCAGAGTTTACCTTTCCCATGAGTCAGGGAACACCCCGCCCTCTGCATGGCAACTCCTTACTACAGTTCCTGAAAATGATTAGTTTTCATCCAAACAAGACGGGAGCTCCAGGTGCCAACTAAGTGGCTTTCTTCCTGGGAACTAAACAACACCCATCTTCAATGGGAATTCTCTAGAATTAGTTTAGGTGACTCTGATTACCTTCTAGAACTGAATTCAGTGCAGCCTTGGGCTTTCCTAGTTAGAAATCATTATCAAGACGGCCACTGCGTAGAAATTAACAGATTCAGGAACCCAGCAAAAGTACACATGCAGACAAAGAATCAATCTCATTTCTCAACTAGTGGAAGCCAGAGCAATTTTGCCTGCCCATTGCATCTTGGCCTAAGCCTTCTTGTCCTTCCATGTCTCAGCCAGGGCCTGGCACACCCAACAGACTTCTGCACATGCTCCAGCAACCAACATAATCCACCAGCACTTCATCTGTGTCTCCCTCCCTGACCTTTCTTAGATTCTAGATACATACCAACATGTTTGCATTACACCTAACTAACCACCCACAATCTGGACATCACCTGTAAATGTCCCGAAGCTTTTAGGAGCGTAGTGCATTCAACAGATATTTCTTGAGCACCCTCATCTAACAAAGATGCTAAATGCTGGTTGAGCCCTGAATTTAGTTCCTGGCCTTATGCACATCGCTTACAATGTCCCATTCAGGACACATCTGTAAGGAAGGTGACTATATAATTTGTCTTTCTAATCAGAACACTTCTGAGGGTGAAAGGGGACACTACTGATGAATTCTACCAGAGCACAGGTATACACTGGGGCTTTCTCAGGCCAACCAGAAAGTACAGTCATTCTACTTGTGAAGCAAGTACTGTTGCTTCAAACATTTTTATATGTAAGGAAAGTGAGGACAATCTTAAGGAGACAAGTTGGTTTTTTGTTTGTTTGTTTGTTCAGGACTAGGGATTGAACTCATTCTTTTCACACTGAGCTACATCCCACCTGAAGTCCTATTTTCGTTTCCTTTCTTTTGTTTTGAAGACAGAGCCGCACTTCTTGCCCAGATGGGATCAAACTTGCCATCTTCCTGTCTCAGTCTCCCAGCGTGTTAGGACTGAAGTCCTGAGCAAAGAAATCTTTTAACATACAAAACAATGTTCTCTTAAGGGGGTTGGGGGACTAGCTCAGGAGCAGAGCACTTGCCCAGCATATGAAGCCCTGGGATGGATTCCCAGCATCTCAAACAAATAAAACAAAATAAAATCAGGGGAAGAACCACAAGGCTGCAGCTGAGCTGCTGGTTGCTGGCCTGAGTATCTAATGAGTGTGGACACAGCTACTGAAGAAGCAGTGTGCATGCTGCGGGTGGCAGGAACAGGGAGTCCAGGCCATTTCTTTAAATTCAGTGAGGCTGGTCTGTCCAGATCCTCATGCTTTCCTGCCCCATAAAAGGCTCCCAACACACATTTCTGAGGAAGAAGCCTTAGACTAGCTTTCTGTTTGGCCTACTAAGGGTTGTCCTGCCCTGCTACAAGGCCACTGTTTAGCCACACTGCTGTAGAAGAAAATCCCCCAGGACACAAAAATGCAAACGCTACCACAAAACCCAGACAGAGTAGTGTGGTCATGGAGGAAGGAGGGACGCTCGAAGTCATACACTGGTGACAGATTACCTCCCTGCATAGCCTGGAAATGCCCGTGGCTCTCATTCCACCTTCTGGAGCACACGACTTTCAACCAGGGCACCCTCATTAATAAGAGGCCTAAGATGAGAACATTGGAAAGTAAAATAGTCTGTGACCACCTCGAGGGAGCCTCCTCTATTAAACAGCACAGCTAGGTTGTAAACCTGGAGTTGTCCAGATCTAAATCCCATGGTCCCCAGCCGCAGGGAAGGGCATCATCAAATGTATGGCAGATGCGGTGTTAGGTATCTAGAATCAGCCACCTTTGCATACCACCTGGTCACATGAACACACTATATTACTGGTTGTAAGGCGCTGTCACCGGAATTTATCTGGTTTTCGAAGTGCATTGTGATGTATCACAGGATATCTGTTTAAAGGTAACTGAGGCTCAGGCATGTCCCAGAACTCACATAAGATCACAGGGTTTATGGGTACCTCAAACATAGGTCTTCATTTTCCCTACACCCAAAACCACTGGTTACGGTACTGCCAAAATAACAACATGGTGAAGCCCAGACCTGCAGTCACACACTGAGTCTCAGTCTTGACTTCCAAAGCCCTATGAGACACAGGCAGCCAATGCTACCTCATTAGCACTAGTGAAATAGTAAGTTTCTTGTCTGAGTGTAGGGCTTGCTGCGGACGTTCACATCAATGGTATCTTCTCACTTGCAGAACTAAAGGAGCAGGACAAGAGTTTGGGACATAGGAGTCCACTTCTCTCCCTGCCACTTATGGCCCTGCACCTGAGGGGAAAGGTTTCTTCCTCCCCAACTGTTGCCCACCCTCTCTCTGAGACAAGATTGTTCTTACCTACCCATCCCTTGAATGCAATTGGGAATTAAGGAATGAAAATGACTGTAGAATACATTTGCCAGCATAAAAAGCGCTACGGAGGCTATGAAATACTAATAGGTTCTGCAAGATGAATTGTGATGAGCAGGTTTAAAAGGCAAGGAAAAGACAGGAGGCTCCGCCTTGTAATGTATCTAAGATTGTTGGTTTAAGAAACTTTTCAGTGAGGAAAAATAAATAAATATAAAAAGAGAAGAGCAGGCGTGGGGGCAGAGAGCTGTTACCACTGAGGAACCTTGTACCAGTAGCCGGGTTCTGGCCAACAAGGGGCAGGTCTTGATGGCAGTAACACAAATAAAATCCCCAAATCTCTCCCTCTCTCTCTCTCTCTCTCTCTCTCTCACACACACACACACACACACACACACACACGCACGCACACAACAGGTACACTGCACAAACTGAACCATCTTAATCACACTGTCTTCAAAGACCAAAGTGAAAAGGTTCAAGCCTGAGACACAATGATCTCCAAGCTATGTCCAGTCACCCTCAAGCTGTCCAGAGCAAAATCCCCCTGGGGCTAGGAGGAGGGAATGTGTCTGGTACAACGGAAGCTGAAAATGAAAAACACCTTGGAAAGACAACTGGCCTGGTAATGAGGGCCAGGTGGAACTGAACAAGTCTGTCCCTTTTGCAGGACCTCAGTTTCCTCATCTGTACCATGAGGGGCCAGGTCACTCTGCCTGCCTGCCGAGGCCCCGGCCAGCACTTGTAAGGCAGGGCCTTGGAACTGCTACTGGTCAAATGCTTTGCTGTCCATAAAACCATTTCTTCCAGGCAAGACTGACAAGGGAGCCAATAATTAGACAAAAGTAGGAACTAAGCTACTCCATATGATTCTAACAGCAAACAGCTTCTGAAATGTGTTTGTCCCTCTCCTGACCCTAATCCCGTGACACAGCTCAGCTGCCCATCCCCGGATGCTGCGGTAGCCTCTTCAGCAGGGTTCCTGCCTCTGATCCTGACCTCCCATCTCTCTGCCACCAGAGCTCTCTGAAGCACGGAACTACAAGGCCCTCCTTTGCTCAAACAGTAAGGAAAGCCTCTCCCTCCACCGCTCTGCCAGTCTTTACTTCAAGCTACCAGCATCTCTCACAGTAATCTCCAAACACACTTT